>NC_091950.1:22828320-23428320 GCF_031021105.1 Erythrolamprus reginae
TCAATATCTTTTTGTAGGTGAGGTCTCCAGAACTGAACACAGTATTCCAAATGGGGTCTCACCAGCACTCTATACAGCGGGATCATAATCTCCCTCTTCCTGCTTGTTATACCTCTAGCTATGCAGCCAATACAGTTTGGGTTTATTCTGGTTTATTCTGTTTTTTTCCACGAATTCCCTGATAATTGACTGATATTTCCCAAACCACCGATTTCCCTGATAATTCTCTGATTTTTCTGTCTTCCAGGTTTGCTGGACACCCTGCTATTGGATTCTTCTTTATATTCTTTCTTTTTCCTTTTGGATTTTTAATTAAGACGGCTTAAGTACAAGAATATATGTTTCAAAGAAGTGCATCTTAAAACATCAGCCAGAGAAAGCAAAGGGTGTGCCCATAACCTAGCCACAGCCATCATTTCAGGGGGTTGTACCTAAAACATGTGTGCGCTTCTGTACAGCATTTACCTTTAGTGCAAACAAGTCACTTTCTAAACTGTGGCCTATCAGGATGGTGTCTGCGCTGAACATACTCAAGAGAACTGCCTGGACGTCCCGAAGATTTATCGATGCATTTTCCAGATCCGCCTCCGTCACACCAGAAAACCTGCCAAGGAAATGTTGGTATCATCAGGAGGGGTAATTCTTTTTTTGTTTTAATTCTGCTGCTTTTCAGACACATGGTTACCACATGTGCAATGGTAGGCTAACTTCTGCTTAGAGAACCCTCCTCCCTTTTCTTTCACAAAATCCCTGGCGGAAAATGGATCCTGGTATGTTTGTGTGTATGCTTGGTTTTATAATAGGGGTTTTTAGTTGTTTTTTATTATTGGATTGTACACGTTGTGTTTATTATTGTTGTTAGCCGCCCCGAGTCTACGGAGAGGGGCGGCATACATATCCAATAAATTATTATTAATTATTATTATTATTATTATTATCCTGATTTCTTTTTGGCAGCATTCTGAGATTGATGGCTAAAAGTGAGATTGATGGCTAAAAGCAGAAGATAACAACACAAATTTGTTGTTGTGAGCCACCCCGAGTCTACGGAGAGGGGCGGCATACAAATCAAATCAAATCAAATCAAATCAAAAATAAATTCAACTTCCCCCTGAAATCCAGCACTACACTACCCACGTGTGCCAAAGGGCCCTCTGACATCTCCTCAATGTTGTATCTTTGCAAATATCGCCACTAAAAGTGCCATCCTATTGGAAAGAACAAAGTTCAGAGAAGTAACTCAGAAAGAAACACGAAAAACAGGTTCTTCCATAGGAGAAAAATACTCGTCTCTCATTTCTTGGGGCAATGAGATCTAGAGAGAGATCAATGGTTTGGGAGTGCAAATGTTCTGAATTTTTTTTTTTTCTGATTCACAAAGCAGGACAAGTAGAGAAGCAGGCAGTGAATCTGAAATTCAAACATAAAGACCACCTGCTGAAGCTCTGAAGAGAAAGCCACAGGGAGGAAGTGAGGAAGTTAGCCTAGATGGGTGGGTGGGTGGGACTGGCACCTGCCATGGGCCTAACTTCCTCCATGTGGATTTTTTTTTCAGCAGCCAACTCTCAGCAGATACTCTGGCCCCTCAGCTGCTGACACCAAACGCACAGATTTTTTGCCAATGATCCTGATGCTCTTTCAGACTTTGTGGGCCCTCACCGAGTGTTGTAATCCACAACTTTGGAGTCCGGTTTGACAAAGGTATCGTAGATCACTTTCAAGTCTGAGTTGATCACAGTGACGCGCGTCAGCTCTAATCCTTGCTTAGTGTAACACTGCAGAAGACGAGATACAAGAGACACAAAAGAAAGCATGTTTTAGGAAGGGTTCCTACCAGCTGTTGGACAACAACAGCCATTGATTCATCAGACCCACCCACCCCCAGCCAATTTTGCAATCGTATAAGAAAGATGTGAAAAAGAATCAGGGGAAAAAAGGATTCCAGAATTTTTCTTAGTAATTTAGGTGAAGGGCTCAGAATGCCTTATTTTACCCACATTTCTATTTTGCCTTCTTTGTGAGGAGTTCAGAAACTGTAATTGGTACCTTCCAATCTATATTTTACCTCTGCAGTAACTTTCTGAGCTAGGGTTAAGTCCAGGGACGGGCTGCCCATTGCCGGTGCTCCTGGTGTGCTCCCGGTGATGAGCATGCGCAAGCATCCAGTGGATGCATGCACTGGTGCAAGATTCGGCTTCTGCGCATGCACAGGAAGAGAAATCTCATGATTTTGTCCATTTACACTGATTTCTTTGCTGGAAATTGGTGAAATCTCATGCACACACGAGTGTCCTGACAAAAGATTTTGCTTCCTGAGCATGTGCAGAAGCTGAATCTCGCACAGGCGTGCACATGCATGAGTTGGGAACACAGGGACTGCGCACTGGACTGTCCATGCAGCAGCCCTCTACTGTTTAAGTCTAGCATCAATGATCCCTCTGCTCTGGTAGCCTGCCCCACTTGTTCTCCAGAGGTATGGATTCTGCAACTCCTAAAATCCCAACCAGCAGAGCTACATCCCAGCATGAATCCCAGTGACCGGTTAGGTCCCACAGAGTTGGCCTTCTCCGGGTCCCGTCGACTAAGCAATGTCGTTTGGCGGGACCCAGGAGAAGAGCCTTCTCTGTGGCGGCCCCGACTCTCTGGAACCAGCTCCCCCCAGATATCAGAGTTGCCCCCACCCTCCTTGCCTTTTGCAAGCTCCTTAAAACCCACCTCTGTCGTCAGGCATGGGGGAATTGAAATTCCCTTCCCCCTAGGCTTATAGAATTTATACATGGTATGCTTGTATGTATGAGTGGTTCTTTAAATTGGGGTTTTTTAGATTATTTTTAATATTAGATTTGTTTACATTGTCTTTTTATATTGTTGTTAGCTGCCCCAAGTCTTCAGAGAGGGGCGGCATACAAATCTAATTAATAATAATAATAATAATAATAATAATAATAATAATAATAATAATATTGATGGGAATCCTGCAGCACCAACAAACCTAAAAGGCACCAGATTGAGGAAGGGACATAACAAGTACATCTGTGCCTTAGCCCCTCTCAGTCATGCTCAAACTAGAATTTTAAAAGAAGTTCAGTTCTGAAAACATACATATTATGGAAATGGGTTGAAATTTTAGTTCAGGCTTCTAGATTCTTCCCTCTTCCTCCCGAACGCACCAGAGTATTCCACTTCCCCTGAAACCTTTCCCTGAACCCCAGGCAAGCAACATTTTGTGGAGTCTGAGCACAATCAGTATTCTTCTGCCTTTTCACCATTTTTTTTCAGTTGAGGGGGCTGGAGTTCTACTTCTACAATGCAAACAATCATGTGGGACTTCGATTGTCCTATCGTGGTCACCACCCTGGCTTCTTTAACCACATCCTAGTTTATGTCCTTGCTGATTGCCTTCTCTTGAATCTCAACAGCCTTGTTTTACTTAGAAAACCCTTTCTTTGTTGCTTAAGTTCTCCATTAAATATGCATAGTGGTTTCCATACAAATGTACTGGACTCTTAGGGCATAAACTTTAAATACACATTCTTGATGAAAGATGAAATCCTTAACTCTGTAGGAGCAGCCAACCTACCATTTCACAATCCAAGGCGTAGATGCCGGGATGTCCATCTGCCCTTGTCAACTTTTCAAACGTCTTCACAAACCCTTCCAGATTTTCCTTCCGGCCATCATGGACATGTTGCTTAAATAGAGATTGGAAGGAAATTAAAGAGGTGTTAAAAAGCTATCCCTGAAAAAAATTGATCAGAGGGTCTCCAACCTTGCCCACTTTTAGTTAGCAGACTGGTGGTCTTGCAAAATTCCAACCTGAGTAACCACAATATTGAAAGTAAAAATCCCTTTTTTCATGGTGGCTGGAGAGAGGACTGAAAACTGAATCAAAGAGCAATAACAATTACAACAGTGAAAGAAAAAACCCTCACATTACAGAATTTTTTTAAAAAAAACTGCTAGTTCTCAAGAACATCCAAGGGACCAACACAGAAAATAACAAATGTATCTTTTCAACTTTCAATTTCCAAACATTAGGGGTGCTCAAAAGTTGTGACTTGCCTTGGGGATTGTAAAGATATTTTGGTTACGGTACTTTAATATAATTTAGATGTGCTTGGTAACTAACTACATAAATATCATAACTTCTTCACATTTTGTTTGTTTCATTTGCATAATGTATAAAAGGAACCTTGATGGTAGGCCTAATATTCTGTAATAGTATTACAGTATTTCAACGCTACCTTGAAAATGGCAATATATCAGGACAGCTCCCAGGAGCTTCTGTTTTAAGCACAAAAACATTTTACACATCCCTAGAGAAATGTGGGCTAAAAATCTCTGGAAAGGAAAAAGATCTGATCTCCTTTAGTATCCTCATAACTCAATTTCTATATCCCTCTAAAGACACTGATCCACAGCCTTTCTCACAGATGGTGAAGAGTCCCATATCCTCAAGGAATGCAGCAGCCTCAGGCCTGAACAGAATTACTTCCTTCTCCCACCACCAGTTTGCCTTATTCTCTGTCATGGAAAGTCCTGTTCGGGTCATCATACTGTGACCAGGGTTACTATGTAATTACAATATACTCTGAATTATAGCTTTGGGATTTGGGGTGTGTGGGGGAGAACATGTGCTAACAGTATGACCCAGCTGAAAAAAAATACACATGGACCTAGGCTGCATCAACCAAACCTAGTACAGTAGTACCTCTAGATACGAGTTTAATTCGTTCCAGAACCGAGCTCGTATGTCGATCAACTGGGATCTCGAACAAACGCCTTTAGACTTTGTTTTTACCCGCCGAGATAACCAGAAGCAAGGATTCTTGCGCCACCTAGTGGAAGCTCGGCTCATATCCCGAATTTGAGCTCGGGTGTCGAACAGAAATTTCGCTCCTGTCGTGGCTCGTAACTTGGAATACTCGCATGTGGAGCAGCTCGTATCTAGAGGTACTACTGTATTAAGTTCAAGATAAGTCTTTGTTTAGATCACACTTTGAGCACCAGCTTGATATTTTCAGATGGCCTTTGTTAAACTGGAATACGTTCAGTGAAGAGGAACTTACCAGATATCTGCCCTGGAAGAAAATAAAAATTGTGAGGAGGTGATATTGGGTATGCTTTGTCTAGATTGGGGGGGGGGGGACCTGCATAGACTAATGGCTGTGTTCAAATATCTCAAGGGTTGTTATGTATAAGATGGGATATAACTGAGCCATAGGGAAAAAAACCTCACAAGAAAGAACGGATTTAAAATACAGTGGTACAGTAGAACCCCGACTTACGAGACTAATTGGTTCCGGAAGGAGGCTCGTAAGTCAGAACGCTCGTATGACGAAACATTGTTTCCCATAGGAAACAATGTAAAGTCAATTAATCCGTGCAACAACAAAAAACCCCGCTGCCGCCGAACGCGGAAGTTAGCGTTCAGAGACAGCTGCGAAGCGGTGCGCGTGTTTTAAAATGTCAGAGCCGGCCAGGGGGGCTTGGGGGGAAGCCCCCGAGTTCCCCAGGCCGGCTCTGACGTTTTAAAACACGCGCGCTGCTTCGCAGCTCTCTGCTGAATCCGGAACGCTAACTTCCGCGTTCGGATTCAGCAGACAGCTGCGAAGCGGCGCGCGTGTTTTAAAATGTCAGAGCCGGCCTGTGGGGCTCGGGGGGAAGCCCCCGAGTTCCCCAGGCCGGCTCTGACGTTTTAAAACACGCGCGCTGCTTCGCAGCTCTCTGCTGAATCCGGAACGCTAACTTCCGCGTTCGGATTCAGCAGACAGCTGCGAAGCGGTGCGCGTGTTTTAAAATGTCAGAGCCGGCCTGTGGGGCTCGGGGGGAAGCCCCCGAGTTCCCCAGGCCGGCTCTGACATTTTAAAACACGCGCGCTGCTTCGCAGCTCTCTGCTGAATCCGGAACGCTAACTTCCGCGTTCGGATTCAGCAGACAGCTGCGAAGCGGTGCGCGTGTTTTAAAATGTCAGAGCCGGCCAGGGGGGCTTGGGGGGAAGCCCCCGAGTTCCCCAGGCCGGCTCTGACGTTTTAAAACACGCGCGCTGCTTCGCAGCTCTCTGCTGAATCCGGAACGCTAACTTCCGCGTTCGGATTCAGCAGACAGCTGCGAAGCGGTGCGCGTGTTTTAAAATGTCAGAGCCGGCCTGTGGGGCTCGGGGGGAAGCCCCCGAGTTCCCCAGGCCGGCTCTGACATTTTAAAACACGCGCGCTGCTTCGCAGCTCTCTGCTGAATCCGGAACGCTAACTTCCGCGTTCGGATTCAGCAGACAGCTGCGAAGCGGCGCGCGTGTTTTAAAATGTCAGAGCCGGCCTGTGGGGCTCGGGGGGAAGCCCCCGAGTTCCCCAGGCCGGCTCTGACATTTTAAAACACGCGCGCTGCTTCGCAGCTCTCTGCTGAATCCGGAACGCTAACTTCCGCGTTCGGATTCAGCAGACAGCTGCGAAGCGGTGCGCGTGTTTTAAAATGTCAGAGCCGGCCTGTGGGGCTCGGGGGGAAGCCCCCGAGTTCCCCAGGCCGGCTCTGACATTTTAAAACACGCGCGCTGCTTCGCAGCTCTCTGCTGAATCCGGAACACTAACTTCCGCGTTCGGATTCAGCAGACAGCTGCGAAGCGGTGCGCGTGTTTTAAAATGTCAGAGCCGGCCTGGGGGGCTCGGGGGCTTCCCCCCGAGCCCCCCAGGCCGGCACTGACGTTTTAAAACACGCGCACCGCTTCGCAGCTGTCTGCTGAATCCGAACGCGGAAGTTAGCGTTCCGGATTCAGCAGAGAGCTGCGAAGCGGCGCGCGTGTTTTAAAAGGTTGCAGCCGGCCTGGGGGGCTTGCCAGCACCCCCCCGAGCCCCCCAGGCCGGCTGCAACCTTTTAAAACACGCGGGATACGAGCGCCAAGGAGCTGTCTCCTGAAACCGAAAGCGGAAGTTAGTGTTCGGCTTCAGGAGACAGCTCCTTGGTGCTCGTATCCCGAATGTGAGCTCGGGAGGCGAACAAAAATGTCGCTCCCCTCCCAGCTCTTATCTCGAGTAGCTCGTAAGTAGAGCTGCTCGTATGTCGAGGTTCCACTGTACTCCTACTTACGAACTTAATTTGCTCTGTGACCAGGTTCTTAAGTAGAAAAGTTTGTAAGAAGAAGCCATTTTTCCCATAGGAATCAATGTAAAAGCAAATAATGAGTGCAATTGGGGAAACCACAGGGAGGGTGGAGGCCCTGTTTCCTCCCAGGAGATTCCTAGAGAGGCCCCATGGAGGCTTCTCCCTGCCTTTTCCAGCCCTGTTTCCTCCCAGGAGATTCCTAGAGAGGCCCCATGGAGGCTTCTCCCTGCCTTTTCCGGTTACAGTTTCAGAGGCTCGGGTTTGTAAGTGGAAAATGGTTCTTGAGAAGAGGCAAAAAAATACTGAACACCCGGTTCTTATCTAGAAAAGTTCATAAGTAGAGGTGTTTGTAGGTAGAGGTACCACTGTAACTGGAAAGTTGTTTTGGGCAGCTTTCACAGGAGATGTCTGAAAAGAGGCCATCTGTTGGAGATATGACAATAGTAGACTCTTGCACTGAGCACATGGTTGGGTTAGATGACCTCAAAGATCCCTCCCAGAAGGATTCTTGGCGTTCTCTGATTCTTTGATCTCCCCACTTCTATTCGGGGAAAGTGTTAACTTGACTGAGACTGTGTCATTGTCCTCAGTAGCCAGTGCCCCGTTCTGAGCTTCTGTCTCAAGCTGTTACAGAAGATTCATGGGTGATCAATGCATGACTGATAGATGAGGACGCATGTTTTATGATGTAGGTTTTATGATGAATGATTGATGGGTGAATGTTTTAATTTATGGGGTTTTATAGATTATTATCATGTTTTTTATCCTTGTACGCCGCCCTGAGTCCACTGGAGAAGGATGGCATATAAATCTAATAAATGAAATGAAAAGAGCAGGGGACTAAAGATGATTAATTGGATGAAATTAATACTCATGGTGGAAGAACAGGAAATAATTTTGCTATAATGGCCCATGTGCTTCATGGCATAGAACCTTGTATTCTGAGGGACTGCATATCTCCAACTGTTTCTGACAACCCAGTATGTTTGAACAGCTCCTCTCTATTAAATGCTGCCATCTTGTGGGGCTGAGGAAGTGTGTTTCCTCTGTCTCTTCCTACGGAACAAGAGATACAGATGGCACCCCCTCTCCTGGGGTTAAAACCTGGATCTTTCATTTGAAGGCCTGGATTTAATGCATGTAGTGATGTCTACGGAGAGGGGCGGCATACAAATCTAATAAATAATAAATAATAAATTATTATTATTATTATTATTATTATTATTATTATTACTATTTATTATTATTATTATTATTATTATTATTTAAGACTCCCGTTGTATCTGTTGACATTCTGATGGTTATAGTTTGGAACGCTTCTTTGAGTTTTAGTTTTTATTGTTTGCTTGATTTTACAGGCCACCCAAAGTCTAATGCAGTGTTATCCAACCTTGGCAACTTTAAAACTTGTAGACTTTCATTCCCATACGGGCTGAGAAATTCTGGGAGTTGAATCCACAAGCCTTCAAAATTGCCAAGGTTGAACATCCCTGGTCTAATGGATTGGACCACTGTCACAAATTTAATAATAAATTAAATATTTCTGTCCTATTACTAGAGGGAATGCTTGATAGAAGGGGCCGCCCCGAGTCTTCGGAGAGGGGCGGCATACAAATCTAAATAATAAATAAAATAATAAATGTTTTTTTTCCTCAAGCCAAAGTAAGATTGAAAAGCATCTCCAAAGATCAAAGTGGCAAAGCTGTGATTATAGTCAGAGAGAAGGTGGTCCACTTCACCTTGTACTTCATGGTTTAACTTAACATGGTTACATACTTTTGCAACTTGGCATCCGAGTGAACCCACAGCTCCCGAACAACAGCTATAATGTGTTTCCCAGCCACCTGGCACTGCAAAAGAGACAGAGAGAGAAAGAACTAAATCTTTGTACATAACCATCGATCAAAGATTAAGCCAAAACTAGTCTGATTGATAGAATCTTGATTTTAATACCAACACAATTCCTTTCTATCAAACTACTTGGGAAGGGTTATGTTTAAAATCATTACTTATAATTATGATGCAGGCTATGAAAATGATGTTAAGGGAAAAAGAAATTAAACAGTAGTATGAACAATAACATACCGTATTTTTTGGAATACAAGACATACCCCACCCCCCAAAAAAAGAGGCTGAAAATTTGGATGCGTCTTATACTCTGAAGGTAGCTTTTTCAAAGCTTTTTTTTTACCATAACAAGGTGCTAACAATCTTCTTGACTTGTAATCTTTTTCATTGCTACTCTCTCCGAATAATTGTTTTCCCAGCCCTAAGTCTTTGCAGGCTTTTTTTCATTGCTACTTTCTCCAAATAAGGTTTTTTTAAGCCCTATCAGATAAAATAATGTGCTGAAGCTGACCAAACTAAGGACGCTAGCCGGATGAATACCTGGTAAGCAGATTTTCCCCCCTATTTTCCTCCGCAAAAAACTAAGGTGCGTCTTATACTCCGAAAAATACAGTAATGAACACAGAAAGCTAAAGTAGACTTCTGAAATATTTCTAAGCCTTATCATTTAAATAATCTCTAAAAGAATTACATACTAGTTCTTTGAAGAGTGGGGTTGGATGGCAATTGATCCAAGGTGATTCTGATGAATGGGATCCCAGTTTGCTTCCATCACAAACATAATTGTGTCTATTGTCTTTTAATTGTGTCACTATACTTCTTAAGACTACAATAATCTTGCATGTTAAAAGTGTAAATGTGTATATATGTAATAAAAATTATTTTCTAAAAAAAAAAAGTGCTCTGAATGACTATTTACTCATTTGGGATTTTTTTTCTCCTTAAAATTTGAAAATCTTTGCTATTGAATGTTATTTGAGCTACATGGAAGCCCTCTTGATATATAAACAGAATCTGAGGGAACAAATAATGTCATAATGTGATGTCTGTGGAAATTCATTTCATCCAGGTAATAATTGTCTCAAATGTGCTTTTTCAAAGAGTAATTGGACTGTTTTTTAAGGAAGAAGAAAAAGACCTTTTAGTTCTCATCCAAGAAACTTTATCAATTGTGACTGGACTGTGAGGGGATGCTATTCTTCCATTTTCCCCACCATCAACTCTCAACGGATGAGAAGTGAAACGTCATTGTCTTTCTCAAAAAACAGTCCAGCTGCCTACTGAAAAAAGCACCTTTGAGCTAAAATGTGATGCTTCTCTCATTTTCTTCATTGGCCTCCGATATCCAACATGCAACCTGACTATGTGACATTACTACTACAAAACAGGGTAAACTCATGGCCAGGAGCAGAGATCTAAAACCTAGTTGTCTGAGTTCTCAAAGCAGCTTGCAAAATGCATAACCTCACAGGTTTCTTGTGAGAATAAAAATCAATGTTGTGCACTTTGAAGCGCACATTGGAGAAATATACCTTTTTTCCCTTTTTTTTAAAGTAAACTATTACCTCTTTGCTTACGCAATTTCCCCCAGTGATGGATGCATTCTTCTTTACGGACACAATTTCCAGAAGGTGATACCATGTAGTCTGTGCCACAACGACAACAAATCCTGCAAGAACCTTACAGAAGAAAAAAGGAGTGTGTTAAAAATATAGATATTTGGGTCTCAGTCCATTCTCATATATTTACCTAAAACATAATTTTTTAAAAAACAAACAAACCTATTTTCTCCCAATGAGATAAACGGATAGTATTGTTTGGGAAGTCATCAAAATAGAATTCTTTATTGGCCAAGTGTGATTGGACACACAAGGAATTTGTCTTTGCTCTCAGTGTACATAAAAGAAAAGATACATCAAGAATCATGAGAATACCACAACTCATTTGCAAGGGTAACTATACTGATTGGATGAAGTGACAACTGAAGGGTCAATGGCTATTTTTCTCTCATCTATGAACTGTTTCCAACCAATATTCAAACATTTCATTGGTGTTTTCCCCCATAACCCATCAAAAATGTAAAACTCCCATTAGACAAGCTGTTAAGAGATTCAGATGCTTGCCATCTTGTGGTATGAGGAGCAATTGCATCAAGGACTGAGAAAACTAAAGAAATCAAGTACAGATTACTTATGTACGTACCTAAGCAAATTATTAAGTTGCACCCCATTTTCCTACCTTTTTAAAAATCATGTTAAGCAAATTACTGCAATTAAGTAAATAGTGGGGCCGTTCCCTTCCCCCACTGACTTCACTTGTTGGAAAGTTACAAATGACAATTCCAGGATCCCAGATCATCATAAATACATGCCTGTTGCCAAGTGCCAGAATTTAATTCACGTGAATGTGGGGATGCTGAAAGAGGTAAGTATGATGACCAGTCTTAACAAGCCACTTGTTTTCGTGCTGGTGTAGCTTTGAATGGTCGTTAAATAAATGGTTGCAAGTCAAGAACTACCTGTTATTCAGACAGGTGAAACACCCACATCCACATTTATTCTGGAGAAAAGTTTTGTCTCTCTTGGGAGGAGGAGCTTGCAGTAATTCATCTTAGGAAAACCTATGTGGGTGCCTCCTCAGTCAGGGTACCTCTAATATAAAAAGGTCAACTGAAAAGACTGAATTCTATGGAAGGAAGACAATTCTGCTTTTTTCCAAACTGACGCTTCAGAGCCGCATATGGCCCCATAAGCCTTGCCTGTGGCCCCTGAGATAATTTTAACTGCCTCAATGGCATGATTTTTAACATGAAAGAAGGAGAAGATTATTAAATACCCACATTAGTAATTGCATGGATGTATATCATCAATTCACCTCTGATTTTCAGACCCCGCTCCTTGTTTGTTTGGACCGTGGTTATTCTTAATATTGTACTTTCCAATTTATCACTCCAACACCAACCTTATCCCCTTCCCTAAATTAGGCATCTATGCTATAAAGCTATACCTACCCCGTTTCCCCAAAAATAAGACAGTGTCTTATATTAATTTTTGCTCCCAAAAGATGTGCTACGTCTTATTTTCAGGGGATGTCTTTTTTTTTTAATGAAGAAGTTTTCCACTAAACAATTAATTTATAATAAGCTTTAAATATGGTAAATTGGAACTCTTATGTCTAGCAATCAAAAATTTAATAAATAGAAGCAATATGTATCAAGCACTATCAATGCCACCAATTACTAGTTTAGCTTATAATTATTAAATTATAACATATACACAGTAAAATTATTCTAAAGATTATATAGATTCCTAACACTATAGTTGTAAATTATAATAGTTCTTAGCAAATCTTAATTAGCAAATCTTATTATTATTTATTCATATAAGTATTTACTGATTAAATTAACCTTATGAAATCAATTATATCAAATTGTAAAACTACGGTATACGTCACCTATGTCTTACTTTTGGGGGATGCCTTATATTAGGCAATTCTATGAAGCCTCTCCTATGTCTTACTTTTGGGGGTGTCTTATTTTCAGGGAAAAGGTATTATACAGGCTCCCAGATGACTGGAACATTAAGCTTGGACAACTCAACACCACCTTTCTTTGATCTGACGGCAGGAACAGAGGGATTAGAAAGGGAATAAAAAATAAGTCAGTAAGTGTTGTATTGCCTCTGTATAAATCGATGGTGAGACCACACTTGGAGTACCGTGTACAGTTCTGGTTACCTCAAGAAAGATATAATGGAACTGGAAAAGGTGCAAAAATGGGCAACAAGAATGATCAAGGAAATAGACTACCTCCCTTATGAAACCAGGTTGCAACGCCTTCCCTGAAAGACGGCATTTAAGGGGGGGACTTGATCAAACTTTATAAAATCATGCATGGGATAATAAAGGTGGATAGAGAAAAATTATTTTCTCTATCACACAATACCAGGACGAGGGGGCACTCCCTAAAGCTCATAAGTAAGTGAGGACAAATAAAGGGAAATATTTCTTCACCCACAGGGTTGTTGGTTTATGGAATTCACTTCCAGAAGAGGTTGTGAAAGCTGTCAGCCTGGATAGCTTCAAGGCAGGATTAGACAGATACATGGATGCCAAGTGTATCGGTGGTTATTGAAACGGATGTCCATGTGCTACCTCTATGTTGGTTGAGGCAGGCAGGATTCCCTTGAGTACCATTTGTTGGGGGTTGAGGGAAAGGGAGGGTTTTGCCTTCTCTTTCTACTCAAGATCCCCATGTACAATTTGTGGGCCATGTGTGACACAGAATGCTGCACTTGATAGGCTTTGGCCTGATTCAGCATGGCTCTTATGTTCTTAACTGCTGTAGATTTAGGAATAGAGACTGTCCGCCAGTCCACTGACATCTGCTATTATAACTGACAACAAGCACAACGACAACAAGAAGAAGAAGAATACTGGCTGCACAAGAACAGGCCATTAGAATGAATGCTATCAAAGTCAGAATTGAAAAGTCAACAGACGATCCAAAGTGCAGACTCTGTAAACAAACAGACGAAACAATTGATCACATACTCAGCTGCTGCAAAAAGATCACACAGACTGACTACACGCATAACATGATGCTGTGGCACAGATGAGGCACTTGTGCCGGAACTACCATTTACCAGTGGCAAAGAACTGGTGGGATCAAAAGCCTGAAAAAGTGGTTGAAAATGAGCAAGCAAAACTACTGTGGGACTTCCAACTTCAGACTGACCGAATTCTGAAGCCTAACACACCAGACATCCTGATAGTGGAGAAAAAGAAAGTATGAATCATCGACATCGCAATCCCAGGGGACAGCAGAATTGAGAAGCAGCTAGAGAAATTAGTGAAATATGAAGATCTAAAAATCGAGCTGCAACAACTCGGCACAAGCCAGTGAAAGTGGTTCCAGTGGTCCTTGGCACACTGGGCGCAGTGCCAAAGGATCTCAGTGGACATTTGAAAACCATCGGAATTGAGAAAATCTCCATCTGTCAATTGCAAAAAGCCACTTTACTGGGATCGGCACACATAATTCGTCGCTACATCACACAGTCCTAGGTGCTTGGGAAGTGCCCGACTGATGATGAAATACGAAATCCAGCATAGTGATCTTGTTTGCTGGGTTGTATTGTGTTAGATTGATTGTGTGCTTGTTTTTTAATATTCTGGGGTTGTTTTTATGAAATTTTTAGAGCTTAAAATTGTAATTGGATTGGTGGGTATTGGATTTGCTATTATGTATTGTTTTTACTTTGTTGTGAGCCGCCCCGAGTTTGCAGAGAGGGGCGGCATATAAATCCAATAAATCTAATCTAATGTAATCTAACAACAACAACAACAATAATAATAATAATAATAATAATATCCCCATCCACAAGCAGTTGGTGTAGAAGTCTGCCTTGAAGGGAATAAACTGGCTGAAGGGGTTCCTTTTCTGGCCCCTCTGTTTCTTCTCATTAAACAGAACATTCTTTCTCCAGTCCAGCAGAACTCACCATCCGTCATTTTCTTCTCTTCTGCAGCAAAGACAACAGCCCGTCCAGATCTCTCAGGACAAGGTAACGGGTAGCCATGCTCCTTCAGTTCATCCTCTGTCAGCACATACTCTTTGAGCCTTCGGTACAAGGCAGCCCCTGAGGATGACAAAGGTTAGGAAATGTTTATCTAACCATTTTCTCTAGCTATTCTGAGACCAATAACCCCCCCCCCCCCCCACACACACACGGAAATACTTGGGACAGCTTACGCAGCAACAAAATGGTAATTGCAGTTGAAGCAGCATAAAACCAAAGCACAGGCAGATGTAAGCATTGAGGGACTGGGGGCAAGGGGGTGGGCGAGAGAAGTAGGGGAAAATGCTGAGAAGAAACGCCAGGCTGTTTTTTCCTACAGAGACCACTATAAGAGCAATCCCGCTGGACAAGGCCGAGGCCTGGGCTAGTTCAGTATTTTTTTTCTTTTTTTTTCTTTTTTTTTAAAATAGTTTTTATTATATTACAAAGGTTAAAAAGGAAGAGCAAATATATCTTGTTTTACATCACTGTTTCAACATATACTTATAATTGTATAATCAATGTGCTTATCTTCTTAATTATTTTGTACAGATATTCCATGTCATTTCAAAACGAAAATATTGTTACATCAACATTAAGATTAAATTCTAAACTTTTCTATATACCGTAAATACTTTGTACATTCTTGCCCTTCATTCGCCCATACCCCCCCCCCCCCATTGAACTGTTTTGTAACAGTTCCAACTATCTTTAATTGTTGGTATGCGGCATATGGCGGCCGCGGTTTTTAAAGGTTTTATTCTGTCATACACTTTCTCTAAGGTCAGTTTGGATTGAGTTTAATATCGAATCAATTGAAGATTTTCAGAATCTATTGTTTGTTCACTATCATTGTTATTTTCATGTATCATCTTGTTTTAATTTTAATTTTTTGTCTTTATTCCTTGTTACCCATTCATAAAATCTTTCCCAAATTTCGTAGTATTTTGAGTCTTCTTTGTTTTTGAGTTTTTGGGTAAGTCTGTCCATTTCTGCACAATCATATATTTTTTTAATAATTTCTCTTTCTGATGGTGTATCCTCTTTTTTCCAGTTCTGTGCTATTGTAATTCTTGTGGCTGTGATTATGTGCTGAATCAGATAGTAATGATCTTTTGTTTCTTATGGTGGTCATTTCCTCTGGGATGATGGAGACATTACCCCTCTTATAACTTTGTTCCTCCAATACTACGATGGGCTCTCTCCAAGACAGAAATAACCCTAATCCTGATAGATCTGTCCTTCATGAATTTAAGTTTACAGGTGGTCCTCCCCTAAAAGCTGGCTGCTTAGCAACTGTTTGATAGACAGACTTCCCTAGTACTATTTATGACCACTGTTTTCGAAGTTCTGATGAAGTTCTGATGACTACCCCTTCCCCCACAGTGGCCAATCTTGGATGCTTGGCAACCAGCTCACCTTTACGGCCATTTGAAGTATCCCATGATCACCCCACCATAATTGTCAGCATCTTTAGCTGCTTTTTAAATTATTATTTAGCATCTGAGAGAATGCACATACATAACAGTATATAGAAAGAACATTTAATGCTATGGTGCTTGAGCAGGGGGTTGGACTAGAAGACCTTCAAGGTCCCCCCTCCAACTCTGATATTTGGTTACTCTGTACAAATGTTCCCTTTTGGTTCTCAGTTAAAAAAAAATGCCCTTTGGGGAATTAAGGTTCCCTTAATGTCTTTTGTTTAACTGTGACATTTGCTTAATGACCGCTGCAAAAATCTTTGCAAAATCAGGCGTGAGTCACTTGAGTCACTTAATGACCACAACTTATGAGCAAAATTCTGGGCTTAATTATGGTCATATGTTGGAGACCACCTGTGATGAAGTCTATGGCCATTACTGTGTCCTTTTTGCTTCAACTGCAAAGAATCCCAGATTAATTATGTACTATAGGAAACAGCGCTTTCTTTGTCTCATCTACATTTCCTTCCATTCAATTTCACTGCATGACCCCTTAAGAGAGGGAGCAAAAAGACCTCTATGTCCATTTTCTTTACAACATATCACCTTAAACATTTTCTACTGCAATCACCTTCTTTATACAGGGTCCTCGATTTACAACAGTTCATTTAGTGGCCAAAGGTAAAACGACACTGACAAAAAGTGACTTACGATAATTTTTCACACTTACAACTGTTGCAGCATCCCCCCCTACCCCATGATCATATGATCCAAAATTCATATCCTTGACAACTGGTTCATATTTATGACAGTTACAGTGCCCATGCAATCAGCTTTTGCAACCTTCTGACAAGCAAAGACACTGGAGAATCCAGATTCACTTAACAACTGTGGCAACTGTTGTCAACTTAACAAATAAAATGATTCATTTAACAACTGTGGCAAAAATGGTTGTAAAATGGGGTAAACTCACTTAACATATGTTTCACTTAGCAAACATAAGTTTTGGGCTCAATTGTGGTCGCAACTCGAGGACTACCTGTGTTCTAGCCTTTCCTTGTAAGGAAGGTAAGGCTTTGGGTTGTTCGATCTATTTCCTTAGCAGAGGATTTTCCTTTTTCGTAATAGCTGCCCAGTTAACGCCACTGAGTTATCTGCTTTGACCTGGGCTTTTTTCTCCTTTATTTATGAGACATCTTAGATCCAATCAGAGTATCTGTGGATGTGAGAGTTCTGTACCAAACCTTCATTGTTTTATACAATCCGTTCCATAAGTGAAGAATCGTGAAGTGCTGAATGCTGATACCAATTCGGGCAAACGGTAATTTCTCATGAACATTAATAAGCAGCTGCCTGCTTGAAATAAGTCTTTCTCCTATTCTCTCTCAACGAGACAGAATGCATTTGCAAAGACATCGCATTCACAACTGAAGGCCATGCAATTTGAAGGATTATTTGTCCCTCACACCAGACCTGGAATATCCATCAAATGCTTATGTGATTGATTTTAAAAAGTAACATGTTTTGCTTCAAAGCTAATGCTTTATCCACATACAAAAACGACACAGATCACTTACAATTTCTCCAATGGGTTGTGGAAGTTGTTAACTGGATAACAGGCTTACTTTGGGATAATTGTACTTTTATCACAAAGTGCCCTGCCTACAGGGTAAAATCTAGTCAAACTGAAGGGGATTATTTAGAAGAATTGCATGCACCGTGCATCAACGAGCCTCTAAAAAGTGATCTCAGTCAATTTTTCTTGTTGTGGTTAGCTCCGGCCCTGCTCAGGACTGTGGATGTGGGGGAGACATCCACATGCTGCAGGCCTGTTTTGCCCCCGGTGGAATCTGCTGATGAAGCCTCCTCTGACCAAGAAGACATGAGTGACAGGGAGGAGGAGAGTGGGGCAGACAGCTCAGAAGGAGATCAATTATCTAGCTCCTCCTTGGATTCGGAACAAGAGTTAATGATACAGCCACACATGAGGAGAGCGATGCATAGGCAGCAACAACTGAGAGATTATTATCAAAGAAAATGAGGCCACCTGTGGTTGGGTGGGGCTGTGGTAATTAGTGAGGCTGCTATAAATAGCAGCCTGTGGGTTTGGCCATTGTGGAGGATTATCTGATCTTTGTGTTTCATGACTGCTTTACTGACTTTGAATTCTTGTGTGCTGATTTTTCCCAGCTTTGAAACTAAACCAGAGCAAAGTGTGTTTCACTTTGTGAAAGAAGAAGAACTGTGAATTGCCTCACAGCTGCAAGATAAGTATCACAGAACTGATAAGGGACTTGTATAAATTACCAGTTTGTTTGGAGACGAGTGCTCTTTGCTATACCAAAAGAGGGCTTGGTTTAAGTGAATTTTCATTATAAAGAACATTGTTTTGAATTTTCAAACGTGTGTGTGTCTGAAATTTGTACCTGTGAATTTTTGGGAGGATTCTACCAGAGAGCCCGACAGAACACTTCTCCACAGCTTTTCTGTGCTTTTTATAGTTTTAAAAAGCTCTGAATTGGCTTTCAGCACTGATCCTATCAGTTCTCTGGTGCTGAAAAACAGTCAGGCTACTTCTAAAATCAATCAGAAGGTATTTAAAAAAGACAGAAAGGAATAGAATTATACCCCCGCCAAGATCACTCTGTGCCATGACAAAAAGGGAGACACCTACCAGTCAGGTCTTCTATCCGTAAGCTTGTAGAACGATTAAATGTATAACTGGTCCTGGCTGCCAGTTTCCCTCCTAGCATAGCTTCATGAGAAACCACTTTTATATTGCTGGCCTCTGGAAGAAAAAGGCAGATGTCAAACCGGAACGTCAGCAAACACCCTGCATCAAACACAAATAAAATTTCTGCGTCAATGAAAGTGCTACACAGGTCTCCACTTGCTGACTGCTTTAAAAGTCAAGGCCCACACGCTACGAATGAAGCTCGGGAAGAAGTGATAATAGGTACCATAATTATTTTAGCGTTAACAACATATACCCCTTGTCAATGTTCTAAATAACATTTTTAATAGCAGCGGTTTGTGGGCAAGACTGGGACTGATGTATGGCATAATGCTACAGTGCAACCAGAGACTTCTGGTTGATGTTATGGCAGGGCCAGTCTCCATGCTACCATGCCGAGTTCCCTCCACTGGTGAGCTCCAAAAGAAGCCAAAGCCACCCTGTAGGGGCGGTGAAGCAAAAAGGGGTGAGTTCGCAGAGAGTCGCAGCTTTCATGCCTGATCCGGGGTTCTTTTTCCCCTCCCAGCCACAGTGAAGGGAAGAGATGGCCGCCATGAAGCTGAGACAACCATGAAACAATTAAGACTGGTGCTGGAACAAAGTAGGTGAACAGTGGAATTGGGAAAAGAGGATTCCTTCTTGCTTAAACTTAACCCCAATGAATAACTTAGAATTATTTGCTCAGAATTAGTTGTTAAAAGTAGTGTTTAAGCATTCCGAGAAAAATACCAGACCAGAAGGGAAGAATACAAAAAGAGAAAAATAATATTTTTAAAAAAAATATACAGAAAATTGGACTTTTAAACTGGGAAGATGTGGTAATGCGTAGGCCCTGAGTCCTCCAGGATTGGGCAGCATAGAAATCGAATAAATAAAATATTGGAATAGTTTACTTTAAAATCTTATCTTTCTATAATTGATCTACAACTAAAATGACCATTGACTAATGACAATACTGAAACGTAAGTTGAGAGCGCCACCTGCTGACAAAAGGAAAATATACAAGTATGGGAATATTTATATGAAGGACTGTGAAAATATTTACTGGATTATGCCTAACTACCTCATGACTACTGAAGGCTCATATAAGAAAACAAGGAAGCTATTTAATTAAAGGGACCCCCAAATGTTATGCTAGAAGATTGAATCTGTAAAGGAGATGTAAAGAGGCTTTCGATAACCTCTGGGACTATTTAAACAGAACTGATTGTTTACCTATGGGATATAAAGAACTGTGATTAGTGGACTCATTGAAGGGAAACTTTAGGATTGAATAAATGGTTCTTGGACTGTGGACAAAAGTTGAATTTTTAAAAAGCAAAATAAGATGCTTGATAAGGAAGAAATGAGTGGAACTTTGAGGGAGATGGCATTACTTTTTCCAAATATAAAAGACATCATGGAACAAAGATTTTATGGAGACTATTGAAAAAAATGGAAAATACTACACAAGGGATGATGAATAAAGATCAAGACAGTCAGAAATGGGAGGAGCCAACAGAAGGAATGAAGGAAAAGATTGAAGCAAACAAAAGAAGACACAAGGAGGAGATAATAATGAAACATAGAAGTCTGACGGCAGAAAAAGACCTCATGGTTCATCTAGTCTGCCCTTATACTATTTTCTGTATTTTATCTTAGGATGGATATATGTTTATCCCAGGCATGTTTAAATTCAGTTACTGTGGATTTATCTACCATGTCTGCTGGAAGTTTGTTCCAAGGATCTACTACTCTTTCAGTAAAATAATATTTTCTCATGTTGCTTTTCACCTTTCCCCCAACTAACTTCAGATGGTGTCCCCTTGTTCTTGTGTTCACTTTCCTATTAAAAACACTTCCCTCCTGGACCTTATTTAACCCTTTAACATATTTAAATGTTTGGATCATGTCCCCCCTTTTCCTTCTGTCCTCCAGACTATACATAATAGTGATTGATGAATTAAATGGGGGGGGGGGGGGTATTTTAAAGAGTTGAAAGAGAATTGAACATAGAGGAAGATAATTTTGAAAGGGAGATAGGGGCTGGGGTACAAATTTTGGAAACTAGGCAGCAGAAGAGGGTAGAGATGGGAGAAATACCTAAGCTGAATAGCCCAGAAGTAGATGCGGACAGAGATAAAGATCCAAGAAAGAAATATGGGAGGCAAGTAAAAAAAAGCATAGCAAAAAAAGTACTTAAGCGGGTAAAAGACAATAGATAGATGATTTCTCCACTTTGTTGTTGTTCTGATTTGACCTTCTTTTTCTCCCTCTCTTTTCTTTTTTAGGTAGAAGACATGATTAGAAGCTAGGTAGGATAGAAAGAAAACATCTTTTCATAAAAGAGTGGCATGATTACAATTTAGAATAAAAGAGAGAAATAAGGGAAAGGGGGAATATTAATGCATAATAAATAAATAATTATGTTTATATAATAAAATAAAAGCAATAACAAGAGAAAAAATGGAATAATTGAATAATGACAGACTACAACTTAATACGAGTGTGTATTATTATTTGAAATATATAAGTTGGTTGAATGTAATAACTATAATTAATTCTACTAGTTTTATTTGTAATTAAAATGTATGACACCCAGGTGCCACACTGTTCATGGATTGATGTATATATAAAATAAAATAAAAAACTTGAAACAAAAAAAATTACTACAATACAACCAGCTAACTGTCTCTATTTATACAGATGTTATGGGGCTGGTCAAGAGATGTACTATGAAAGTTTTGCCCACAGAATTATGTACTGTTGTATTGGTAGGCAATATTATTATTATTATTATTATTATTATTATTATTATTATTATTATTATTATTAAGCCCTACATGGCATTGGGCCAGAATACATCTGGAACCGCCTTCTACCGCACGAATCCCAGCGGCCGATAAGGTCCCACAGAGTTGACCTTCTCCGGGTCCCGTTGACCAAACAATGTCATTTGGCGGGCCCCAGGGGAAGAGCCTTCTCTGTGGCAGCCCTGGCCCTCTGGAATCAACTCCCCCCAGAGATTAGAACAGCCCCCACCCTCCTTGTCTTTCGCAAATTACTCAAGACCCACCTTTGTCGCCAGGCATGGGGGAGTTAGGATAGTCCTTCCCCTAGCCTAGGCCATTACAAGTTATGTATGGTATGTTTGTGTGTATGTTTGGTTTTTATAATAAGGGTTTTTAGTTGTTTTATTAAATTGGATTGTTACATGTTGTTTTTTATCATTGCTGTTAGCCGCTCCGAGTCTGCGGAGAGGGGCGGCATACAAATTCAATAAATATTATTATTATTATTATTATTATTATTATTATTATTATTATTATTATTTATTATTATTATTTAGATTTGTATGCTGCCCTTCTCCGAAGACTCGGGGCGTCTCAGAGTAAATATACAGCATACAGTGCAAATCTAATACATTAAAAAAACTATAGCTATAACCCCTATGTATTATTACAAACTCTATGTATTACTCAATTTTACCCAGTTTATTGTGCAAACCTGAAGTGTGTTTTGTTAAGAAGACCCAAATGTCTAGAAATGGAGGTTTGAGAGTATAAGGAAAGAATAAAAGGAAACGTAAAGTAGTAAAGAATCTTCAGTCTGTAAGTAAGAAGTAAAGTCTAAGTAC
This sequence comes from Erythrolamprus reginae, assembly GCF_031021105.1. Classification (NCBI taxonomy): domain Eukaryota; kingdom Metazoa; phylum Chordata; class Lepidosauria; order Squamata; family Dipsadidae; genus Erythrolamprus; species Erythrolamprus reginae. The sequence continues at coordinate 22,850,593 of NC_091950.1, forward strand.
ATACTCTGAACTTGCTGAGAAGGGCTGGGCAACAGAGTCCTCAGCTTCTTCAAAGTGTTTACTGCCACATTCAGGTAGATGTTGCGGCTGGTGCTGCGCTCATACACCACCTTCTCCTCAGCAAGAGCCTGTGAACAGCATTCCCACCATCAGCATTTTTGAGTTTTGAAATACAAAATGAAGTTGCTAAGGCAGGAAGGAGCAGTTCCCAGGCTAGGGAGAACTATTATGTTCATATATATACAGTGGTACCTCTACCTACAAACACCCCTACTTACTTTTTTGCCTCTTCTCAAGAACCATTTTCCACTTACAAACCCGAGCCTTCGAAACTGTAACCAGAAAAGGCAGGAAGAAGCCTCCGTGGGGCCTCTCTAGGAATCTCCTGGGAGGAAACAGGGCCTCCACCCTCCCTGTGGTTTCCCCAATGACACACATGATTTGCTTTTACATTGATTCCTATGGGAAAAATTGCTTCTTTTTATAAACTTTTCTACTTAAGAACCTGATCAGGGAACGAATTAAGTTCGTAAGTAGAGGGACCACTGTATATATATATATTAGGTGGCTTCCAATGCCACAAAGAGAATGGTCAAATATTCATAGACAAGGATAAGCAGGAATAAAAAGGCCACTGTTTCAAATGCCATTTGTTTAGTGACCATGGCAAAGAAAAGGGTGCTTTATGACCATTCTTAAAACTTTAGATCAGTGCAGCATGCCCAGGGTCACATGATCAAAATTCAACTGCTTGGCAATTGACTCATATTTATGACGGTTGCAATATCCTGGGGGGTTATGTGATCACCTTTTGTGACCTTCTGACAAAATCAATAAAGAAGTCAGATTTACTTAACAACTGTGCTATTAACAATGATTCACTTAACAACTGGGCAAGAAAGGTCATACGATGGGGCAAAACTCACTTAACAATTGTCCGGCTTAGCAATGGAGATTGTGGGTTCACTTGCAGTCATAACGTGAGGACTACCTGTGTTTATAACACAGGGAACAGTACTTCTAAATATTAAGGTAAGAAATGTAGACGTGTGATCCTCTTATTGTTCAAACAGGAAGCTCAACATTGTGCTGGCTGTCCTAATTTTGAACTTGCAAATAGGTTTGCTCAGTGAACCTCCAATATATTTTTTTTAAGTTATTCAATTCCTCTAACATTTGGGCCTACAGTTAAAGACGTGCAAACTATTAAGAATTGAAAAATTCTCAAGCATCCCTTCTAGCATTACCATGACAAAAACACAAACCTTGTCAAATGCTCCCTGCTGCGAGGGGGAGGATTTCAAGCACTCATCAATGAAGAGGTTGAGGTATCTCTGACGGACGTTGGTGGGAACTTTGGCACCATATTCTGTGGGAATAACTGGCCTTTTCAAAGTAGTGCTCTAGGGAACAAGGAATGGGGGGGGGAGAAAATAAGTTAGTTTGATAGCACAATGCCTTTCCTGTTTCTGATTGGTTCTTGTACTAAACACTATGTGTGTGTGTGTGTGTGTGTGTGTCACATGTTTTTTTGCTGAATTTGAAAATTAAGGGAGACTAGGATAGATCTATTTCGGCCTTATTTATATATATATTTATTTATATTATATTATCCAAATTTTGCTACTGGTACTGACCAAAATTTTGCTACCAGTACTGCGTACCTGACCATACCCACAGGAGCCCACCACTGGCTATGTGGTCTAATGGTCTAATGGTCAACTTTCTGCAGCCCACAAGATCATCACTGTTTGTCTCAATCATCGGTGAGACAATCAAATTTGTTTAATGTGATTTTTCCCCCCAAACACCACTTAAAACTATTGGAATAAAATTTCTCAAAATTCTGAGCTTTGCAGTTGTTACCTAGTTCGGGTAATGAAACATGTGCAAAAAACCAATCAAACTCAGAAAGCATCAACTCCACCACCACCCCATTTCAACCATGAGCTATAAACGTTCTCTCCTTTATTGGGATTTCCCAAATAATTCAAAATTCTGCCTAGGAATGACTCAAATACATTTTATATGCAAAGCTGGATGACAAATTCTAGAACAGTGATGGCGAACCTATGGGACAGGTGTAACAGGTGGCACGCAAAGCCATATCTGCTGGCACGTGGGCTGTTGCCTTGGCTCAGCTCCAACATTCATGTGTGTGCTGGCCATCTGATTTTTGGCTCACACAGAGGCTCTGGGAGGGCATTTTTGGTTTCCAGAGAATCTCCGGGGGGGTGGAGGAGGGTATTTTTACTCTCCCCCAGCTCCAGGAAAGCCTTTGGAACCTGGGGAGGGCAAAACACGAGCCTACTGATCCCACCAAAAGTTGGGAAACAGGCCATTTCTGGCCTCTGGATGGTGGGGAAAGCTGTTCCTCGGCCTCCCCGCCCCCTCAGGATTGAATTATGGGTGTGAATTAATCATGTGTAATAGTGTGTGCGCATGCTCTTTTGGCACCCAAGGAAAAACGGTTGGCCATCACTGTCCAAGAAGAAACAAAAGGAAGCACAATCTTGCACAAGTGTTTATCTTCAACAGTCTTTGACTTCCAAACATTAAAGTTAAAGGTTAAAATAGCATGCAGGGGAATGTTTCATGTGTTCAATTTGAAAAATTAACTATGAAGCATATACTGGCAATTCATCACCTGCAGAGTGGGAGTATGTGCTATCCTTTTTGGGACAGCTGTCGTAGTTGTTTTAGATGCCATCCCAGTCAGTGTTCGAGACTTCAATGTTGGAGCATCAACACCATTGGAAGATGCCACTCGTGCAGGTGGAATGGTCCTCTTAAGATTTCCAGGAACTGAAAAAGTGTGGACAAAAAGGGACAATATTCAGAAGCAGAGCAAAACTCTGAAACGCGCTACAAAGTCTTAGAATTATATAAGTCATGGAAAGGATGAGGACTGACTTGCCCACTTAAGGCAGAGGTGTCCAACCTTGGTGATTTTAAGTCTTGGGCCTTCAACTCCCAGAATTCCCAAGCCAGCCATTCTGGCTGGAGAACTCTGGGAGTTGCATTTTACAAGTCTTAAGGTTGCCAAGGTCAAGGACACACCTGATTTAGGGAGAGTTAGGAAGAAGAGTGGAACAAGTGTCCAAAACCCCCTCTTGAATCTCCCAGAATTCTCTTTCAGCCTTTGCTCATCTTTGCTACTAAATTTGGTATTTGAAGTTCTTAAGTCATCTTGAAGGGGCCAGGTTAATGTCAGCTCAACTAGTCACACTTTATTCAGATACAGCTGCCACTCAATCAAGGATACAATAATCATTACCATTTAGTGCAGATTTGTTCTGCTCTAATTCTTCGGGTACCCCAGGTTTGTTATTATTTTACTTCCTGTTTTATGTATGGTATGCTTGTGTTCTTATCATTTCACTCTGTTTAGTGAAATGTACAAAGTCCCAAAAAGGTCTCAACATTGATAAGGTATGAACATGTAAAAAACATAAATAAATAAAAAGTTCTTAGCTTGAACATTTGCTACTGTGTTTCCCCGAAAATAAGACCATGTCTTACATTTTTTTGAACCCTGAAATAAGTGCTTGGCCTTATTGTCGTGCACCCAAAAGCCTAATTGGGCTTATTATTAGGGGATATCTTACTTTGTGGGAAACAGGGTACTTATTGCTGGATTAAAGAGAGTGGGGAAAAGAGAGACAAAAAAAGAAAGAATATACCAGACTAAAGGCATGAATTGAATGGAAAAAAAGCATCATTATTTAGCCATGAGAATATTCTTGCCAAACTGATACGAAGAACCTGGTTTTCCTGCAAAGGTCTTGCCACCTGAGGAAATTTAGTCTACAGACTGTATAGTGCACTCAAAACAGAATTAAAATATAGAGATATCCATAGACAGCTCAGGACTAGAAGTTAGCTTTGTTCCTTTTTCATGACTGGGTTGCAAATCTCTGATTTTGCGTGAGTAACATGTCTTTGGGGAGTCTTTATGGAGAAAGGGGTACCCATCTGCATGGCCTTCCTCATCTTTCCCCTCAAACTGCTCAATTGGCTCAAGGTCCCCTTCAGGGGGTCAAAAGATGAGGATACTCTGCCTTGTTTCTCCTCCAAGAATGAAGAATTCTTCCGTGAGAAAAATAAAAGCCGGAAACATTTCGCAAATTACTCAAGACAAACCTTTGTCGCCAGGCATGGGGGAGTTAGGATATTCCTTCCCTTAGGCCATTACAAGTTATGTATGGTATGTTTGTGTGTATGTTTGGTTTTTATAATAAGGGTTTTTAGTTGTTTTATTAAATTGGATTGTTACATGTTGTTTTTTATCATTGTTGTTAGCCGCCCTGAGTCTGCAGAGAGGGGCACCATACTAATCCAATAAATAATAATTTATTTATTTATTAGATTTGTATGCCGCCCCTTTCCGTAGACTCGGGGCGGCTCACAACATAATAAAACAATTCATAACAAATCTAATAATTTACAATTTAAAATTTAAAGTAGTTAAGAAAACCCCATTTTTAAGCAGACATACCTACAAACATACCATACATAAATTATATAGGCCCGGGGGAGATATCTCAATTCCCCCATGCCTGACGACAAAGGTGGGTTTTGAGGAGTTTACGAAAGGCAAGGAGGGTAGGGGCAGTTCTAATCTCTGGGGGGAGCTGGTTCCAGAGAGTCGGGGCCACCACAGAGAAGGCTCTTCCCCTGGGGCCCGCCAAACGACATTGTTTAGTTGACGGGACCCGGAGAAGGCCGATTCTGTGGGACCTAATCGGTCGCTGGGATTCGTGCAGCAGAAGGCGGTCTCGGAGATATTCTGGTCCGATGCCATGAAGGGCTTTATAGGTCATAACCAACACTTTGAATTGTGACCGGAAATTGATCGGCAACCAATGCAGACTGCGGAGTGTTGGTGTGACATGGGCATTTTTGGGAAAGCCGATGACTGCTTTCGCAGCTGCATTCTGCACGATCTGAAGTTTCCAAACACTTTTCAAAGGTAGCCCCATGTAGAGAGCATTACAGTAGTTGAGCCTCGAGGTGATGAGGGCATGAGTGACTGTGAGCAATGAGTCCCGGTCCAAATAGGGCCGCAACTGGTGCACCAGGCGAACCTGGCAAATGCCCCCCTCGCCACAGCTGAAAGATGGTAATAATAATAATAATAATAATAATAATAATAATAATAATAATAATAATAATAATAATTCACTTGCCCAGCTTGGAGACTGCCGAAAGAGCTGCACTGGGCACATGAGCCACTCGCTTCCTTTCTCCTTTGTGCATAACAATGGGGGTTCTTTGGGCTGCCACAGGAAGCTTTGCGGTCGGCAGGGGCTGCTTTGGCCGCTGCTGGGCCAGCTGCGCTGCCTGCTTCTGCGCTTGTTGAATCCTCTGGTAACAGACCTCTTGGGCAGTTGGGGGGCGGTAAGGCCGGATCACTGGCTTGCTTGGGACTTCCACCTGGAAAGGAAATGTAGGGACGTTACTTTGTGTGATAAAGGAGAAGCTTGCCACGTGTGGAATCTGAATCCACGTATTTCAAATTGGATGAGAATGCTGGTGTCAACTCTGAAGTGTTGGCTGGAGCCATTTTGGAGGCTTCAGAGTTGTCACAATGTGAAGAATGCTTGGCTGCATAGCTAGAGGTATAACAAGCAGGAAGAGGGAGATTGTGATCCCCTTATATAGAGCGCTGGTGACACCACATTTGGAGTACTGTGTTCAGTTCTGGAGATCTCACCTACAAAAAGATATTGACAAAATTGAACGGGTCCAAAGACGGGCTACAAAAATGGTGGAAGGTCTTAAGCATAAAACGTATCAGGAAAGACTTCATGAACTCAACCTGTATATTCTGGAGGACAGAAGGAAAAGGGGGGACATGATCGAAACATTTAAATATGTTAAAGGGTTAAATAAGGTTCAGGAGGGAAGTGTTTTTAATAGGAAAGTGAACACAAGAACAAGGGGACACAATCTGAGGTTAGTTGGGGGAAAGATCAAAAGCAACATGAGAAAATATTATTTTACTGAAAGAGTAGTAGATCCTTGGAACAAACTTCCAGCAGACGTGGTTGGTAAATCCACAGGAACTGAATTTAAACATGCCTGGGATAAACATATATCCATTGTAAGATAAAATACAGGAAATAGTATAAGGGCAGACTAGATGGTCCATGAGGTTTTTTTCTGCCGTCAGTCTTCTATGTTTCTATGTTTCTAAGAAGGGATAGGGAGGGGGAACAAAGTTAGATGGGGGGAGGGGGAGTTGTAGCCAAAACAAAATACACTGCTCAAAAAATAAAGGGAACACGTAAACAACACAATATAACTCCAAGTAAATCAAACTTCTGTGAAATCAAACTATCCAGTTAGGAAGTAACACTGATAACACTGATTGACAATCAATTTCACATGCTGTTCTGCACATTCAACTTTGCACAGAACAAAGTATTCAATGAGAATGTTTCATTCATTCATATCTAGGGTGTGTTATCTGAGTGTTCCCTTTATTTTTTTGAGCAGTATAGTTGTGGGAACCAAGGACATTCCACCAGGTGGCTGGAGAAAGGAGGAGCACAGTATCCAGGCAACCAGACAGCACCTCGAATGGACAATCTGACTGATGGTTTGGGGAAAGAGGGAACGTTCACTTTTTAATCAGTGAAAACCATGGGAACCTTTAGTCAGTTTTCACCACCTTGTGCCAATATGATAATTAATTAATAATAATAATAATAATAATAATAATAATAATAATAATAATAATTTATTAGATTTGTATGCCGCCCCTCTCCGAAGACTCGGGGCGGCTCACAACAAACGATAAAACAATATATATAGGCAAAAATCTAATATTAAGAAAAAAACAACAACTAAAAACCCTATCATAATTAAAAACTCCAATAAAATTGTTCTTTGAGGAATTTGTATGCCTTGGAGTTTTGCTTTCTATGGTGTTATTACTTGGAACCCTGGCAGATTGGCCTTACCGATCATGAGTATATGATTCACTCAAACGAGACAGAACAGAAGCAAAGAGGATTTGAATTACAGTGCAAACAATGTTCCATCTATACATTTCGGGATATATTTGTCCACCCGTGATGTTTTCATATTGAAGACAGGTGCTGAACCTCTATACACCTTTGCAAGAGGGTTTGGGAACAGCAGGTGTGCTAAGAACCTGCAAATATTTGAGTTTCAGAATTTCCAATCCATTTCACAAGAGTCCTTTTTTTTTACTCTTGCTCTGCAACAGCACTTAATGGACAAATGGAAGGAACATGTACAATCGGCCGGAATGTTGTGTGTGGCGACCAAAGGCCTGACTTGTGAAAACAAAGAGGCCATTGATGTTCCAGAAAAGAGGCTAATTAAGGTCCGCACACACACAACTAAAGATCTGGCAGCTAGAATCTCCTTACTTCACCTTTTTTTTTTTAAAGGTCTGTTTTCAACCCACAAACTGGACAAGCTTTGGATGCCATTTCAAGATCTACTTACATGTCCTTGCTTCGTTGCATGAGAAATCCTCTTTTTTTGTCCAGGAAAGAGCGTGGTTAAATTGTCTTCTGTCAACTTTTCTTCACCCCCTTCCTCTTTTGATGCCTACAGAGAGGGAGGATAGAGAAAAAACGTCAATGTCTGAACAAGTAATAGATTTGGTATTTGTGTCTCTTTCAAAATAACAAAATCACAAAGCTTATTTTGAGAAACAGAACAGGTTAGTGCAGCCTGTAACAGCTTACATCTTACGATTGTTGCAGCATCCTCAATCTCACAGAGCAAAAAAGGGAAAATGATATCTTATATTATTTGTTAACCACCTTCCAAACAAGATACAGTGATCCCCCGGTTATTGCGTTCCCGATCATTGCGAACGGGCTAATTTGCGATTTTGCAACCCGGAAGTAAAAACATCATCTGTGCATGCTCGCCCTTTTTTCTATGGGCATGCATGCGTAGATGGCGCCGGGCAGATCAGCTGCTGGGCGGCTTCCCAAGGTCTTCCCCCTCTGCCCGCCCTTCGCCCGCCCACGCCGTTCATTCTCGCCGCTTCCCAGCTGAGTCCTGAAGCGAATTCGCTTCAGGACTCAGCTGGAAAGCGGTGAGTGCGAGCGAACGGCTTGTCCGCCGCCCGCTCGCGCATCGCCCGCCCACACCGTTCATTCTCGCCGCTTCCCAGCTGAGTCCTGAAGCGAATTCGCTTCAGGACTCAGCTGGAAAGCGGCGAGAGCGAGCGCCAGCGAACGGCTTGTCCGCCGCCTGCCTGCCCGCTAGCGAGGAGCCGAAGATTGGGGGCGGCGCGGCTGTTTTAAAACGTCGCCGCGGGCATGGGGGGCTTGCCAGCACCCCCCGGACCCCCAACCCGGGTTTGGGGGGCTGCTAGGAAGCCCCCCATGCCGGCGGCGATGTTTTAAAACAGCTGCGCCGCCCCCAATCTTCGGCTCCTTGCTAGCGCTGCGGAAGTAAAAACACCATCTGCGCATTTACTTCCGCAGCGCTACTTTGCGAAAACCCGCTCGTTGCGGGGGGCCCTGGAACGGAACCCTCGCAATGATCGGGGGATCACTGTACTGTATATTGAGATTGAAACCGGCAAGGATTTCTGCAGCTGCTGTGAACACATCTGGAGAACTGGGAAAAAGGTATTGCTGAATTTGACAGACAAGCAAATAACTTTATTTGGTATTGCCTTACACCTCTACATGGGGCTACCTTTGAAAAGTGTTCGGAAACTTCAGATCGTGCAGAACGCAGCCGCGAGAGTCATTGTGGGGCTTCCAAGATTCGCCCACGTTTCTTCAACACTCCGTGGCTTGCATTGGCTGCCGATCAGTTTCCGGTCACAATTCAAAGTGTTGGTCATGACCTTTAAAGCCCTACATGGCATTGGACCAGATTACCTCCGGAACCGCCTGCTACCGCACGAATCCCAGCGACCGATAAGATCCCAGAGTTGGCCTTCTCCGGGTCCTGTCGACTAAACAATGTCGTTTGGCGGGCCCCAGGGGAAGAACCTTCTCTGTGGCGGCCCCGACCCTCTGGAACTAACTCCCCCTGGAGATTAGAACTGCCCCCACCCTCCCTGTCTTTCGTAAACTACTCAAGATTCACTTATACCGCCAGGCATGGGGGAGTTGAGATATTCCTTCCCCCTAGGCCATTACAAGTTATGCATGGTATATTTGTGTGTATGTTTGGTTTTATAATAAGGGTTTTTAGTTGTTTTTATTATTGGATTGTTACATGTTGTTTTATCATTGTTGTTAGCCGCCCCGAGTCTACGGAGAGGGGCGGCATACAAATCCAATTAATAATAATAATAATAATAATCATCATCATCATCATCATCATCATCATCATTATCATTATCATTATCATTATCATTATCATTATCATTATTATTACGGGCCTGTAACCTCTAAATCCAAGCAACTTTGCACATTTTTTAAAATAATTGCTACTGCAGAGTAGCAATTTTTAAGGATACTTTTTAAAAACAATTCATGTTTGTCCTACTCTATTTGAATACATACTGTACATAATTGACACATCCATAATTTCACCAATACCAGGACTCCTTAACTTACAACTATAACTGAGTCCAGAATTTCCATTGCTAAGCAAGATATTTGTTAGGTTTTGCCCCATTTTACAACCTGTCTTGCCACAGCTGGTTGAGTGAATCATTGATAAAGTTAGTAGCTGCAGTTGTAAAGTGAATCTGGCTCCCCAACTTCACAATGATTCTGGGATACTGCAACTGTTATAAATACGCCAACTGTCTGAATTTTGATCATGTGATCCTGGAGATGCTGCAACAATCTTAAGTGTGAAAAACGGTCATAAGTCAGTACCCTTGTTAAACTTCGAATGTTTGCTAAATGAAAGGTTGTAAATTGAGGATGACTTGTATCCTGCATTGGAAGACATTACAGAAGCCACATGAACTCAGAAAATGGCTTCCCTAAGTCAGGGGTAGGCAGAGTTGGCTCTTGTATGACTTGTGGACTTCAACTCCCAGAGTTCCTGAGCCAGTCATGCTAGCTTAGGAATTCTGGGAGTTGAAGTCCACGTGTCATAGAAGAGCCAACTTTGCCTACCCATGCCCTAAGTGGTTTAACAGCTTGCCCCAGTTTTTATTCTGACTGGCAGTGATTTTTCCAGAAGCTTCAAGCAGGGAAAGGCCCTTTCCCCACAACTGTTAATTAGACTTTTTTGAAAATGCTATTATTTCTTTCCTCAAGGAACATTAAGTTCTCTACTGTCTGAGCTACAGGCTTTTTCAGGAAAAAAAACAGTGAAGAAGCTCTCTATCGCTGGAGGCAACAGGCTTTTCTCACCCAAGGTCTTCTTCCTCTATAATTACACAGTGAAAATATAATTCCAAAAGCACGAGGTATATTAAGGCATCAAGCAACAAAACGGCTCCAAATCCCTAAGAAATTCCAAGTGTCTTTGAACATTTATCTTTAATTCAGTCAATATCCGGCTTACTGCAAACTACTTTGCAAAGCCAAGGGCCAGCCATCCTTGAAATACAAAGGTGTTTTATGACCTAATTTCTACTCTTTTTGTATACTAAAATATAGTTCTGTATATTATGATTCCTTTAAGGACACCTTTGGCTACCTTTTTCCACCCCGTGAGAACCGATAATACACTGCTCAAAAAAATAAAGGGAACACTCAAAAGAACACATCCCAAATCTGAATGAATGAAATATTCTCATTGAATACTTCGTTTAGTACAAAGTTGAATGTGCTGACAACATGTGAAATTGATTGTCAATCAGTGTTGCTTCCTAGGTGGACATTTGATTTCACAGAAGTTTGATTTACTTGGAGTTATATTATGTTGTTTAAGTGTTCCCTTTAATTCTTTTGAGCAGTGTATGTTACTGCAAAAAAACACCATACTCACAGAATGCATGGAATGGAAAAGACCATGAACATCATCTAGTCTAAAGAAACTAACAATCCTTATAGCAGGGTTCTCCAACCATGGCAACTTTAAGCCTGGCGGACTTCAACTCCCAGAATTCCCCAGCCAGCTTTGCTGGCTGGGGAATTCTGGGAGTTGAAGTCCGCCAGGTTTAAAGTTGCCAAGGTTGGAGACCCCTGCCTTATAGTGTTCTAGTTAGTCCTTGACTTATGAGCCAATTGAGCCCAAAATTTCTACTGCTCATCGAGACCTTTGTTAAGGGAGTTCTGCCTCATTTTACGACCTTTCTTGCCACAATTGTTAAGTGAATCAACGCAGCTGCTAAGTTAGTAACACAGTTAATTAAGCAAATCTGGCTTCCCCATTGACTTTGCTTGTCAGGAGGGTGAAAAATGGGGTGGGGAAAAAGTGTGGGGAGCCTGCAAAGCGCTCCTGGGGTCTGGGGGAAGACAAAAATGCCCTATTTTTTGCGAAAAACAGACGAAAAATGGCCCGTTTTTCACAAAAATTGGGGCATTTTTGCCATTCCCCAGCACTCAGGAGCTCCCTGAAGGCTCCCCAGACCCTTTGCCCACCCAATTGTTTGCAAAAAAAAAAACCCAGGCGACAAACGGCTTGTTTTTCACAAAAATTGCGGTGTTTTTGTCTTCCAATTATCCCCTCTAGCATGACTAGAAGAGGAATTCTGGAAGTTGAAGTCCACTAATCTTAAAGCTGTGAAGTCTGAAGTTTGTAAAAAGTGTGCATGGTTATACAAAGTACAGTGATCCCCCGAGTTTCGCGATCCCGATCATTGCAAATCGCTATATCGCGATTTTTCCACCCGATGACGTCACTCCCTTCCTTTCTCATCTTTCTTTCTCTCTCTCTTTCTCTATCTTGCTTCTTCCTCTCTCACACTCTCTTCCTCCCTCTCTCATCTCTTTCTTTCCTTCTGTCTCTTTCTCTATCTCTCCCCCTCTTGCTCTCCAGCGATGGGGAAACCCCATCTTCGGCTCCTCGCTGCTGCGGCGCTGCAAGCGAGCAGCCGGGCGGGCGGGCGAAGGGGCAAGCGGCAAGCGATCTTGGGGTTTCCCCTTTGCCTGGGCAACGGGGAAACCCCAAGATCGCTTGCCGCTTGCCCGTTCGCCCGCCCGCCCGGCTGCCCGGCTGCTCGCTTGCAGCGCCGCAGCAGTGAGGAGCCGGGCGGGCGGGCGAACGGGCAAGCGGCAAGCGATCTTGGGGTTTCCCCGTTGCCTGGGCAACAGGGAAACCCCATCTTCGGCTCCTCGCTGCTGCCGCGCTGCGGAGCAGATCAGCTGTTGGGCGGCCGAAGGGGTCTTCCCCGCCGCCCACACGCAAACTCCACCATCTGCGCATGTGCGGCCATGGAAAACAGGACGCGCATGCGCAGATGGTGTTTTTACTTCCGTGCCGCTACATCGCGAGTTTATGATTATCGCGAGGGGTCTTGGAACAGAACCCTCACGATAATCGGGGGATCACTGTATACGTGTTTGTAAAAAGCATTGTGCTACACTGGTATTTTATTAAATAATGCTTTTTCCCTTGTTTTCCACCTCTAAAATCTAGGTGCGTCTTATGCTCCGGTGCGTCTTATACTCCTAAATACGGTATTTAATCAAGAGGTACATTTTTAATTAAACCGGTTGCAGAGCCTGTTAGCTCATCAGCCTGTCCCAGCATTCTTAGCTCTTTACCTGCTTTCCTAGTCTGCCTTTGTCTTCTGTTTTGACATCCGTGGATTCATTAAAAATCCGAAGGCACTCCTCCATTGGGTCACACTCAAAATCCAGATCCTTCTCTAGGGCAGAATAATCAATCTCGTAGTCAGAGGAGGAGGAGGAGGAAGAAGGAGGAGGAGGAGCCCGGGATAACTTGAGCTTCTTAACATTGGCCATCCCATTGTCATAGGGCGAAGAGGAGCCGGCATCGTCTCTGTCTGAGTCTGAGCTCAAATCAGGGAACGGAAGAAAAGGCTGCCCCACCTGCTCCTCCTCTTCACTCTCATCACCAAAGAGGTCGACATGGCTCAGGGACGGCTGTTTAACTTTGCGTTTGGCCTCCGAATTCTCCTTGGCCTGCGAGCAGGTCAATGTTTCCTTAGGCCTTTTCGAGGCTGGCTGCTTGTCTTTTTGCTTCTTGTGTTCAGTCCCACTAGAGATTTGGTGCTTCCTTTTCAACTCTACAGGCTGGTGCTTGCTCTCTTTCCTACTCGTCCCCGATATTTTAGCAGCAGCAGCTTTACCAACTTCTTTGTTCTTGCCAGAGCTTTCCTCCTTAGTTCCCGGCGTGATCGGAGATTTGGGTTTATTGAGCTTCAGCGCATGCCTGTCGACGTGGGGCTTGCTTGGTTTCTCCTTACTCCTTTCCCCGTTTTTGTGTTGTGCCTTCGCATCCATCTTCTCCTTGTGCCCCATTTTATCCTGATTTTTCTTACCCTGCGCCTTGTGTTCATCCTCTTTTTTTCCCTTCAACTTGTCCTTCGACGCCACTTTGTTCTTTTCCTTTACTTTCGCATCTCGGTTAGAAGGCCCTTTGACCAGCCTGGCATTTTTCTCCCCTAAATCTTTGACAGCGGCACTCTGAGGGCTCTCTATGTCTCCCATGTCATACTGAACGGCAGTCTCTTTCATTTGTCGGGAACTAGTCTCTGTCTGTGGCTTTTCCTTGGCTGCGCCCAATTTGCTTTCTGAACCTCCTTTAGATTTAAGGGGGACGGTAGAAGCTTCGTGGCCTTCATCCTCTGAGTCAGAGAACCGGGCGATAGGCTCATCGTTGCTGGTTTCGTCACAATATTTCTTGAATGAAGGAGAATATGCCTCCTCGCGATCAGCTTCCCTCTTCCGTTTGGTCCCCTTCTGTTCTTTAGCTTTGCTCAGCAGCCTGGCAGAGTAATTTGAAAGAGGGTCATATTCCAAATCTGTTGAAGGCTTGGAGTTGTCAATGATGTATTTGTTAGTTACAACAGAGCTGCTGCTGTACTTCTTCGGCTGAGTGACCACAGTGGGAACGTATTCCAGTGAGCTGCCCTTGCATTTCGTATTGTTGAAGGAATCCAAAGTATATTTCCTAGACTGGCTAGAAGCAGCCACTGCAAGAGGGGTAGGGTTGTAGTCATTGCCACAGTTGGCATTGTAACTACTTGGTTTATATTCCAGAGAACCGAACGGGTTGGAGGTTGCTAATCCAGAAGCCTTAGAAGCAAGTAGAGGAGCTTCAGATGAGCCATACTCTTTAGTTGTCTCTAGCAACTCTTCGTACTTCTTCTGCTCACGTTCAACTTCATTCTTGGCAGCTTCAATTGCCTTGTCGAACAGCTCAAGCTCCAGAATACCAGAAGCTGACGAGACGATATTTTCCAAAGTGTCATTGCTCTCTTGTGCCACAGGTTTGGGAAGTTTTGGGTTGTAGGGGTCATAACCACACCCTGGGAAAGAAAGAAAAACAAAACTATTAGCGTTCTCAGAATACCCATCAAATCCCAATTATAAAAATCCATTCGATTATAAAAGATGAGAAAGCAAAGAACCAACTGCCACGTGGCCCTCAGAATGGTCTGTATCTTAGAATACAATAGCATAAGAGTTGAAAGGGACCTTGGAAGTCTTCTAGTCCAACACCCTGCTTGGACAGGAAACCCTACACTGCTTCAGACAAATGATTCTTCTTAAAAACCTCCAGTGATAGAGCATTCACAACTTTTGGAGGCAAGTTTGGAGGACAAAAGGAAAAGGGGGGACATGATCGAAACATTTAAATATGCTAAAGGGTTAAATAAGGTCCAGGAGGGAAGTGTTTTTAATAGGAAAGTAAACATAAGAACAAGGGGACACAATCTGAAGTTAGTTGGGGGAAAGATCAAAAGCAACATGAGAAAATATTATTTTACTGAAAGAGTAGTAGATCCTTGGAACAAACTTCCAGCAGACGTGGTTGGTCAGTCCACAGTAACTGAATTTAAACATGCCTGGGACAAACATAGATCCATCCTAAGATAAAATGCAGGGAATAGTATAAGGGCAGACAAGATGGACCATGAGGTCTTTTTCTGCCATCAGTCTTCTATGTTTCTATGTTGTTCCATGGATTAATTGTTCTAATTGTCAGGAGATTTCTTCTTAATTCTTAGTTGCTTCTCTCCTTGTTTAGTTTCACCCATTGCTTCTTGTTCTACCCTTAGATGCTTTGGAGAATAGCTTGACTCCCTCTTCTTTGAGGCAACCCCTGAGATATTGGAACTCTGCTATCATGTCACCCCTAGTCCTTCTTTTCATTGAACTAGACGTACCCAGTTCCTGAAACCGTCAGCAATCATTCCTGTTACGCCATCCAACCCACTGCATAAAAATATGGCTGAAGATATGTTTTCTCCCTCTTTTCTTTAGACTTGGAGCACAAACCGTCAGGCCTGGAAGCCATCTTGGCCCTTGGATCTTCAGGCCTGCCATATTTAGTGCTGTGGGAAACCAAAAGGTGGGATTGTGTGAGTGGGGAACTATAGTCTAAATCAGGGGTCCCCAACCACCGGGCCGCGGACCAGTACCGGGCCGCGGGGCATGTTGCACCGGTCCGTGGAGTCAGCAGCTGCCGGCCCTCATGCCGCCACCCCCTCCCTCCAGCGCTTCGCCTCCCGCCGGGCAAGAGGCCTCGGGAGGCAGGTTCTGCCGGCCACAGGACGATGGATGGGACAGAGGGGCGGGAAGGACCGAGAGGCTCAAGCCTCTTTTGGCTTCTGCCGCGGGGCGCTTTTGCGTTTTTGGCTGGGGAGAGGCAGGAGGGCCAGCCTGACCCCCTCTCTCCAGCGCTTAGTTCCCGCTGGGCAAGAGGGCTTGGGAGGCAGGTTCTGCCGGCCACAGGACGATGGCGGGAAAGAGGGGCGGGGAGGACCAGCACCCCCATGCTTAATCCCGCCCCCAACCACACCCCTTTCCGCCCCCACTGGGCCATAGAAAAATTGTCTTGCTGAAACTGGTCCCTGGTGGAAAAAACGTTGGGGACCACTGGTCTAAATAACATTCCTCTCTTTGAGAGTCAAGGTCACTCTGCCCTGCACCTGGAGGGATGTACCTGGGAGGCATCTCCAGTTGGGACTGATTGGACCATGTGATGGACATGTGAGTGCTGGGGCAGGGAACTGGACTTTCTTTTGGGGTGTGGAAAACCGGGAGCTTTCAGATTCAGATTTTCCCAGATGTGCCAGTATGACATCTCTAATAAAATGGAACTTTTGAGGAAACTGAAGCCTTGGATTTTTCTTTCGTTGGGGGTGTTACTTGGAACCTTGACACAAATCCCTGCAAGATGAATATGCTTGCATTTCTTATCTAAATTTGAAGTCACTTCAACAGTGAGATGGGCGGCATATAAATTTTATAAACAAAACAACTTTCCAAATATTTCCTCCTATCTAAAATTGATAGTGTGCCACTTCAATACCTATCCATGGCAAAATATTACCTTTTGGTCTCAAGCAAAGAACTTAGGATGGATTAGCATTGTGTAGTATTTCACACTGGCTTGTAAAAGTAATGGA
The DNA here is from genome assembly GCF_031021105.1 of Erythrolamprus reginae. Classification (NCBI taxonomy): domain Eukaryota; kingdom Metazoa; phylum Chordata; class Lepidosauria; order Squamata; family Dipsadidae; genus Erythrolamprus; species Erythrolamprus reginae. The sequence goes on from NC_091950.1 coordinate 22,867,055, forward strand.
GATTTTCAATTACTTGGTCTTGAAGAAAGTGTGGAATTTTAACTACAATAGGTATATCTTGTTTGTGACTGGATTCAGGAGTAAATCTCAGTAAATCATGTCCCAATGGGAATTACAGTGGTACTTCCTAAGAACACCTCTACTTACAAACTTTTCTAGATAAGAACCAGGTGTTCAAGATTTTTTTGCCTCTTCTCAAGGACCATTTTCCACTTGCAAACTCAAGCCTCCAAAACTGTAACCAGAAAAGGCAGTGAGAAGCCTTTGTGGGGCCTCTCTAGGAATCTCCTGGGAGGAAACAGGGCCGGAAAAGGCGGGTAGAAGCCTCCGTGGGGCCTCTCTAGGAATCTCCTGGGAGGAAACAGGGCCGGAAAAGGCGGGGAGAAGCCTCCGTGGGGCCTCTCTAGGAATCTCCTGGGAGGAAAACAGGCCCGGAAAAGGCAGTGAGAAGCCTCCGTGGGGTTTCTCTAGGAATTTCCTGGGAGGAAACACGGCCGGAAAAGGCGGGGAGAAGCCTCCATGGGGCCTCTCTAGGAATCCCCTGGAAGGAAACAGGGCCTCCACCCTCCCTGTGGTTTCCCCAATCGCACGCATTATTTGCTTTTACATTGATTCCTATAGGAAAAATTGCTTCTACTTACAAACTTTTCTGCTTAAAAACCTGGTCACGGAACGAGTTAAGTTCGTAAGTAGAGGTACCACTGTATCCTAACACTAACATAACTAACAGTGATAGAAGATAAATCTGTTGTGAAGAATCTAGTCTTCCAAATAGTAACAGGAGAACTGCACTCAGAAGCAGGACGTGAATTAGCACACACCAATAATGAGACTGTGGTCCAAAATGAGAAAGAAAACCACAGGACTGTTGCAAGAAAGGTGAAGGAATCTTAGCCAACAAAAACCAGCCAACAGACATGTTTCATTTGGAGCACAAATGAAAAAGAGATATGCATAAGCCATTTTCACTTCCAGTTCATGGTGAACGAGTCTCATGAGCTCTTTTTTTTTTTAAAGAGAAATGTGTTTTTAATTTTTAACTGAATCCCCAATATGGGGGAAATATAGGAGAGTTCTACCATCTCTGTCATATTATATTTCTACCTGATAATTCCAACATTTTTACAACAGAGAGAAAAATGCAGATTCATCCAATTCAGATGCCTTCTGAACTGAGGTTAGGGAGGCTGCTTTGACAGGAGCTGAAATGGATTTGATAAACATTCAAATTCACCTAACAGCTATGATAGTTCGGAAGTCTCGCTATCATCTCAGACCCCTTTCCTTAGACCCGTATGCAAAAAGAAAACACAAGACTTGGAAGAAAGTCACAACACACTTAGTAAAACATGCTACCACCATATGAGCTGCACTGTTGCTACACCCATTTGAAAACGCTCAGGGCTCCAGGAGATAGGAACAAATCAACCTCACGTTGTGAGAAAGGAATAGCTTAGGAATTGAGCCCCATCTCAGCTAATTTTCTTTGGAAATATCACCAGGCTCCTCAAAACAAGCTGAAATAGGGCACCGATTACAAGAAAAATTCTAGGAAAAAACCATTGCTTAAAAAAGCTGTTTCCAACTCCTTTTCTGAAAAAAAAATCCACTTCTTGTTTGTCATTTTTTCTTTCCCTCTTGAAAACTAAAGATAAGACCGCTGTAAGCAAAGGAGTGGTTTATCCAAACCATCCCATGTAGAAATTGTACCTCCACACCCAAAAGTACAAGTAGTGAACACAAGAACAAGGGGACACAATCTGAAGTTAGTTGGGGGAAAGATCAAAAGCAACATGAGAAAATATTATTTTACTGAAAGAGTAGTAGATCCTTGGAACAAACTTCCAGCAGACGTGGTTGGTAAATCCACAGTAACTGAATTTAAACATGCCTGGGATAAACATATATCCATCCTAAGATAAAATACAGAAAATAATATAAGGGCAGACTAGATGGACCATGAGGTCTTTTTCTGCCGTCAGACTTCTATGTTTCTATGTTTACAATTTTCTTCTTTCACTCCATATCATATTTATGAATAAATCTACAAGTTATCCAAACTTCCAAATTTAAATATGCCTGAGATATTGTTTTCAGCAGGTGTAAGCATTTATGAGAGCTAGTTTACCGTGTTTCCCCGATAGTAAGACCCCCCCGATTGTAAGACATATGGGGGTTTTCAGGGGGGTTGGCTAATATAAGCCATACCCCGAAAGTAAGACATATGTCTTACTTTCGGGGAAACACGGGGGTATTGCAGGGGGGAGCCCGATGACTTCGGGAAGACCCAGGCAGCGCGGCAGCAGCCCTGGCGGCGGTTCCCTCAGCCCCAGCGCCGTCCTTCGCTTTGCAAAGAGTTCACGGCGCTGGCGAGGGAGCTGCGCGCCCAGGAGAATCTCCCTTAGGCAGCCTGGTGCCAGCTGGCGGTGGCGCGCTGCGTAAGGGAGACTCTCCTGGGCGCGCAGCTCCCTCGCCAGCGCCGCAAACTGCTCCGCCGCTTCGGCCAGGGCCGCCGCCTGGCCCACTGGGTGGCCCAAGCTGGCGGTGGAGCAAATGAGGGAAAGCTCCGTCGGGGATGCGCGCAGGAGGGAGCGGGGTGGGTTGAGCGTAGAGGAGCAGGGCTACCGCTAGGCCGGCCCGGTCGGCTCCGGCTCCACGGGGGCGGTGGGCAGAATGGCGGGGCGGGACGGGCGGAGACGTTGCCAACAGCCACGCAGTCCCCATCAGCAGCAGCATGCATTCCCCGCACGGCGTTCATCCACTCGGGCCGCAGCGGCCGCCGCAAGACTTTTCCCCTCAGTTCAAGCCGCTGCGGCCGACGGCCACTCGGGCTCTTTGGCCCAAGCCCAGCTGCCTCCGTGGCGCAGGCACCGCCTCTTCATGGAAACCCCCGAGCCGGCTTCGGAGGAGCAGCCGCGCGCACGCCGAGCCTTGTGGAGAGCTCCGAGCGGCCGGCAGAGGCCTGTCCTGGTGGCCTGCTTGACCTGCTGCACTTTGCTCGGCTGCACTTTGTTCGGCTGGAGCTGCGCCCTCCTTTGCCCGCCTCCTTTCCAGCAGCTCCCCGCGCGCCGTTCGCCTCGCCGCGGCGAGGCAAAGGGGATGGGTGCGTGGGGAGCTGCCAGAAAGGAGGCGGGCGAAGCGGCGGCCCTGGCCGAAGCGGCGGAGCAGTTCGCGGCGCTGGCGAGGGAGCTGCGCGCCCAGGAGAGTCTCCCTTACGCAGCACGCCACCGCCAGCTGGCACCAGGCTGCGTAAGGGAGATTCTCCTGGGCGCGCAGCTCCCTCGCCAGCGCCGCGAACTGCTCCGCCGCTTCGGCCAGGGCCGCCCGCTTCGGCCGCCTCCTTTCTCGCAGCTCCCCACGCGCCCATCCCCTTCGCCTCGCCGCGGCGAGGCGAAGGGCGCGCGGGGAGCTGCCGGAAAGGAGGCGGGCGAAGGAGGGCGCAGCTCCGGCTGCTCACCTCGCCCGCCCACCCGGCGTCTCCGAAGCTTACCGGCCGGGACGGGCAACACGGCAGGAGCATCAGGAACAGCAACAAGCAGCGAAGCAGCCCGGCGAAGGCTTCTCCTGCCGAAAGGCGCCCGCCAGAGACCGGTAAGCTTCGGAGACGCCGGGTGGGCGGGCGAGGCGAGCGGCCGGAGCTGCGCCCTCCTTCGCCCGCCTCCTTTCCGGCAGCTCCGGACGGGGCGGGCAGGCGGGGATGTGGATGTGTCTCCGTGTGTTTGTGGGGGGGGGGGGGGAGGGTGCTACTTTTTACCGGACACGGGTGTTGCGGGTTCGGGTAGGTGGGTTGGCGGGGTGTGTCTTATTTTTTCCAATATAAGACATACCCCGAAAGTAAGACATAGGGGGGCTTTTGGGGGTAAAAATAAAGTAAGACACTGCCTTACTATCGGGGAAACACGGTAAATGATTAAGGCACCAGGTTAGGAGCCAGGAGACTGTGAGTTCTAGTCCTGCTTTGGGTATGAAGCCAGCTGGGTGACCTTGTGCAGATCGCTATCTCTCAGCCCTGGGAAGAAAACAATGGCAAACACCGTCCAAGGAAAACTGCATGGCTTTTTTGGGGCAGCTGCCAGGAGTAAAAAACAGACTGAAATGCTCACAGAATTACATTTATGGCTACTTCACACTCTGAGGCACTTCAGGAAAATTATACTGAAACCACAACTCAAAAATTTTAGAAACCCTTGCAAGTTTCATTCCTCCAAAATCTGCATTTAAACACATGAATCTTTCTTGAACATCTGCAGTTCAAAAATTAACATGTCTATAATTAGTAAGGAAAGATGTTTATATGCACAGAATACTTGAATGTTGGTCAAATCATCTCCCAAACCCCTACGGAAGGGTTATCTTAGTAGCCCATTTTTTTAATTTAAAAAAAGAGCATTTCTTAAGCAGTTAAAAGATTCAGATTAACAAATATTGGAAAAGTCAATTTATCTATTTGTATTTCTGAAAAACTGCCATCACTGACAGCAAAATCAAATCTATAAGAATAAGTCAGACTTCACATAAGGAGCTTTTCACATTCCTAAAGTTAGCTCCTGTCATTGGGAAAAGTTCAAGAAAATAATACTACCTGTACAAATAGTCAATTTAAATTCTGGATACGTTCATTGAATAAATACCTACCAAGGATTTTAAGCTTACAAGGAAATGTACAAGACACAAAATGCATAAACATTTAATAACTCAGATCCTTTCCTTCTATACCAGTTATTGTGATGCAACATTTTAACCATGATCTTAATGTAATTTCAATTGCTCAGACAATGAACACTGTTCTGCTATTAAAAGCTGAAAAGGGAAGACTTAAGAATGTAAGTAATATTTTCTCTTCTACCTAACACTGTATACTAGATGATGCTGTTGAATTGATTTCTAAACTTTTTCTAGTCAATGTTTTAATATATAAGTCCAGAATGACTTAAAAGAAAATATGCTAACCAATATTTTGGACACAGGTGGCAAAAAAAGTGCTAAATAGCCACTGATGTTCAATTGTACCACCAGTATGTAAAAAGACTGCCACAGTATTATTTCTTTCTGACATATTAAAGGCAAAACAATCGTTGGACTAAAGTTTTCTTTTCTCTTTTTTTACCTGGATTCTCATGCACAGACAGACAATGGAGGTACTTGTTCATGCTTTCATCCAAAGGTGTCTTTCCCTTTTAAATGTTGCCACCCTGACACACCAAGCTATCAAAACACGTCCTGCTGTACAACTGCCAACTCTTGGACAGCAAAGATTGTTCAAGGCTGCAGGATAGCAGACAGGAAACGTGTCAGTCCCACCTTCACATGTACAGTACTGCTCTTAAAGAGGTACTTCCCTCTTAAATGGCCCTTTAAAAAAAAAAAAAAGTTCACATTCAGAACAACTGCCTCACACAAGCACCTCTCCAAACATACAGTAGATAAACTTCCATATTATAGAAACATAGAAACATAGAAGACTGACGGCAGAAAAAGACCTCATGGTCCATCTAGTCTGCCCTTATACTATTATAAACTATATAGTTTAATACTACTTGGAAGTTGCATCTGATTCATAACACAGCAACCATATGCGATAATGTGCTATCAGAAGCACAATTGTTTATTTATTTATTAGATTTGTATGCCATCCTTCTCTGAAAATTCAGGGCAGCTCACAGGATACAATGTAGATCTGAAGGTCAGCGGTTCAAATCTCATCACCGGCTCAAGGTTGACTCAGCCTTCCATCCTTCCGAGGTGGGTAAAATGAGGACCCGGATTGTGGGGGCAATAGCCTAGCTCTGTTAAAAAAGTGCTATTGCTAACATGTTGTAAGCCGCCCTGAGTCTAAGGAGAAGGGCGGCATAAAAATCAAATAAATAAATAAATAAATAAATGTAAAACAAAGCGTACAAAACAAATCTAATAAGTTAAAAAACCACAGCTGAAAATCCAGTATGTTAAAATCAATTCAATCATACCATGCATCACATTTACTGGTCAAGGGGTCTGGATCATAATTGCCCCAGGCCTGATGACATAGGTAAGTCTTGAGACTCCTGCGGAAGGCGAGTAGAGTGGAAGCAGTGCAAATCTATGGGGGGAGCTGATTCCAGAAGGCTGGGGCCCCCACAGAGAAGGCTCTTCCCCTAGGCCCCGCCAAACGACATTGTCTGGTTGACTGATTTTTAAAAACCTGTCTTTTTTTGGCGTCTCCTGAGAAGGAGCTTCTCAGTTGTGCTTTATGGTGGTGGATGTTCCCTTTCCCACACTTCTAGGACTTGATTGGTTCATGGTGTTGGGATTGTCAATAACTGGCATTCACTCCACACAAGAAGTCGACGTGGCGACAACTTTGGCAGGGGAATTTCTTGATGTTTTTAATGGTGAGCTGGAAAAATATAAGGGGTCCCCTGTTTCTTTTAACTTTAATCCTGCCGTGCATCCTGTCCACCTCAAACTAAGGCATGTCCCCTTCCTCTCCATCAAAAAGTTGATGCAAACGCGATAGGCTAATTACACAGGGCATATTGGAGCCGGTGGAACAATCAAACCAGATGGCAGTGTCTGGATTTGTGGCGACTATAAAAGTTCAATGAATTTGGCATTATGAAAGGCTTTGCGCATGCGTCCAGAGTAGACGCTCCCACGGAACGCTCTCCAGATGCGATTAAAGAAAACAAATCTTAACCCTCAACAGCCCTCCCAAGCTAAGTGAAAGTGATTTATGAGATAGAGAACTTGAAAGAGACTTCGAAAACCTGCTCGGATCAGCTAAAAAGAGGAGTTATAGACCAGAACTTCACTGCTAAAAAGTGAGTAAAACGACCAAGGGAAATGGCGACTATCCCAGATCTAGGGGGGAAAATGGACACACTCCTCCAGGCATTTACTAACGTGGGGGAACAACTTAAAGAAATGCAACTAGCCATGAAAGAAATGACAGATGGCATGAACGAACCGAAAGTTCAATCCAAAGATCAGGAGATAAGGATCTTGAAACTGGAGGCTGATAGGAAAAAACAAGAGCAGCGTATAAACAATTTGGAGGACAGGCAGAGGAGATCAAACTTACGATTGAGGGGCTTTAAGCAGGATTTTGGTGAAAATAAGAAATTAACCCAATTGATTTACCAATGGTTCCTGGAAAGTAAAATCACAGTGGACTTGGATGAAATTGAGAGAGTCCATCGGGCTTACGGTCCTCGGAAATTAACCAACCAAAAAGATATTCTGATAAGATTTGCCCTGGAGCGGAGAGCAGCCGAAGTTTTTACACAGCTTAAACAAACTGCAAATCTTCATTATAAAGGCTCTCCTGTCCGTGTCTTGAAAGATTTATCTCCCCAGACGCTGATGTTAAGAAACCAGATGAGACAAGTGACGAATATGCTGCATCAGAATAATCAGCGTTACACATGGAAACTTCCAGCCACGATTCTGATCTTCAAAGATGCCAAGACTTATTCTGCGAGCTCCCTGGAAGAAGGAATGCAAATGCTTCGACAGCTGGGAATAAATCCAGATATAAATCACCAAGCAATGTCAACAAAAGATACAATTAGAGCTGAAGGGGGGGAAGCAATTTCTCTGTTATCTATAGGAGATCCCAGCAGCCAAGAGAAGGAGGAAAGAATCATCGCATTAGAAAAGGAACTAGCTTTACTCCGAGAAAAGGGAAAGAAGGAGGAGGGACGCGTCACACGCCAAAAGAAGAAATAAGAAACAAGTATTGCATTGTATAACTGGTGTTGTTGTTCCCAGCTGACTAACTTTTTGGGTACAGTAGTCCCTCACCTATCGCTGGTGTTACGTTCCAGACCTGGCCGCGATAGGTGAAATCCGCGATGGGGAATTTATCGACTGATAGTACTTATTTAAGTATTTATATTGTAATTGTTTGGTAAGTTTTCATTGTTTTAAGTGTTTATAAACCCTTCCCACACAGTATTTATTTTAGATACAGTATTTAAATACAGTATTTACAATTTTAGATTTATTTTTTTTAAAAAAAAAACCTGCCAATCGAGTTTGGCGGGCTGTTTAAATCTGCCGATCGACTTCCTCAGAAACCCGCGATGAAGTGAAGCCGCAGTAGGTGAAGCGCGGTATAGCGAGGGACTACTGTATTTTTTTCCCTTTACAGTGATCCCTCGATTAGCACGGTCTCGATTAGTGCGAAACGCTACAACACGGTTTTTCAAAAAATATTAATTAAAAAATACTCCACGTTTTTTTTGCTATACCACGGTTTTTCCCACCCGATGACGTCATACGTCATCACCAAGAGTCACTTCTCTGTCTCTTTCTCTTTCTTTCCTGTCATTCTCTGCTTCAATCATTTTCTCATTTCTCTTTTTTTCTCCCCTTTTTTCTATCATTTCTCTCTCTCTTTCTTCCTCTCTCACACTCTCTTCCTCCCTCTCTCATCTCTTTCTTTCCTTCTCTCTCTTTCCTTCTCTCTCCCCCCCTCCACTTGCCCACGAGAAGAAAAAAAGCAACCTCTGCCGGGCAGCTCCCCTTGTGCCCCCGCTTTGTGCCTGCCTCTTGTCCCTCTCTTTTGGGGATTTTTTTTTCTTTTCTGTCTGAGTGCATCTGTGTGAGCGCGAGAGAGGGAGTGCGTGTATGTGTGTGTGTGTCTGTTGCGGCTTGGGCTGGTCGGCCTCGGAGGCGGGAGAAGGCGAAGAGGTAGCAAGCGGGGAACCCGGCGGGGTGGATGGCGGCGGCAGCATGTGTGTGTGTGGTGGCCGCCTTCAGCTTGGGGTCGCCACCGGCGTGCTCGAAGGACGCGCTGCCGCCCGCCTTGGAGCCCTCGAAAGCCTCGCCGTCTTCTGTGCTCTGCTCGCCGCTGCTCTCCAAGCGGGGCGCAGCGGCTGGGAGCGCGCGCCTTTTCTCCCCTGCGTGGATCCTGGCTAGCCGTCGCGCCTCTCTTGAAGATGGGGAGCCTGGCAACGCGCTGTTTTCCCCCATCGAGGACAATCGGGGTAAACTCTTTTGGTTGGGAACCAACCGGCCCGGTGCTCTTTTGGCTCTGTTGGGGTTTCCCCTTTGCCTGGGCAGCAGGAAGACCCAAGGAAGGTTCCTTTGGCCGCCCAACAGCTGATCTGCTCCGCAGCGCGGCAGCAGCGAGGAGCCGAAGATGGGGTTTCCCCTTTGCCTGGGCAACGGGGAAACTCCATCTTCGGCTCCTCACTGCTTCCGCGCTGCGGAGCAGATCAGCTGTTGGGCGGCCAAAGGAACCTTCCCTGGGTCTTCCCCGCTGCCCACACGCAAACTCCACCATCTGCGCATGTGCGGCCATGGGGGGAAAAGGGCGCGCATGCGCAGATGGTGTTTTTACTTCCGCACCACTATAACACGGAAAATCGATTAGCGCGGGAGGTCTTGGAACGTAACCCCCGCGCTAATCGAGGGATCACTGTAATATCTAAAGGAAGGAATGGGGGGGGGTTTTGAGGGTTACTATTTGACTCTTAAAGGAGTATTTTTGTTAGAGCGTACTAGAGGGATAGCAAAGCCATGGGTGCCTCTCGGAGCCAATGGAGTTTTCTTCCATTGATTCCCCCCTGGGGGAATGTTGAGGGAGGGGCACTTGGGTGGGGGTTCAAGATTATAAATGGAGAATCTTCCAATATGCTTCGCTTTACAGAGGGGAGAAACATAATTAAAAGGAATGGGTGAAAAAGTTCTGATGTCACTAAATGTAAACGGTTTGTCGTCACAGTTCAAACGTTACAGAATCATGAAACTGGCTAGGGATAAAAAAGTAGACTTTCTATTTTTATCAGAAACACATAAGGGGAGAAAAAGAAATGATAAATTAACAAACTGTAAGGATTGGGGAGGGGTATATGAGTCCAGAAGCAAAAATAATAAAAGTAAAGGAGTGGCAATCTTAATAAATAAAAGAGTTCCTTTTGAATTGACCCAGATTAAAAGGGACAAGGAGGGAAGGACGTTATTTGTTAAAGGAAAAATGAACGATAAGGTAATAACATTAGCAGTAATTTATGCGCCAAATGTAAACACAAAGCAATTCATATTAAATACAAAGCGTAAATTGAATAACTTCGCAGAAGGTACAGTGATTTTGGCAGGTGGTTTCAATATTGAACTGATAGCAGGGAAACAGGGAAAAAATAATTTGCCATTAAATAAATTAGGTATGATGGATCTTCATGACGAGGTGACAAATAGAGCCACGTTCTATTCAGCTAGGCATAACAAGTTTAGCTGCATCGACTATATATTAATGAACAAAATCAGGAATGCATATCTTAAAAGAGCTGAAACTGAAAGCATTTGGCTATCTGACCACGCCCCATTATTAGCAGTAATTGTATTTGACTCAAACAATAAACAAAAAATATGGAGATACAATCCTATTGTGTCAGGAAGAGAAGAAAATAAATTGAAACTCCAAAAAGAATTGATTGAATATTTTAAATTAAATGACACGGGAAATATGAAGCAATCAACAATTTGGGATGCACATAAGGCCTTTATGAGAGGGAATTGTATCAGTACCGAAATTTATATTTAAAAAAAATGTGAGACAGAAAGGAAAAAATTAATTAAAGATATTGAATTAACTCAAGAAAGATTGAAAAGTACAAGAAATGGGGAGTGGAACAATTTACTAAAAATTTAAAAAAAACAACTGAGACTTATGGATCAACAAATATGGAATAATATGAGATTGATTGTAAAGCAGAAAATTTTGGGATGGGGCAATAAATCAATGAAACAAATGGCAAATTATTAAAAAAAAAGAAAAGAAAAATCTTGTATACAGTGATCCCCCGCGTTTCGCGATCCCGATCATTGCGAAAGGCTATATGGCGATTTTTCAACCCGGAAGTAAAAACACCATCTGCGCATGCGCGCCCTTTTTTCTATGGGCACGCATGCGTAGATGGCGCCGGGCAGATCAGCTGCTTGGCGGCTTCCCTGGGTCTTCCCCCTCTTGCTGGCGGGAGGGCGAGCGGCGGGCATCAGCGAGGAGTTTGCGTGGGCGGCAGGGAAACCCCAGCGCCGCTTCCCAGCTGAGTCCTGAAGCCAAACGCGGAAGTTCGCTTCAGGACTCAGCTGGGAAGCGGCGCGAGCGAACGGCGTGGGTGGGCGAAGGGCGGGCGTGCGGGCAGGCAGGCGGCGGACAAGCGGCGGGCGGACAAGCGGCGGGCGCGGCATCAGCGAGGAGTTTGCGTGGGCGGCAGGGAAACCCCAGCGCCGCTTCCCAGCTGAGTCCTGAAGCCAAACGCGGAAGTTCGCTTCAGGACTCAGCTGGGAAGCGGCGCGAGTGAACGGCGTGGGCGGGCGAAGGGCGGGCGCGCGGGCAGGCGGTGGACAAGCAGCGGGCGGACAAGCGGCGGGCGCGGCAGCAGCGAGGAGTTTGCGTGGGCGGCAGGGAAACCCCAGCGCCGCTTCCCAGCTGAGTCCTGAAGCCAAACGCGGAAGTTCGCTTCAGGACTCAGCTGGGAAGCGGCGCGAGTGAACGGCGTGGGCGGGCGAAGGGCGGGCGCGCGGGCGGGCAGGCGGCGGACAAGCGGCGGGCGGACAAGCGACAGGCGCGGCAGCAGCGAGGAGTTTGCGTGGGCGGCGGGGAAACCCCAATCTTCGACTCCTCGCTGCTGCGGCGGAAGTAAAAACACCATCTGCGCATGCGCAGATGGTGTTTTTACTTCCGCACCGCTACTTCGCGAAAAACCAATCATTGCGAGGGGTCCTGGAACGGAACCCTCGCGATAATCGGGGGACCACTGTAGTTGCTTTAAGGGACAAGAAAGGTGTTACAAAACGTAGTAATGATGAATTGCAAAAAATAATGAAAGAGTTTTATGAAGAGTTATATAAAAAAGATCAGATTATTTTGCAAAAGATAGAGACTAAGGAGAAACTAACTGATGAAGATAAACAAATGCTAAACGGGACAATAACAAATGATGAAATTATTAGAGTTGTTAACGGACTGAAACCTGCCAAAGCTCCAGGCCCAGACGGACTTACGGGGGAATATTATAAGACTTTTGGGACTCAATTATTACCTCATTTGGGGAAACTATTTAATAACATACTTCAAACCTTCAACATTCCACAGTCATGGAAGACATCCGAGATTATCACTATTCCAAAACCAGATCGTGATTTGTTAGATCCGGGATCCTATCGCCCCATCAGTTTATTAAACCAGGACTATAAAATATTTATGAAAATTATAGCAAATAGGATAGAGAGTATCTTACCAAAAATAATTGGTGAAGACCAATATGGATTTGTTAAAGGAAGAAAGATTCACGAACCAATTAGAAATGTTGTTAATGTGTTACACCATGCTACCACTACCAAAAAGAAATTATGTGTTCTGAAATTAGATGTGTACAAAGCATTCGACAAAGTTAATCATAATTACCTGTTTCAACTTTGTAAGGAATTAAATATGGGAGAAAACTTCTGTCAAATTATAAAAGAAATTTATAAGGATAATATGGCCTATATTAGGGTAAATGGAAATAGAACAGAGAAAATTAATATACAAAATGGAACTAAGCAGGGGTGTCCACTCTCCCCCACTTTGTTTGCAATGGCAATTGAGGTTCTAGCAAATAAAATTAGAGATGATAGGGATTGGAAGGGTTACCGAATTGGGAAACTCGAATTGAAATTAAATCTCTTTGCAGATGATGCCATAATACTGTCTGAAACCCCCATTGAAATGATGCGAAAATTAATGGTGGTACTTCAGGAATTTAAAGACCAATCAGGTCTATCAATTAATATTGAAAAATCAGAAATATTCTGTTTGAATATAGGTCCCAAAGAGCAAATCGAGATACGAAAAAACTCAGGATTGAAATTAGGATGTAAAAAAATGAAATACTTAGGAATTTGGTTATTTAAAAACCCAAATAAAATTGCTGAGGCAAATTATAACTTAATATGGAAAAAAATGCAAAAGCAAATTAAAAAGTGGAAAGATAAAAGTTTGAGAAAAATGGCCAAAGTAAGAGCTCTTAAAATGATGATTATTCCAAAAATGATGTATTTATTCCAAGTTTTACCAGGTACCTTCCCAGGAGTAAAACTAAGGGAATGGGACACTAAAATGAATTATTGGATTGAAGGAAATAAAAAACCTAGAACAAGGAAACGATGGCTGATTGCCAGAGAAAAAGATGGAGGATGGGGGTACCCAAATTTAGAATTATATAGAGAGGCATCTCAAATAGAAAGATTAATGGAATTACAATTATTGACAGAAAAGAAGTGGGTGAAGCTTGAAAAGGAGATTAACAATGTTAAAAACAAAGAGATTTTATTTAAAAAATGGAGCAAAATTGAAATCAACAGATTAGCCGATCCTTTGAAAGCAGCTGTAGATATTTGGTCAAAATGGCAAGGGAAATTAGCAAATATGAACTCAAAATTATCAACGTTGCATGTTTTGAATATAAATAATGACATTAACCTAGATAGGGTTATAAAGGAATTAAACGATAAAGGCATAATGAGAATAGAACAATTATATGAAACAGACGGAAGAGTTAACAGAACTCGCCTCGAATGGTGGTTGGGCCAACAAAAATGGTTGCAGATTAATGCAATATGCAAATATTTGAATAAAACGGAGATTAAAGAGGCATTTTTAAGAGAAGAAAACTGTCTAGAGAAAATACTGAAAGAAAAGAGTAATGATTCAAAAGGACAGGCTAGTAAGATTTATAGTATGTTATTACAAGTGGAAGAGGAAGTGATTAAAGGCCTAACAAGATACTGGCAAAACGAATTACAGATCAATGAAAACGAGATGGAAGAAGTAGTAGAAAATATATATAAGATAAAGAACACAAGAATTAGAGAAATGAGAAGGAAAATCTTACACAAATGGTACTTCACGCCAGTAAAACTAGCACACTTCCAGAGGAAAGGAAAAGGAAACTGTTGGCATGGTTGCCAAATAAAAGGAGTTTTTATGCACATGCTCTGGGAATGTGCTGAAGTTCAAAAATTTTGGAAGGAAGTACAGAATGAAATTAACAATATGTTAAACATTAATTGGATAATCACGAAAGAATTAGCAATACTGGTTAAACCTGGGGAATTACGAGAATTTAGAGAAATCAAAACAGCAGCCTTGGAAAGTGCACAAGCAGTAGTGGTATTAGGGTGGAAGGACAGCAATAAATGGACAATCCAAAATTGGTACTGGTACATGGTGGACCACATTCACTTTGAAATTACGGAATCAAGAATAATTAACTGTGATGAAAATAAATTGGAGAAGCTGATGGCACGATGGAATAAGGTGAAAGATTATATTTTACGTAGAATATTTGACGACAATGTGAAAAATAAACTTCAATCACTCTTTGTATGTAAAGGAATGTAAACCGGAGCCAAGGAAGAAATTGTAATTTACTGTAAATAACTGAACCCCCTAATGGTGGAGGGGTTATTGGTGTTGGGCACTTTTTCTTTAAGTTTTGTTGTTGTTGTTGTTTGTTTGTTTGTTTGTTTGTTGTGGAAAAATTTAATTAAAAAACTTATTTAAAAAAATGAATTTGGCATTATCCCCGCAAGCATATCCGGTGCCAGTCGTATAACATATATTGCACTCGTTGGGAGAAGGTTCCATAATTGCTAAACTTGACCTCTCCCAGGCTTATCAGCAACTGCCGGTTGATTACCAAACCATTGAGACACAAACCATCATCATGCACTGGGGTGCTTTTTGGTGCACCCGCCTTCAATTCGGCCCCTGCAATATTCCAAGGACTCATGAAGCCCCTACTTTATGGTATTCCAGGAATAATCCCATGTTTTGATGATGTAACTGTCTCTGGTTCATCGAAGTTTGAACTTTTAAACAGGTTAGGCAAGTACTTTCAAAGTTCCAGGAAGTGGGTCTTAAATTGAAATCACATAAATGCGTTTTTGCCGTGCCTCAAGTAGAATTTTTAGGATTCCTTATCGATGCCTCAGGAATTCATCCAGCCCCAGCAAAGGCTAGAGCCATAACTGAGGCACCAGCCTCTCATTCTAAGGAAGAATTACAGGCCTTCTTAGGACTTTTAAACCTTTATTCTGTGTTTATCTGCACAAAGCCTCCCTCACTGAGCATCTTCATTGGTTGTTGGATAGAGGGGCAGTTTGGAAGTGGGGTCCAACCCTGGTGGCAGCATTCATGGCTGTCAAACAGGCGCTCACTTCTAATTCTGTGTTAGCACAATATTCTCCCCGATTACTGCTTGTTCTTACTTGTGACACTTCTCCTTAAGGTGTCGGGGCTCTTTTGGGTCACCGTTTGCCAAACGGCACTGAAGCCCCCATTTCTTTTTTTTTTCACGAATGCTCGCTAGGCCGGAAAGGAATTACAGCCAGATACATAGGGAGACTTTGGCATTGGTTGCAGGAGTACGACGTTTTCACTATATGGCCAAACATTTCAATTAGTTACTGATCACCAACCACTATTAGGCCTTTTGGCTGGTGACAAATAAGAGTCCAGAACTTCTATCCCCTCGATGACAAGGTGTACAGTATTCCTGGTCAATTATTCATATTCATTAATCTATTGGCCAGGGAAGAATATTGGCCATGCTGACCCCTTAAGCCATTGCCCTCTGTCTATTACCTTAGAAGATCCAGCCCCAACGTCTTCTGTGTTGGCTATTCAGGATTCCCCGGCGCATCTAACTGCTGCGGACGTTGCTAAAGCTCTCTACCGAGACATTATATTGTCCACAGTATATAGCTGGTTACTCAGAGGATGGCTAAAGAGCCATGATCAAGCTGGGTTTGCCCCTTTTTTGCATTGAAAGTCTAAACTATCTATAATGAAGGGGTGCTTATTGTGGGGAAGTCGTATCATCATTCTGCTTGTACTCAAGCGCTCTGTTCTGGACATACTCCACAAGGCCCATCTGGGAGTAGTCCGGTTGAAAGCCCTTGTGAGGGGCTGTGTTTGGTGGCCTAAAATCGACTCCGACATCAAACATAAAATTGCCAGTTGCCTTCTGTGCCAACAAATCAGAGCCACCCCACCTAAAGCTCAACCTCAGGAATGGGAAATACCAGACTGACCTTGATCCCGCCTGATGTTCATCACTTATCTCTAAATGGTTAGAGGTAAGCCTCCTACCATCCATGTCATCTTCCGCTGTTATAACCTGCCTTGGAGCTTTATTTGCCACACATGGCCACATTGCCCTTATCATATCTGATAATGGTCCTCAATTTACCTCAGCCACTTTTGAGTCTTTTTTGGCAGGGTTGGGAATTCATCATGGCCCTATAGCACCTTGTCACCCAGCCAGCAATGGCATGGCACAGCGGATGATCGGCATGACCAAGGAGTCATTAAGTAGGTTTACCCAGGGTATGCCAACAAAGTGTCAGAATTGTTGTTAGCTCAACATACAACACCCAGTACAGTGACTCATAAAACTCCAGCCGAGTTACTAATGGGGCGTAAATTGTCCTCCGTGTCCTTGGAGAGGGGCGGCATACAAATCTAATAAATAAAAAAATAAATTACGAACAACGCTGGATCGCTTGCACTGTTGTATGCCTCGTCTTCAGCATTTCCAGAAAACCACATTCGTGTGTTCCAAGTGGGTGATCTAGTGTTCGTCCGCTGATATTCAGAGAAGATTTGGTGGCCAGGAAACATTTCTAGCTTGAAGGGACCTTGATCTTACATGGTAACCCTTGAGGATGGTCGTGAGTGGCATTGCCACTTTGACCAAATGCGTCAAAGGATCCTCCCGACTATAACAGAAGATAACTGCCCAGTCGTTAGTCCAAACTTGGAGTTATCCGACAAGGAAACCGTCGATGTTTATTTACCTGTTCCCAATGGACTGGATGGCCAATCAGTTGGGACTGAGGAGTTGTCCCTTCGATCGCCTCCAGCAGTGGTGGATCCTGCAGTGGTTGACCCACCCTCTCCGTGCCGTTCTGGGCGAATTGGAAAGTGCCCGGTGCATTTAGAAGATTTTGTATGCACCAGCTAAAGGGGGAAGGGGTGTAATGTATTAAGGCCATTACCGGGGCATGTGCAGGTGGAGTATGAATAATGGTTTGAATAATTGGGTCATTACTTTGATGCTATATATATGTATCGCTGCGTGGCGCCTTGTTCTTTTTTTAGATGTTTATTGCTTGAATAAACCTTGTTTTGCTTACTTTGTCGGCCTCCAATTCAACAAGATACACAATCACGACTGCAGGTAGGCAGCTAGCTCTGTTGTTTAATAGGCTCTAAGTAAAATTTCTACATTAACAAAATTTATACCTAAACAACAGAATATAGGAACAAAAAATCATAGCAATAATCTGACCTATCCTCCTCCCCTCCTTTCCCCTCGCTTCCTTTTGGTTTCAGGGTGGGAGGGAAAACCAAATAAAAATGGGAAGGACAGAAAATGGTGCATGGCTGCAAAATAGGAGAAGGGCATTCTTCAGCCACTTCCTGTGATTGAAAAGTTGAGATGACCCAAGCCGGGGTGGTGGTGATTCTAAGTTACCTCGCTGCTGGTTTGTTTCCTTCAAGATGGTGACCACATGCACAGTGCCAGAAACTCTGCTTCTGCACATACTAAGAAAGAAAGAAAAAATTCAGAGGAATATGGCCAATTGCCGCGGTGACACAGAGTTTCCCATGCTTCACAGGAAATTCTGATACCCATGACACTTGGGGGGACCTAGTTCGGTCAGAACCAGGTCGGAATCACCCTGGAGGGGGACATCGTCAGGTTTCCTGGGAAGGGTGGCAACCTCTCCAGAGAGTCAACAAAAAGTCCTTGACCAGCGGCACTGGGAAATGACTTGTTGTCCTAGCCGCTGCAGCTGCACCCAACAGGATTGTTAATTTAAAAATTGGATGTCACCTGGAAAGAAGGCTAAAGATTAAGTGCTGAAGAGAAGAAATGAAACTAAAGTTGATGAGTTACATTGCCGAGATGAAGACTTGAGACTTTTTTATCAAGTAGGAAAAAGGGGGAGAACAAAAGTTAAAGGAGGCCAAGTGGCTACTTATTGTACAGAATATCAATAAAAGATTATTGAGGAAATACATTAAAGGAGTGATAACTACTTGACTCACTTGAAATAACTTGTGAACTGTTGCTTTGCTATTTTAACAGCATGGAGGCAGGGAAGTTTAAAGATAGTGTTGACTGCTGTAAGGATTTACAAAGATGTTTCATGGAGTTTGCAGATGGAGTGATAAAAGAAATGGAGAAAGTATTAAAAGACAATAAAGACTTTAGAAGTACAATAACAATGGAACTGGAACGAATTTGGAACAAGAGTCCAGCAGACAAGAGAAAGAAGCAGAAGAAGCAGTTCAAACAGAGAATTACAGCAAGTTTCAGAGATAAAAGAAGATACTAGAAATGGACATATTAATGATTTTACTGAAATATATGATAATTATATAATTAAGTGATAAATTTGGGGAAATACTATTATTTTATATTTTAGATTTGTATTAATTGGATCTGCTGAAATAATGACATATTATTGTGTGTGTTTGCTTTTAATAATGGGGTTTTTAGTGTTTTTTAAATTATTAGATTTGTTTTTTACATTGTTCTTGTTATTGTTGTGAGCCGCCCCGAGTCTACGGAGAGGGGCAGCATACAAATCTAATAAATAAATAAATAAATAAATAAATAAATAAATAAATAAATATTTATTGGTGATATTAGAGGGGAATATACAGTATAATGAATAAGTAATGATGGTTGATTCCTATTTGATTATTTGATCATTATTTATTATATAATGACTTTTTCTAACGTAATGGATTATATCTATAAATATATTGGATGGTTATAATTATGTTTTTAATTTGGTGGAGTAAGCTAAAAATTGTTAAAACCGGCATTTAGAGAGGAAAAGAATCACAATTAATAATGGATGAAATGACTTAATCTTGAGAAATTTGGGGTTCTAAATGACTAATAGTTGATGATAAAAACATTGACATTGATATTGATAAATTTTATTTAAGAATTAAGTTTAACATACATATTTAAAAGTAATTAATTATATAATGAAGTATTAATTTTGGGAAATTATAATTATATTACAGATCGGTACAAATTGGACGTGTGGAAACAAAGTTAAAATGTTATATTTGAAGGATTAGAGGGGAAAACACAGTATAATGAAAAATGAATCTGTTTAAGCTTTGAAATTGGAAAACTATTGGCCTTCTCCTGTATTGTAAAAGACATTAGTTATATAAGATATAAAATATTTAATATGAATTGACGTTTAAATTCTGAAAATATGTAATTGTGGAAATTAATGAAGCACAATGGCTTTGATTTATTAAGCAAGAGAGAATAACTAGAAGAGGAATTAAATAATAGCATTAAAATTAATTGGAGAATAAAACAATCTGTGTAAACTGAGTGATAAAATTAGACAAAGGAAGCAGCATGAGATTAATGACATTAATGACATAGAATAATAGATATGAACCTAAGTAGTATTAATGATATTTAGTAGATGATATATGTTTACTAAGTTGACCTATATGATGTATGTTGTTGGTTTTTTTACTGGGAAGAAAAATAAGAAAACATTCTTGCAAGTAAAATTATCCACTCAAGGAAGAATTTAGAGAGCGTAACAGGAAGTAAGAAAGGAGAGAAAGAAGAGATGGAAGGGGAAGTAGAAAAGGAGGAAGGAAAGAGGAGAAAGGAGAGAGAGGAGGAGAGGCAGAAAAGCAAGGAATGAGATGGTAGTAGGAAAAGGGAGATAAGGTGTAGGAAAGTAGGTACAAGAAGTAGAATATCCACCTGATAGAAAGAGGGGAGTAGAGAGAGGGAAGAGTGAGATGGATTGAATAATAAAATTAAAACTGGAATGTAACTTTGGTTATTGTACTATTATTTTTAAGCAACAATATATGTATATTAACTTCTAACTAAAGGTATTTGTAATGTATGTTATCTATGTTTTTGATGTGGAGGAAAAAAAGTTTAAAAAATTATTGGAAAAAAAAGAAGGAAAAGTTCAAAACATTTTTTTTTAAAAAATAGCAGTGCCCATGGACCAGTCTAGTTTGGTGACATCATTGTGACGTCACTAGCGGGTCATTACCGGTTTAGGCGAACTGGTCCGAATTGGGAGGAACCCACCCCTGATTAAATGTAACATTTCCCTATATCATTCTTGGAGTCTATCATTTTTAAACACTCTTTCAGCTTAGTCTCAGTCTTGTCCAGTAAAGCTTCCTCCTCTTCTCTAACATTTTTTAAAACTTTTAAGATATAAAGTACTTAATGGGAATGTACAATACCACCAAATATGTTATTTGTTTAGTGATCATTCAAATTTACAATGGCACTCAAAAAAGTGGTTTATGACCATTTTCACACTTACAACTGGTGCAACATCTCCATGGTCACATGACCAAAGTTCAGGCAATTCAGATCGACTGACGTTGTAGTGAAGGTTAGAGATGAGCGTCCTCATAATAATACGCTACATGAATGCTAAGGGCATGAATGCTGCTGCGATTCATCGCAAAATCGTCTCAGTTTATGGAGAAGACGTGATGTCAAGGCAGCATGTGACAAAATGGGTGTGGAATTTCAATTTCAGAAGGAGAGAAATTCATGATGAAAACAGAAGTGGACGGCTGTCCGTTGTGACTGATAATGTGCTCTGAAAATTGAATAAAATTTTCTCTGTGATTGCCATTCACCAATTGACGATGTACATGTACTTTATCCAAACATTTCACGAACTGTTGTTCATGAAATCATAAGTGATCGACTGAAATATCGCAAGTTGTTTGTGCGGTGGATGCCCAAGACGCTTACTGAAGCGCACAAAATCGATAGTCGGCCCTGCCCAATAATTTCTTGACAGTTTTGAGATTGAAGGCAAGGCTTTTCTCAACTGTATAGCGACAGGAGATGAAACTTGGGCTTATCCCCATACTCCAAAGAGCAAACATAAATCGATGCAATGGTGCCATACCTATTCTCCTTCAGCCCAAAAATTCAAAAGTTAGCAATCAGCGAGAAAAATCATGGCGTCAATGTTTTGGGACAGAAAAGGGATTATGCTCGTTGGTTTTTTGGAAAGAGGTGAAACAATCAATGCTGCGAGATATTGTGAGACCATCAAGAAACTTTGCCGAGCCATCCAAAACAAATGTTGTGGGATGCTGATGGCGGAGGTCTGTCTCGTTCATGACAATACATGTCCACACACTGCTCATGCAACATAAGAATTGTTGACTACATTGGGTTGGGATGTTCTAAGGCACCCCTCTCACACACCCAACCTCAAACTCAGAAACTATCATCTGTTCATTATATTGAAGGAACACCATGGTGGGAAACACTTTTCCGACGACAACAAGGTGAAAACCGAAGGGACGAACTGACCGAAAAGGGCGGCAGGAGACTACTATGACACAGGCATTAAAAAACACGTCCCACGGATGATAAAATGTATTGAACTGAATGGTGATTATGTGGGAAAATAATGTAATACCTATGCTACAATCCATGTAACTTTTATTAAAATATATTCATTCTTTGCATTCTTTGCATTTTAAAAAAAATCTTGTAACCTTATTTTCTGGATAACCCTCATCCAGCCGTAGTTTGAAGGAACAAACATGATATACACTCTACACTGCCCATACATATTACCTACCAGGTTCTTTCCTTCCATCAATTTAATTTTAGTGTTTGCACTAAAACCAAAGGTGTGGGAATATCTTATCAATACACCTTCTTGGAAACCGATGTTTGGTAACTGGCCATGCATAGTACAGCAGTGACTTCATGGAAAAAAACAAGCCTGCCTGGCAGCTACCTAGCGAGCAAGCTGGCAACTTGTTTTAGAACAGAATAGAGCTGGAAGGGACCTTGGAGGTCTTCTAGTCCAACCCCCTGCTCAAGCAGAACCTATACCATTTCAGATAAGTGACTGCCTAGTCTCTTTTAAGAAAAAAATCTCCAGTGATGAAGCACCCACAATTTCTGAAGGCAAGTCATTTCACTGGTTAATTGTCCTCAATGTTAAGAAGTTTTCTCCTTAACTCCATGTTGCTTCTCTCTTTTTTATTAGTTTCCATCCATTGTTTCTTGTCTTGCTTTCTGGTGCTTTGGAGAATAGGTTTATTTTATTTATTTATTTATTTATTTTGTCAAGTATGTAATTGTAATACACATAGATATAACATTGTTTATATACATAAGATGGGTACTGATAAGAGGGAACAATTGGACAGGGACAGTAGGCACGCTGGTGCGCTTATGCATGCCCCTTACTGACCTCTTAGGAATCGGGTGAGGTTGACTCCTTCTTCTTTGTGGCAGCCCCACAAATTTATTTATTTACTTATCTATTTGATTTCTATGCCGCCCTTCTCCTGGGACTCAAGGCGGTTCACAGCATGTAGAAATCTATTACACATTAAAATCCTCATAATTAAAAGTTAATAATCCATTCATCCATCATCCATCACACATTGATTCATTGGGTGGGGCAAGGTGTTAGAAATTCAATGGCCCCAGGCTTGCCTGCAGAAGTCTTTAAATGTTTACAGAAGGCAGGGAGTTGAGGCAGTATAGATCTCCAAGGGGAGCTCATTTCATAGGGCCGGGGCCGTCACAGAGAAGGCTCTTCCCCTAGGCCCCACCAAACGACATTGTCTGGCTGGCGGGACCTGGAGAAGGCCAACTCTGTGGGACCTGACTGGCCACTGGGATGTATGAGGGAAATACTGGAAGACTGCTATCACATTGCCCCTAATTCTTCTTTTCTTTAGACTAGCCAAAATTTCAAACTCTTGCACCTTCACCAGCTTCAACTGAAGAAGCTAGGGAAGGAGAGTGCCCTTTTTTTACTTTTGCCCATCTGTGCCAACAACACGCAGCCAGGGACGAACCTTTCCCCAAATGCAGAGGCTCCCTTTAAATTTACCAGGCCATTTCCAAAGCTAGCTGTTACAAACGACCAGAACCACACTTGGTGATACCGATTTCCATAAATTGTGCCTTGCGAGGAAACATCCTGGTACAAAAAAAGGAACTGTGGATCCAGAAGGCACCGATGACAGCCAACATCTACATACACACCAACACAAACACACACACTACAGACAAGTTTTTTTTCCCTTTAAATCCACTTGAATTGCTTACAATAACTTATGAACATACGCATTTTTTTTCTTCTTCCTCCTGCAAATGCAATATGGGAGTCAGGCGGTAGTGGGTTCCTACCAGTATGGATAATTGCATGCATCTCCGCATCTCTGGCATGTGCGCACACGCACATCCGAGCGACAGTTTGCTTCTGCCCATGTGCAGGAAGCAAAATTTCATGAGGGGGTTGCACATATGTGCAAGATTTTGGTAATTTTTTGTTTCTGCGCCAAAATCTCGCATGCATGCGCATCCCCTCATGAGATTTTGCTTCATGCACATGCGCACAAGCAAACTCTCGCTTGGACATGTGCACGCCAGACGCGGAGCTGCACGCAATTATCCAAACCGGTAGGAACCCAATACTGGAGTCAGGGAGAAGGAGGAGGAGGCATAGCTCCCCTGGGGGAGATTTCCCTGAACGAGCCAGGGTGTCACAGTGGTTAGAGTGCAGCCCTGCAGGCTACTTCAGCTAGCTGCTAGCTGTAGTTCAGCAGTTTAAATCTCATCACCTGCTCAAGGTTGACTCAGCCTTCCATCCTTCTGAAGTGGGTCAAATGAGGACCCAGATTGTTGGGGACAATAGGCTGACTCTGTAAACCGCTTAGAGAGGGCTGTCAATGCACTAGGAAGCGGTATATAAGTCTAAATGCTATTGCTATATTCTGCCCACCCACCCCAGGTTCAGGAAAGCTGTTCCATGCGTGTCAATGGCTGCTCCCGACTAACCCACATTGAGGTATGAGTAACTCTGATGGGGGGGGGGACGGACCAAGGCTCTCCGTTGCTTTCCTCCCATTCAAAACCCTCTCGAGAAATTCCCCTCGCACCCTTAACAAGGTTTCTTCTCCTTTTCCCAGATCAGGGAGAGGAAGAAGCCCCGCCTCAATGAGACACACCCACATCCCATGGGACAGGGTGGGTTAATAAAGCCGGCCGGGTGGGGTTGGGGGTCGCGCTCGCTGTAATAGAGAGAACAGGGGATTTCTTTAATGTAAAGTAATAATAATAATAATAATAATAATAATAATAATAATAATAATAATAATAATAATAATAATAATAATAATAATAATAATAATAATAATAATAAGCCAATCACGTCCACGCTTTTACACGCCGCCTTTTTCCCACGCGAGACAAGGGACGCCGGTGCTTTCCGTCCCCGCCCCCGACTTCAACAGCGCCACGGAGCACGGGTAGTGGGGGCTTTTTTTCCTCAAGACCGCGGTTGGAGGAGAGGTCACCATTGCCGTCCGATTACCTCCGACTGTAGCGGGGCGTCTGCTCGGACCAGACAGGGCCAAAAGGCGTCGAGGCGGTATAGGGCCATCGGTGGTGTGATGGGCCCCGGGCGGGTGTCTGAAGTGGCAGTAGGGCCTCCCGCAGGCCTGCCCGTAGGGACATTCGATGCCGCGGAAGAAGCCGCTCGAGCGGAGCATCCCGGCGTCGCATGAGAAGAAAAGCAGGTCGCGGAATCCCCCCAACCGTCGCTTTCCTCTCAGCTGAATTTTCGCAGCTTCAGGCTGCGGCCATCTTGCTTTCGGGCAAGAAAGTATCGTTTCCACAAGTTATGGGCGCATGCGCAAGAGGCAGAGCGACGAAAGAAGCCTGCTCCGACGTCTCCACTAAAGGAAAGACGGAGGAAGAAAAGAACAAGGTAGCCATCTTATTTAAAGGAAAAGAAGCGGAGTCCCGAAGGCGCATGCTCCGTTCAGAAGTCGGCTGTGACTTTAAGGCAGAGAGGTCAAAGGTGTGCGCCAGGGGATAGACGCTGAAAGCTTCGCCGCCATCTTGGTTAAGGACAACAGAAGGAATGCGCGTTCGCAATTGAATAAAATAGGGCAGGTCCCTTCCGGGTTTTGCATGGCAACACAGCTGATTTTGCTTTAAGGTGGCTACCAATGTGCCTGCTAAAAAATGACTACTGTAGTGTGGACGGTGAAACGAAATGCATTGATATACAGATTTTAAGAATACAAGAAATCAAAATTTAGCACTTTTCTCTACATTCAAGAAAAAAGGCCCCAATTATAAAGTTGGCAAAGCTGAATTTGAAACTTCCATCCTTGTATCCTTAGAGCAGTGTTTCCCAACCTTGGCAACTTGAAGATATTTGGACTTCAACTCCAAGAATTCCCCAGCCAGCGAATTCTGGCTGGGGAATTCTGGGAGTTGAAGTCCAGATATCTTCAAGTTGCCAAGGTTGGGAAATACTGCCTTAGAGCACTGTGCACAAAATGCTAGCTGGGGAATTCTAAGAGTTCGCCTGTCTTAAAACTGTCCAGGTTGTGCATTGTTAAATGGTTTTTTTCCTCAGGAGAAACTCAACCCAGGAGACAATTCAACTCACAAGCAATTAGGAAAGTAGACAGATGCTGCTAAGCATGTGAGGAAGGCATGGAAATTGGATACCGGCTCTTTATTTGATCCTCACAACTGGCAGCAAAAACTGAAATCCCATTGAGAATATCAAGCTTGGTTCCCCTGCTTTTATTATTGAAAAAGGGAGGAACATCTTGCAGTATTACATGTACATAGTCTGCTGAAATTGGATGGGCAATACATTTAAATAAAATGGATTTTAAATACGCGTGCATAAGCACGCCAGTGTGCCTTCTGTCCCTGCCCTAATGTTTCTCATAGTACCAATATCATGTATATAAACATTGTTATAACTTTGAATACTACCAATATGCACTTGACAAAAATAAATAAATTTCCATGAAGTATGCTGAGCTGTTGCTCTGTATAGTGGACAGTGTGTTCTGTGAAGCCTAAATTAACATTTAGCTGCAAGTTGTGTAAAAGCCATCAATCCTAGGAGTCATTAAAAAATAATAATTGTAAAAAAAAAAAGAACACTTATATTTTGCATAAGATTCTCCAGTGAGCTAAGGATGACAAATCGATTGATTTGTCTCCTTTAGCTCACTGGAAAATCTTACAAAATGTAACTTGTATATAGGGCAGTGATGGAGAACCTATGGTAAGGGTGCCACAGGTGGCACGCAGAGCCATGTCTGCTGGCACGCAAACTGTTTCCTTAGCTCAGTTCTGACGTGCATGCATGTTCCAGCCAGCTAGCTGATTTTTGGCTCTCACGGAGGCTCTAGGAGGGTATTTTTGGCTTCCAGAGAGCCTTCGGGGGGATGGGGGAGGACACAGTTTACCCTCCCCTGGCTCCAGGGAAGGCTTTTCAGCTGTCGCGAGGGGGGCGTTTGCCCAGGTTCGCCTGGTGCACCAGTTGTGGCCCTATCTGGATTGAGAGTCATTGCTCAAAGTCACTCATGCCCTCATCACCTCGAGGATCAACTACTGTAATGCTCTCTACAAGGGGCTACCTTTGAAGAATGTTCGGAAACTTCAGATTGTGAAGAATGCAGCTCTGAGAGCAATCATGTGCTTCTCTAAGTATGCCCATGTTACTCCAACACTCCGCAGTCTGAACTGGTTGCTGATCAGTGTCCGATCACAATTCAAAGTGTTGGTTATGACCTATAAAGCCCTACATGGCATCGGACCAGAATATCTCCAGGACCGCCTTCTGCCGCATGAATCCCAGCGACCAGTTAGATCCCACAGAGTGGGCCTTCTCCGGGTCCCGTCGACTAAACAATGTCGTCTGGGGAAGAGCCTTCTCTGTGGTGGCTCCGACCCTCTGGAACCAGCTCCCCCCAGAGATAAGGATTGCCCCCACCCTCCTTGCCTTTCGGAAACTCCTTAAAATCCACCTCTGCCATCAGGCATGGGGGAATTGAAACATCTCCCCCTTGCCCATGTAGTTTCTGTGTATGATTCGATTGTGTGCTTTTTATATATATATTGGGGTTTCTTCTGGATTTTTTAACCTAAAACTGTAATTTAGATTGCTAAATATTAGATTTGTTACTATGTATTGTTTTTTACCATTGTTATGAGCCGCCCCGAGTCTACGGAGAGGGGCGGCATATAAATCCAATAAATCTAATCTAATCTTTTGAGCATGGGGAGGGCAAAATATGAACCTATTGGGCCCACCAGATATTGGGAAACAGGCCATTTCGGACAGGGGCAGCATACAAATCTAAATAAACTAAACTAAACTAAACTAAACATTTCCGGCCTCCAGAGAGAAGGGGGCAAGAGAAACTGTTTTGGCCATCCCTACGCATTTAATTATTGGTGTGAGCAGTTGTGTATGTGCAATAGTGCATGCCCACGCTCTTGTCACCCAAGGGAAAAAAGCTTTGCCATCACTGATATAGGGCCATGATGACGAACCTATGTTACGCGTGCTACAAGTGGCATGCGGAGCCATATCGGTGGGCACACAAGATTGAAGTTAGCAAACTGGATAGTTCTGGCCTCCGGAAGGACTCCGAGGGGAGGTGGGGAAGGCCATTTTTGCCCTCCCCAGGATTCTAGAAAGGCTCTAAAGCTTGGGGAGAGCAAAAAATAAATGTGCCATCGCGTGCCAGGAGCAGGAAGGTTGACGCATGTATGCGCAGGGAGGCCCACATGCAATTATGGGTGCGGGCCTGCAGGCATGCGCCCCATCCACATCCCCCCCTTTTTTGGCTTACAAACCCAAAAGGGTACGCCATCACTGATATAGGGTATGTTCAAAAAAATCAAGATATATGCAGTAATATATTGATGCATGCTATATTTATTTGTTTGTTTGTTTATTTGTTTGTTTATTTATTTATTATTAGAGTTGAATGGGACCTTACAGGTCATCAAGTTCAACCCCCTGCCTGAGCAGGAAATCCTACAGCACCCCAGCCAAATGGCAGTCCAATCTCCTCTTGAAAATGTCCAAAGTTGGGGAGTCCACAACCTCCGCTGGCAGGCCGTTCCACTGGTTGATCGCTCTCACTGTCAGGAAATTCTTTCTTATCTCCAGGTTGAATCTTTCCTTGGTCAGTTTCCAACCGTTGTTCCTCGTCCGGCCCTCTGGTGCCCTGGAAAACAGTGTGTCCCCCTCCTCTCCGTGGCAACCCCTTAAGTACCTGTATACAGCTATCATGTCCCCCCCTAGCCCTTCTTTTTACTAGACTATCCATGCCCAGTTCCAGCAACCTTTCCTTGTATGACCTGGTCTCTAGTCCCCTTATCATTTTAGTTGCTCTTTTCTGCACCCTTTCCAGAGTCTCTATATCTTTTTTGAAGTGTGGTGACCAGAACTGGATGCAATACTCCAGGTGCGGTCTGACCAGGGCCTTATAGAGTGGTATTATTACCTCTCTGGTCTTGGAGTGTATCCCCCTGTTCATGCAGCTTAGGATTGTGTTGGCTTTTTTAGCTGCTGCTAAAGACAAAGCTTTGGCCACAGAGTTGTGGCTGTCATCTTGACTTTCCTGACCACCTTGCTGACATCCCTACTTGCATGAGAATCCTCTTCTTCCCCCTCCCCCCACCGCCCCTCGGGATTTTGTCCAATGAAACCTGTGCTCTAGCCAAGAAGATTTTAAAAATACTGTATGTAGATGACTGCAGAGGCTGAAGCTGTGATTTGCTTTTCTAGATCTGGCATCTTCCAGATCGTTCAGATTGAGCTCAACATGGAAATCCCAACAGGATTGCTACTTTTGAATTCTAGGATATCATCCCAATGTCTCTGGAAGACACCAGATTAGAGAAGGTTGAGACATGCCAATTTTGATAGACAGCTTAGGCCAGTGATGTCGAACCTATGGCATAGGTGCCACAGGTGGCACACAGAGCCATAACTGCTGGCACATGAGCTGTTGCCCTAGCTTAGCTCCATTGTGCAAGTGTGTGCCGGCCAGCTGATTTTTGGCTTGCACAGAGACCCTGGGAGGGCGTTTTTGGCTTCCAGAGAGCCTCCAGGGGGTTGGGAGAGGGCGTTTTTACCCTTCCTCATCTCCAGGGAAGCCTTTGGACCGTGGGAAGGGCGAAACACAAACCTACTGGACCCCTCAGAAGTTGGGAAGCAGACCATTTCCGGCCTACAGAGGACCTCCGGGGAGCAGGGGAAGCTGTTTTCAGCCTCCTGAGGCATTGAATTATGGGTGTGGGCACTTGCACATCCAATAGTGCCTACACATGCTTCTTCAGCACCCAAGGGAAAAAAGGTTCACCACAGAAACATAGAAACATAGAAATCTAACGGCAGAAAAAGACCTCATGGTCCATCTAGTCTGCCCTTATACTATTTTCTGTATTTTATCTTAGGATGGATATATGTTTATCCCAGGCATGTTTAAATTCAGTTACTGTGGATTTATCTACCACGTCTGCTGGAAGTTTGTTCCAAGGATCTACTACTCTTTCAGTAAAATAATATTTTCTCATGTTGCTTTTGATCTTTCCCCCAACTAACTTCAGATTGTGTCCCCTTGTTCTTGTGTTCACTTTCCTTTTAAAAACACTTCCCTCCTGGACCTTGTTTAACCCTTTAATATATTTAAATGTTTCGATCATGTCCCCCCTTTTCCTTCTGTCCTCCAGACTATACAGATTGAGTTCATCAAGTCTTTCCTGATACGTTTTATGCTTAAGACCTTCCACCATTCTTGTAGCCCGTCTTTGGACCCGTTCAATTTTGTCAATATCTTTTTGTAGGTGAGGTCTCCAGAACTGAACACAGTATTCCAAATGTGGTCTCACCAGCATTCTATATAGCGGGATCATAATCTCCCTCTTCCTGCTTGTTATACCTCTAGCTATGCAGCCAAGCATCCTACTTGCTTTCCCTACCGCCTGACTGCACTGTTCACCCATTTTGAGACTGTCAGAAATCACTACCCCTAAATCCTTTTCTTCTATGCTGGATTTCGTATTTCATCACCAGTCGGGCGCTTCCCAAGCACCTAGGACTGCGTGATGTAGCGGCGAATTATGTTTGCCGATCCCAGTAAAGCGGCCTTTTGCAATTGACAGATGGAGATTTTGTCAATTCCAATGGTTTTCAAATGTCCAGAGATCCTTTGGCACTGCGCCCAGCATGCCAAGTACCACTGGGACCACTTTCACGGGCTTATGCCAGAGTCGTTGCAGCTTGATTTTTAGATCTTCGTATTTCACTAATTTCTCTAGCTGCTTCTCAATTCTGCTGTCTCCTGGGATTGCGATGTCGATGATCCATACTTTCTTTTTCTCCATGATCACAATGTCTGGTATGTTATGCTTCAGAATTCGGTGAGTCGGAAGTCCCACAGTAGTTTTGCTTGCTCATTTTCGACCACTTTTTCGGGCTTATGATCCCACCAGTTCTTTGCCACTGGTAAATGGTAGTTTCGGCACAAGTTCCAGTGGATCATCTGTGCCACAGCATCATGTCTATGCTTGTTATTGTTGTTATTGTTTATTATTATTATTATTATTGTTGTTGTTGTTGTTGTTGTTATTATTATTATTATTATTATTATTATTATTATTATTATTATTAAACTTTGAATGCCGCCCAACTCCTGGAGGACTCTGGGTGGCTAAATCTGTTAAACTTCTTCAAACACGCACACGTTAAAGAGAGGAGCCTGTTTTTGTTCGTTTTATTTAAAAATAGAACAGAGAAAATACACACAAAAATGGTGCACCAGATTTCAGTGCTTATTATTAAAAATACAGATTTAGAGAAAATGAAAATAACTCCTTCTCAACTCAAACACAGCACACAACAGCATGCAACAGATACACTGATCAAAAATACAGAGATGGGTTTTAAAGCAGAGGGCCCACTAGAGCATAAACATGTGTACATAATCATGTAAAATAAATGCGTCTGAAAAACCGTTTTCATCACTTTTCCATTAGCAATCGCCATAGAGGTTCTGGGACTATAAACCTTTAAAAATCATGCGTTCTGGCAGAGGTGTGGGTTCTTGGTAAAAGATTGATTTTCTACATATATTATTTTTCTCTCTTCCTGTATTTCATCAGAGGACACTATTAATTATAAATGCATGGGGAAAAGATAAAGAGGGGTGGTCTTTTGTTCTAATAAAAAAATACTGTAGCATCTCCTCCAAAATCAGAATCCTTCTCTCAAACTTTGGAAGTGCAACACGACTCGATTTCTTCCTACAAAAATACCCATGTTCCAGCAGTAAGCACAAGTTTTCATTATCATTTCAAAAGAAAGAAAATATAGTGTACTTTCCTTTAATAAAATACCAGTTTGATTATATATTGTAAAAGAGGAAAGTTGGATCCTTTTTAAATATATCCATTTCTCTATCTATAAAAAAAGCAATCTATGGTCTAGTGGCATATACGGGATAAGGTATTTACTCCACTCCACTCCTGGAGCACATCAGAAATCTATATAGGCACCCAAAACTTTTAGAGCAGAAGTTATTCAAGCTACAGAAGGTATCTAACCTCGTTTCTATTTTCCTATGGTACCAGGACACAAAAGAATGGTCTTGAAAGTTATGCAAAAGCATAGTCTTCTTCAATAATAAGAAAGCCTTCCTTAAATCAAGAGCAATCTGGAACCAATGATCAAGCACATCGGTGAACTCCATGCTGAATTATCCAGGTTGCTTTCATTTTGGTTACTTGCAATGGACAGTTGGATGAACTCATTGGCTACAGTGCCTCTTTCCACTGCTATAAATTCTGCCATTGCTTTTGACCACTGGAAATCTGTAAGGCCTAGGATCAATGGGGTCCTGAGTTTAAATAAATAAGGACAGGGGCAGTGCATCCTGGAATCAGTCCTCAGGGCTGCATTTGAAGACACAAGATTTAATGCTCCTCCAGGTGGATTCCTATTACAAGTTGGATGTCATTTCCTAGGCTACAATATGTGCATTCTTCTCCCCAGTTACCATTTCACTTACCTCGATTGCTCTCAATGCAACAATGCTCTCAGACAGGTAAGTTTAAAAGCTGGAGTCCAAGCCAAGTGAAAGATTGCTGTCAAGAGGTAGCCTAAGTCAGGAGTCTCCAACTTTGGCAACTTTAAGACTTGTGGACTTCAACTCCCAGAATTCCTCAGCCAGCTCGAGGGGTATTCTGGGAGTTGAAGTCCACAAGTCTTAAAGTTGCCAAGGTTGGAGACCCCTAGCCTACGTTACAACCAGTCCTCAACTTACAACTTTTTCTCTAACAACTGTTTTAAAGTTTACAAAGGTGTTGAAAAAAATGACTTAAGATCCGCCCTCACAACTACAGCCACTGCTGCATTCCAGGCGGTCACACAATCGCAATCTGGGTGTCTGGCAACTGGCTTGCATTTATGAGCATTGCAGCATCCCTGGGTCAGTTGAGTTAGTAACACGACTATTAATTATACCTTGAAGAGTTATCTATGTCGCCAGGCATGGGACAATTAATGTATCCCCTTCTCTGACCATTAAGAGTTATGTGTGGTTGTGGTTGTATAGTATTGATTGTTTTTTAAGATAGCGGGGTTTTAGTCATAGTTTTAACTATTAGATTTATATTGTACTGTTTTATTGCTGTTGTGAGCCACCCCGAGTCTTCGGAGAGGGGTGGCATACAAGTCTAATAAATTATTATTATTATTATTAAATCTGGGTCCCCCATTGATTTCACTTGTCAGAAGTTTGCAAAAGGTGATTGCCAGTAATGGGTTGCTAGCAATACAGGCCACACTCTGCACCAAGAGCGAAAATGGAGCTGTGCACGTAACTCTGCATCGCTGGCGTGTGCGCTCCAGTGTGATTGTGCTTCTGCACATGCGCAGGAAGCAAAATCTCGCAGGTGTGTGATTTCGGCAATTTTTTGCTTCTACGCATGCGCGGAAGCAAAAAAATTTGCCAAAATCTCATGCATGTGTCTTCTCGTGACATTTTTTTCTTGCTCAAGCGCAGGAGCAAAATCTCGCTGGGGCGCACGGGCATGCACGCCGGTGACGCGGAGTTGTGCGGGCATCGTTCTGGTAGCGGCAGTAAGCATCTGAATTTCAATAACACAACCATGGAAATGCTGCAACAGTTAAGTACCCTGTTTCCCCGAAAATAAGACAGTGTCTTATATTAATTTTTGCTCCCAAAGATGTGCTACGTCTTATTTTCAAGGGGTCTTATTTTTTTAATGAAGAATTAAGTCTTCCACTAAAAAATTAATTTATAATAAGCTTTAAATATGGTAAATTGGAACTCTGTATGTCTATCAATCAAAAATTTAATAAATAGAAGCAATATATATCAAGCACTATCAATGCCACTAATTACTAATTTAGCTTATAATTATTAAATTATAAAATGTACACAGTAAAATTATTCTAATAGATTATATACCTGGTTATTTGGAACAGGATATTAGAGGGAACACTGCCCCCTACCGTATTTAAAACTATGGTATATGTCTCCTACGTCTACTTTTGGGCAATGTCTTATATTAGGCAATTCTACGAAACCTCTCCGATGTCTTACTTTCGGGGGTGTCTTATTTTCGGGAAAACAGGGTACAAAAAACGGTCACTGCTGTATTTCAGGGTCGTTTTTTAATTTTGTACAGTCGCTAAACAAACTATTGTAAATAAGTCAAGGACTACCTGTTTTGCCAAGAGTAAGACTTTTTTTAATATGGCAACATCTGTTCCCTGTTCCTTCTATTGCTACCTTTGGAAACATCTAAATGGCACCTCTCCCCAGATCGCGTTATTCTACTCCAGTGTTTCCCAACCTTGGCAAGTTGAAGATATTTGGACTTCAACTCCCAGAGTTGAAGGCTGGGGAATGCTGGCTGGGGAATTCTGGGAGTTGAAGTCCAAATATCTTCAACTTGCCAAGGTTGGGAAACACTGTTCTACTCCACGTTATTTGCAAAGCTTGGCTTGTACTCAACATGCAAGTGTGAAGGCAGCCGTTGTCTGCACAAATGGATTTACATTTTTAGAAGCAGAGAAGCACCGAAGGAAATCAAAGATATTTTTTTTTAAATAGAAGAGCAATGGTGGGCTATTAGCCAGAACGCTAAATTGCGCTCGCGGCAGCGGCTAATAAGTGCTTACGGGGCCAGCACGATTTTGCTTCTGCACCGGTGGAGGTAGCACAATAGCGCACGGAGCCACAGGTGTGCCCGTGTTTCGGCAGGCACGGAAGCAAAAAACCCTTGCCGAAACACGGGCGCACCTCCAGCTCTGTGGGCTATTTTGCTACCTCCACAGGTGCAGAAGTAAAATCGCGCTGGCCCCACAAGCACTTGCGAGCGCAATTTAGCGTTCCGGCTCGTAGCCCACTGCTGTATAAGAGCCAATTCTCACCAAGTCAAAAGCAAAGAGCCTGGTACTAGAACAGCTGCTTCACACCAGCCTTATGGGCACCAGAAAATAAACCCTGATTTCACAATGCCTGTAACTTTGGATTGAATGCAGAGCAATCTCTGAAATTCTTTCATAATGGCTGCATTTCTTTTTTCTTTTCCACCATAAATCTAGAGCTTTTGTGTCCTCAAATGCCTGCTTGGGGCTGCTTTCCGTCTAGCATTCTTGAGAGACACCTGACAGCTTGCAAGGAACCATCATCACCAAAAGCATCCAAGCATCCGTTTTCAAACGAAGAACACACACTCACACACTCGCGCAAATGCTTGCCTGGTGTACAGCTGTGCAGAGCAGTTGCCACAGCCCCATGAAAGTGAGAAAAAGTGCTTTTTTAGGTGTCCTGAGTCGTACTTAAAAAAAAAATCCCATTCCTTTTCAGCTTCAGTTCATCCATGTGCCAACCAGTCAGACAATAAAACTTTACCACTGGTCTTCTACATTCTATCTTAAAAAGGAATAAATACGCATTTTATAAAAACCATAAACACAAACACACCCAGGCAAACACACCCTGAAACAAATTACACCCGTAGAAACAGGTCCTCATCATATATTTTTGTTTACCTTAAGTAAAGGTGACCTGGGAAAAAAAATATATATTTACATACAGTATCAGGTCAAAAAGGTAAGTTACTAACACCCAATTTCCCTGTTGGGTGGGGGGGGCGAATCATCTCCCACTGTTGCTGCAGTTCTACTGTCAACGGGCCTACGTCAATTTGAACATTCCCCCAAAAGATAAGTTTACAAACAATCAATTTGGGATGGGGAGGCAAGATGGAAAGCCATGATTTGGTATGTTTTGTTCATAAGCCTCGATAGCTAAGGACGATCCCTCCTGATACAGAGGCAACGTTTAATTCTGATTATTCAATGCAAGGCGGGCAAATGCATATTGAGCCGTTTCCACCCTGTTCTCTTTCTAAACAAGAAGAGTCCTTTATCGATAGGTTGGCCAGGAAGAGAGCCTTAAAGCCAAGTAAAACTTCCTTTTCCTGAGGGCTACAATGAACGTGACGATCGGCCGCGATAGGGAAGAGTTGGGCTGCTGAACAGGTTCCAACCATATCAAACGCAGACCTTGGAATAAAGCAGAGGTGTCCAATCTGGGCAAGTTTTAAGACCTGTGGACTTCAACTCCCAGAATTCCCCCAGGCTGGGGAAACTGAATCGTGGGCTTTTAAAAGGTGCCGAGGTTGCACACCCCTGGAATAAAGTCTCTTTGCAGCTGGGAAAGAGAGGCAAAATGATCGTTGGACTACCTCTTTGACAAGAGGGCTAGGGAATCATCTCTTAGCCCCCTGACCAGGAGCTACAAGGGAGGGCTTTTTTTTTCCAAAGGAACATCAACCAAAGTTTAATCAAGTTCTGCCGGACTGTTTTCCACAAATCCTGACACCCTCAGCCTGGGTGGGATGGGAATGTGCATAGAGGCTACAGCTTGGAAGCAAGCAGGGAGAGGGGTTGGTACAGTAATCAAAATGCCCACCAAGCACAAGAAGGAGCTGTCTTTTTTTTTTTCTGAAATAAGGCATATTAAATCATAATTGGATCTTTCTGAATCAAAAAAAAAATGCCTCTGAAATAGTACCTGGTCTCCCCCTAGAGGCCAGTTCTGGGAAGGACAAAAAAACAACAACAAAGTGGTGTGTCCCCTTTAAGGGACGGGGCTATCAGAGGCGGGGCTTCCTGGGGCGGGGCTTCCGGCCAAGCTGCTGCCAGCTGAGTCAGTAGGGGAGGCTCTGTAGCAGTCAGATCGTCGGACCATGCCAGGCTGGAAAGTCGGATGGCGGCGGGCATGCTTGGTCAGGTGGTCGCTCCGCATAAACCGCTTCTCGCAGAGTGGGCAGGCAAAGCGCTTCTCGCCGGTGTGGGTGCGGAAGTGGCGGGCCAGCTCATCGGAGCGTGCAAACCTCTTCTGGCAGCCGACCCAATTGCACGGGAACGGACGCTCGCCTGCAAGGAGAGAGAGAGAGAGGGAGAGAGAGATGGTTATTTAAATAATAATAATAATAATAATAATAATAATAATAATAATAATTTGTTAGATTTGTATGCCGCCTCGCTCCGTAGACTCGGAGCGGCTCACAACAAAATAATAACAGTGTAACAAATCTAATATTAAAAACATCTAAAACCCAACATTAAAACCATACAGTACAATCATACCATGCGTAAACTATATAAGCCTGGGGATCTCTCAATTACCCCATGCCTGGCGACATAGGTGGGTCTTTAGCAACTTATGAAAGGCAAGGAGGGTGGGGGTGGTTCTAATCTCTGGGGGGAATTAATTCCAGAGGGCCGGGGCCGCCACAGAAAAGGCTCTTCCCCTGGGGCCCGCCAGACAACATTGTTTAGTCAACGGGACCTGGAGAAGACCAACTCTGTGGGACCATATCGGTCGCTGGGATTCATGCGGCAGAAGACAGTTTTGAAGAAATGGTTATTTTGGTCACTATTAAGAGCTGGTGTTAATTAGAGCCTCCCTATGCAGGAGCACTCTCTCTCCAAAGACCAGATTTTAAATAGGCAACAGTCCCCAATGCCTCTGGCTAGCTGCAGCTGGACACTAGAAGAAATCCCCTAAGGCCGCGATGGCGAATCTATGGCACATGGAGCCATATCAGAAGGTATTATTATTATTATTATTATTATTATTATTATTATTATTATTATTATTATTATTTAGATTTGTATGCCACCCCTCTCCGAAGACTTGGGGCAGCTCACAACATTCACGGCAATACAATGCACTACAAATCTAATATTAAAAAATTATATGATGAAAATAAATTGGAGAAGCTGATGGCACGATGGAATAAGGTGAAAAATTATATCTTAAGTAGGATTTATGATGACAATGTGAAAAATAAATTCCAATCACTTTTTGTATGTAAAGAAATGTAAACCAGAGCTAAGGAAGAAATTGAAATTTATTGTAAATAATTTAACCCCCTAAATGGTGGTGGGGTTTATTGGTGTTGGGCACTTTTTCTTTAAGATTTTTTTGTTTGTTTGTTTGTTGTAATAAAAATTAATAAAAATATTTATTTAAAAAAAAATTAAAAAACTAATTTAAAATACATTATCATAAAAAACATCTACTACACAGTCATGCACACTCAATCCAACTAGTCATAATACAGAAGTCAGAAAAGGGGGGGCATTAATCCCCCCACGCCTGGCGACAGCGAGACATTGCCCTATGACAGGTCCAGACAGATTATTTCCGGCCTTGGGTGGGTCATTTCGCCCTCCGTATGCTTCAGGGAAGCTGCCCTGAAACCCTGGAGCACAAAAAAAAACACCTGACACACAATAGGCAAACCGGAAGTTTGGAAAAATGGACTTCCCTGAACCCTCCGGAGTGCAAAAAACCACACAATGGGCAACCCGGAAGTCCATTTTTCCAAACGTCCGGTTTGCCCGTTCGGCCATTTTTTTCACTGTCCCAGGCTTCAGTGAGGCCTGTGTGCATGCGCGGGGACGGAGGGGGATTGTGTGCATGCGCAGGAGCAGCGCAGGGGGGCATATGGGGGGGAGGGAAGGGGTGTGGGCATGTACAAAAACACACACACACACACATTTGCCACTCGAACCTAAGGTAAGGTAACGCTTAACAGTTAAATATGAAAGCAACTCCCGAAGGCAAATAAGTGTCATACAATCCAAAGAGGAACCGTAAAAGACCATGAAAAGTTTCAGTGAGTTAACAAGTTATTTGCCACATAAGCTCTTAATTATTTATTTCCCCTTCATCCTAGTCGAATCCAGAGGAATTTACAGGGAGGGAAGCAAATTAAGCCATCCCAAGCAGAAATTACAAAAACCACTTTAAAAAAAATCAGTATAGAGTCCTCGCCTTACAATTGGTCACTTAGTGACTGCTTGAACTTCCAATGGACCTACCTGAGTGGTATTTACAACCCAGATTCAAAATCCCAAGGAATGCGCCTCCATTCCCCTGGCAGTCATGTGACCACACTTTGGGGGCTTGGCAAAAGAGCCCCTGTGTTTATTTGTTTATTCATTTGTATTCTGCCTTTATTGCTTTTACAAATAATTTAAAGCAGTGAATACATTCAATGGACAATCCTCCTTCCCCCCCCCCAACAGCAACCCTGCGAGGTGGGTTGGGCTGAGGGAAGTGTGACTGGCCTCTAGTGGCATGATTGTGTTTTATAATGGTACAGTAATACCTCTACCTAAGAATGCCTTTACTTACGAACTTTTCTAGATAAGAACCGGGTGTTCAAGATTTTTTTGCCTCTTCTCAAGAACCATTTTCCACTTACAAAGCCAAGCCTCCGAAACTGTAACCGGAAAAGGCAGAGAGAAGCCTCCGTGGTGCCTCTCTAGGAATCTCCTGGGAGGAAACAGGGCCTCCACCCTCCCTGTGGTTTCTCCAATCACACTCATTATTTGCTTGTACATTGATTCCTATGGGGAAAATTGCATCTTCTTACAAACTTTTCTACTTAAGAACCTGGTCACGGAATGAATTTTTCCAGTGCTGTTGTAACTTTGAATGGTCACTAAATGAACAATTGTAACTTGAGAATTCGCTGTAATGGGGAGAAACAGAGATCCCTTTCTAGCATGCTTGTGGGTGATTGTTCATTACTATCACTAGCACATCACTATCTAAGTCTCTGTTTGCCCTCCTTCGGATGTCTGGAGGATCCAGGATAAAAACGAAGAGTCCAATTATCCAAGGCACAAACAGCTTTATTACGGTTCCTGTTACAGTATTAAATATGATTAAAAGGGATGCTGGCAGTAATTCTGCACAACCTTCCATTGGTCCTCCTAATCTTAGCCCATTAAAAGAAAAGGTTCCTTGAGCCCTGAAGCATTTCAGTGGAGGTTATTCCTATATATTATAAGCTCTGTATCACACTTTTGTTTGTACAATTCAAGGCGGTGTAGCTAATGATTTCATTTTCTGTTCTGTCCCAGCACCGATCCCCCTGCCAAGAATCAGACGCACACCACCGGATTAACTAATAAAGGTTTTACTACGTACAAAAGTCTTGTGAAGAAGGCACAAAAGAGGCTGTACTTCCTGAGAATGCTCAGGAAGATAAATTTATCTCAGCATCTACTGTTGTCCTACTATCACAGCACCATTGAGTGTCTTGACATACGGCATTGTAGCTTGGTATGGGAGCAGCTCTGTAGCGAACAAAAAAGCTCTACAGAGAATTATTAAAACTGCCCAGAACATCACTGGGCTCCAGCTACCCGCCCGGGATGACATCTTCACATCTCGCTGTTCTAGGAAGGTGCATACCATTCTCAAAGACTCTTCTCATCCTGCTTACAATCTTTTTGAACTGTTGCCTTCTGGCAGAAGATACAGAACAATTAGAACTCGGACCACACGTTTCCTGAATAGTTTTTATCCCAGAGCTATACTCGCACTTAACAACGAACTAAAGGGTCACCATCGGTGAACTGTTGGACAATATTATTTGGTTTGTCATGTAGATGGTTGAGTGGTTTAGGGTGGGAAATTTGTAGTGGGTGGGACATTTTATTCTATTTTTTATCCTATTTTTTATTCTATTTTTAAATTTACCTATTCTGATTTTATGTATGGTGGGACTGGTCTCTGGGTGTCACACGACTTTCGTTGCCAATGACAATTCATTGCTTGACAATGACAATAAAATTATTATTATTATTATTATTATTATTATTATTATTATTATTATTATTATTATTATGCAGTTTGAGTCTTTTTGCAAAAAACTTGAATGCTACCAAAGATTTCATCATACTGATTATAAAGTCTTAGCAGCTGGAATAGATAAACACAGCAAATAATTACTGGATTGTACTAGGTTTCTTATTGTCAACTTACAGAATTTGGATGGAAGCCCGGAGCTCATCAAGACAGCCAAGAATGACATCTTTTTAAATGCAAGCCGAAATACAGGAGCGGAAACTAGATTTCTAGGATGGGCTATGTTGTTCTCTGCGCCAAAGTGACGCACGACTCTGTCTTAAATAGCCTGAGGACTTGGCCCAATAGTCAGCAGTGCTAGTCATGAGTAAACCTCCTCCTCAATAACCACTCATGCCTCCTAGAGGCCCTGTGAATCCTAGCATCAGGAAGGAGCTCCTCTTCTTCTCCTGAATCAGGAGAAGCAAAAGGCCCTGGTTGCTCTTCAGCCTCTGACACCACGTCCTCTTCGCTGTCAATCTCGGGTGCCAGGAACGCAGGATGCCTGTACCGTGCCTACACTGTTTCTGAGTCCTCCGGGTCCTTTACTAATTGTACAGGAGGTGAGAGGGTGGTAACATTTTCTATTTCTCTAAACAGTATTTTTCAACTTTGGCAATTTAAGGTGTATGGACTGCAATTCCCCCTTTTTAAAAAAAAAACATTACAGTGGTACCTCAACATACGAGTTTAATTCGTTCCAGACCTGAGCTCGTAAATTCATCAACTCGCATCTCGAATGAATGCCTTTAGACTTTGTTTTTCGTGGCGAGATAACTGGAAGCAAGGAGATTCTTGCGCCACCTAGTGGAAGCTCGGCTCGTATCCCGAATTTGAGCTCGGGTGTCGAACAGAAATTTCGCTCGCGTCGCAGCTCGTAACTTGGAATACTCGCATGTGGAGCAGCTCGTATCTAGAGGTACTACTGTATTAAATATATACAGTGGTACCTCTGGAATTAAATCCCCTTGGAGATCAGAACCGCCCCCACCCTCCTTGCCTTTCACAAACTCCTAAAAACCCACCTTTGCCGCCAGGCATGGGGAAATTGATTGATTGATTTATTTTATTTATTCGATTTTTATGCTGCCCTTCTCCTCAGACTCAGGGCAGCTCACAATATGTTAGCAATAGCACTGTTTAACAGAGCCAGCCTATTGCCCCCACAATCTGGGTCCTCATTTTACCCACCTCGTAAGGATGGATGGCTGAGTCAACCTTGAGCCGGTGGTGAGATTTGAACCGCTGACCTACAGATCTACAGTCAGCTTCAGTGGCCTGCAGTACAGCTGCGCCACCTCTTGGCCGTTCCGTTTTATGTATGGTTTGTTTGAGTCGCATGAATGTTTTTAATCAAGGGCTTTTTTAACTGTTCTGCTTTTTTAAATCATTGGATTTGTATTTATTTATTTATTTATTTATTTATTTATTTAATTTGTATGCCGCCCCTCTCCGTAGACTCGGGGCAGCTCACAGCAATAACAAAGAACAATGTAAAATACAAATCTAATATTTCAAAGAGCTAAAAACCCATAATTTTAAAAACATACACACAACATACCATACATAAATTATATAGACCTGGGGAAGATGTCTCAATTCCCCCATGCCTGACGGCAGAGGTGGGTCTTAAGGAGCTTACAAAAGGCAAGGAGGGTGGGGGCAATCCTGATCTCAGGGGGCAGCTGGTTCCAGAGGGTCAGGGCCGCCACAGAGAAGGCTCTTCCCCTGGGTCCCGCCAGACGACATTGTTTAGTCGACGGGACCCGGAGAAGGCCAACTCTGTGGGACCTAATTGGTTGCTGGGATTCGTGTGGCAGAATTTTCTTCCTGTTGTGAGCCGCTCCGAGTCTTTGGAGAGGGGCGGCATACAAATCTAATAAATAAATAAAATAAATAAATAAATGTTTTTTCCATGGACCAGGAGGGACATGGTTTTGGGTAGATTCCTGCATCCCATGGATGGGACTTTGCTTGTTTTCATGGACCGATTTTTGAAATGCCATGGACTGGTGATAGTCCACAGACTGGGCATTGGGGACCCCTGATGTAACACCTGGGGATTTGGGGAGTGGAAGTCCATCCATCTTAAAGTCACCGAGGTTGAGACTGTGTAAACCACTGAAAAATGGAGATTCCTGACTTCAAGATCTCCCAAGGAGAAGCCCTACCTACCTAGAAGATTTAGCAGATTGTGGAACTGCTTATTATTCCTTTCAGAATCGTTAAGTAGTGGTAGTCAATAATCAAACCTAAGTAAAATAGAGGGTAGCTTGAGACACTGTGCTTGTTAAAGGTTTAATGTTAGCTTTTAATGAAAGATTTGATGGGCACCAAAAAGCAGTGACATAAAGAGAACATAAAGAGACACAATTCCCTTTAATTATGCTTGTGGGAGGTTTTGGGGGAGGGGGGGGTCGTCCCTATGGGAGAAGGTTGGCCCCAGGCAGCAGATGGTGGATCTTATGTGACTAGACAGGACTTTTTATTTATTTATTTATTTGAGCACCAGAAATAAAAAATAAAAGAATAACAGAGCAACGAAGGAGGATGACCAGGATAAGAGGAAAAACAGAAGCGTCTGCATAAAACGAAGTCGGCTAATATGCGATTTCAATGCTAGCAGTAAAATTTTCTGAGGGGAAAAAGACGGGTTCATAAAACTAGGAGATCTCTGCATAGTTAGAGATCTACATGCCTTAGTTTCATTTTTCAGAAAGCAGTTTCTGGCTTCCGTTTGCATATATTTATATTATTTATATTTATATTATTTATATTCATTTAATAAACTGATATGCCACCCACTATACTGTCAGAGCTGGAGAAGCTTCTTGGATGAGAAGTGAAATATCTTCAAAAAAAAAAAGAAGAAGAAGAAGAAAGTCCAGTTGTCTCCTGAAAAAAAGGTGCCTTTGGAATTGCTATTTTCCAGTTTCCATCTTGGTGCCTTAGCCCTTACACGAAACTGGCTTTATACCAATATTGTCTCCTGGCTTATTGTACTTCCTGATTGGGATTTAAAAATTTTCAGCAAGGGGTTCTCTGCCTGGTTGTCGAGTGGGCGTGGCCATAGTGGGCGTGGCCTAGTCAGCCTTCTGCCTCACGGCGGGGGGAGGGAGTGTTTTCACCTTCCTCAGGTTCCGAAGGCTTTCCTTCAGCCTCTGGAAGGGCGAAAACCGCCTCCCCCAGGCTCTGGAGGCCCCCCA
The DNA here is from genome assembly GCF_031021105.1 of Erythrolamprus reginae. Classification (NCBI taxonomy): domain Eukaryota; kingdom Metazoa; phylum Chordata; class Lepidosauria; order Squamata; family Dipsadidae; genus Erythrolamprus; species Erythrolamprus reginae. Next base: position 22,910,405 of record NC_091950.1, read on the forward strand.
GAGGTTGGAAAAAGGCCTGTTTTCGGACTTCCAGAATCCCGGAAGTCCCATCTTCCCCGAGCCTCTGCAGGGGCCCTGTATTTACACCTCCCATCCAAAATGGGGTGCATGGCGACTCCTGGGAGGGGAGGGGTGGGTGGGGCCAGCCAGGGATAGGATTTGGCGGTTCACCAAACTGGCCATAATGTTACCTATGGATCAGCGAAGGACTGCCGTCTTCGGCGTAACCGGTGCACCCCCCCAAGGCTGTCGCAGGTGCGCATGCACCAGTCAGTGCAAGATTTGGCACCTGTGCATGCGCAGAAAGCAAAATCTCGCGTGAGGACGGACGAGAGAGGGAGATTTTGGTGATTTTCGCTGATGTTTTTGCTTCCACACATGCGCAGAAGCAAACAATCGGCAAAAACCACTGAAATCTCGCTGGTGCGAGTGTCTTCACATGAGATTTCTGCATGTGCAGAAGCCAAATTTCATGTCGGCATGCGAGGACGCGCATCAGGGATGTGCAGCTGTGTGCGCATCCTGAAAATCGCTACCGGAACATAGCACCTTACCGCTCCAGTATCACTACTATGGATCCGCCTGAATCCCTAGCAGCCCATCCCTGCTCCTGAAAATTGCTGCAACTTCAGCCTGTCTGTTTCCCCGAAAATAAGACAGCATCTTATATTAATTTTTGCTCCCAAAGATGTGCTACGTCTTATATTCAGGGGATGTCTTTTTTTTTTCAATGAAGTAGAATTCACATTTATTGCTGAACAAAAAAAATGAACGTTTATATTATTATTATTATTATTATTATTATTATTATTATTATTATTATTATTATTATTATTATTATTATTTAGATTTGTATGCCGCAAACCAGCATAACCAGACAAACTGTGAATCCTATCAAGAATTTCTTACTACTAGCGTACCATTATTTCCATGTACAACAATTATACTTTCTTCAAATATATGTTATGTATGTTCTGTTCGGGAATGCTGCAAAATTAAACTGTCTCCTACATCTTATTTTCAGGGGATGCCTTATATTGGGCAATTCTACGAAACCTCTCCTATGTCTTATTTTCAGGGGCGACTTATTTTCAGGGAAACGGGGTACAATACAATCCTAGTTGAGTTTGACTTGCCAAATGTCAAGGTTCCAGGTAGCATCCAAACTAAATCAGAGCCCAAGTTAAAGTGTTCCTCAAAGTTCCAATTTATAGCTGGAGCCATCCTGCACCAACACTGGGAAACCCAAATCTGAGTTTCCCACCCAGTTGAAAGTTCACATTCTTTGTTCCCCCACCCACAAACTTGTCACGTCGCCCACTCAGATTGTGCCAGCGTGGCAAGTCCTCCTTCCGCTTCCGCCCAGGTGGGTGGGCATAGGATGGCCTTGAACCCCTCGAAAGAACGCTTTGTGGCTGCATCTGTTCCCTCATGAAAATTACCCCTCCCAAGTTCTCAAAAACACCTTCTATAGATAGTGTGGCAAGCTGTTGGTTTATCACCAACTTCTGCATCAGCTTGATACCAAAGCATATAGATATTCAACACCACCATTAGGGGTAGTGATTTCTGACAGCCTCAAAATGGGTGAACAGTGCAGTCAGGCGGTAGGGAAAGCAAGTAGGATGCTTGGCTGCATAGCTAGAGGTATAACAAGCAGGAAGAGGGAGATTGTGATCCCGCTGTATAGAGCGCTGGTGAGACCACATTTGGAATACTGTGTTCAATTCTGGAGACCTCACCTACAAAAAGATATCAACAAAATTGAACGGGTCCAAAGACGGGCTACAAGAATGGTGGAAGGTCTTAAGCATAAAACGTATCAGGAAAGACTTAATGACCTCAATCTGTATAGTCTGGAGGACAGAAGGAAAAGGGGGGACATGATCAAAACATTTAAATATGTTAAAGGGTTAAATAAGGTCCAGGAGGGAAGTGTTTTTAATAGGAAAGTGAACACAAGAACAAGGGGACACAATCTGAAGTTAGTTGGGGGAAAGATCAAAAGCAACATGAGAAAATATTATTTTACTGAAAGAGTAGTAGATCCTTGGAACAAACTTCCAGCAGATGTGGTTGGTAAATCCACAGTAACTGAATTTAAACATGCCTGGGATAAACATATATCCATCCTAAGATAAAATACAGAAAATAGTATAAGGGCAGACTAGATGGATGATGAGGTCTTTTTCTGCCGTCAGTCTTCTATGTTTCTATGTTTCTATCTAGTCAGCCAGTTTGCCTTGCCTTGATATTAATAAGTGGCCATTGGAGAAAGTGTTCATTGTACAAGCTCTCAGATACTGAGCAGGTTTAATGACCTATCCAGTAAACACCTGACACTTTTTAGGCATAGCAGATAGCAGGTAAACCCTCAACTTACAACCATTCGAAATTACAATGGCACTGAAAAAGTGACCTGTCCTCACATTTACAACCGTTGCAACATTCCCACGATCATTTGACCAAAATTCAGGTGCTTGGTAACCAGCACGTATTCACTATGGTTGCAGATTCCCAGTGTCAAGTTATCATGATTTGCAAGCATCTACAGCCGGCTTCTGACAAAGTCAATGACTGAAACTGTATTTGCTTAACAACGTGACTCACTTAAAAATGGAAGTGATTCACTTAACAACTGTGGCAAATAAGATCATAAAATAGGGGTTACTGTTTTTTTCTGAGTCTAAGATGCACCTTTTTCTCCCCTAAAAGAGGGTGGAAAGGTCGGTGCCCCTTATTCAGCGAATACAGCCATTTTTTTCTGTCCTGAAGCCCCGCCCCTGCCCCGCCCATTTTGGGACAGAGGGTCTGGGAGGCTCAGGGTCTGGGTGCTAGGGGATAGCAAAAAATGCCCCAGTTTTTGCAAAAATTGGGGTGTGTTTTTGCCCATTTTTTCACAAAAATGGGGTGGGCAAAGGGTCTAGGGCAGAAGTTCTTGGGGACCGGGGAAGATAAACGTGCCTCCGTTTTTGTGAGAAAAACGAGTGGAAAAACGGCCCATTTTTCACAAAAATGGGGCTATTTTTGCCTTCTAATTACTCCATCCAGCACTGGAGGAGGAATTCTGAGAGTTGAAGTCCATTGTCTTAAAACTGTCAAGTTTGAAGTTTGTAAAAAGTGTAAAAACTATTCTGCTACACTGGTATTTTATTAAATAATATATTACTACATCATTTGGTTCAGAATACTTTTTTCCTTGTTTTCCACCTCTAAAATCTAGGTGCATCTTATACTCTGAAAAATACAGTATTTATTTAACAACTGCCTTCCTTAGCAATGGAAATTCTGCTCCCAAATATAGTCATAAGTTAAGGACTGCCCATATCTAAATAGATTTATGGAGAATTCTTTAAAAACTGAAGATCTTAGTGTGATGTTGAAGGGTATAACAACACTCTGGAATTCAACTGTGAGGGTTTACCACACATGGGTGGAGGCTAAAATAATAATACAGTGGTACCTCGAGATACGAGTTTAATTCGTTCCGGACCTGGGCTCTTAAGTCGAGCAGCTCTTATCTCGAACGACTTTTCCCCATAGGAATTAATGTAAATAATTTTAATTGGTTCCAGCCCTCAAAAAACTCACAAAGTTAGTCTAAATTATGCAGAAAGACATGTTTTTAATGAAGAAATGTACATGTACATATAAATGAATAATGAAGTTTCTTTCACTTAACTTGTAAACTTTCTTAAACTTTTAAATTTACATATGTTCAACTTCTCTGCCACCCAATCCTGTAGGACAGAGGTCCCCAACCCTTTTTGCACCAGGGACCGGCTTTAAGCGATCAAGAGAGGAATGGGTGAATGAATGGACGGAGGGTGGGAAGGAAGGAAGGAAAGAGGGAAGGGACAGGAACAGAGGAAGGAAGCAAGGAAACTTATGAAAGGGGAGAGTAAGAGAGGAATGAGTGAAGGGAGGGAGGGAGGGAAGAAGGTGGGAAGGAGAAAGAAAAGAAGAAATAGAGGAAGGGAAGGTAAAAGAGAGAAAGAAAAAGAGCAAGAAAGAAAGCAAGAAAGAAAGAAAGAAAGAAAGGGGGAAGGGACAGGAACAGAGGAAGGAAGCAAGGAAACTTATGAAAGGGGAGAGTAAGAGAGGAATGAGTGAAAGGAGGGAGGGAGGGAAGAAGGTGGGAAGGAGAAAGAAAAGAAGAAATAGAGGAAGGGAAGGTAAAAGAGAGAAAGAAAAAGAGCAAGAAAGAAAGCTGCAAGCACCCCCCGAGCCCCCCAGGCCGGCTGCAACCTTTTAAAACACACGCGCCGCTTCGCAGCTGTCTCCTGAAGCCGAACGCGGAAGTTAGCGTTTGGCTTCAGGAGACAGCTCCTTGGCGCTTGTATCTCGAATTTGGGCTTGTAAGTAGAACAAAAATATCTCTCCCCTCCCAGCTCTTATCTCGAGTTGCTCTTAAGTAGAGCAGCTCTTATGTCGGGGTTCCACTGTATTGAGAAGTTGGGGAATTTCCAGTATTATTTCAGATGTTAAAAGATTGGCATTTGGAAATATGTAATTTATCCATTCTGGAAAAGGCAGCATTTTCCGCTAATCAAAATGTGAAGCAAATTCTTCTGTGGTATAGATTTTGGGATAATTTTAAAGTAACATTTTGTATCTGATTACTATAATATTACTTTAGTAAACCAGAAACTATAAGCTTAATATATAAGACACACCTTTTTTTTTCCTTTTTCGATTTTCTTTTTTTCTGTTTTTTTTATTTGTAAAGGATTGCTTAACTAAGCTTTGTTATTCTGGTGTATCTTGCTATTTTGCCCATATTTTGTCCTCTTATAAAATAATGGATGAAAAAAGGGGAGAACCTCCCAGATTATCATCAATCAGATAGAGATTTCCTGAAACAAAGAAGTAAGTTGGGGGGAAAAAAACATGTTTTATAATGTAACACAATATGTGGAAAAAGATGAAAAGTAGGATTGCAAGTTTTTAGGACGATTAAGAAAAGACCAGCACCATGAAGAAAGTTAACCTTCATTTATTGTACCACCCACTGAAAGAAAATTCCCTTTTGAAGTTTTCTTTTGAAGGAAAAGAAAAAAGATTTTGGTGGATAGAGGAGCATGAAAATTCTGCTTTTTAACTTTACAAATGTAAACACTGTGGAAATCAGTAGCAGAAGATAGAAACATAGAAACATAGAAGACTGACGGCAGAAAAAGACCTCATGATCCATCTAGTCTGCCCTTATACTATTTCCTGTATTTTTATCTTAGGGTGGATCTATGTTTATCCCAGGCATGTTTAAATTCAGTTACTATGGATTTACCAACCACGTCTGCTGGAAGTTTGTTCCAAGGATCTACTACTCTTTCAGTAAAATAATATGTTCTCATGTTGCTTTTGATCTTTCCCCCAACTAAGATGAAGAAGAAACAAAGCAAAGCCCACATTTGGCCCTAATCTTTTTTTTTTAACTTGTTTATTTGTTTCTATTCCACCAAAGCACCAAATGACTTCGTAGCCTTTCAATAAGGTCACATGAGAACCAGCTTGATGTAAGCATTGTGAGTTCTAGTCCTGTTTTAGGCATGAAAGCCAGCTGGGTGACTTTAAGCCCAGGACACTGTGGTTTGATTAGATTCTTTTAAATTGGCATCCTTTGTTGTTGTGGTTAGTTGTGAAGTCATGTCCGACCCATTGCAACCCCATGGACAACGTTCCTCCAAGCCTTCCTGTTCTCTACCATCCTCTGGAGTCCATTTAAGCTCACGTTGACTGCTTCAGTGACTCCATCCAGCCACCTCGTTCTCTGTCGTCCCCTTCTATTATTATTATTATTATTATTATTATTATTATTATTATTATTATTATTATTATTATTATTATTATTATTATGTCATTACAACACAGCAAACGAGATCACTATGCTGGATTTCGTATTTCATCACCGGTCGGGCGCTTCCTAAGCATCTAGGACTGTGTGATGTAGCGGCGAATTATGTTTGCAGATCCTAGTAAAGCGGCCTTTTGCAATTGACAGATGGAGATTTTGTCAATTCCGATGGTTTTCAAATGTCCGCTGAGATCCTTTGGCACTGCGCCCAGCGTGCCAAGTACCACTGAGATCATTTTCACTGGCTTATGCCAAAGTCGTTGCAGCTCGATTTTCAGATCTTCGTATTTCACTAATTTCTCTAGCTGCTTCTCCTCAATTCTGTTGTCCCCTGGGATTGCAATGTCGATGATCCATACTTTCTTTTTCTCCACAATCAGGATGTCTGGTGTGTTATGCTTCAGAATTCGGTCAGTCTGAAGTCGGAAGTCCCATAGTAGTTTTGCTTGCTCATTTTCGACCACTTTTTCGGGCTTATGATCCCACCAGTTCTTTGCCACTGGTAAATGGTAGTTCCGGCACAAGTTCCAGTGGATCATCTGTGCCACAGCATCATGTCTATGCTTGTAGTCAGTGCGATCTTTTTGCAGCAGCTGAGTATGTGATCGATTGTTTCATCTGTTTCTTTATTATTATTATTATTATTATTATTATTATTATTATTATTTATTAGATTTGTATGCCGCCCCTCTCCGGAGACTCGGAGCGGCTTACAACAACAATACATAGTACAAATCTAATGGCTAAAAAGGACAGTTTAAAACCCTTATTATAAAAACAGTCATGCATCCCAGACAAATCATACATAAAATGAAACGGCCCGGGGGAATCAATTCCCCCATGCCTGACTGCAAAGGTGGGGTTTTAGGAGTTTGCGAAAGGCAAGGAGGGTAGGGGCAATTCTCATCTCTGGAAGGAGTTGATTCCAGAGGGTCGGGGCTGCCACAGAGAAGGCTCTTCCCCTGGGCCCCGCCAGATGACATTGTTTCGTCGACGGGACCTGGAGAAGGCCAACTCTGTGGGACCTAATTGGTCGCTGGGATTCGTGCGGCAGATGGCGGTCCCGGAGATCTTCTTCTGCCCTCAATCGTTCCCAGCATTAGGCTCTTCTCCAGTGAGTCCTTCCTTCTCATTAGGTGACCAAAGTATTTGAGTTTCATTTATTTATTTATTTATTTATTTATTATTTGGATTTGTATGCCGCCCCTCTCCGAAGACTCGGGGCGGCTCACAACAAGTGAAAAACAATCCAATACAATCTAATTAATTAAAATATTATAAATTTAAGAAAATCCCCAATACTAACATACACACATACAGGCATACCATATATAACTTCAACGTGCCCAGGGGGAGATGTTAGTTTCCCCATGCCCGACGGCAAAGGTGGGTTTTAAGGAGTTTACGGAAGGCAGGAAGAGTAGGGGCAGTTCTGATCTCCGGGGGGAGTTGGTTCCAGAGGGCCGGTGCCGCCACAGAGAAGGCTCTCCCCCTGGGGCCCGCCAACCGGCATTGTTTAGTTGACGGGACCCGGAGGAGGCCCACTCTGTGGGACCTAATCGGTCGCTGGGATTCGTGCGGCAGAAGGCGGTCTCGGAGATATTCTGGTCCAGTGCCATGAAGGGCTTTAAAGGTCATAACCAACACTTTGAATTGTGACCGGAAACTGATCGGCAACCAATGCAGACTGCGGAGTGATGGTGAAACATGGGCATACCTGGGTAAGCCCATGACTGCTCTCGCAGCTGCATTCTGCACGATCTGAAGTTTCCGAACACTTTTCAAAGGTAGCCCCATGTAGAGAGCATTACAGTAGTCGAATCTCGAGGTGATGAGGGCATGAGTGACTGTGAGCAATGAGTCCCGGTCCAAATAGGGCCGCAACTGGTGCACCAGGCGAACCTGGGCAAACGCCCCCCTCGCCACAGCCGAAAGATGGTTCTCTAATGTCAGCTGTGGATCGAGGAGGACGCCCAAGTTGCGGACCCTCTCTGAGGGGGTCAGTGATTCCCCCCCCAGGGTAATGGACGGACAGATGGGATTGTCCTTGGGAGGCAAAACCCACAGCCACTCCGTCTTATCCGGGTTCATCTTCAGGATCTGGCCTTCTAAAGAGCACTCAGGGTTGAACTTTTCTAGGACTGACCGATTTGATCACCTTGCAGTCCAAGGGACTCACAGGAGTCTTTTCCAGTACAATCCTTTCAAAGGCCTCAATTCTGTGGTGATCAGTCTTTCTTATAGTCCAGTGGTTCTCAATTTGGGGGGGTCGAACAATCGTTTCACAGGGGTCGCCTAAGACCATGAGAAAAGACAAATTTCCCATGGTGTCAGGAAGTAAAACTTCTATTCTGGCGCCTTGGAACATATTTTTACAATCCGACCAATCAGGCATTTACAGTGGGCGTGTCCCTCTGACCTTCCTGTCAATCAGCTTAAAGCTCTGTTGGGAGAATTGGCGCTAGACTTATGATTGGGAGTCACCACAACATGAGGAACTGTATTAATGGTGTCACAGCATTAGAAAGGTTGAGAACCACTGTAATATAGTCCAACTTTCACAGCCATACATTGCAACTGGGAAAACCATAGCCTAGACCAGTGTTTCCCAACCGTGGCAACTTGAAGATATTTGGACTTCAACTCCCAGAATTCCCAAGCCAGCGAATGCTGGCTGGGGGATTCTGGGAGTTGAAGTCCAGATATCTCCAAGTTGCCAAGGTTGGGAAACACTGGCCTAGACTATATACACTTTTGTTGGCTGGGTGACGTCTTGTGCTTTTTTGTATAGCTTTCCACTCAGAAGCAAGCATCTTTTAATTTCTGGGCTGCAGTCCTCATCTGCGATGATCTTGGAGCCCAGGAAAATAAAATCTGTCAGTACCTCCATTTCTTCCCTATCTATTTGCCAGGAATTGAGAAGGCAGGATGCCATGGTTTATATCCTAGCTGTATTATTTTTACAAGTAAGTGAAGGCAGCAAGCATATGCAACACACCTTCCTCCTCCTATTTTCCCCACAATAACAACCGTGTGAGGAGGGTTGGGCTGAGAGAGAATGACAGGCCGAAAGTCACCCAGCTGGATTTTGAGCCTAAGATGACTCCTGATGTCTCACTTTCTAGCCTGGTACCTTAAACATTATATACTGCTCAAAAAAATAAAGGGAACACTCAAATAACACACCCTAGATCTGAATGAATGAAATATTCTCATTGAATACTTTGTTCTGTACAAAGTTGAATGTGCACAACAGCATGTGAAATTGACTGTTAATCAGTGTTGCTTCCTAAGTGGACAATTTGATTTCACAGAAGTTTGATTTACTTGGAGTTATATTGTGTTGTTTAAGTGTTCCCTTTATTTTTTTGAGCAGTGTACTAAACTGGCTCTCTAGGTCCTTTTTTCCCTCAAGTGCCGAAAGTGTATGCACACATACTATCACGCCTGTGCGAGTGCCCATACCTATAATTCAATGCCTGGGGAGGGTGAAAACAGCTTCCCCCACTCTCTGAAGGCCCCATGGAGTCTACGGAGAGGGGCGGCATACAAATTTAATTAATAATAATAATAATAATAATAATAATAATAATAATGTACTTGGCACACTGGGCGCAGTGCCAAAGGATCTCAGCGGACATTTGAAAACCATCGGAATTGACAAAATCTCCATCTGTCAATTGCAAAAGGCCGCTTTACTGGGATCAGCAAACAATTCACCGCTACATCACGCAGTCCTAGGTGCTTGGGAAGCGCCCAACTGGTGATGAAATACGAAATCCAGCATAGTGATCTCGTTTGCTGAGTTGTATTGACATAATAATAATAATAATAATAATAATAATAATAATAATAATAATAATAATTATTATTATTATTATTATTATTATTATTATTATTATTATTATTATTATTCAGTGCCTGGGGGGGCAAAAACAGCCTCTTTCCCAATTTTTGATGGGCCTAGTAGGCCCATTTTTCACCCTCCCCAGGTTCCAGAGGCTTCCGTGGAGCCTAGGAAGGGCAAAAATGGCCTCCCCCATTCCCCCTGGAGGCCCTCCGGAAGCAGAAACTGCCCTCCTAGAGCCTCAGTGTAAGGTGAAAATCAGCTTGCCGGTCCGCACATATATGCTGGGGCTGAGCTTGGGCAACAGCTCGTGTGCCGGCAGATATGGCTCCGCGTGACACCTGTGGCACCCGTGCCATAGGTTCGCCATCATTGCTCTAGTGGTGTTTCCCAAACTTGGCAGCTTGAAGACATTTGGACTTCAACTCCCAGAATTCCCCAGCCAGCAAATGCTGGCTGGGGAATTCTGGGAGTTGAAGTCCAGATATCTCCTAGTTGCCAAGGTTGGGAAACACTGCTCTAGTGCATGCCTGCAACCCTGAAACAACTGGAATAATAATTTTTTTTTTTCTGGATTTACTGCCCACTGCAAGACTCAGAGCATTTGACTTTGCCCATCCAGTACACCATTGCCCAGGGTCTTCATGTCCTTGAAATACTGTCCTTTGGCTTTCTTCTAAAAGGTTTTTTTTTTAAATTCATGTCCAAATCTTCGCATGAGGAACAGGCCTACACAAGCGTCAGGCCGCTGCAAGACCATGTGTGTACTTAACCGCTTGTGAACGCATTCGTGTGCCAGCTTCAGCAAGTTCGCAGAAACCACCGACTTTTAAACACGATAGCATCTGGGCAAAGAAAGCCTCTCCCACACTGGTTTCAAACACACACACACACACCAAGCTTTTATGCCTATGCCTACACAATCCTGCCAGCTGCTTAACCCAGCTACACGCCCACCAGAGGATTAAGGGCACCGAACATAGCTGACACAAAACAAGCAGCCGAGGTTTCGCCTGGCACGTTGAAAGGATCCCAGCTATCAAAATTCATCTTACACACACACACACACACACAAACCCCAGCCCCAGCCGTCTCCTTTTACATGCACAGATGGATAAACGCTGCCCACATTACAATTATAGGGAGATTGCAGCAAGGCATCCTGGGAGTTGTAGTTGCAAGAGTGGCAAACAGGGCCATGTTGGGAGGAACATCCCCAGAGAGAAGGCCTCCTTTCAACCCATCATCCCATTGGTGAAGGGTCTCAGCAGCCAGCTTGCTTTCTGCACAAACCCAGGGAGAAGGTTTGACTCAGCCTAGGTGGGTAAAATGAGGACCCAGATTGTTGGGGGCGATATATGCTGACTCTGTAAACTGCTTAGAGAGGGCTGTAAAGCACTGTGAAGCGGTATATAAGTCTAAGTGCTATTTATTTATTTATTTATTTATTTATTTATTTATTTAATGATAATAATAAAAATATAATAATAATAATAATAATAATAATAATAATAATAATAATAATAATAATACATTTATTTATAGTGCCCTTTTAACAAAGGGCAGAACAGCATGTTAGCAATAGCACTTTTTAACAGAGCCAGCTTATTGCCCCCAAAATCCGGGTCCTCATTTTATCCACCTCGGAAGGATGGAAGGCTGAGTCAACCGGTGATGAGATTTGAACCGCTGTCAGTCAGCTTTAGTGGCCTGCAGTACTGCACTCTACCCATTGCGCCACCTCGACTCTTTGTTTGTTTGTTTGTTTGTTATTAGTTAGTTAGTTAGTTAATTAATTAATTAATTCATTCATTTATTAATTAGGTTTGTATGCCACCCTTATCCTAGGACTCAGGCCGGCTCACAGCATATAATATAACAATACAGTACAACGACAAATCTAATTAGATTTAAAATTACAATCTAAAAATCCCAATATTTAAAAACAATCATACCAGTTCAATCATACAACATATATCTCATTTTGTTGGCCAGTGGGCTGAGACCTAATTGCCCCAAGCCTGGCAACATAGGTGAGTCTTAACGGAAGGCAAGGAGGGTGGGGGCAGTGCGAATCTCTTTGGGGAGCTGATTCCAGAGGGCCGGGCCCCCCACAGAGAAGGCTCTTCCCCTAGGACCCTGCCAACTGACACTGTCTGTCTGACTGGACCTGGAGAAGGCCAACTCTGTGAGATTTAACTATTGCTAAAACCAAAGCAGTAAATAGCCTCACCCAACCCACACTGCACTTTAATACTTCTGTACCCGGGTTTTCGAAGGCGTGGTCCCCGCCGAGTTAGCATCCTCCACAAGATGGCATCCTTCATTCCACAGCCCTCCCCCCGCCCCCCCTGCAAAAGGAGGGCAACTTTTGAGCAAAGGACTTCTGAAGGTCATTGGTGGATTTCCACCTGGCAGGGGTAGTTTGAACCCACGCCTCCTCTTCCCGGCCCCAAATCCACACTTCAATTGCTTACGACAGTCCTTTTCCAAGGGATCGCATTCAGAGCCCGGGCTAGCCAAGATTAATATTTTTCTGAGTCAAGTTGCCAAGAATACAAGCCAAGAGGTGGCTCCAAATAATGATCTAACGGACAGACCCTTGGCTCTTTCTTGGCACAATTCAACTCCTCTTTCTTTTTTTTTGGTGGTATCTTTTACTATCTGCTTTCCGCTGGCAGCAGACACACCCACGCGGCTTCAATGCTCGCAGGTTGCTCCACCCACCCTGGGTGCAAGCGACAGTTGTTACCACCCTTGGTGCCCCTCTTAAATTGGGAGGCGGTGGTGATGGGGAGCCGCGCCTCTGGATGAATCCACGGGGGAACCATCCAGGGCTGGGTCTCCCTCCCCGCCCTGGGATTAAGTTCCAACGAGGGGGGAGGCCCCCATCCCATCAGGCCACCCCGGATGGCCACACCTCTCTCTCGTAGGCAGCAAGAGCCCAGGCTGTGCCAACGGAGAGTGGGCGAGCTTCGAAGCGCGCAGCCATCTCCAAGGGAACCTTGCTGGGAAGGGGCGAGGGGGGGGGCTTTAAAGAGAGCCAGAAAGACACCACCCCTCCCTTTTCCTTGAGGAAGGGAGGGGAGAACCCTGCAAGACTCCAGAAAGGCAGAACGCCTGCAATCAGGGGGTGTGGGGGTGGATAACAACACCCTATCAGGGGGTGTGGGGGTGGATAACAACACCCTGTAGTAGTTCCTTCTCCGGTAGCCTGCTTTGGAACCCAGAGGCTCTACTGCGCCATCACAGTCCCCTAAAACAGTGTTTCCCAACCTTGGCCACTTGAAGATATTCTGGGGAATTCTGGGAGTTGAAGTCCAAATATCTTCAAGTGGCCAAGCTTGGGAAACACTGCCCTAAAAGGCTTTATAAGAAGACCCACACCGGTCAGGAGGGGTCGCCAAAGTCTCCCCCCTCCTCCTCCACTCTCTCCCTCCCTCCAATCCACTTTCGCTTTCGAGCTGCTGCACGTGGGGCCACGGGGCGGGGAGCGGCATCTTTCTTTCATTTGGAGGGGGCGTCTGGGGGGGTGGTCAAGAGAGGGTGGGAGGAGAAAGCCTGCAAGGTCAATCATGCCTGGGATCAACATATATATATATCCATCCTAATACAGGAAAACAATCTAAGGGCAGACTAGATGGACCAGGAGGTCTTTTTTTTTCTGCCATCCATCTTCTATGTTTCTATGTTGGGCAATTCTTAACACACACACACACAAAACACACACACACAAACACACCATGGTTAGGCAAAGAGATCTGCCCTCCGAAACGCCCTCCCACCCTCCCGGATCGAGAGGAAATCCGTGCGCCAAAGCCGAGAGAGAGGCGCGGTCTCCACGTGGGTGGAGATCGAGGGGTGGAGAGGGGGGAGGAAGCGGGAACGAGGGAGGGGGGGGCAAGAGTGCGCACACCGAGAGGCGTGGAGGGGGGCGGAGGCGGTGTGGGGGGGTCTCAACCGGGAGCAACGGGGCGGGGGGGAGGCACGCGGAAGGGGGGTCTCCAACCTTACCGGTGTGCGTCCTGAGATGCGCCTTCAGATGCGAGGATTTGCCATAGACCTTTACGCAGCCTTGGAAAGGGCACTGGTGCCTTTTAGCCGGGGACACGGCGGCGGCCAGGCTGGCGGGGCTGTCAGAGCTGGCTCTCCGCGGAAGGAGCTGCCCGGGCTGAGGCGGCACCGGCCCGTCGCTCCCGCCGGGCGAGGAAGAGGAGCCGCTCTCGCTGCAATCCGAAAGCGCCGAGCCGGGGCGTCCGCCTCGCTCCTCTTTGGAGGCCGGGTGGATCAAGGCCCCGCTGGAGATGGACACCAGGCACTCGGCGGCCAGATAATCCAAGCCTGACATGACGCCTCGCCTCCTCCTCCCGGCCGTCGTCGCAGGAAAACGCCGGACCCGGCCTCCCGAGAGAGAGACAGAGAGATCCCGCGGCTGGCTTAACGCGGACGCGACTGCCTCGCCCTGGCGCAACGTGGAGACGGAAGGAAGGGTTTGGGGAGGGGGGAGAGAGAGAGAAACGCCCGCCTGGTCTCCGCCCAGCCGGGGAAGCGTCAGGTTGGAGGGCAGCCGAGGCTGTGACCCTCCTCCTCCCCGCCGAGTCTCCACCTTCCCAGGCGGTGGAGGGGAGAGAGAGAGAGTGAGTGGAGAGGAAGGGCAACGGCGCTTTGGAGGTGCCCAACTCCAAAATTATATACTGTACTGTATACCCAAATTGGCCACTGGCTGGAGAATTCTGGGAGCTGAAGTCCACAAGTCTTCAAGTTTATTTTATTATTTTTTATTTATTTTGTCCAATACAAAATGCATACATGTGGTAATATAAATCAAGGAAAGGATAGAAGAGAAGATATGACCTGGAGTTACTGCTCACAGTCGCTCATGCCCTCGTCACCTGGAGGTTTGACTACTGTAATGCTCTCTACATGGGGCTACCTTTGAAAAGTGTTCGGAAACTTTCAGGAGCTTTCGAGAGGCAAGGAGGGTGGGGGCAGCCCTAATCTCTGGGGGGAGTTGATTCCAGAGGGCCGGGGCTGCCACAGAGAAGGCTCTTCCCCTGGGTCCCACCAGACGGCATTGTTTAGTCGACGGGACCTGGGAAAGGCCAACTCTGTGGGATCTAATCGGCCGCTGGGACTCGTGCGGCAGAAGGCGGTCCCGGAGGTAGTCTGGTCCGATGTCATGAAGGGCTTTATAGGTCATAACCAACACTTTGAATTTTGACTGGAAACTGATCGGCAGCCAGTGCAAGCCGTGGAGTGTTGATGAGACATGGGCACATCTGGGAAAGGCCAGGATTGCTCTCGCAGCCGCATTCTGCACGATCTGAAGTTTCCGAACACTCTTCAGAGGCAGCCCCATGTAGAGAGCATTACAGTAGTCGAATCTCGAGGTGATGAGGGCATGAGTGACTGCAAGCAGTGACTCCCTGTCCAAATAGGGCCGCAACTGGTGCACCAGGCAAACCTGGGCAAACGCCCTCCTTGCCACAGTCGAAAGATGGTGCTCTAATGTTTATTTATTTATTTATTTATTTATTAGATTTGTATGCCGCCCCTTTCCGTAGACTGTTAGCTGTGGATTGAGGAGGACGCCCAAGTTGCAGACCCTCTCTGAGGTGGTAGGTAATTCCCCCCCCCCAGGGTAATGGACGGACAGATGGAATATTAGAAGAGGACCCTGCTCAGGCACAGGAGAATTTTTTATTTTTTATTTGGCAATCGTAAATGCAAGAAATGTTTACATATTGTATTTTTATTACTGAGATGTTGTGAGACACCCCGAGTCCACAGAGAGGGGCGGCATATAAGTCCAACTAATAAATAAATAAATTTACTGAATAAACGGTTGGATGCGAAGGGAACCAGAGGTTCCAACAGTTCTGGAGAACCAGTGGCGGAAATTTTGAGTAGTTCAGAGAACCGGTAAATACCACCTCTGCCGCCCCATCTATTCTCTGCCTCCCAGTTGATCAGGAGGAAATGGGGATTTTGCAGTAAGCTTCCCCTGGAGTGGGGGGGGGGAGGATGGGGATTTTACAGTATCCTTGTTGTTTGTTTACTCATTTATTCATTCATATTTACATATATTTATATATAGTCTCAGAAGAAGGGCGGCCTAGAAATATAAACAAGCGAGGAAACAAACAAATAAATAAACAAATTTCCCCTGCCACACCCACAGAACTGGTAGTAAAAAAAAATTGAAAACCACCACTGAAAGGGATATGCGTCATGGAATCTCTTTATTAAATTTGTTGGCTGCCTATCTGTTGTGGTTAGCTCTGGCCCAGCTCCTGCCCCAAGGAATGTGGAGGTGGATGTGAAGGAGACATCCACATGCCGCAGGCCTGTTTTGCTCCCAGTAGAATCTGCCGACGAAGTCTCCTCTGACCAAGGAAGCGTGAGTGACAGGGAAGAGGGGAGTTTGGCAGACAGCCCAGGAGGAGATCAGTCATCTGTATCATCCCTGGATTCTGAACAAGAATTAATGACACATCCACGCATGCGTAGAGTGATGCATAGGAGACAACAACTGAAGGATTATTACAAGAGAAAATGAGGCCACCTGTGGTTGGGTGAGGATGCTGTAATTAGTGCTACAGATAAAAGTGCAGCCTGGTGCTTTAGCCTCATGACAGTTTATCTGATTCATTGTTTCGTCAAGATCATGGTTTTTGTGCTGTTCAAGATTGTGTGTGGACTCTCTGGACTTTAGAATTGGACTCAATTTCCCAGTTATTGGGTGAGCAATTGGATTGCATTTCACCTGTGCCTTGTGTGTACCAGAAAATCCCTTTGACATTTAAAAAGGGAGCTGTTTCTGTTTTTCTGTTTATAAAAACTTTTGGGTTTTCCTTTTATCATGTGGTGTGTGTCTTCCTGGACTAATTACCCTATAATTATGGCCGGTTGAAACACGCCGGCAGAACACTATCTCTAGTGGGTTTATCAAAAAGTGAGTTGGGAGGTACAGGGGGTGGACATAAAAATGGAAACACTTGCTTTTTTGGCATCATAATGTTTGAACATGTTCAAATCAATCAGAACTTGACATATTATAATGTTTTTTTAAACAAATTATGTTATTTGATATGTTTTTTAAACTACCTTTTTTTTTTACAGAAATTTAAGGAAATTGGTTATAACCTTCTAGAAATGGTAACCCTCTCAGACTTTCAAAGAGGCCAAATTGTTGGTGCTCGAATGGCAGGCGCTAGTGTAACAGAAAATGCCCGAATGTTTGGCGTTTCAAGAGGTCATGTCTCAAAAGTAATCACTGCTTTTGAAAGAGAAGGGAAAACGTCCTCAGCCAAGCACAGGTCTGGTCGAAAGTCGAAGTTGTCTGAGAGAGACTGTCGGACGAATGGTTAGAGCGAATTGTTAGAGCGGATCGCAAGACCACAGCTCCTAAAATCACTGCAAACAGACACGTAGAGCAGTGTTTTTCAACCGGTGTGCCGCAGCACACTGGTGTGCCGCAAGACATGGCCAGGTGTGCCGCGAAACTCAGCTTCCGAGACTGGAAGCTGAGCTTTATTCTTCATGCCCAGCTGGAGCTTCGCTGGCGGGGGCGGCAACAAATGTCCTTTGGGGCCCGGCGGGAGGGCACTGGCAGCGGGAACGGGAGGCTGCCGGCTGCAGTGGCCCCGGGCAGTCGCCGGGGGATGGCGGCGGCGAGAGAGAGTTCCAAGGTGGAGGCACCGATGGTGGCGGTTGGACGTGCTGCTGGAGGCTGTACATGCTGGCGCTGCGGGGCTGGCACTGGCTCGCTGGCTGGGCCGGAGGTGCTAGCCCCACGCCCATGCCCAGCACAGCACCAGCATATACGGCGTCCAGCAGCACGTCCAGCTGCTGCCGTCAGGGCTCCTGCTCGCAGTCAACTGCTCTGCCGCCACCCCTGGCTACTGCCCGATGTCGCTGTTGCCGGCGTGGTGTAACGAGAAAGAGAGAGATAGCAAGAGAGATAGCAAGAGAGACAGAGAGAGAGGAAGGAAGGAAGAGAGAGAAAGAGGGAGGGAGAGAGAAATAGAGTGAAAGGGAGGAAGAGAGATTTTTTTTTGTCCAAACTTTTTTTTAGCCCCCCCCCCCCCCCCCGCTCAATGTTCTCCAGGATTTTGAAAATATGAAAAATGTGCCGCGTCTCAAAAAAGGTTGGGAAACATTGACGTAGAGAACCCAGTTTCCACAAAAACTGTTCGAAGGGAGCTTCCCAAATCTGGATTCCACGAAAGAGCTGCAAGGTGTTTCCATTTTTTGGTCCATCCCCGGTACATTGGAGATCATGTATGTGTGAGAGAGAAATTAATTAGAAATGAATGACCCTACAACAGTGTTTTTCAACTTCATGGCTTTAAGTTGGGTGGATTTTTAACTCCCAGAATTCACCATCCAGCATGCTGGCTGAGAAATTTTGAGAGTTGAAGTTCACCCATCTTAAAAGTTGTCAGGGTTGAAAAATGTTGCATTACCTAACAGGATTATCTCTTATTTGATAGGATCTGGCGATATTAATTGCAATTCTAAACATGCTGTTGTGGCTGGGTGTGACTTAGCTGTTTATTTTGAAGTAAGGTGCTTAACAGAAGATGGAAAGGTTGAATTCCTTTCTCTGAAAACAAGGTGTGTGCCATAAGTAATCAAATGAGAACACAATCCTTGTTTGAATATCTCAGGAACTGGAGAACTCAGTAAACACCCATTCATTGGTGGACTCTGAGAATCCTCCCCGATGATTTCTCGGGGTTATTTATTTACTTAAAATATTATATGGCCACCCAAAAAGCGGAGTAGACTACAACACATGCAGATGGATCAATAGCTGGCTGACCAACTGCACCCAACGAGTTGTCCTCCGCGGTTCCAAATCCACATGGAAGAACGTAGGCAGTGGGGTACCACAGGGTTCAGTCCTGGGCCCTGTGCTCTTCAACATTTTCATCAACGACTTGGATGAGGGAATAGAAGGGCATCTGATCAAATTCGCAGACGACACCAAGCTGGCAGGGGTAGCCAATACCCTAGAACAGTGTTTCCCAACCAGTGTGCCATGGCACACTAGTGTGCCGCGGGACATGGTCAGGTGTGCCGCGAGCCCAGCCTGGCTGGAGCTTACTTGGTGGTGATGGCAAGTGAGCTTTTGGGGCTCGGTGGGAGGGCGCCGGCCACTGTTGCTTCTAAGCTGCGTGGGTGTGCGCCCGCACAGCTATTAGGGAACCCACCCCCCCAGAAATGTTTGAAGTGGCGCAAAGCCACGCAGTCCTGAATCGCTCCCTTCTCCGGCCAGCAAAGTCGGCTGCCCAGGAAAGCGCCGCGTTTGAAAAGTGTGCGTTTAAAAAGCACGCCAGTTTCCAGGCAGCTGGCTTGCTGGCCGGAGAAGTGAGCGATCCAGGACTGCAAGGCTTTGCGCCATGATGACAACAGTGGCGCCATGGTGGCCTTGAAGCGCCGCCCTTCGTGGTGCCCCACCACCCGTTCCTGTAGGTAGAAGTCGGGCGGGGTACCGGGAGACGAAGGCGGCGCGTGGCCGGGCGCTGGTGGCATGCACACCTGGGAGGGCGAAGGGTGACTGTGGCCGCTGCCTCTTAGGCGGAGGCGAAGGCGACGGTGGAGTCCGTGCTGGGGCCATGCGAGGCCACTGATCCAGGGGGACGAAGACCGGCAAGCCACCCTCCACTCTCCGCTCTCTCTCTCTCTTTCTCTCTCTGTTGCCGGCGTGGTGCACGAGAGAGAGAGAGAAAAAGGAGGAGAGAGAGAAAGCAAGAGAGAAATCAAGAGAGAGAGAGAAAGCAAGGGAGAGAGAGACTAAGAGTGTGTGTGTGAGAGAAAGCAAGAGAGAGAAAGCAAGAAAGAGAGAGAGAAAGAAAGAGAAAGAAAGCAAGAGAGAGAGAAAAAGAAAGCAAGAGAGAAAGAGAGAAGGAAAGCAAGAGAGAGAGAAAGAAAGCAAGAAATAGAGAAAGAGAGAGAGAGGAAGAGACAGAGAGAGACAGAAAGAAAGAGAAAGAAAGCAAGAGAGAAAGAAAGCAAAAGAGAAAGAGAAGGAAAGCAAGAGATAGAGAGAAAGCAAGGGAGAGAGAAAGAGAGAGAAAGAGTGTGTGTGAGAGAGAAAGCAAGAGAGAGAAAGAAAGAAAGAAAGAAATAGAGTAAGAGAGAGAGGAAGAGAGAAAGAAAGAGAAAGAAAGCAAGAGAGAGAGAGAAAGCAAGAGAGAAAGAGAAAGAGAGAAGGAAAGCAAGAGAGAGAATAAAAGAGATAGCAAGAGAGAGAGAGAAAAAGAAAGCAAGAAAGAGAGAAAGAGGAAGGGAAGGAGGGAGAGAGGAAGAGCAAAAAAGAGAGGAAGGAAGGAAGGAAGAAAGAGGGATGGAGAGAGAGAGGGAAAGAAAGAGGGAGGGAGAAATAGGGCAAAAGGGAGAAAGAGAGGGGGGTTTTGTCCAAACTTTTTTAGTCCCCCACCCCCCACCCCGTCCTCACTCAATGTTGCCCAGGATTTTGTAAATGTGAATAATGTGCCGCGGCTCAAAAAAGGTTGGGAAACACTGCCCTAGAAGACAGGCTCAAATTGCAGAAAGACCTAGACAGACTAACACAGTGGGCCCACACCAACAAAATGATGTTTAACATCGACAAGAGCAAAGTCCTTCACCTAGGCAGAAAAAACCCTGGACACACATACAACCTGGGAGAAACCCCTCTTAGCAGTAGCGACTGCGAAAGAGACCTCGGAGTCTTGGTGGACAATCAACTAAACATGAGCCAACAATGTGCAGCAGCAGATAAAAAAGCCAACACAATCCTAAGCTGCATCAACAGGGGAATACACTCCAAGACCAGGGAAGTCTTAATACCACTCTACTACACCCTGCTCCGACCACACCTGGAGTACTGTATTCAGTTCTGGTCACCACACTTCAAAAGAGACATTGAAACTCTGGAGAAGGTGCAAAAAAGAGCAACCAAGATGATTAAGGGACTAGAAACCAAGACTTATGAAGAGAGACTGAGGGAACTGGGCATAGATAGCCTAGAGAAAAGGTGGGCCAGAGCGGACATGGTAGCAGTCTACAAGTATACAAGGGGATGTCACAGAGAGGAGGGGATCACTTTATTCTCCAGGGCACCAGAGGGCCGGATGAGGAACAACGGCTGGAAGCTGACCAAGGAGAGATTCAACATGGAGATAAGGAGGAACTTCCTGACGGTCAGAGCGATCAACCAATGGAACAACCTACCAGCAGACGTTGTGAACTCCAACACTGTGGACATTTTTAAGAGAAGATTGTACTGCCACTTGACTGGTGTACTATAGGGTTCCTGCTTGGGCAGGGGGTTGAACTCGATGGCCTTCATGGTCCCTTTCAATTCTAACAATCAATCAATCAATCAATCAATCAATCAATCAATCAATAAATAAATAAATAAATAAATAAATAAATCTCAAACCAAACCAATCTTGAGCAGCTTTCAAGGCACATTTTTTTTAAAAAAAAAGCGAGGGAAGAGAATTGATTTGATTTGAGCTGCTTACAAGATAATATTTAACAGACACTAAGGAAGGGAAGATAAAACCACAATACAAAAACCTCCAAACAATAGTGAAGGAATCGAAACTGAAGTGGCTGTTGTTCAGAAAATAGGAGGAAGAACCTACCACAATGGGGCTGAACATTTCTGTAGGAGACCATTTTTAAGTGAATTTTATCCCATCGTTTTTGCCTAAGTTAATCACTGCAGCTATTGTTAGTAACATGGTTGTTAATTGACTTGTCTTTCTCAGAAGAGCATAAACAACATTCCTGGGACACTGCAGTTCTCATAAATATATGCCCATTGCCAAGTATCCACATTTTGGACACACGATCATAGGGATGCTGCAAAAAGTCGTAAGCAATAATGAATTGCTACCAGTTCGCACTGGTTTGGCAAACCCGTAGCGGCAGCAATGGGACGCTCCGGACAATATCAAAAACATTCTGGGTCTAGAAAGCTTAGAACTACGGCGCCTAAAACACGATTTAAGTATTGCCCACAAAATCATATGCTGCAATGTCCTACCAGTCAATGACTAATTCAACCGCAACAACACAAGAGCACGCAACAGATTCAAACTTAATATTAACGGCTCCAAACTTGACTGTAAAAAACATGACTTTAACAATCGAGTTGTCGAAGCGTGGAACTCATTACCGGACTCAATAGTGTCAACCCCTAACCCCCAACATTTCTCCCTTAGTCTACCCACGATTGACCTCTCCAAGTTCCTAAGAGGCCAGTAAGGGGCGTACATAAGTGCACTAGTGTGCCTATCATCCCCTGTCCAATTGTCTTTCCTTTATCTCATATATCATATATATTTTCTTCCTCTCGTACATTTTCTCTTCTATCTTACATATTATCTTTATATATATTACTTCATGTCTATTCTCTTCCATGTGTATTGTGTATTGGACAAAGAATAAATAAATAAATAAATAATTCTGCACAGCAGTCACTATAAGAACAATTAGATATATTTCTTCTTTATTAATTTTTTTCTGGCAAAAATACCTAACAAAAATATTTCAGGTTATAATTCAATACTCTGAATGCCAGAATTGTTTATGCACAAAATTGGAAGTTGAATAGAATACCAACAGAAAGAGAAGTACAGTGGTACCTCATCATACGAACTTAATTGGTTCCAGGAGGAGGTTCGTAAGGTGAAAAGTTCGTAAGATGAAACAATGTTTCCCATAGGAATCAATGTGAAAGCAAATAATGTGTGCAAATCCTTCAGGAAAATCCCAAAGTTTAGAAGGGAGGCGAACAGAGGGCAGGGAGGAGCAGCTAAAGGGAGCCGGTAGAAGAAGCAAGGCTAGGCTAAAGGGTGAGTGGGAAGGAAGAAAGGCAAGGGGGGCGCCCCTCTCTTTTCTTTCTTCAAAAGACACAGTTTCAGTGCCTTTGCAAGCATGTTGTTCTCTGCAAAAAATTTCCTCCCCCAAGCTGCCCCTCCCTCCTCCCTTTTCTTTCTTAAAAAGACACCCTTTCAGTTCCTTTGCAAGCACCTTGTTCTCTGCAAAAATTTTCCTCCCCCAAGCTGCCCCTCCCTCCTCCCTTTTCTTTCTTAAAAAGACACCCTTTCAGTTCCTTTGCAAGCACCTTGTTCTCTGCAAAAAATTTCCTCCCCCAAGCTGCCCCTCCCTCCTCCCTTTTGTTTCTTAAAAAGACACCCTTTCAGTTCCTTTGCAAGCACCTTGTTCTCTGCAAAATGTTTCCTACTCCAAGCAGCCCCTCCCTTTTCTTTCTTCAAAAAATGGGAAAAAAAGAAACCCCTTCATCCCAGCAGCAGCTGCTTGGGTTCGTAAGGTGAACATAGTTCGGAAGAAGAGGCAAAAAAATCTTAAACACTGGGTTAGTATCTTAAAAAGTTCGTTAGAAGAGGCGTTCGTAAGATGAGGTACCACTGTACTAAGAAAGATTATGGACTGTGCTGAAATGAATAGACTAACAGTGAAAATTAAAGACAAAGGTGACTTGGAGTTTTATAGAATCTGGAGGAAATTTTACGAGTGGATTGAAAATCAAAATAGAGAGTATAAATAATTAACATAAAATTAATGGAAAAGAATGGAATTATGATTGAAAAAACTGGTTGACAAAAAGAGAAAGGGGGGCAGCATTAAGATAATTGTGTAACACATATTTAAAGGAAAATTTAAGAACTAAGTTTAGGAATGCTAGATTTGAAAATGAAAATAAATTATGCAATGCTTAGCTTTTTTAAGATTAAAACAAAGGAAATGGCAGTATTACTCAAAAGCAATGCGATGGGAGAATTTAGAGAAATAAAACAAGCAGCGATAGAAAGCGCTCAAACGGTAATAGTCTTGGGTTGGAAGGATGCGACAAAATGGACAATGCAAAATTGATACCGGTACATGGTGGACCACATTCAATTTGAGATTATGGATAAAAGGATGAATTTGGTTAATGAAACTGACTTGCGACAACTGATGGGACAATGCGACATGGTAAGACAATATATGGTGAGTAGAATACGAGACCAAGCTACAAGAAACAAATTGGAATCACTTTATAATATGTAAATAGATACTTTGCTCTTGGGTTAAAATGGTTTATACAAGAAACACCCCCAATTTGGTGGTGGGGTATGAATGTTTGTCTGGTGGTGGGCACAATTCACAAAACACTTGTTTTATGTTGTGTGTGTGTTTTACATTGTAAAAAACCAATAAAAATATTTATTAAAAAAAAGAACTAAGATTAGGAATGTTAGATTTGAAAATGAAGATAAATTATGCAATGCTTAGCTTTTTTTAAAGATTAAAACTAGTTGTTGAAGTAATATAAGATCTTTATTCATATAAGATTGATTGTTAGGTTGATGAAGCAATTATTGATGAAATAATAGGATCTAGGATGATTTTATCTTTTTCTATAAAAGAGATCTTTTAATTTGGTTGTTAGAAAGACAGAGTAATGATGGATGAAATGCAAATAGGTTTGATGGATGACCTCTGGTGGGCCTGGGAAAGGGACTTGTCCTCTGTCCTGGTGCTTCTTGACCTCTCAGCGGCTTTTGATACCATCGACCAAGGTATCCTTCTGCGCCTGCTGGAGGGATAAGGAGTGGGAGGCACTGTTCTGCAATGGTTCTCCTCCTACCTCTCCGGTTGGTCGCAGTCGGTGTTAGTGGGGGGGGGGGGGGGTCAGAGGTCGACCTCTAGGTCTCTCCCTTACGGGGTGCCTAAGGTGTCAGTCCCTTCCCCCTTACTATTTAACATCTACAGGGGTCACCTAAGACCACGGGAAAAGACAAATTTTCCATGGTGTTAGGAACTGAAGCTTCTCTTCTATCACCTTGGAAGATGTTGTGGTTAGCTCTGCCCAGCTCCTGCCCCAAGGACTGTGGATGTGGGGGAGACATCCACATGCTGCAGGCCTGTTTTGTCCCCCCCCCGGTGGAATCTGCTGATGAAGGATCCTCTGACCAAGAAGACATGAGTGACAGGGAGGAGGAGAGTGGGGCAGACAGCTCAGAAGGAGATCAATTCTCTAGCTCCTCCTTGGATTCGGAACAAGAGTTAATGATACAGCCACGCATGCGAAGAGCGATGCATAGGCAACAACAACTGAGAGATTATTATCAAAGAAAATGAGGCCACCTGTGGTTGGCTGGGGCTGTGGTCATTAGTGAGGCTGCTATAAATAGCAGCCTGTGGGTTTGGCCATTGTGGAGGATTATCTGATCATTGTGTTTCGTGACTGCTTTACTGACTTTGACCTTTTGTGTGCTGATTTTCCCCCGCTTTGAAACTAAACCAGAGCAAAGTGTGTTTCACTTTGTGAAAGAAGAAGGACTGTGAATTGCCTCACAGCTGCGAGCTAAGTATCACAGAACTGATAAGGGACTTGTACAAATTACCAGTTTGTTTGGAGATGAGTGCTCTTTGCTATACCAAAAGAGTGCTTGGTATTAAGTGAATTTTCATTATAAAGAACATTGTTTTGAATTTTCAAATGTGTGTGTGTCTGAAATTTGTACCTGTGAATTTTCGGGAGGAGTCTACCAGAGAGCCCAACAGAACAGAAGATCCGACCAATCAGGTGTTTATAGTGGGGGTGTCCCTCTGACCTTCTTATCAATCATCTTAAAGCTCTTTTGGGAGAATTGGCGCTAGACTTATGGTTGGGGGTCACCACAACATGAGGAACTGTATTAAGGGGTCTCAGCATTAGAAACGTTGAGGACCACTGAATTTAGGGGGGTCACTGCTAATTCTATCTTGGCTTGGTTGAAGCTTGGGCTGATGCAATGAAGGGGCTTTGTTGTGCAGTTTCTATTGTGGCTGAATGGCTTTGCCCTGAAGGATAATCCCATCATCCTGGATCTGAAGACCTTTTGTCTTGTAGATAACCTGGCCCAGTCCTTCTCAATGGGCTCCAAATATCTCCTGGGGAAGGGGGGCAGGGAGCTAAAGCTCTTGAGTTTCTGTCTTTAGAAACATTTTCCTCCTTTAGGGAAAATATAATATTCTGCCTTTTTAATATTTCCTAAAATATTTCACTCTTCTAAAAGGTGCTAACTTCCTACACACTGTAGATCCTTAACGGTGATAATTTTAAATTGCACTCGGAGGCTAAAACTGGGAGCTGGTAGAGCTCACAAGAGTGTGGCATCATGTTGCGTAACGAGAAAAGCCCATCACTCATGTCTCTGCATTTGGGTTCAGTTATGGCCCCATAGTAGTTCTTAAGGATAGAGCATATTGCAGTAATCTGATTGGGAAGTGACTAAGGTGCTGTGGTGGAATGTAGTCTGCATTCCCAAAGGGGAGGGGCTGTTTTCCAGAGAGCAAAGAGGCAGCAAAGTTTGGGAAGTTTGATTGGCAGAAATAGAGTTAAAACAGTTCCTTACTGTTCTGGAGTGGGCTAAAATGGCTTCCCCAGGCTCCAGAGGCCCTCTGGAGGCTAGAAATGGACCCTTCCTGAACTTCTGATAGGTCCATTTTTGTCCTCCGTGAACCTCTTTGCATGCCCTGCACTTACCTGCTTTCAAAAGGGTTGCATGGGGACATCTGGAAGGGGCGGGGTGGGGTGAGTGGGGCCAGCCAGGAGTGGGATTTGAGGGTTTTTCGAACTGCAAAGTGCTGCGTTTCCATGCTCAAAATCTACCTAGCAACTAAGAGCTGTTTCCTTTGACACTCTAGCCGGCGGGAAAATTGCAGCCCTGCTATTGGCTACCAGTTATGACAACCACTATATAAATAGCAGACTGACAGAGGCTTGCCTGTTGCTTTGTTCTGTTGGCAGCTGTGTTAAATAATAAGTTCTAACCAGCGTCTCACCTCAGTTTATTTATTTGTTTGTTTGTTTGTTTGTTTATTTATTTATTTATTTATTATTGGATTTGTATGCTGCCCCTCTCCGTAGACTCAGGGCGGCTAACAACAGTAATAAAAAACATCATATAAATCCAATACTAAAACAACTAAAAAACCCTTATTGTAAAACCAAACATCCCTACAAACAAACATAACATGCATAAATTGTAAAGGCCTAGGGGGAAAGAATATCTCAGTCCCCCCATGCCTGATGGCAGAGGTGGGTTTTAAGGATATTACAAAAGGCAAGGAGGGTGGGGGCAATTCTAATCTCCGGGGGGAGTTGGTTCCAGAGGGCCGCCACAGAGAAGGCTTTTCTCCTGGGCCCCGCCAAACGACATTGTTTTGTTGATGGGATCTGGAGAAGGCCCACTCTGATCGCTGGGATTCATGCGGCAGAAGGCGGTCTCGTAGATACCCTGGTCCGGTGCCATGAAGGACGTTATAGGTAATGACCAACACTTTGAATTGTGCCCGGAAACTGATCAGCAACCAATGCAGACTGCGGAGTGTTGGTGTTACATGGGCATTTTTGGGAAAACCCATGATAGCTCTCGCAGGTTCCCGACCCTGTTGTTCTACCAAGCTAGAACACTGGTGACAAAGAGTGAGATTTCTGAGGCGATGGTTCATCACTTGAAGAGAGCTGATTTTTTTTCACATTGTTAAAGACGAACACTTCCACAAAAGTTAAGCTAAATATTCCTTAACTGTCCGTCCTTTTATGACATCCTGATATCAGCCACTTCTCACACTCATCTTTTTGATCGCTTGCGGCTGGTCCTCCCTAGACGAGTGATGGCGACGGAGCCATATCTGCTGGCACATGAGCCATTGCTCTAGCTCAGCTCCAACTTGCATGTGTATGCCAGCCAGCTGATTTTTGGCTCGCCCAGAGGCTCTGGGAGTGCGATTTTGGCTTCCAGAGAGCCTCCGGGAGGACAGAAGAGGGCAGTTTTACCCTCTCCCGGCAATAGAGAAGCCTTTGGAGCCTAAGGAGGGTGAAACATGAGCATACTGGGGCCACCAGAAGTTGGGAAACAGGCTGTTTCTGGCCTCCAAGGGGCCTCCGGAGAGTGGGGGAAACTGTTTTCACCCTTCCCAGGCATTGAATTTTGGGTGTGGGCACTCAGAAATGCACAATGTTGGGGTTAGCTCTGGCCCAGCCCCTGCTCCAAGGACTGTGGATGTGGGGGAGACATCCACATGCTGCAGGCCTGTTTTGTTCCCGGTGGAATCTGCTGATGAAGGCTCCTCTGACCAAGAAGACATGAGTGACAGGGAGGAAGAGAGTGTGGCAGACAGCTCAGAAGGAGATCAATTATCTAGCTCCTCTTTGGATTCAGAACAAGAGTTAATGATACAGCCACGCATGCAGAGAGCCATGCATAGGCAACAACAACGGAGAGATTATTATCAAAGAAAATGAGGCCACCTGTGGTTGGGTGGGGCTGTGGTAATTAGTGAGGCTGCTATAAATAGAAGCCTGTGGGTTTGGCCATTGCAGAGGATTATCTGATCCTTGTGTTTTGTGCCTGCTTTGCTGACGTTGACCTTTGTGTGCTGATTTCCCCCCGCTTTGAAACTAAACCAGAGCAAAATGTGTTTCACTTTGTGAAAGAAGGACTGTGAATTGCCTCACAGCTGCAAGCTAAGTGTTGAGTCTATGAGTTTTAACTGAGGAGAAATGCTGTTTCCGGGCAGAAAATGTAAATAAAACAAGGTCGCGTCTGATTGGCTCAGACGCATGACAGGTCCTTTTGGCGCGAGCCACAAATAGTATAAATAGAGCTGTATTTTCCACTGACAGCTCAGACGAGTTCCATGCTGAATGTCACTTTCAAAAAGAGCTAATAAAGGAACTGTCTACCGAGTGCTTGTCTGGTCTCACTTCATTTCACTGGCGACGAGAACCGAAGAAACCACGCGTGCAGAATGAGCAATCTCCAGATCGGCCGGGCTCTGTTCTGTCTGGGTTCCCCCAGACCTCAACACCAACTGGAAAAAACAGCCAGACACTCTGGTAAAAGCCAAAAGTATTTTATAGCTGGAAAAAATAAACACAGAGGAAAACCTGTTCTTCCCAACAGACAGGCTATAATACGTTACAGCAGAGTCCTGATGTCCAGACAATACAGCAAGCTTCTTGCTGGCACACACCCCCAAGGTTTCAATAGTCAAAGGCACAAACCAGGATTCCAAGACGCCAAAGTTCACAGCCAGGTCCCAAGACTCTCAAAGATAAAACTCCACAAGCCAGGAAGGGTGGGTCTGCCTTTTAGCCTTTCCCAAGAGCAACACACCCAAACCCAGCTGTTGCCTCTTTAATGCTGAAAGTACTTAGCCAATTGATTCCGTCTCTGAGTAGCTCTTCTTTGTCGCAGATCAATTATGGCTTGTGCATTTTCCTCTAAGGAATCCAGGCTGCTTGCTGGAGAGAGCTCCCCCTGGTGGGACTCTGGCTGTCCTCCCTCTTCTGCAGCCTGGGATTCCTCCTCCTCGTCTGTCTGCACCTCCTGTTCCTCAGCCTCTCCCTCTGAGCTGGAAACCGACAGCAGATCAGCCGTTCCCTGAGGGGCCTCAGACGGAACCACAACAGGCTCCTGACTATTTCGATCCCGAAAAGTCATCGTTGGACGCCTACATGGCAAAATTCGAGATCTTCCTTGAAGCGGCAGGAATGGGAGACGCCGAAGCCGACAGAAAGCGGGCTATTTTCCTCAACTATTGTGGTCCAGAAATCTTCGACCTCGTTCAAACTCTGACCGACCCGCTCCCGGCGAAATCCGTTCCATGGGACGACCTACAAGCAAGACTCGCGAATCACTTCAAGCCCACGAAGCCAGCCGTGGTCTTCAGACACCAATTTTCCAGAATGGCACAACGGGACTCCGAGTCGATCAACCAATTCGCTACGCGACTTCGAACGGTGCTGTCAAAGTGCAAGTTTGACAGCCCGGAAGCTCGCCTCACCGACGCTCTTATTTTTGGGATGAAAAACACCACAGTCCGTAATAAGCTCCTCACCGAGGACGAGCCTACACTCCAGGCTGTGATTAAGTTGGCTCAAACCGCCGAGGTCGCCGCCACCGCCACCAAAGAGCTTAAAGAGCACGAGAAAAAAGAAACCGTCTCCAAAATCGCCTCTTCTGATTTCCAAGCCGAGCCTTCAGACGACCTCAGCCCACCAGCCAGCGCCGACAACAACTGTCTCCTGGTGCCGACTCTGGTCTCACTTCATTTCACTAAGTATCTCAGAACTGATAAGGGACTTGTACAAATTACCAGTTTGTTTGGAGACCAGTGCTCTTTGCTATACAAAAAGAGTGCTCCATTTATTTGCATTTTCGGTATAAAGAACATTGTTTTGAATTGTTAAACGTGTGTGTGTCTGAAATTGTATCTGTGCATTTTTGGGAGGATTCTACCAGAGAGCTCGACAGAACACACAATAGCCTGAGCCCACACTAGGAACAAAAAGTTCACCATCACTGCCCTAAACTGCAACAAGCAGGCCTCAAACTTAAACTATCAAAGTGCCAAATTGGAGTACCTAGGGTAGATTGGGAGTTTTTGATAGAGGCCCAGGGCATTCACCACACAATCTCCAGGGTGGAGGCTATGAAAAGAGCCCCCACTCCCCTATGAAAGGCAGAGTTGCAGGCCTTCTTGGGCCTTTAAAACTTTTACATTATATTTCTCCCTCATGAAGCCTCTGTAGACCAAACCTCTCCACAGGTTGCTAGATAACAAAGCTCCTTGCGTGGGGGGCAAGGCCCAATCTGCTGCTTTCGCAGCTGCCAAGGACGCGCTTACCTCAGAGGCTGTCCTTGTGTGGTATCACGACAACCTCCCCCTGGTCTTGGCCAGGGATGCTTCTCCCCCTAGTATTGGGGGGTGTTCTCAGCCATAGCTTTCCCAATGGGCTGGAGGCACCTGTTGCTTTTTATTTTCTAGGGCACTTTCCTCCATCAAACGTAATTACAGCCGGTTAGATAAGGAGGCCTTAGCTGCTGTCGCTGCTTTAAAGAAATTCCATGATTAAGACCTGGCTTTTCCAGCAGGCCTGGGATTGGGAATGAGTATATGCATGGTTTGGGGGTGTGGGTATGTATTTTATATTACTTGTCATTTTTATTAATTGTCATACTTTTTATATTGTTTTAGTAACAGTGATTGTTTTTAGCCACCCAGAGTCCCGTTGGAGTAGGGCGGCATATAAATGTCAGGAAAGAAAGAAAGAAGGAAGGAAGGAAGGAAGGAAGGAAGGAAGGAAGGAAGGAAGGAAGGAAGGAAGGAAAGAAGGAAAGAAGGAAAGAAAGGTACATAGAAAGAAAGTGAAAGAAAGAAAGAAAAAAGAAAGAAGAAGGAAGGAAGGAAGGAAAGGTAGATAGAAAGAAAGTGAAAGAAAGAAAGAAGAAAGAAAGAAGAAAGAAAGAAGAAAGAAAGGAAGGAAGAAGGAAGAAAGAAGAAAGAAAGAAAGAAAGAAAGAAAGAAAGAAAGAAAGAAAGAAAATGTATGGCTGTTTCTTCCAACCCATTACGAATCACAAACCCCTTCTGGGTATCTTAAGGGGCGTGCATAAGCGCACCATTATGCCTACCATCCCTGTCCTACTGTTCTATTGTCTTCTATCATTACTGATCTAATTTATTTATTTATTCATTGGATTTGTATGTCGTCCCTCTTTGAGGACTAGGGGCGGCTCACAACATATGAAAACACTATACAATATGCATATCTGAAAAAATCCAATTAATACTAGTTGGGGGAAAGATCAAAGGCAACATGAGAAAGTATTATTTTACTGAAAGAGTAGTAGATCCTTGGAACAAACTTCCAGCAGACGTGGTTGGTAAATCCACAGTAACCGAATTTAAACATGCCTGGGATAAACATATATCCATTGTAAGATAAAATACAGGAAATAGTAAAAGGGCAGACTAGATGGACCATGGGGTCTTTTTCTGCCGTCAGTCTTCTATGTTTCTATGTTTCTAATACAGCTAAAAAACTTTAAAAACTCTAATAACATTTAAAATCATTCATTCCCAGTCACACAGCAAGGCATAACTCATCGGCCAGGGGGGCTAGGGTCTAATGGCCCCACAGATAGGTCTTAAACTTTTATGGAAAGCGAGGAGGGTGAATGTTCTATTTATACAAATTGCCATCCTATAATTGTTTGACAAATATAAATAAATAGCTGGTGACAGACAAACACCCCAAATTCTATCCCCCAGTGGTTAGTTTTTCTCTCAGCTTATAATTACTAGTTGGTTTATCGCCGTGGGAGGGATATTTATTTATTTGTTATTTATTTGTTTACAGTAATCCTTCGCTACTTCACACTTTATCTTTTACGGATTTGCTATTTCATGGGTTTTCAAAGGGGGCTTAAATCCATTAAATCTATTGAAAATTTTGAATCCATTAAAAATTCATAAAACTCTTCTACAGTACTACTGTACTCTATTAAAGAAACTGGTAGGATATCACATGTAGTTTCAGCTGAGAAACATTATAGAATGACTGTTTAATGCAAAGGGTGGGTTTTAAAAGTCCAAATACTCGTTAAATACATAAAAAAATATCTTTCCTCTACTTCATAGAAATTCATTTTTCACAGGTGGTCTTGGAACGCATCCCCTGCAAAAAACGAGGGATCACTGTATTCAATTTTTTATGCCGCCCTTCTCCTTAGACTCAGGACGGCTTACCCACCTCGGAAGGATGGAAGGCTCAGTCAACCTTGAGCTGGTGATGAAATACAGTATACCTAATGCAGAGGGCCACAGCAGATGACCACTCCCTCAATCTGTCCAAGACGTGGCCACTGCTTCCTCCGTTTTGCTAATTGAGGAGGCCAAAGTGCCCTTGACCGTAGCTGATATAGCCTTCCGCTCCTCCAAAGATTGGGTTATTTCACAAGTCCTTGACTGGCTATGCAGGGAGTGGCCAAGGGAACGGCTCCCAGAGGCCTTGGGGCCTTTCCAGCTGAGGCAACATGAGCTGTCTGTATTGAAGGGGTGTTTGTTGTGAGGTAGTTGGGTAGTGGTCCATTGGTGGGTTCCTACCAGTGCAGTCCAGAGTGCCGCACCAATAGGAACTCACTGAAGATGCAATTTTTGATGATATTTTTCTGGCATCTCCTTGTCAGAAGAAGTCTGCCTAACTGCCTTCGTGTTAATGTTGACCTTTATTCTTCATCCAAAGCACAGCTGAGAAGTTCCTCACGCCGGGTGTATGAGAGGCGCCTGCTCCTTCTCATCATCTCTGAGTCCCTCTTTTCTTTTTTTAAGCCTTAAAGTTTTGGATTTTTTTGATTCCCCTCCCCTCCCCTTCTTCCTTCAGTAGCAACTGTCCTCCTCTTCTTCCTCTTCCTCCTCCCACCCAAAATTCCAAGCTTTTATTTTTTTTCCTAATGGGTTTGCACGCATTATTTGCTTTTACATTGATTCCTATGGGACAAATTGCTTCTACTTAAGAACATTACTCAAGTTACTCAAGACCCACCTATATCGCCAGGCATGGGGGAACTAAGACATCTCCCCCAGGCTTTCTTATATTTTATGTTTGGTATGTATGTGTTGTATGCTTTTTAACAGTTGGGGTTTTTTATATAATTTTTATTATTAGATTTGTTCCATTGTTATACTGTTTTTATTACTGTTGTGAGCCGTCCCTAGTCTTCGGAGAGGGGCGGCATACAAATCTAATAAATAATAATAATAATAATAATAATAATTATTATTATTATTATTATTATTATTATTATTATTATTATTATTATTATTATTATTTCTACTTAAGAACCTGGTCACGGAACGAATTAAGTTCTTAAGTGGAAGTACCACTGTGTACTGCTCAAAAAATAAAGGGAACATTTAAACAACACAATATAATGTAACTCCAAGTCAATCAAACTTCGGTGAAATCAAACTGTCCACTTAGGAAGCAACACTGATTGACAATCAATTTCACATGTTGTCAGCACATTCAGTTTTGTACAGAACAAAGTATACAATGAGAATATTTCATTCAGATCTAGGATGTGTTCTTTGAGTGTTCCCAAATATCACCAAATCCAAAACCCTCCTCAAACAAATTGACTTCTTAATTACTCCTTGCTAGCAAAACCCAGGCAGAAGAGAGCTAGTTGTCGTGCTTTCTTAGTTGGGAATTGCTGATTGCCAGCAGAAAACAAGCCGGCCTGGTTTTTGCTAGCAGGCAAGAAACAAAGATGCTTTCACAGTGACCGAGAATGTTCAGTGATGTCACTGTGCCAGCCCCCACCTGCAGTGGCTTTGCAAGGTTGGCAAATAAGGGAGGGGCTTACAAAGTGATATCAATTGTGGGACAGGACCAGGGGTGGGCAGCAGGCAGGACGGGTGGAATGCAGTTCCACCAGCGGAAATGAAGATGTGTGCGCAGCTCCAGCTGATTGGCGGCTGCCATTTCCTGGATTACTGGTCTTTATTTTATTTATTTATTTATTTATTTATTTGTTTGTTTATTTACTTACTTACTTACTTACTTATTATTTGTTTGTTTGTTTATTTATTTATTTGTCAAACAAGTATAGTATTATAGTACATATTAACATAACATAAGTAGAACATAGTAAGAGAAAGGATAATAAGACAGGAGGACAGGGACATTAGGCACAAAAGTGCACTTATGCCCGTCCTCTTAGAAAAGGGGAGAGGTCAACTGTAGATAATGTAAGGTTGAAGATTTTGGAGTTGGGGGAAGCAACAACAGAGTCAAGTAATGAGTTCCAGGCGTTCACCATTCTATTGCTGAAATCATATTTGGAGCGATTTACATTCAGTTTATATCTATTACGTGCTCTTGTGTTGTTGTTGTTAAAGGTGAAGTAGTCACTGACAGGGAGTACATTGTGATGTATGTCATGGCTGGGCTGTCCTTTTCCCCCCTGCTGCTGCTGTGTCTGCGCTCCTTGCTTTTTTCCTCTTTCCTCCTTCCTGGCCTCAGACAAGCTTCCCTCTCTCTCCTGCCCGGCTCCCCTCCAGCCTCACGTGGCCACTTCCCTCCTCAGGTGCAAGCACAAGGTGTGGGCAGAAGCAGCACTGACAGCATTTATGCTTCTGGCAGCCCCCATTCACTTAGCTACCCAGTCTGAGGTGGGGGGACGACCCAGGAAGGAGAGCGCGGGAAACACGAAGCAAATTGTCACCCCAGTGAGCGACACTGGTAAGGTTGTAAGTCGAGGATTTAACAGTTCACTTGAACGATGATGATCATTCAAGCCACTCCCACCTGGTGACATGGCCGGCAAGCCACTCCTACCCAGTCACATGACCATCCTCAGTGAGGATTACTGTTTTATAGGATTGAACTAGCTGTATGTGAATACGAATAATTCTCCCCCCCTTTTTTCCTTTCTCCCTTTTTATTTTATGAGAGTATTTTTATAATTGCATACTGCTGTACAAATATTCAGTGTCCAAAAACCTCAACAGCTTTCTCAGAATTCCATGTGATATCTGCTAAACATCAAGGGAGACACCAAATCTCTCTAAAAGCTACTCAGGAAATAATAGTGATGTGAGTTGCAAAAAAATCCCAATGACCAGAAAGTTAAGCCCTTTGCAATGGTCATGTGGATTTTTGCAATCCAGGCAGACTGGTAGGTTATAAATGCTATAAATAAATGTTTGTAATGTTTGCAATATAAAGCAAAAATCCCCAGTTTGAATTGATATTGCCAAATCAAGTCCACATCTTATCATGAGCCGGAGTGGCGCAGCAGGTAGAGTGCTGTACTGCAGGCCACTGAAGCTGACTGTAGATCTGAAGGTCAGCAGTTCAAATCTCATCACTGGCTCAAGGTTGAATCAGCCTTCCATCCTTCCGAGGTGGGTAAAATGAGGACCCGGATTGTGGGGGGCAATAGGCTGGCTCTGTTAAAAAGTGCTATTGCTAACATGCTGTAAGCCGCCCTGAGTCTAAGGAGAAGAGCGACATAAAAATCGAATAGATAGATAGATAGATAGATAGATAGATAGATAGATAGATAGATAGATAGATAGATAGATAGATGATAGATAGATGATAGATAGATAGATGATAGATAGATAGATGATAGATAGATAGATAGATGATAGATAGATAGATAGATAGATAGATAGATGATAGATAGATGATAGATAGATAGATAGATAGATAGATAGATAGATAGATAGATAGATAGATAGATAGATAGATAGATAGATAGATGATAGATAGACAAGCTGTTACTACATTGGCCAGATTCATCCTTGGGTTTATGCCTGCAGTTTTTAAACTTCCCAGTATCAAGTCCTAAATTCTGGTTTCTTCTGATTGCTTCCATCCATGCTTCTTTTCAGATTTCCAAGTAATTTTCTATTTCTAATTGTTCTGTACCTCTTTCAATTTTTAAAAATCTAACATATAACTCTCAAATGCAAAGATCATCTAGATTTGATTTACTTATCAAATTTCATAGAAACATAGAAGACTGACAGCAGAAAAAGACCTCATGGTCCATCTAGTCTGCCCTTATACTATTTCCTGCATTTTATCTTACAATGGATCTATGTTTATCCCAGGCATGTTTAAATTCAGTTACTGTGGATTTACCAACCACGTCTGCTGGAAGTTTGTCCCAAGCATCTACTACTCTTTCAGTAAAATAATATTTTCTCATGTTGCTTTTGATCTTTCCCCCAACTAACTTCAGATTGTGTCCCCTTGTTCTTGTGTTCACTTTCCTATTAAAAACACTTCCCTCCTGAACCTTATTTAACCCTTTAACATATTTAAATGTTTCGATCATGTCCCCCCTTTTCCTTCTGTCCTCCAGACTATACAGATTGAGTTCATTAAGTCTTTCCTGATATGTTTTATGCTTAAGACCTTCCACCATTCTTGTAGCCCGTCTTTGGACCCGTTCAATTTTGTCAATACTATCAATCACTCTTGCATGCCTCTGAAGGTTTTTACAGAGGCTTTTACAATTTAGACCAAATTTTTAATCAAAAGACACCCCACCCCACCCCGGTCAATGGTGTCCCACTTTACCAATGTTAAAATCTAGTCACCTTAGTGTAAGAACCAGTTGTAAGTCACTTTTTCCAGTGTTGTTGTAACTTTGAAAGATGACTAAACAAATGATTGTAAGTCACGGATTATCAGTACTTCTGCTTTCAGAAGAAACAGCTGATTTCTCCTTAACTAATGAAATTGTTTTTAATATTGTTTTTAACTAGGTCTCCTTTATTAGCTTTCTTTGTCAACCATCCAGAGTCACTTCAGGGCAGAGACGGTGTAAAATTTTGATAAATATTTATTTTATTTATTTTATTTTTATTTATTTGTTTTGTCATGTACGTATTGGTGGTATACAAAGATATACATAATACTAGTAGAGAGAAACATTAGGACAAGGGACGGAAGGCATTCTGGTGCACTTATGCACACCCCTTACTGACCTCTTAGGAATCGGGATAGGTCAACAGTGGATAATCTAAGGGTAAAGTTTTGAAGGTTAGGTGATGATACTACAGAGTCTGGTAGTGAGTTCCATGCATCAACTACTTGGTTACTAAAGTCATATTTCCTGCAGTCGAGTTTAGAGCAGTTTACTTTAAGTTTGTATCTGTTGTATGTTCATGTGTTGTTGTGGTTGAAGCTGAAGTAATCGTTGATAGGAAGAACGTTGTAGCAGATGATTTTATGGGCTATGTTTAGGTCGTGTTTAAGACAACGTAGTTCTAAGCTTTCTAAACCTAGGATTGTAAATCTAGTTGCGTAGGGTTTTCTGTTACAAGTGGAGGAGTAGAGGGCTCTTCTAGTAAAGTATCTCTGGACATTTTCTAGGGTGTTTATGTCCAAAATGTGGTGCAGGTTCCGGACAGATGAGCTGTATTCAAGGATTGGTCTGGCGAAAGTTTTGTGAAAGCTGGTTAGTAGTGTGAGATTACCGGAGCACAAACTATATATATCATGTATATCTTCTCTACTACATCCTCTATAACCTTCATTGTGTATTATTGTGTATTGGACAAAATAAAATAAATAAATAAATAAATAAATAAATAAATAAATAAATAAATAAAATAAATAAATAAATAAATAAAAAAAATAAAATAAATAAAATAAAATAAATAAAATAAATAAAATAAATAAATAAAATAAATAAAATAAATAAAATAAATAAAATAAATAAAATAAATAAAATAAATAAAATAAATAAAATAAATAAAATAAATAAAATAAAATAAATAAATAAATAAATAAATAAATAAAATAAATAAATGAAATAAAATAAATAAATGAAATAAAATAAAATAAATAAAATAAATAAATGAAATAAAATAAATAAAATAAATAAAATAAATAAAATAAATGAAATAAATAAAATAAATAAAATAAATAAAATAAATAAAATAAATAAAATAAATAAAATAAATAAAATAAATAAAATAAATAAAATAAATAAAATAAATAAAATAAATAAAATAAATAAAATAAATAAAACTAGGTTAACAACTCTTGAAGCCTTTTTGGTGATGTTGTTGCAGTGGGCTTTGGCACTTAGGTCCTTTGATATTTGGAATATAAATGGCTAAAAGGAGACAGAATCTCCCTGAAGTCTGAACCTGAGAAATTAAATGACGTGTGGCGTAAACTTCTCTTTCCCTGCTGTTTTTCTCTCTAGCATGAAACACGGGGGGAGTGTTTGTGTGGAGACAGAGAGGAAATTGCGCCACGCTTCCTTACAGAGAAATCAAAGAGCTGAACAGTTTTTCCACTAGGTGGTGGTGGAGACCATACGCCAGAGGTCTTCAAACTTGGCAACTTTAAGACTTATGGACTTCAACTCCCAGAATTCTCCAGCCAGCATAGCTTTGCTCATCTCCCGTGAAAAGGAAAAGCTAGGATTCTCCTGTATACATCAATTGAATAGTTTCCTACCCATAAAATGCCCCCACTCCAGTGGAAAAGGGGATCCAGGGTGGAGAAGAAGGAAATACACTTTGGTGCAGTGGGTGGAAACTAAACAAGGAGAGAAGTATTTTTTATTTATTTATTTTGTCAAATACACCAGTGTTTCCCAACCTTGGCAACTTGAAGATATTTGTACTTCAACTCCCAGAATTCCCCAGCCAGGATTTATTTAATGTGCCATACCTGGAAAGTTTAAACAAAACAAGTTTAAAACAGAAATCCTGGTTTACAAACTACAGGGGCAGATTCACACAACTTACTAAATCAGGGATACTCAATCTGTGGTTTTGGGGGGGTCATCACAGGGAGTGACTTGAAGACTTGAAGAAATATTATTTAAATTTTGAGTTAAATCTTGGGGCTCCATGGCCACCCAATGGATTTAAAGAGGGTCCAGGTGAAGAAAT
Source organism: Erythrolamprus reginae (assembly GCF_031021105.1). Lineage (NCBI taxonomy): Eukaryota > Metazoa > Chordata > Lepidosauria > Squamata > Dipsadidae > Erythrolamprus > Erythrolamprus reginae. Next base: position 22,949,385 of record NC_091950.1, read on the forward strand.
GGTTGCAAACCACTGTATTAAACCATAAATAAACATCATTGTCGCCTAGAAGTTGTACAAACTCAGTCACAGATGTGACCTTTGCACATTCTCTGGCTCTATCTTATCCGAGAATTTTCTAAAGGTGGCTTTGGATTCAACATTTACCTATGTACATAAACAGTGGTTTCTTCAGTTAAATCAATAGCACAGATCCATTGCAACACTAACTCATAGGTTAGCCACAAAGGCTGAGTTTGCATAATAACATGCTTTGGCGGTTTGCTTGGGTTTTGTAAAAATACATTTCAATTTTGTCTTTTTCTCAGAGAGTTCTAGTTAGGTTTGTTTGTTTACTTTGTTTATTCTTTCTTTCATTTATCCCTCCCTCCCTCCATCCCTCCGTCCGTCCGTCCGTCCGTCCGTCCGTCCGTCTGTCTGTCTGTCTGTCTGTCTGTCTATATATCTATCGGATATTAGTAGGATGTTAAATATACGATGGACAATTACAAAGGAAATGGTGATATTAGTCAAAAGGAACAAGATGGGAGAATTTAGAGAAATAAAAGAAGCAGTGAGAGGAAGCGCTCAGGCGGTTAATAGTCCAAGGCTGGAAGGATGCAACAATACAAATTTGGTATCGGTACATGATGGACCACATTCAGTTTGAGATTATGGATAAGAGGATGAATTCGGCCAATGAAACTGATCTGCGGGAACTGATGGAGCAATGGGACAAGGTAAGAGGATACGTGATTAGTAGATTTTGAGACCAAGGTATAAAGAATAAATTAGAATCACTTTATAATATGTAAATAGATATATTGCTCTTAAGTTAAAATGGTATATGGAAAATATGCCCCCATTTTGGTGGAGGGGCATGAATATTATTTGATGGTGGGCACTTTGAGCATCGAGCACATTGTTATGTGCTATGTGAATGTTTTATTATTATTATAAAAATCAATAAATCTTTTTATTAATTATCTAGTATCTATCTATCTATCTATCTATCTATCTATCTATCTATCTATCTATCTATCTTTCTATCATCCATCCATCTATCCTTCTCATGACTCACCCAATCCAAGAGGAACTGGACCAAGTACAAATTCAATAGAAAGAAAACCAAAATAGAAAGCGAATCAGATGAAGATCAAATACACACACACAATTATACAGTATACCCAGTCACATGAAGTAGTACCATGAGGTTCTCGTTACTGACTGCTGAAGACTAGGATGCTAATTGGTATGGCATTGATGTGTATAACTTTTTAAAGAGCAAGTAGCAATAGCAATAGTGTTGAATAATTGGCTTGATAGGTTTTACTTTCTTTTAATAGAATTTAATGGTTGTCTTTAAGGTAGTATTAATTGGATTTATATTATTGTTCTGTTTTTTTGTATATGCTGTGAGGGGCGGCATACAAATCCAATTAAATAAATAAATAAACAAACATATTTAAAAGACACACATAAACAGATTATTGTATTCTTAGTTTGTGAGTACAATTATAGATTGTCTGTTAAAGGACAATACAACATATAATTCCATCCAACCCCTCCCCCTGCTGCCTAATTATAATTTAATAAATTCTATTTTTTTAAAAAAAATAAACCAACCAACCAACCAACCAACCAACAAACAAACAAACAAATAAATAAGCAAACAAACAAACAAAAAACTAAATAAATAGCACTTAGACTTATACACCGCTTCACAGTGCTTTACATCCCTCGCTAAGCTGTTTACAGAGTCAGCATCCTTCCCCCGACAATCTGGGTCCTCATTTTAACGACCACGGAAGGATGGAAGGCTAAGTAAGAAGCTGCTGCAAGGTGAGAAGTTTCACTTGTGTGCAAGACAAGACGGCGACTTTTCAAAGCCCAGCGTGTTGATCAGGCGCAGGGATGGCTTCACCCTTGGGTTCCTCCAGCTGGAACTATAGCGCTGTGGGCTTCCCTTCACCGTCCCAGCCTCCCAGAATGTCCCAGGCATAGGATGACAAAGGGAAAGCTACAGAGCCAAGCAGGGTCGTGGGTGGGCATCCTTCAGGGTCATAATTCAAGGGAACTGGATCTCACTGGAAGATCTGCGTCAAGAAAAGAGAAGCGGGGAATGAGTGCTCACCGAAAAGAGATTGGGAAAAGCAGTGGGGTAATTAAGGACATAAAATTGTTATATTTATTGTTATATACAGTGGTACCTCTACCTAAGAACGCCTCTACTTACGAACTTTTCTAGATAAGAACCAGGTGTTCAAGATTTTTTTTGCCTCTTTCAAGAACCATTTTCCACTTACAAACCTGAGCTTCCAAAAATGTAACTGGAAAAGGCAGGGAGAAGCCTCTGTGGGGCCTCTCTAGGAATCTCCTGGGAGGAAACAGGGCCGGAAAAGGCAGGGAGAAGCCTCTGTGGGGCCTCTCTAGGAATCTCCTGGGAGGAAACAGGGCCGAAAAAGGCAGGGAGAAGCCTCTGTGGGGCCTCTCTAGGAATCTCCTGGGAGGAAACAGGGCCGGAAAAGGCGGGGAGAAGCCTCTGTGGGGCCTCTCTAGGAATCTCCTGGGAGGAAACAGGGCCGGAAAAGGCGGGGAGAAGCCTCTGTGGGGCCTCTCTAGGAATCTCCTGGGAGGAAACAGGCCTCCACCCTCCCTATCGTTTCCCCAATCACACACATTATTTGCTTGTACATTGATTCCTATGGGAAAAATTGCTTCTTCTTACAAACTTTTCTACTTAAGAACCTGGTCACAGAACCAATTAAGTTTGTAAGTAGAGATAACACTGTACTGCAAAGATGTTATATCTTTGTATACTACCAATTATGTACTTGACAGAATAAATAAATAAAATAAAAATAAAATAAAAAGATAAGGAAAGAGAGCTTTCAGGATCCTGTGTATTAGTGGAGGGGGGGGCAGAGAAAAAAATCAGAACATTTAATCCATACAATTACAGGCAGTCCTCAATTTATGACCACAACTTAGTCCAAAAAGTGAGTTTCTGCCACATTTCACAACCTTTTTTTTTTTTGCCACAGTCACTAAATAAATCACTCTGTCAGGCCGAAGCCATCATTTTTAGTTAGAGACTTTGGCCTGCCACTGGTAGAATAGCACGGTGGGAATTAGGTAGGGGTGGTTGCATGAGGGGTAAAGATACTAGCCACAACAAATTTCTTCCAGAAGATTCAAGGTCATCCTTTTTCCAGCACCGGCCGGAAGTACAGGGGAGGACCGTGGATGTTGAGAGAAACCAGAGTGATTCCATGTGATGAACTGGTGGGTGTGGAGAAGAAGGATGAACCTTAACCTGGGTGGGGAACTGTAGGAAAAGTTAGTATCGGTTTGGCCACAGTTCGTATCCTACATGGCTGTTAATAAATTGGAAGTTGGGAGAAGGCCAAGGTTTGGACGCTGATTTATTACTCGGATGTTTATTGGGATGGTGACACACTGCCATTGATAAGTTAGTAACACTGTTGTGAAGTGAATATGGCTACCCCATTGATTTTGCTTGTCCGAACGTCAAAAAAGGTGATCATATGACCCAGGGACACAGCAAACGTCATAAATTTGTATGCCGCCCCTAGTCTGCGTAAGTAAGTAAGTAAGTAAGTAAGTAAGTAAGTAAGTAAGTAAGTAAGTAAGTAAATAAGTAAATGAATGAATGAATAAATAAATAAATAAATAAATAAATAAATAAATAGAAACATAGAAACATAGAAGTCTGACGGCAGAAAAAGACCTCATGGTCCATCTAGTCTGCCCTTATACTATTTTCTGTATTTTATCTTAGGATGGATATATGTTTATCCCAGGCATGTTTAAATTCAGTTACTGTGGATTTATCTACCACGTCTGCTGGAAGTTTGTTCCAAGGATCTACTGTACTACTCTTTCAGTAAAATAATATTTTCTCATGTTGCTTTTGATCTTTCCCCCAACTAACTTCAGATTGTGTCCCCTTGTTCTTGTGTTCACTATCCTATTAAAAACACTTCCCTCCTGGACCTTATTTAACCCTTTAATATATTTAAATGTTTCGATCATGTCCCCCCTTTTCCTTCTGTCCTCCAGACTCTACAGATTGAGTTCATTAAGTCTTTCCTGATACGTTTTATGCTTAAGACCTTCCACCATTTTTGTAGCCCGTCTTTGGACCCGTTCAATTTTGTCAATATCTTTTTTTAGGTGAGGTCTCCAGAACTGAACACAGTATTCCAAATGTGGTCTCACCAGCATTCTATATAGCGGGATCATAATCCCCGCTATAAATAAATATGAACAAATAAATAAATATAAATAAATATAAATAAATATGAACAAATTACCAACCATCTCAATTTTGGTAAGAATAGAATAGAACTGGGCTAGAGAAGATTGAGTACCTTCCTTCAGGTAATCCTTGGTTTACAAATCACAATTGGGACCTGAACCTCCATCACTGAGTTACGTCCAATTTTATGACCTTAAACTTCCACAATTTCATGACTTCGATCTTAGTCTACATTCATGATCCGCACACATGATTGTGATCTGAGACGTTCCGACTTCCGAAAAGCAAAAATCAACTGGGGAAGCCAGATTCATTTAAGGACCACAGAATTCAATTAACGTGCATGGTAATTTGCTTAATGATGATAGCAAAAATGATAAATAAAGTCTAGTCCAGCCATAGGATGACTTGTTTATCAACCACACTACTTAGTGACAAAAATCCTGGTTCCAATTGTGGTCATAAGTCGAGTACAGTGGTACCTCTACCTAAGAACGCCTCTGCTTAGGAACTTTTCTAGATAACAACTGGGTGGTCAAGATTTTTTTGCCTCTTCTTAAGAAACATTTTATACTCAAGAACCCGAACCCGGAAAAATTTTCCTGGAAATTTGAGAGCGGCACGAAGGCCCGGCCAGTTTCCTGCCATTCCCCCTAGGTTTCTCTCTCTGGTGCAGTGTGTGGGAGGCATGTGCCCCTCTTCGCTGCCTCAGAGCCCCCCCTTTTGTTTAAGCCTTAAAGTTTTGAATTTTTTTGATTCCCATACCTCACCTTCTTCCTTCAGCAGAGACTGTCCTCCTCCTCTTCTTCCTCCTCCTCCTCCCACCCAAATTCCAAGCTTTTATTTCTTTCCTAATGGGTTTGCACGCATTATTTGCTTTTACATTGATTCCCAAGGGAAAAATTGCTTCTACTTACAAACTTTTCTACTTAAGAATTCAATTCAATTTATTAGATTTGTATGCCGCCCCTCTCCGAAGACTTGTGGTGGCTCACAACAACAATAAAAACAATATTCTAGCGAAAACAAATCTAATATTAAAAAGCACATAAAAACCCTATCATATTTAAAAAGCAAACAACACATACATATCCAAACATAAATATAAAAAAGCCTGGGGGAAAGGTGTCTCAACTCCCCCATGCCTGGTGGTACAGATGGGTCTTGAGTAATTTACGAAAGACAAGGAGGGTGGGGGCAGTTCTAATCTCCGGGGGGAGTTGATTCCAGAGGGCCGGGGCCGCCACAGAGAAGGGTCTTCCCCTGGGCCCGCCAAATGACATTGTTTAGTCGACGGGACCTGGAGAAGGCCAACTCTGTGGGACTTTATCGGTCGCTGGGATTCGTGCAGTAGCAGGCAGTTCCGGAGATACTCTGGTCCAATGCCATGGTCACGGAACAATTTAAGTTCTTAAGTAGAGGTACCACTGTATGAGCTATCTGCCTTTTTCACAACGGCTACACAACGGCCGAGACTACCTTTTCATGCAAAATTTTTTCACTTTCCCTGGATCTCTTTCCCATAGTTAGATCCATGTCCATAAGCCAGTATGGAAAAACAGCTAAGAATGGAAGGACTCCAGTCTCTCTTCTTCCACTAAGTGCAACCATTGATTCTGGATCAATTACTATTCATCAACCCAACTTAATTCATTAACTTATTAGGAAGAGGGCAATACAATTTTGGTGCGTGTGTATAAGCACACCACTGTGCCTACCGTCCCTGTCCTACTGTCTGATTGTACTCTTTTATTGTTACTTTTTACTTATGTTTATACAAACTACTACTATTCTATGCATGATTGACAAATAAATAAAATAAATAAATAAACAATTGGAAGAGACAATCTCAACCTCCCAGATAAGGCCGCCCAGAGTCAGCGTACAGAGGGCATATAATTTTTTTTCATAAAATAAATAACCAACAAAAAAATTAGTAAACCATAGTAATGTGCAATATTAAGGATTTTCGCCCCCCCTCCAGCTGTAGCATTTTACTCCATTTGCATTTTGTTCTGCACACCGAACTACATTTACCTCATGAATGTTCATTTACCTCATGAATGTTCATTTACCTCATGAATGTTCATTTACCTCATGAATGTTCATTTACCTCATGAATGTTCATTTACCTCACGAATGTTCATTGCAGGCGTTCCAGACCCATTTTTAAAAAAAAGTCTTTTCAAGTTTCCGTAGTGCCCCCTTTAATCTCCCCAAATGCTTTGTGGCATCTCTTTTTCCCCTTCTGCAGATCAAAGGTCCTGTTGTTTCTCTCCCAGGAGCCGCCCGGCTGCCCCCCTCGCAGCGCTGGGCTTTCATCCCGAGCTACGATAATGTCTGTGAGAATTCGGTGACCTTACAAAGGAAGGAAAGATAAAGGGATTTTAGCCAGGGCTAGGTGCTGCTAATACTGTTTTACAAGCATGTGACCTGAGATTCCGGAGATCCTAAGCTTTGCTTTTTATTCCCGTTCATTAAGCTGCTACTTCACGTTTGGCTGAAAGCTTCAAGGTGAGCAACAATGACTGAATCCTTTTTAAGCAGGGGTCTCCATCCTTGGCAACTTTAAGCCTGGAGGACTTCAATTCCCAGAATTCCCAAGTCAGCTGGCTGAGGAATTGTGGGAGTCTCTGAAACCTACATGGGAAGAAACCCGAATATGCCAAGACCTTCATACCTTTATCCGTGAAAATCTACTTTATTTATATTATATTATATTATTATATTATATTAATTATATTATATTATATTATATTTATTATATTATATTATATTATATTATATTATATTATATTATATTATATTATATTATATTATATTATATTATATTATATTATATTATATTATATTATATTATATTATATTATATTATATTATATTATATTATATTATATTATATTATATTATATTATATTATATTATATTATATTATATTATATTATATTATATTATATTATATTATATTATATGTGTGTGTTTTCCGTTGGATCTAGTATCTACTCTCCCTTAATTTTAAAAATTCAGCAAAAACATGTGATACATATAGATTATGTAGATTTTCACGGGTATGTGTAAGTAGATTGTTCTGAGTTCGGGTTTTACCTTGCGTAATATTTTGAGTGTCTTTGCGACATATCGGCGAAATCACATTCACCACCATCAGGCTGAAGTTATTGGCTTCGTGCTGCTTTGAATATGTTGTCACCCTTTGAATGTTCAAATCACATGTTTTTGCTGAACTTGAAAATTAAGGGAGACTAGGATAGATCTATTTCGGTCTTGTTCTGGCCTCATCAGCTAGCCATACCCTCACTGGGATTTGAACTTGCAGCCTTTGCTTTGCAAGGCAGAGAATTAACCTCCAGGCTACAGTATCCAATCCCTTCAGCTCTGTACCAGGGAAGGGTTATATGTTTTTGGAGGCCGAGAGGCAAAAAGGAAGCTGTGATGCTCCTTCAATATACCAGGGTGGTTCGACACCCTATTGTTGGAGGATACATTATGCCGAAGAAGGTACCTCTTGTGCCATTTCTATCCACTACAGAATTTTTGATAAGGAACCACAAGTAGTCCTCAACTTAGAACAGTTCATTTAGTGACCGTTCAAAGTTACAACGGCATTGGAAAAAAGTGACTTACAACCAGTTTCCACACTTATGACTGTGGCATCATCCCTAGGGTCATTTATTTATTTATTTATTTATTTATTTATTTTTTAGATTTGTATGCCGCCCCTCTCCGCAGAGTCGGGGCGGCTCACAACAAAGTGAAAACAATTTACAACAAATCTAAATTACTATTTAAAAATATTTTAAAAACCCCATTTTCTAAACACACATACATACAAACATACCATTCATAAATTGTATATGCCCGGGGGAGATGTCTCAGTTCCCCCATGCCTGACGACAAAGGTGGGTCTTAAGGAGCTTACGAAAGGCAAGGAGGGTAGGGGCAATTCTAATCTCTGGGGGGAGTTGGTTCCAGAGGGTCGGGGCCACCACAGAGAAGGCTCTTCCCCTGGGGCCCGCCAACCGACATTGTTTAGTTGACGGGACCCGGAGAAGGCCCACTCTGTGGGACCTAATCGGTCGCTGGGATTCGTGTGGCAGCAGGCGGTCTCGGAGATATTCTGGTCCAGTGCCATGAAGGGCTTTAAAGGTCATAACCAACACTTTGAATTGTGACCGGAAGTTGATCGGCAACCAATGCAGACTGCAGAGTGTTGGTGAAACATGGGCATACCTAGGTAAGCCCATGACTGCTCTAGCAGCTGCATTCTGCACGATCTGAAGTTTCCGAACACTTTTCAAAGGTAGCCCCATGTAGAGAGCATTACTCTGATTGACATTCAGATGCTGACTCACATTTGTGATGGTTGCAGTGTCCCAGGGTCAAGTGATCTCCTTTTGCGACCGTCTGACAAGAGCAAAGTCGATGGGGAAACCAGGTTCAGATAACAACCAAGTCACTAATTTAAGAACTACAGTGATTCACTTAACAAAGTTAAGTGAGGAGAAGGGTGGTGTATAAATCAAATACATAAATCAAAGAAAGAAAGAAAGAAGGAAAGAAGGAAGGAAGGAAGGAAGGAAGGAAGGAAGGAAGGAAGGAAGGAAAGAAAGGTCATAAAATGGGGCAAAATTCACTTAAATTTCTCATTTAGCAACATAAACTTTGGACTCAGTTGTGTTCGTAAGTTGAGGAACAGTTGTAGACTGTCTGGGTGCTCAGCACTTTAATTTTTCTAGTGTGTAGAATTTTCCGCAGCTCCTTTTTAACTAACGCAATATATGTGTGTTTGTAGATGTTCTGTGGATACAGTTTCATAACATGCTTCTCACTTTTCTGAGTTTACGTAACACATTAACTGATCATAAGATCTGCACTTGGCTAATTGGTGGCTCAGTTTGTAGGGAGAACATAAACAATGTTTGCCTGTGAAAGAGCCTCTCTCTTTTTTCTATCTAGTCTTAATACACAATATAATTAATATACCGTATTTTTCGGACTATAAGACACACCTTTTGTTTTTTGGGAGGAAAATAATAATAATAAAAAATTCTGCCTACCAGCATCCATCTGGCTAATGTCCTTAACAAACAGCTTGGAACAGGTATATTAGCCTTGCAAAGCTCCATTTGACAGGCAGTTTTTTTAGCCCTGTGAAGCTCCATCTGAGAGGCTGTTATTCAGCTTTGCAAAGCTCCATTTGAAAGGCTGTTTTTAGCCTTGTGAAGCTCTATCTGAGAGGTTGTTTTCAGATTTGCAAAGCTCCATTTGAAAGGCTGTTTTAGCCTTGCAAAGCTCCATTTGAGAGGCTGTTATTCAGCTTTGCAAAGCTCCATTTGAAAGGCTGTTTTTTTAGTCCTGTGAAGCTCCATCTGAGAGGTTGTTTTCAGCTTTGCAAAGCTCCATTTGAGAGGTTGTTTTCAGCTTTGCAAAGCTCCATTTGAGAGGCTGTTTTCTTAGCCTTGTGAAGCTCCATCTGAGAGGTTGTTTTCAGTTTTCCAAAGCTCTGTTTGAGAGGCTGTTTTAAGCCTTGCAAAGCTCCATTTGAGAGGTTGTTTTCAGCTGTGCAAAGCTCCATTTGAAAGGCTGTTTTTAGCCTTGCAAAGCTCCATTTGAGAGGTTGTTTTCAGCTGTGCAAAGCTCCATTTGAAAAGCTGTTTTTTAAGCCTTGTCAAGATCCATTTGAGAGGTTGTTTTCAGATTTGCAAAGCTCCATTTGAAAGGCAATTTCTTTCAGCCCTGCAAAGCTCTATTTCAGAGCCTTTTAAAGCTCCATTTGAGAGGCTGGGTGGGGTTACATTTGGTGTATAAGACTTACCCAGATTTTCACCCTCTTTTAGGAGGGGGGGAAGTGCATCTTATACTCTGAAAAATATAGTAATTGAGACTGGGCATAAACAGGGAAAAAAAGGGCTGGAAAAATGCAGCCAGATACAGATTGATTTCAAGAGATGCAATAAATGTTGCCCGATAGGCCCTAAGAAGATATTGGACAACGATTTGTCTGAAATATTTAATTAGGGCATCTATTGCAATCTGGACAATGCGGTTTCCTGGCGGAGCAGGGGGTTAGACTAGAAGACCTCCCAAAGTCCCTCCCCATTCTTTTATTCTTTTTTTAAAAAAGAGTTTATTGAATTTAAATAGTTAAAAAGGGTGGGGAGGGGTAACAGAAATAAAGGGGAGGAGAAAGAAAATGCATTACATAATAACAAAAAAAACCCCAGATCCTAAACTATACATAAAATCATCTATATCAATGTATTGTGACCACAATTGTGCCGCTCTGAGTCTCCGGAGAAGGGCGGCATACAAATCTAATTAATAAATTAATAAATTAATAAATTAATAAATTAATAAATTAATAAATTAATAAATTAATAAATTAATAAATTAATAAATTAATAAATTAATAAATTAATAAATTAATAAATTAATAAATTAATAAATTAATAAATTAATAAAAATTAAATTAAATTAAATTTAAAAAATAAAATAAAACAAAACAAATAAAAATAAAAATAAAAATAAAAATAAAAATAAAAATAAAAATAAAAATAAAAATAAAAATAAAAATAAAAATAAAAATAAAAATAAAAATAAAAATAAAAATAAAAATAAAAATAAAAATAAAAATAAAAATAAAAATAAAAATAAAAATAAAAATAAAAATAATACATTACCAAAAAATATAAAATACATGTGCACTGTATATAGTAAAACACTGAATTTATAAAATGCTAAGAGAAATAGAAGAGAAGAGAAAAGTAAGAAAAGAGAGAGGAGAGATGGATAAAGTGACTACGGGGTAGAGCAGAGGGAAGGGGGAATCTGCAGGATGGCAGACATTTTCAGGATATGCGACATTGTAATCTAATTATTCTCTTATTCTGAACAATCTCTCCATTCTAGACCTCTTGTTTCCTGCCTCCTCCCTACAAGCGGAAGGAAACTGTGGGACTGGATTGGAATCACGCAAAAGTCCTTCTACTGTATCGCCCATCACTTGGCCTGATTTTTCCAGGAAGACGGAAACCAAAAAGGGTGCATGAACATGTGATTTGAAACTAGACATTCCCCAAGGGACTTTGCCATACAAAGATCTTGTCTTAATCATTACAGGGAGCGGCAGCATCTTGTCACCGCCTGGGATGATTGTGGCGGCAACAAGATGCTATCTTTTAGCCATCTTTTTTCAAGGTGACCATCTTGAAAAATATAAGCAGAGTTGGAAATAAAACCTGGATGCTAGATTGCACTAAAGCAGTGGTTCTCAACCTGGGGGTCGGGGTTCCTTTGAGGGGTTGAATGACCATTTAACAGGGGTCGCCTAACACCATGGGGAAAGACAAATTTCCCCTGGTGTTAGGAACTAAAGCTTCGATTCTGGCACTTTGGAACATGTTTACAATCCGATCAATCAGGAGTTTACAGGGGGTGTGTCCCTCTGACCTCCCTGCCAATCAGCTTAAAGCTTTGTTGGGAGAATTGGCGCTTGACTTATGGTTGGGAGTCACCACAACATGAGGAACTATATTAAGGGGTCGCGGCATTAGAAAGGTTGAGAATCACTGTAAACGAAATGCCAGGAACTAAGACGGAATGGGAAATCAAAAGAACATTTTGAGGAAAGTGGCAGTCCCATTAGGTAGACCAGAGCAGGAAATTAATTCCACAAGGCGGCTACAATTACTTCGATTGAGATTGGTTGTAAGAAACTGAATCAAGATGGTACAAGATGGATGGAGGCAAGGTCTGCTGCCTCATGTATCCCAGCGGCCAGTTAGGTCCTTCTCCAAGTCCCGTTAGCTAGATAATGCTGCGTGGCGGGACCTAGGGGAAGAGCCTTCTCTGTGGCGGCCCCGACTCAATGAAACCAACTCCCTCCAGAGATTCGTACCGCCCCCCACTCTCCCCGCCTTCCGTAAGGTTTTAAAGACCCACCTTTGCCGACAGGCTTGGGGCCACTAAGTTAAACATCTGGCCCCAGCCGACGAATGAATTTATATGCATGATTGGATGAATGTGAGCGACTGGTTTTTAAGAAACTGGGTTTTTAAGAAATTTGGGTTTTAGGATATTTTTAGTTTTAGATTTCTAGGTGTTACATTTTTTTTCCTTGAAGTGAGCCGCTCTGCATCTGAGGAGAAGGGTGGCATAGAAATCAATAAAATAAATTATAACATACTTAAATGTTTTGATCGTGTCCCCCCTTTCCCTTCTGTCCTCCAGACTAAACAGATTGAGTTCATTAAGTCTTTCCTGATAAGTTTTATGCTTAAGAGTTTCCACCATTTTTGTAGCCAGTCTTTGGACCTTTTCAATTTTATCAATATCAATTTTATCAAGAAAGAAAGAAAGAAAGAAAGAAAGAAAGAAAGAAAGAAAGAAAGAAAGAAAGAAAGAAAGAAAGAAAGAAAGAGCATGCGTGTGAGAGAGAGAGAGAGGAAGGAAGGAAGGAAAAAAAGAAGGGAGAGAGAGGGAGGGAGAAAGAAAGAAGGAAGGAAGGAAAGATAGAAAGAAAGAAAGCATGCGCGTGTGAGAGAGAGAGAGAGAGAGGAAGGAAGGAAGGAAAGAAAGAAGGGAGAGAGAGGGAGGGAGAAAGAAAGAAGGAAAGAAAGAAAGAAGGAAGGAAGGAAGGAAAGATAGAAAGAAAGAAAGAAAGAAAGAAGGAAGGAAGGAAGGAAGGAAGGAAGGAAGGAAGGAAAGATAGAAAGGAAGAAAGAAAGAAAGAAAGAGCATGCGCATGAGAGAGAGAGAGAGAGAAAGAGGAAGGAAGGAAGGAAAGAAGAGAGAGAGAGGGAGAAAGAAAGAGGGAAAGAAAGAAAGAAGGAAGGAAAGAAAGATAGAAAGAAAGAAAGAAAGAAAGAGCATGCGCGTGTGAGAGAGAGAGGAAGGAAGGAAGGAAAGAAAGAAGGGAGAGAGAGGGAGAAAGAAAGAAAGATAGATAGAAAGAAAGAAAGAAAGAGCATGCGCGTGTGAGAGAGAGAGAGAGGAAGGAAGGAAGGAAAGAAAGAAGGGAGAGAGAGGGAGAAAGAAAGAAAGAGAAAGAAAGAGAGCTTGGCTGATTAATATCCAGCAGTAGGCAGATCCAAGTTAGTCCGTCCTCAATTATTGATACTCCCGGAGGACTTGGGTCTCTCAGCCCAAGAGCCACAATAGTGAAGGATCAGATCTAAGAATAGGAAAGATGATTGTTCTTCAAAGCTGGGAGATTTGGGGCCTGCTATTCACAGTTCTGCCTTCCAAGCAATTAAACCTACTTAGCCTGATGAAAAGAAGGACTAGGGGAGACATGATAGCACCGTTTCAGTATTTGAGGGGCTCCTACAAAGACGGGAGGGGGGCGGTTCAAGCTATTTTTCCAATCACCCAAAAGCAAAAACAAGAAACGACAGTTAGAAATCTAGGAGAGAAACAAGCTAGAACTTAGGAGAAATTTCCTAACCGCAAGAACAAATATTCAATGGAATAGCTTGCTTTCAGAAGCTGTGGTTGCTCCATCACAGAAGGCTTTCAAAAAATGAGACTGGACCACCATTTGTCTAAAATGATATAGAGTCTCCTGCTCGAGTAAGGGGGTTGGACTAGAAGACCTCCGAGGTCCCTTCCAACTCCATTGTTATTTTATTCAGCAGTTCAAATATCAGCCATCCTGAGTCTAACGAGAAGGGTGGCATAAAAATTGAATAAGTAATAGAAACATAGAAACATAGAAGACTGACGGCAGAAAAAAACCTCGTGATCCATCTAGTCTGCCCTTATACTATTTTCTGTATTTTATCTTAGGATGGATATATGTTTATCCCAGGCATGTTTAAATTCAGTTACTGTGGATTTACCAACCACGTCTGCTGGAAGTTTGTTCCAAGGATCTACTACTCTTTCAGTGAAATAATATTTTCTCACGTTGCTTTTGATCTTTCCCCCAACTAACTTCAGATTGTGTCCCCTTGTTCTTGTGTTCACTTTCCTATTAAAAACACTTCCCTCCTGGACCTTATTTAACCCTTTAACATATTTAAATGTTTTGATCATGTCCCCCCTTTTCCTTCTGTCCTCCAGACTATACAGATTGAGTTCATGAAGTTTTTCCTGATACGTTTTATGCTTAAGACCTTCCACAATTCTTGTAGCCCATCTTTGGACCCGTTCAATTTTGTCAATATCTTTTTGTAGGTCTCCAGAACTGAACACAGTATTCCAAATGTGGTCTCACCAATGCTCTATATAGCGGGATCATAATCTCCCTCTTCCTGCTTGTTATACCTCTAGCTATGCAGCCAAGCATCCTACTTGCTTTCCCTACTGCCTGACTGCACTGTTCACCCATTTTGAGAGATGGAGAGGTGGGGATTTATTATTTAATAATAAATGCTATTGCTATATTCTAGCAATAGGGTCACTACTAAGAGAGAGAAAAAGAGATCATTTCCATGTAAGCCACACTGGAGGAAAGGCTGTTAATTTAACAAATTAAATCAGTAATCACCCAGGAGCAAAGATAAAGAAGGGCCCTACAATTTCTTGTTACACACTGCAGAAAATGTTGGGATTTTTAGGGGTTCCCTTCTGTTTCCTCATTTTAAAACTAAGGGCAGGGGGGATGGGGGTCCCTGACCAGGAACAGCTTACCACTTTTACCAAAGCCTCTGAATTCAACGAAATTTCCTCCTGGCAACATCTGGGCACTTTTCATCCGCCTTGGATCGTCGGAGCTCCTTTCAACCTCTTCCTCTTTGCTCTCCTTCCTTTTGGGATGGTGGAAGTCCGCTTCGTGTCTGACCCTTTTATACCATGGCCCTTCATATGATGAGCACGTGAAAATCCCAAGTGATGGAAGGGGTAACCGTTGGGGAGAACTTTCCCCCCTCCTCCTAATTCCACTTAAGAGGATTTAATTCAGGGTGGGTTTGGTGCTGAGGTTTTTTTGGGTTAGGTTTTTTATTTTTTATTTTTTTACAGATCCCATGATCAGCCTACAAGGGGTCTCATGACTCAAGTATGCAGCTGTAATGCTCAAAGAGTCTTTTCTTTGTGGCAAAGGGCTCCATTTTCCTCTCCCCCTTCCCACAGGAGCCCTGCTCCCTCCTCTAATTAATAACAAGCGGTATAATAAGCAGGAAGAGGGAGATTGTGATCCCCTTACATAGAGCGCTGGTGAGACCACATTTGGAATACTGTGTTCAGTCCTGGAGACCTCACCTACAAAAAGATATTGACAAAATTGAACGGGTCCAAAGACGGGCTACAAAAATGGTGGAAGGTCTTAAGCATAAAACGTATCAGGAAAGACTTCATGAACTCAATCTGTATACAGTAGTCCCTCGCTATACCGCGCTTCACCTACTGCGGCTTCACTTCATCGCGGGTTTCTGAGGAAGTCGATCGGCAGATTTAAACAGCCCGCCGAACCTTGATCGGCAGGTTTTTCAACAAAAAAAAAAATCTAAAATTGTAAATACTGTATTTAAATACTGTATCTAAAATAAATACTGTGTGGGAAGGGTTTATAAACACTTAAAACAATGAAAACTTACCAAACAATTACAATATAAATACTTAAATAAGTACTATCAGTCGATAAATTCCCCATCGCGGATTTCACCTATCGCGGCCAGGTCTGGAACGTAACACCAGCGATAGGTGAGGGACTACTGTAGTCTGGAGGACAGAAGGAAAAGAGAGGACATGATCGAAACATTTAAATATGTTAAAGGGTTAAATAAGGTCCAGGAGGGAAGTGTTTTTAATAGGAAAGTGAACACAAGAACAAGGGGACACAATCTGAAGTTAGTTGGAAGAAAGATCAAAGGCAACATGAGAAAATATTATTTTACTGAAAGAGTAGTAGATCCTTGGAACAAACTTCCAGCAGACGTGGTTGGTAAATCCACAGTGACTGAATTTAAACATGCCTGGGATAAACATATATCCATTGTAAGATAAAATACAGGAAATAGTATAAGGGCAGACTAGATGGATCATGAGGTCTTTTTCTGCCGTCAGTCTTCTATGTTTCTATGTTTCTATAACATTTATTTATTTATCTATTGGATTTCTATGCTGCCCCTCTTCGGAGACTCAGGGCAGCTTACAACATGATAGGTCTTTTTTAAATAATACTGGGTTTTATAGATGAGTACATTTAGGGTTTTTTTTTAATTCATTGGATTTAGACAATTGTATTGTATTGTTCTTTTTATGTGTTGAAAGCTGCTCCAAGTCTTCGGAGACGGGCGGCATATAAATCCAAATAAATAAATAAATAAATTCAATTCAGTTCAATTCAATTTATTAGCTTTGTATGCCGCCCCTCTCCGAAGACTCGGGGCAGCTCACAACAATGGTAAAAACAATATTACAGTGGCACAAATCTAATAATAAAAGAAATAACTAAAATCCTATCATATTAAAACCAGACAACACATACATACCAAACATAAATTATAAGGAGCCTGGGGAAAAGATGTCTCAGATCCCCCATGCCTGGCGGTATAGGTGGGTCTTGAGTTGTTTACGGAAGACAAGGAGGGTGGGAGCAATTCTAATTTCCGGGGGGAGTTGGTTCCAGAGGGCCGGGGCCTCCACAGAGAAGGCTCTTCCCCTGGGGCCCGCCTGATGACATTGTTTAGTTGACGGGACCCGGAGAAGGCCAATTCTGTGGGACCTTATCGGTCGCTGGGATTCGTGCGGTAGGAGGCGGTTCCGGAGGTACCAAACAAACAAGTAAACAAGTAAACAAACAAACAAACAAATAAATAAATAACAATAGGTTACGATAAGATTGAATCCAATTAAATTAAAATTACATAACTATCTAGAATCCCTAATTATTTTAAAATCAATCGTACAGCAACCATACAATCGTTGGCCAGGGGGCTAAGGTCTAATAAGCCCAAGCCTGGTGACATAAAGGAGGCTTAAGACTCTTGCAGAAGGCGAGGAAGGTGAGGGCAGTGCGAATCTCTGGGGTGAGCTGATTCCAGAGGGCCGGGCCCTCCACAGAGAAGGCCCTTCCCCTTGGCCCCACCAAGCAACATTGTCTAGTTGACGGGACCTGGAGAAGACCAACTCTGTGGTACCTAACCGGTCGCTGGGACTCATATGGCAGAAGGCCCTCCCTAGGCTCATATTCTGTCCAGAAACAAATAATAATAATAATAATAATAACAACCATCAGAATAATAATTCTTCATATAGGTTAGATAAGAACTACGGCCTACAGAGCTAGTGTGACCAATCTGAGTTTATGTTCCAACAGACTGAGGTTACAAGTAATCCTCAACTTACAACCATTCATTTAGTGACCATTTGAAATTACAACAGCACTAAAAAAAGAGTAAGTGTATGACCAATCCTCACACTTAGCATTTATACTTACATACCGCTTCACAGTGCTTTACAGCCCTCTCTAAGCAGTTTACAGAATCAGCCTATTGCCCCCAACAATCTGGGTCCTCATTTGACCCACTTCGAAAGGGTGGAAGGCTGAGTCAACTTTGAGCCGGTGGTGAGATTTGAACTGCTGAACTACAGATAGCAGCTGAAGTACCCTACAGTGCTGCACTTGAACCCTTGTGACTCCTCACATCCTCACTCTCACATGATCACGGGTGCATGTCAACCAGTGTTTATAACAGTGATGGCAAACCTTTTTTTCCTTGGGTGCCGAAAGAGCGTGGGAGCATGCTATCGCATAAGCACGAGTGCTCACACCAATAATTCAATGCCTGGAGAGGGCAAAAACAGCTTCCCCCACCCCCTGGAGGCCCTCTGGAGGCTGGAAATGGCCTGTTTCCCAACTTCCGAGGGGCCCAGTAGGCTCGTGTTTTGCCCTCCCTAGGCTCCAAAGGCTTCCCTGGAGCTGGGAGAGGGTAAAAATGCCCTCCCCCATCCTCCTGGATGTTGTGGTTAGCTCTGGCCCAGCTCCTGCCCCAAGGACTGTGGATGTGGAGGAGACATCCACATGCTGCAGGCCTGTTTTGCCCCCGGTGGAATCTGCCGATGAAGGCTCCTCTGACCAAGAAGACATGAGTGACAGGGAGGAGGAGAGTGTGGCAGACAGCTCAGAAGGAGATCAATTATGTAGCTCCTCCTTGGATTCAGAACAAGAGTTAAAGATACAGCCACGCATGCGGAGAGCGATGCATAGGCAACAACAACTGAGAGATTATTATCAAAGAAAATGAGGCCACCTGTGGTTGGGTGGGGCTGTGGTAATTAGTGAGGCTGCTATAAATAGCAGCCTGTGGGTTTGGCCATTGTGGAGGATTATCTGATCCTTGTGTTTCGTGCCTGCCTTGCTGACTTCGACCTTTGTGTGCTGATTTTTCCCCGCTTTGAAACTAAACCAGAGCAAAGTGTGTTTCACCTTGTGAAAGAAGGACTGTGAATTGCCTCACAGATGCAAGCTAAGTATCTCAGAACTGATAAGGGACTTGTACCAATTACCAATTTGTTTGGAGACGAGTGCTCTTTGCTATACCAAAAGAGGGCTTAGGTTAAGTGAATTTTCATTATAAAGAACATTGTTTTGAATTTTCAAACGTGTGTGTGTCTGAAATTTGTACCTGTGAATTTTCAGGAGGATTCTACAGAGAACTCGACAGAACACTGGAGGCTCTCTGGAAGCCCAAAACGCCCTCCCAGAGCTTCTATGTGAGCCAAAAGTCAGCTGGTCGGCACACACATGCATGTTGGAGCTGAGCTAGGGCAACTGCTCACGTGCCAGCAGATATGGCTCTGTGTGCCACCTGTGGCACCCGTGCCATAGGTTCGCCCTCACTGACCTAAGGCATTCCCTTTTCCCACCCATGTAAGCCTAGGAGGATGGGACATGTGCAGAGGTGGGATTCAGCAAGTTCTGGCCAGTTCTGGAGAACCTATACTGGAAATTTTGAGTAGTTCGGAGACCCGGTAAATGCCACCTCTGACTGGCCTCACCCCCACCTATTCTCGGCTTCCCGAGTCCCAGCTTATCAGGAAGAAATGGGGATTTTCAATTCAATTCAATTCAATTTATTAGATTTGTATGCCGCTCCTCTCCAAAGACTTGGGGCGGCTCATAACAATAATAAAAACAATATAACAGTAAACAAATCTAATATTAGATATATAAGAAAAATATATAAACCCCCAGCAATTAAAACCATACAACACATACATACCAAACATAAAATATAAAAGCCTGGGGGAGATGTCTCAGTTCCCCCATGCCTGGCGATATAGGTGGGTCTTGAGTAATTTGCAAAAGACAAGGAGGGTGGGGGCTGTTCTAATCTCTGGGGGGAGTTGATTCCAGAGGGCTGGGGCCACCACAGAGAAAGCTCTTCCCCTGGGGCCCGCCAAACGACATTGTTTAGTCGACGGGACCCGGAGAAGGCCAACTCTGTGGGACCTTATCGGTTGCTGGGATTCGTGCGGTAGCAGTCGGTTCCGGAGGTACTCTGGTCCATTGCCATGTAGAGCTTTAAAGGTCATAACCAACATTTTGAATTGTGACCGGAAACTGATCAGCAGCCAGTGCAGGCGACGGAGTGTTGTAGAAATGTGGGCGAATCTAGGAAGCCCCACAATGGCTCTTGCTGCCGCATTCTGCACGATCTGAAGTTTCCGAACAGTTTTCAAAGGTAGCCCCATGTAGAGAGCGTTGCAGTAATCGAACCTCGAAGTGATGAGGGCATGAGCGACCGTGAGCAATGGCTCCCTGTCCAAATAGGGCTGCAACTGGTGCACCAGGCGAACCTGGGCAAACGCCCCCCTCGCCACAGCCGAAAGATGATGTTCTAATGTCAGCTGTGGATCGAGGAGGATTTTGCAGTATCCTTCCTGTTGTATCCTGAAATGGCTACCTTGTAACGCTGTAAATAGTTTGTTCCTCTTTTCCAGCGCTGTCTGAGCCCAAGCAGGAAGTCGCTCCTGATTGGCTCAGACGCGGCCGGCTCTCGCTTTGGCGGGAACCGCAAAAGTATAAAAGAAGCGGCTTCTCCCTGCAGAGCCAGTCGGTACTCGCTGAATCGTCACTTTACCTTGCTGAGCTGTCACTTATTCTCTGAGCTGAATAAAAGTACCGATTGCTCAAACCCTGTCTCTGGGTCTACTTCACTGGCGACGAACGAACGGAAGAACTTCGCGTGCAACATGGACAAAATCCAGATCGGCCAGGCTCCAGAACTTTTCGATGCCGAGAAAATGACTTGGGACGAGTACATGGCCACCTTCGAGATATTCCTCGAGGCGGCGGGAATGCAGGACGCCGGAGCCGATCGCAGACGGGCTATTTTTCTTAACTACTGCGGCGCAGAGATCCGTAGACTTGCCCAAACTCTCACCGAACCAGAACAAGCAAGAGCCACAGCGTGGGACGTCCTTCAACAGAAACTAGCGAGCCATTTTAAACCAACCAGACCAGCCGTGGTTTACCGGCATCAATTTCACATGATGGCTCAGAGAGAAACCGAGTCGATAAGCCAATTCACAACGCGGCTTCGAACGGTACTCGCTCAATGCAAGTTTCAAGATCCGGAAGCTCGCCTCACCGACGCCTTGATTTTCGGCATGAAGAACCACACAGTGAGAAGTAAACTCCTCACCGAAGACGAGCCGACTCTACAAACCGTAATCAAATTAGCGCAAACCGCGGAAGCAGCCGACGCAGCGGCAAGAGAATTAAAAGAGCACGGAAGGCGAGAAACCATTGCCAAAATCGACGCCGAGTCTCCCAGCGCCATGGGAACAGACGTCCGCGGCCAGCTAACTAGCAACGGGGACGACTGCCTCCTCCTGCAAGACCAACCGAGACACCCTAGAGCTACTCATCCAGCCCCCTGCGCGGGCTGCCGGGGAAATCACCAGCGCCATCGATGCCCGTTCCGCGACACCACTTGCCGCCGTTGCAACCGGAGAGGCCACATCGCCATCGCATGCAGGGCAACGGCACCAGAAGAAACTTTTGCCACACAACAATACCAGCGACCCCAAAACCACCCCCCCCAATCGCGAGAAAGGAGACCGTTCCGCAACTCGGGTCAAAGGAATTACCCCACCGCTAACCGAGACTACAATAGAGGTAACTCTCAATATTCCGTGAATAACACGGCAACCAAAAAGGGGGCTAAAATTGTTATCTCGTTGTTGCTAAATAACCAGCCTTGCTCAATGGAGCTAGATACGGGTTCGAGATATACCATCATGCCCTGGGAAAAATTTAAGCTATATATGCCTAATGTGTCTGAGGCTGACCTAATTCAAACCTCTTTGGTGATCAGAGACTTCCAAGGGGGGGTAATCTCGGTCCTGGGAACTGCAAATGTACCTATTGTATTTAAGAATGTCAAATGTACCCTTCCCATGCTTATTGTGACGGGGGCCAAACACTCCCTGCTAGGGCTAGCATGGATGGAACCGTTGGGGATTGAAATTTCGGGTGTGTGTAATGTAAACTGTGATATTATGCCTAACTTTGTGAAAGAGTTCCCTGAAGTGTTCAGCCCCACCTTAGGATTGTATAAGGGAAACCCCATATCTTTCTCTATTGACCCCAAGGTCCCACCAGTTAGACTGAAACCTCGCAGGGTTCCCCTCCCGCTTCTCCCCAAGCTAGACTTACAGCTGGACAAACTCATTAGTCAAGGTATCTTGGTCCCTGTGGAACAGGGGCCATGGGAAACTCCCATAGTGACACCCCTGAAGCCAGATGGCTCCTTAAGAGTTTGCGCTGATTACAAATCAACCCTGAATAAGGCACTCCAACACCACCCCTACCCCATTCCGGTTGTGCAACAACTCTTACACTCCCTGGGGGAGGGGAAAAGGTTCGCAAAGATCGACCTGGCGCAGGCTTACCAGCAACTTCCGGTCGATGAACAAACAGCAAACGCTCAAACAATTGTAACGCACAGGGGGGCTTTCAAATGCACGAGGTTACAGTTTGGGGTGAGCATAGCCCCAGGGATATTCCAGAGCATCATGGAACGCCTATTGTCAGGGGTAAATGGGGCCATCCCATATTTTGATGACATCTTAATTGCAGGGGAAAACCAGGAACAAGTGAACAAAAGAATAAGGGAAGTACTTAAGAGGCTACAGGACAAAGGGTTACGAATCAAGCCTGATAAATGTGTCTGGGGAACTAACAGTATTGAATTCCTAGGATATAAAATAGATAAGGAAGGTATCCACCCCACAACTGAGAAGCTGAGAGCAATTAGAGAAGCCCCAGAGCCACGAGATAAGAGTGAGTTGCAAGCATTTTTGGGCCTCCTTAATTTTTATTCCGTTTTTTTAAAGCAGAAGGCAACAGTAGCAGAGCCTCTCCATCGTTTACTCCAGAAGGAAGCCCGCTGGACATGGGGGAAAATTGAACGTGAAGCCTTTGCTCAAATAAAAAATTTACTAACTTCTAAAAGTGTAGTAGTCCAATATAGTGCCTCACTACCCATTAGGCTCACGTGCGACGCTTCGCCGTACGGCATAGGAGGAGTCCTAGCTCACGTTCTACCTAATCAGACAGAGGCCCCAATAGCATTTTTTTCAAGAACCATGACCAGCACAGAGAGAAATTATAGCCAGTTAGACAAGGAGGCTCTGGCATTAGTGGCAGGGGTAAAGAAGTTTCACAATTACATTTTTGGAAGAAATTTTGAGCTAGTCACTGACCACAAACCCCTACTAGGCCTGCTAGCCCCCAACAAGCCCACTCCACCTTTTATGTCTCCAAGACTAATCAGATGGGCCCTTTTCCTCTCTGGGTATCAGTATGAGCTCACCCACAAGGGGGGGAAGGAAATCAATCATGCAGACGGCCTCAGCAGATGCCCCATAGCAGACTTGGTAGAAGACCCTGTTCCAACCACAGACGTGCTAATGATAGAACTCGAGGAAAACCCACTAACCACAGCAAAAGAGGTAGCTGCACACACGCAGCAAGACCAAATCCTGAAACAAGTAGTGAACTGTGTTCTAAAGGGATGGCAAAATGATATTGTTAAACCTGAATTGTGTGATTTTAAGAACAAAAGGCTTGAATTGTCATATGTAAAAGGTTGTTTGCTGTGGGGGGATAGAGTGATCATCCCCAAACGCCTAAGGGAAAAGGTACTCAGAATGTTACACGTGGGCCATCCTGGGATTGTCAGGATGAAGAGCCTAGCAAGGGGACATTTATGGTGGCCAGGGCTTGATGCTGATATTGAAAGTTGGGTTTCAAAGTGTGACCCGTGCCAAGAGTCTAGGCCCAATCCCCCCAAAACAACTCCGGCTGAGTGGGAACAGCCTGCTGGCCCTTGGTCTAGGATCCACATTGATTTTGCTGGCCCAGTGGGGTCTCAGTATTTCCTAATAGTGGTTGATGCTTTCTCCAAATGGTTGGAAATAATAGCAATGAACAACATAACCACAAGTGCCACTATCAAGGTATTGAGCAGACTGTTTGCATCCCATGGTTGCCCTGATCTATTGGTGTCTGACAATGGACCACAACTAACAGCCAGGCAATTCGAATTATTCCTAGATGGCCTGGGGGTCAGACATGCCCTCACCTCGCCTTACTCGCCCTGGGCTAACGGGTTGGCAGAACGTTACGTAAGGGTGGCTAAAGAGGCATTGCACAGGTCAGGCCCTGGAGATGTGCAACAGAACTTGGACCAATTCTTATTAACCCAGCACATTACCCCTAACTCGCACACACATGTAAGCCCTGCAGAGTTATTGATGGGGAGAAAGTTGAGGTCACCACTAGACAGGTTAAACCCAAGGTTCTGTTTGAATAATAACCAAATGTGCATAAAACCAGAAAGAGAAATGTATTTGGGTCAAAATGTATATGTAAAATGCTTTGATGGAAATGTAAACTGGATGAAGGGAATTATTGTTAAGCAAAATGCACCCAAGACTTATATTGTTAAACTGGAGGATGGTCGTTTGTGGAAACGACACATAGACCACATTCGGAAACGAACTGAAAACCAATTACAACAACCCGCTGACTCGGACTCTCCCCCCTCAACAGACTTTTATACATTGCCCGAACTAAGAAACACGCAGAGAGACTTATCGGGCCAGGGGGAACCATCCAGCGACGCCGAGCCATCCTCGTCCTCCGAGGCCTTCGTTGGGCCCGCCAGGCCTAGTCCGCCGCACCGGGAGAACAGCGGCGAGCCATCCTCCACAGTCAGTGGCGAAGGAGAAAATGGACTGCGCAGGTCAGCGCGAGAGTCTCGAAGGCCTCACCGATTGGACGACTTCGTCACGTGGCTTTCTTGATGGATGGGTCCAACTATGAGGGGAGGGGTGTTGTATCCTGAAATGGCTACCTTGTAACGCTGTAAATAGTTTGTTCCTCTTTTCCAGCGCTGTCTGAGCCCAAGCAGGAAGTCGCTCCTGATTGGCTCAGACGCGGCCGGCTCTCGCTTTGGCGGGAACCGCAAAAGTATAAAAGAAGCGGCTTCTCCCTGCAGAGCCAGTCGGTACTCGCTGAATCGTCACTTTACCTTGCTGAGCTGTCACTTATTCTCTGAGCTGAATAAAAGTACCGATTGCTCAAACCCTGTCTCTGGGTCTACTTCACTTCCCCTGCCACACGCATCAAGCCACACCCACACAACTGATAGTAAAACAAAATTAATCCCACCACTGCCCTTGTTGTTCCACACATCTAGGGAACCTCGGTGATGAAGCTGGGCCTTATCACATCCATTTGCAAGTGTGAACATATTGTGACGATGCTCCAAAACTGGAAGTTTTTAAGAAGAGATTAGACAATCTGGTATATGGTTTCCTGCCTGAGCAATAGCAATAGCATTTAGACTTACAGTATATACCGCTTCATAATGCTTTGACAGCCCTTTGTAAGCAGTTTACAGAGTCAGCCTATTTCCCCCAACAATCTGGGTTCCCGTTTGACCCACCTCAGAAGGATGGACCTTGGAATACTAATAACTAAAGATCTAAGTGCCAAAGCCCACTGCAACAACATCGTCAAGAAGGCCTCAAAATTTGTTAATCTAATAATCCTACGTAGCTTCTGCTCTGGAAATCTCACACTACTTACAAGAGCTTACAAAACTTTCACCAGACCCATCCTAGAATACAGCTCATCTGTTTGGAACCCATATCGCATTTCTGACATTAACACCCTTGAAAATGTCCAAAGATACTTCACCAGAAGAGCCCTTCACTCCTCTACCCGAAACAGAATTCCCTACAAAACTAGACTTACAATCCTGGGTCTTGAAAGCTTAGAACTACGATGCCTTAAACATGATCTAAGTATTGCCCACAAGATCATATGCTGCAATGTCCTGCCTATCAAAGACTACTTCAGCTTAAACCACAACAACACAAGAGCACACAACAGAGTCAAGCTTAATATAAACCGCTCCAAACTTGACTGTAAAAAGTACGACTTTAGTAATCGAGTTGTTGAAGCGTGGAAATCATTACCGGACTCTGTAGTGTCATCCCCTAACTCCCAACATTTTACCCTAAAACTGTCCACGGTTGACCTCTCCAGATTCCTAAGAGGTCAGTAAGGGGCATACATAAGGGCACTAGAGTGCTTTCTGTCCCCTGTCCTATAGTCTCTCCTATATCTCCTATATCTTCTCTATTATATCTCTATAAGCTTTATTGTATATTATTATGTACTGGACAAAATAATAAATAAAATAAAATAAATAAATGGAAGGCTGAGTCAACCTTGAGCCTGTGGTGAGATTTGAACTGCTGAACTACAGCTGGCAGTTAGCTGAAGTAGCCTGAAGTGCTGCACTCTCTAACCACTGTGCCATCCCATCTGTGGGGGTTGGACTATTTTTATTTTTTTATTTTATTCATTTGTCCAATATACAATACATATGGAAGAGAATAGACATGAAGTAATATATATAAAGATAATATGTAAAAATAGAGGAGAAGATATATGAAAGGAAGAAAAAAAATATGATATATGATGTTCTGTCTGGG
The DNA here is from genome assembly GCF_031021105.1 of Erythrolamprus reginae. NCBI lineage: Eukaryota > Metazoa > Chordata > Lepidosauria > Squamata > Dipsadidae > Erythrolamprus > Erythrolamprus reginae. The sequence goes on from NC_091950.1 coordinate 22,975,627, forward strand.
TTTTCCCAGACCTCCACACCCACTGAAAAACAGCCAGACACTCTGGTAAAATCCAAAAATAATTTATAGCAGGAAAAAATAAGCACAAAAGAAAACCTGTCTTCACAGCAGACAGGTTACAATACTTTACAACAGGGTCCTGATGTCCAGTCAATTCCAAAAGCTTCTTGCTGGCACACCCCCCCAAGGTTTCAAGAGTCCAAGGCACAAACCAGGATTGTAGCCACCAAAGTTCACAAACAGGTCTCACGAATCTCCAAGATAAAACTCCACAAGCCAGGAAGGGTGGGGCCGCCTTTTATCCTTTCCCAAGCACCACACCCAAACCCAGCTGCGACCCCTAATGCTGGAAATATCTGGCCAATTGCGTTCTTCTCTCGTTAGCTCTCCTCTGTCGCATATCTATGAAGTCACTAGCATCTTCCCCCAGGGAATCCAGGCTGCTTGCTGGGGAGAGCTCCCCCTGGTGGAACTCTGGCTGTCCTTCATCTTCAGCCTGGGATTCAGCTTCTTCATCAGTCTGCCCCTCCTGGTCCTCATCCTCTGAGCCAGACACCGACAGCAAATCAGCCATTCCCGGAGGGGTCCCAGGCTGAACCACAACATATGAGATAAAGGAAAGACAATTGGACAGGGGACGAAAGGCACACTAGTGCACTTATGTACGCCCCTTACTGGCCTCTTAGAAACCTGGAGAGGTCAATCGTGGAGAGTCTAAGGGAGAAATGTTGGGGGTTAGGGGTTGACACTATTGAGTCTGGTAATGAGTTCCACGCTTCGAAAACTTGATTGTTAAAGTCATATTTTTTACAGTCAAGCAGTTAATATTAAGTTTGAATCTGTTGCGTGCTCTTGTGTTGTTGCTGTTGAAGCTGACCGGTAGGACGTTGCAGCATATGATCTTCTGGTCAATACTTAAATCGTGTTTTAGGCGCCGTAGACCCAGGATTATTAGTCTATTTTTGTAGGGTATTCTGTTTCGAGTGGAGGAGTGAAGGGCTCTTCTGGTGAAATATCTTTGGACGTTTTCAAGGGTGTTGAACTCCGAGATGTGGTATGGGTTCCAGACAGATGAGCTATATTCAAGGATGGGTCTGGCAAAAGTTTTGTAGGCTCTGGTGAGTAGTGTGAGATTGCCAGAGCAGAAGCTGTGTAGGATCAGGTTAACAACTCTAGAAGCCTTTTTGGCAATATTGTTGCCGTGGGCTTTGGCACTTAGATCATTTGATATTAGTATTCCAAGGTCTTTTACTGAGTGTGGGTTGGCTGTGAAATTTTGTTTCAGTTTATATATGAGGTTCGGATTCTTTTTGCCGATGTGGAGGGTAGAGCATTTGTTGGTTGATATTTGAAGTTGCCAGGTGTTAGACCAATGTGAGACAAAGTCAAGGTCTTTTTGGAGAGTAAATGTGTTGTCAGTGGTGTTGAAAAGAAGACCTCCAAGCTCCCTTCCAGCTCTGTCATTCTGTTCTGTTCCGTTGTGAATGTTTGTAAAAATCTTCCAAAGCAGTTCGGGGATGGGTTGCGTTTTTAGTGTCCTTTTGAAAACAAGGAAATTGTTGTCCCCCAGTTTCCTCTGGCCAACAAGCTCACGCCATCCGTCTTCCCTTCCTCCTCCTTCTTTCGAACAGGAAGCTGGTTTCTCTTAGGAGGATAAAAATATACATGTGTCTTTGGCACAACCCTTGTTTTCTCTCACGGGATTAACTTGCTCCAAGCTGTTCCATCAGCTTTGTGAATCAAGAGGCTCTCGGGGACAAATAGGAAGCTTATCCGAGGGAGGGAAAAATTAGTTTTCATCTTCATTCATTCCCAAAAGGGAAGTGGGCTTGAAATTGGCTCCTGAAATGGCGAAAGCGACCTGATTTTTAAGTTTAGATTTCATATATATATTGTATTATTGTATTTCTTTTTGTTGTGAACCCTGAGTCTGCGTAGAAGGGGGGCATAGAAATCTAATTAATAAATAATAAATTAATTTCTCCCCTTCTTTTTCCTTCGTTCTTCCTTCAAAGAGGTTCTGATAAGATAACTGGGTAATTAAATAAGAACAAATTATAGTGTACTTAATTGATCTACCATGTTTCCCCGAAAATAAGACGCTATCTTATATTAATTTTTGCTCCAAAAGTTGTGCTACGTCTTATTTTCGAGGGGTGCCTTATATTTCTCAAATATTTATTTATTTTATTTATTTATCAGATTTGTATGCCGCCTCTCTCCGTAGACTCAGGGCGGCTCACAACAATAACAAAGACAATGTAAGAACAAATCTAATAATTTAAAAAACACTAAAAACCCCATTATTAAAAGCAAGCATACACACAAACATACCATAATAAGACAAATTCACAGGCAGAAAAGCTGACACCCCCCAAAGAAAGTGTACCATACGGTACACTGATTAGGGTACGGTACCTGTCAGTATGGCACCCACACACAAACGACGGCACTTATATGGTACAACAGTATACTCCCGCTATTGCAGCTTCTGGCCACCAGAGGAACTACAGTCTACGCACTGTAGTGGAGACTGTAATGGCGGTGGACGGTACAAAGCGATGGAAGGGGCCAGCAGGAGACGCCACATTATTACGGTACCACTATGAACAGCTTTGAATGGTACCGTATGTTTTTCCACCGTACCGTATGTAAACTTGACTATGCCTTATTTTTTTGGGGTGTCTTATATTAGCAAATTCTGCAAAACCTATGATATGCCTTACTTTTGGGGTACGTCTTATTTTTGGGGAAACAGGGTAGAATGTATACAGAAAAAAGAACGATAAACTGCTGAAATGTAAGTCTAAAACTTTCAACCAATGTTAAGCATGTTTGTTAATTTTGTTTAATTAAATAAAGTCTATTTTAAAAACTTTTTTTTTTAAAAAAAGGTTTTGACCAGCGAAATTTGATTGGCAGTTTTTGGTGTTTTTTTTAAAAAAGTAGATGGAGGCTGTATCCCACCCCTTTTTATATCGGCTCTTTTTTGATACCCCAGGGATGTCCCTGTTTGTGTATACCCGCAAACACACTCTTACCTGAAGCACATGTTTGCCTTGTTCCCAAAGCATTACAATTCCCATACACCATTTTGGGCGAGTTGCTCCAAGTTGGGCAATATTTTTCTCTTGGATTTAATGCATTCCGTGTGATGTTGGTGTGCATATTTTTTTTATTGTGTTGTTCCGTCTTAAAAAGTGGTATTTTTCTTTGCTCAATAATTGCATCTCTCTTGGCAGAATATAATTACTTGAATTGTGAAATTACTAAAAACATCTATCTATATTCTATTAAAGCGTAAATTGTTACGCTTTGTCTGTTTGTATCCTCAAGTCAGCTCAAATGGTGAGCCATTATACGGAGCAATTTTTAAATGAAAGTACCTAAAACCTGTGAACTGAAAGAATGAGTAAAAAATCCGGGAGCCATGACTCTTGTGGAATTGAAGCTTCCAAGATATTCAGTCAGTACAGTGGTACCTCTACCTATAAACGCCTCTACTTAAGAACTTTTGTATATAAGAACCATGTGTTCAAGATGTTTTTGCATCTCCTCAAGAACCATTTTCCCCTTACAAACCCCAGCCTCCAAAACTGTAACCCGAAAAGGCAGGGAGAAGCCTGCGTGGGGCCTCTCTAGGAATCTCCTGGGAGGAAACAAGGCCGGAAAAGGTGGGAAGAAGCCTCCGTGGGGCCTCTCTAGGAATCTCCTGGGGAGGAAACAGGGCTGGAAAAGGCAGGGAGAAGCCTCTGTGGGGCCTCTCTAGGAATCTCCTGGGAGGGAACAGGGCCTCCACCCTCCCTGTGGTTTCCCCAATTGCACGCATTATTTACTTTTACATTGATTCCTATTGGAAAAATTGCTTCTTCTTACAAACTTTTCTACTTAAGAACCTGGTCACAGAACGAATTATGTTCATAAGTAGACTGTATTGGGTTTTTGCCGGTACAGACCACTCTACAACTCCAATAGGGAAAATGGAGCTGCGTTTGTGTGTGCAGTTTTGGGTGACTGGCGGGCGCCCGTGCGAGATTTGGCTTTTCCGCATGTGCAGGAAGTAAAATCTTGTGCAAGGATAATAATTAATAATAATAATAATTTATTAGATTTGTATGCCACCCCTCTCCGGAGACACGGAGCAGCTCACAACAAAAACAACAATGTGACAAATCCAATATATTAAAAGACATCTAAAAACCCATTATTATTGTTGCGAGCCGCCCCGAGTTTACGGAGAGGGGCGGCATACAAATCTAAATAATAATAATAATAATAATAATAATAATAATAATAATAATAATAACAACAACAACAATAACAATATTAAAACCATGCAACACAATCATATCAATTATGCTCATACACACAAAATTTCACCAATTTTCAGTATTTTTTGCTTCCGTGCATACATGGAAGCAAAGAAATCAGTGAAAAAATCTCATGTGTGCAAGCACCCTTGTGCAACATTTTGTTTCCTGCACAGCCAAATCTCATGTGGGTGCCCATACACGCCGGTCGCCCAAAGCTGCGCACACAACTGCACCGGTAGAGGCGGTGACAAGGAACCCTCGCCTGTATTCAGCCCAGTTTTATTCACAAAGTTGTGGCTGTTGCAATGACTCTACCGTCAACTGATCTGATGCTCCCTACCATCTTCCCACAAGCAAAGTCAATGGGGAAGCCAGCAGGAAATCAGAAGTCACTCGCTCCCACTGATTTTTTTTTGTCCACCCTTTTTCATTCTGTTCTTTTGGTCAGGTAAGTAAATGCAGTGGTACCTCTACTTACAAACTTAATTTGTTCCGTGACCAGGTTCTTAAGTAGAAAAGTTTGTAAGAAGCAATTTTCCCCATAGGAATCAATGTAAAAGCAAATAATGCATGCGATTGGGGAAACCACAGGGAGGGTGGAGGCCCTGTTTCCTCCCAGGACATTCCTAGAGAGGCCCCACCTTTTCCAGCCCTGTTTCCTCCCAGGAGATTCCTAGAGAGGTCCCACAGAGGCTTCTCCCCGCCTTTTCCGGCCCTGTTTCCTCCCAGGAGATTCCTTGAGAGGCCCCACGGAGGCTTCTCCCTGCCTTTTCCAGTTACAGTTTCGGAGGCTCGGGTTTGTAAGTGGAAAATGGTTCTTGAGAAGAGGCAAAAAAATCTTGAACACCCGGTTCTTATCTAGAAAAGTTCGTAAGTAGAGGTGTTCTCAGGTAGAGGTACCACTATTATTGAAGTTAATTTGTCAATGCAATTATTTCCTGTTTATGATATATCCCTCTGATAGCAAATCTATGGCACATGTGTCCAAAGTGGCACACAGAGCCATGTCGCCTGGCACGCGCAGCATCGCCCATTCCTTTCCAGAATTCTGCCCGCATGCTTGCGCAACAATCAGCAGGCCTTCATGTGTGCATCGGTGCATCAACTGGAAGAGCCCGGTGAACCCGAGGAACCATTAGAGGGGGCTGATATGACAATGGGGGAGTGGTCCCAGTTGGAGGATGAGGAAGACATTAGAGTGGACAGTCCATGGATAGATCCTCGATATAGGAGATGGCTGCAAAGGCTAGAGGAATTGCCTAGAAAAAGGTATTAGCTTACAGCCTTACCTCTTTGGGGTGTGATGTCATTTCCAGGCAGTATAAAAGCAAAGGATTTTGGGTATTTGGGTGTGGGGTTTCAACGCCGTTCAGTGGAAGAGGTTTTAGAGTAGGGGTGTGCTTGAAAAAGGCTTCAAAAACATGATTCCCGACTCACTAAAAGACATCCTTTACTGGATGATTTTTGTCCGGGATTTCAGTGAGCTGATTTATACTCTTGAATGGTAAACAGACTCTGTTATCTAAGGCAGTGTTTCCCAACCTTGGCAACTTGAAGATATTTGGACTCCAACTCCCAGAATTCTGGGAGTTGAAGTCCAGATATCTTCAAGTTGCCAAGGTTGGGAAACACTGATCTAAGGAACGCCATTAGGCCGAGTTGGCGCTTTTGCCAGACTTTGTTGATGCTTCACTCTGTAGAGATAAATAACTCCCTTTCCCTTTCCATTCAAATCTGCTTTTTGCTGTGTTGCTTTTCTCAATAAATGAGATGAGGGACTTTGGTGGGTTCGCTCCAAGAGACCATGCACAGAACACATGCCACAAACCGGGCTATGCAAACATCCATGGGATGAAGGCAGCATGCGAAACCATAGCTTTCTGGTCCACAGAAAAATCTCTCTCCACGGAAATGATCTCCAGTGCCCCAAAGTTTTGGGTGCCATTGCATTAAGCCAGAGTTCAGCAGCCTGCGGCTCTGGAGCCGCATGTGGCTCTTTCATCCTTCTGCTGCAGCTCTGTGTTGCTAGTCAGCATCACAATTTTGAGAGGAGCTTCTGGTTTGGGACAGCGGGAAGCATGGCGTACTAGGAGACTCTATGGCAAGGGGTAGGTTTTCTGGTCAGCTCTACAATTGATAGGCTTTTGGTTAGGACTGGTAGAGGAAAAAGGACACTGTTGTGGTTAGCTCTGGCCCTGCTCCTGCCCCAAGGACTGTGGATGTGGGGGAGACATCCACATGCTGCAGGCCTGTTTTGCCCCCGGTGGAATCTGCTGATGAAGGCTCCTCTGACCAAGAAGACATGAGTGACAGGGAGGAGGAGAGTGTGGCAGAAAGATCAGAAGATCAATTATCTAGCTCCTCCTTGGATTCCGAACAAGAGTTAATGATACAGCCACACATGCGAAGAGCGATGCATAGGCAACAACAACTGAGAGATTATTATCAAAGAAAATGAGGCCACCTGTGGTTGGGTGGGGCTGTGGTAATTAGTGAGGCTGCTACAAATAGCAGCCTGTGGGTTTGGCCATTGTGGAGGATTATCTGATCGTTGTGTTTCGTGACTGCTTTACTGACTTGGACTTTTTGGGTGCTGATCTTTCCCCGCTTTGAAACTGAAGCAGAGCAAAGTGTGTTTTACTTTGTGAAAGAAGGAGGACTGTGAATTGCCTCACAGCTGCAAGCTAAGTATCAAATTACCAGTTTGTTTGGAGGCAAGAGCTCTTTGCTATACCAAAAGAGGGCTTGGTTTAAGTGAATTTTCATTATAAAGAACATTGTTTTGAATTTTCAAACGTGTGTGTGTCTGAAATTTGTACCTGTGCATTTTTGGGATGATTCTACCAGAGAGCCCGACAGAACAGACACCATGCTAGGAGGAGACTCTATGGTGGGAGAATCAGACTTCCGGTCGGCTCCAGAATTGAATAGCGTGATTCCGGTTAGGACCTTTGTGGCTCTTTTGAGTGTTGCTGACCTCTGCATTAAGCCATAGTGGGGCTTTCTATTTGAAATTAGGCTATAGAGTGAGGAGGTCAGGCAAGGGTTCCTTATCGTCACCACTACCAATGCAGTTGTTGGCGCAACTCTGGGTGACCGGTGGGCACACCCGTGCAAGATTTGGCTTCTGCGCATGCACACGAAGCAAAATCTCATATGAAGATGCTTGTGCATGTACGATTTTGCTGATTTTTGGCTATTGCTTTGCTTTCGTGCATGCGTGCAAGCAAAAAAACACTAAAAATTGGCAAAAACTCTCGTGTGAGTGTTCTCGCATGAGATTTTGCTTCCTACATATGCAGATAAACCAAATCTCATGCAAGCGACGGTGCCTACCCGCCGATCAGCTGGAGTTGCGTGCACAGCTCCATTTTCCCTACCGGAGCTATAGGGGATCCCATACCATTAGGAACCCAATACTGGAGGAGGTAAAGAAATATAGAATGGGATTTAACAGGGAAGCTTGTATACAGTTAATATCTTTGGAGAAGGGCGGCATACAAATCTAAATAATAATAATAATAATAATAATAATAATAATAATAATATTGGTGCTGCTAATAATAATAATAATAATAATAATAATAAAGAGCATAGACATGATTCTGTGGCACAGATGATCCACTGGAACTTGTGCTGGAACTACCATTTACCAGTGGCAAAGAACTGGTGGGATCATAAGCCCGAAAAAGTGGTCGAAAATGAGCAAGCAAAACTACTGTGGGACTTCCGACTTTAGACTGACCGAATTCTGAAGCATAACACACCAGACATTGTGATTGTGGAGAAAAAGAAAGCATGGATCATCGACATCGCAATCCCAGGGGACAGCAGAATTGAGGAGAAGCAGCTAGAGAAATTAATGAAATACAAAGATCTAAAAATCGAGCTGCAACGACTCTGGCATAAGCCCGTGAAAGTGGTCCCAGTGGTACTTGGCACGCTGGGCGCAGTACCAAAGGATCTCAGCGGACATTTGAAAACCGTCGGAATTGACAAAATCTCCACCTGTCAATTGCAAAAGGCTGCTTTACTGGGATCGGCAAACATAATTCGCCGCTACATCATGCAGTCCTAGGTGCTTGGGAAGCGCCCGACTGGTGATGAAATACGAAGTCCAGCATAGTGATCTCATTTGCTGTGTTGTAGTGACATAATAATAATAATAATAATAATAATAATAATAATAATAATAATAATAATAATAATAATTCACACTTGCACTAAGGCTGACCCAAAATAAGGGCAGCTGGCTGGGGAATTCTGGGAATTTATTTATTTAATTCGACTTCTATGTCGTCCAATCCCAAAGGACTCAGGGCGGCTTGAATTCTACACATCTTAAAAGTCACCAGAGTTGAGAAACAACTGTCCTAAAAAAATAATAATAATGAAGTACCGTTACACGGAGTCTTGGATTATCTATTTCCTGACCCACACACTTTCATAAGCTTCCAACTCATTCATCCTAACTATCCAATTCTCCCAGAAACATACAGTGGGCAACGCATGTGGATCTTTCATTATTTTGTTTTAATTTATTCCTCTTTCAAAATGAATGGATGGAGAAATTCTTCCCGTACTTTCCCACCCCGACCTCTCCCCGTTGCCTGAATACCCGGAATTAAGTGTAATCCATTCCCCGGGTCACATCTGGAAGGGACAGGATATGGAATATTAAAACAATAGTATCTCGGAGATGTGATGAAGGTGGCAAATGATTCCCCACCCCTCCCACCCAATAAATGCCGAGACGCCTGGAACAGCCTTGCTGCCTTCTACAAACAGTTATTTTGCGGGTGGAAAAATCCCAGGCGTTTGTTGTCCATCCCCACCCCCTGGGGGAAATCTGAATGAAATTTCAATTGTCCTTCAAGGGCTGCAGTGGGCTGGACAGCCAAATTGAAGCAAGCCACCTCTGGCCAACATGCAAGGTGCTTTGCCTCCCGCCCCACCCTGCCTATGGCTTATTGCTATCAATGGGGTCGCGGGGCGGAGCATTTGAGAAAACGGGATCTGAAACCGGAAGGGGGGAGATGGACGGAGGCCACAAGAGGAGAGCCCGGATGGAGATGTCCGTGGTTTAGAACAGTCTGCCAACGCTCGAGTCCTTCGGAGATGCAATTAGAGGCTCCGTCTCAGGCCCCCTCGTCAGCCATGACAGCAGCTGGAAATAATGAGGAACGGCTGGAAAGGGCCTTTTGGCGACGGGGAAGAACCACCAGGAGAGACTCAAGAGCCCTGCGCGGACTAAGCCTGCAGGAGAGGGAGGATGGATGGAACGACTCCCATTTTGCAGATGGGGACGGGGAGCTTGCGACTTCAGCGGCCTTCTCCCTCCGAAAGCCACAAATGCTTCCGTTGCTTCCCCAGGCCCAGTCAAGGCGGGCGGTCCTTGCCGCCAGAAGGGTCAGGCAGGGCGGAGTTGTGTTAACCGGACAGATCTTGCGAGATGAACTTGCGTAAGCGCTCCAGGTACTGGCTGTAGAGTTCAATGTCGTTGTGGCCGGCTCCTTCCACCCAGAGGGGCTCCACCGCCTTCGGGCAGCGCTCGTAAAGGGCCAAGCCGTGAGAGAAGTCGATCACCTCGTCTTCGGTGCCGTGGATGAACAGCACGGGGGAAGTGATGCGCGACACCTTGTCGATACTGCGGAAGAGAAAGGAGACACAGAGAATGACGGGAGGTTATTGCAAGGTTTTTCTCATTCTCGGCAACACGGATGAGCTGGGGAATTCTGGGAGTTGAAGCCCACAGGTCTCAAAGTGGCCGAGGTTGAGAAACACTCAAATAGAGCCTGGAGACTAGACTGCCACCTGTCAGAAATAGTTGCAGGGGTGGGCTGCTGCCCGGATTGGGGGTGGGGGAACGCAGTGGGGTAGCGAAAATGGAGCTCCACCCCAGAGTACCCAATTTGCACTGAAAGATGTTGAAAGAAAATGCATAAGCCACAGCCACAGTGTGGTAGTAAAAATTTTGGTAGCCCTTCACTGGGAATAAACAATGTCGCTTGGCGGGACCCAGGGGAAGAGCCTTCTCTGTGGCGGCCCCGGCCCTCTGGAACCAACTCCCCCCAGAGATTAGAATTGCCCCCACCCTCCTTGCCTTTCATAAACTCCTCAAAACCCACCTCTGCCGCCAGGCATGGGGGAATTGAGATATTCCTTCCCCCTAGGCCTTTACAATTTTATGCATGGTATGTCTGTATGTATGTTTGGTTTTTATAATAATGGGTTTTAAACTGTTTTTAGTATTGGATTATTATTATATGCTGTCTTATTATTGCTGTTAGCCAGCCCGAGTCTCCGGAGAGGGCCGGCATACAAATCCAATCAATCAATCAATCAATCAATCAATCAATCAATCAATCAAACCCTGATGTACTGGAAGTATAGTTATTCTTTGCTGTTTAAAAGAAGATACAACAGCAGAATTTGCCCCCCTTGTTTTCCTTCCCCAAAATTAAGGTGTGTCTTATACCTCCTTTGAAAAAGATTTTTTTCAACCCTAAAAAGGTGCTAACGATCTTCCTGGCTTACAGGATTTTTTCACAGCTACTCGGATTGTCATCCCTAAGTCTTTGCAGGCTTGTTTTCATTGCTACTCTGTCAGAAGATGGGTTTTTTTCAGCCCTAACCAGGAGATAAAATAATGTGCTGAAGCTGACCAGACTAAGGACACTGGGGCCTGCCAGATGACATTGTTTTGTCGACGGGACCCGAAGAAGGCTAACTCTGTGGGACCTTATCGGCCGCTGGGATTCGTGCGGTAGAAGGTGATTCCGGTGAAACTTTTTTTCCTTGGGTGCCGAAAGAGCATGGGTGTGTACTATCACACATGTGTGAGTGCCCACACCTATAATTCAATGCCTGGGGAGGGCAAAAACAGCTTCCCCTGCTCCCCGGAGGCCCCCTGGAAGCCGGAAAGGGCCTTGTTCCCAACTTCTGATGGGCCCAGTAGGCTTGTGTTTCGCCCTCCCCAGGCTCCAAAGGCTTCCCTGGAGACAGGGGAGGTAAAAACGCCCTCTCCCCTCCCCCTGGAGGCTCCCTGGAAGCCAAAAAGGCCCTCCCAGAGCTTCTGTGTGAGCCAAAAATCAGCTGGCCAGCACACACATGCATGTTGGAGCAGAGCTAGGACAACAGCTCGCATGCCAGCAGATAGGGCTCCACAAGCCCCTGTGGCACCAGTGCAATAGATTCACCATCACTGGCCTAGATGTAGGTGTTGTGGTTAGCTCTGGCCCAGCTCCTGCCCCAAGGACTGTGGATGTGGGGGAGACATCCACATGCCACAGGCCTGTTTTGCTCCTGGTGGAATCTGCTGATGAAGGCTCCTCTGACGAAGAAGACATGAGTGACAGGGAGGAGGAGAGTGTGGCAGACAGCTCAGAAGGAGATCAATTATCTCGCTCCTCCTTGGATTCAGAACAAGAGTTAATGATACAGCCACGCATGCAGAGAGCGATGCATAGGCAGCAACAACTGAGAGATTATTATCAAAGAAAATGAGGCCACCTGTGGTTGGGTGGGGCTGTGGTAATTGTGAGGCTGCTATAAATTTTATTATTTATTATTTGGATGTGTATGCCGCCCCTCTCCGAAGACTCGGGGCGGCTCACAACAAGTGGAACAAATCATAAATAATCCGACTAAATTTAAAATATTTGAAGATTTAAAAAACCCCATATACTAACAGACACGCACACAAGCATACCATGTATAAATTAAACATGCCCAGGGGGAGATGTTTCAGTTCCCCCATGCCTGACGGCAAAGGTGGGTTTTAAGGAGTTTACGGAAGGCAGGAAGAGTAGGGGCAGTTCTAATCTCCGGGGGGAGCTGGTTCCAGAGGGCCGGTGCCGCCACAGAGAAGGCTCTTCCCCTGGGGCCCGCCAACCGACATTGTTTAGTTGACGGGACCCGGAGAAGGCCCACTCTGTGGGACCTAATCGGTCGCTGGGATTCGTGCGGCAGGAGGCGGTCTCGGAGATATTCTGGTCCAATGCCATGAAGGGATTTAAAAGTCATAACCAACACTTTGAATTGTGACCGGAAATTGATCGGCAGCCAATGCAGACTGCGGAGTGATGGTGAAATATGGGCATACCTAGGTAAGCCCATGACTGCTCTCGCAGCTGCATTCTGCATGATCTGAAGTTTCCGAACACTTTTCAAAGGTAGCCCCATGTAGAGAGCATTACAGTAGTCGAACCTCGAGGTGATGAGGGCATGAGTGACTGTGAGCAATGAGTCCCGGTCCAGATAGGGCCGCAACTGGTGCACCAGGCGAACCTGGGCAAACGCCCCCCTCGCCACAGCTGAGAGATGGTTTTCTAATGTGAGCTGTGGATCGAGGAGGACGCCCAAGTTGCGGACCCTCTCTGAGGAGGTCAATAATTCCCCCCCAGGGTGATGGAAGGACAGATGGAATTGTCCTTGGGAGGCAAAACCCACAGCCACTCCGTCTTATCCGGGTTGAGTTTGAGTCTGTTGACACCCATCCAGGCCCCCAACAGCCTCCAGGCACCGGCACATCACTTCCACCGCTTCGTTGACTGGGCATGGGGTGGAGATGTAAAGCTGGGTATCATCAGCATATTGATGATACCTCACCCCATGTCCTTGGATGATCTCGCCCAGCGGTTTCATGGACCGACCCCTGAGGCACCCCACAAGGGAGAGACCTAGGAGCCGACCTCTGACCCCCCACTAACACCGACTGCGACCGGCCAGAGAGGTAGGAGGAGAACCACTGGAGGACAGTGCCTCCCACCCCCAACCCCTCCAGCCGGTGCAGAAGGATACCATGGTCGATGGTATCGAAAGCCGCTGAGAGGTCAAGGAGCACCAGGACAGAGGATAAACCCCTGTCCCAGGCCCGCCAGAGATCATCCATCAACGCGACCAAAGCGGTTTCCGTGCTGTAACCGGGCCTGAAACCCGACTGCTGGGGACCTATATAATCGGCCTCTTCCAAGGACCGCTGGAGTGGAGTGCCACCACCTTCTCAACAACCTTCCCCATAAAGGGAAGGTTGGAGACTGGATGATAGTTATTAAGTACGGCTGGGTCCAGGGAGGGCTTCTTGAGGAGGGGGCGCACGAGCGCTTCTTTATAGAGTGTTGGAAAAACTCCCCTCCCCAAGGAAGCGTTGGTAATCTCCTGGGCCCAGCTCCGTGTCACCTCCCTGCTGGCCGAAACCAACCAGGAGGGACACGGATCCAGTAAACGGGTGGCGGAACTCACAGCTCCAATGGCCTTGTCCACTTCATCAGGTGGACATAAATAGCAGCCTGTGGATTTAGTCATTGTGGAGGATTATCTGATCGTTGTGTTTCGTGACTGCTTTACTGACTTTGACCTTTTGTGTGCTGATTTTTCCCCGATTTGAAACTAAACCAGAGCAAAGTGTGTTTCACTTTGTGAAAGCAGAAGGGCTGTGAATTACCTCACAGCTGCAAGATAAGTATCACAGAACTGATAAGGGACTTGTACAAATTACCAGTTTGTTTGGAGATGAGTGCTCTTTGCTATACCAAAAGAGGGCTTTGTTTAAGTGAATTTTCATTATAAAGAACATTGTTTTGAATTTTCAAATGTGTGTGTGTGTCTGAAATTTGTACCTGTGAATTTTCGGGAGGATTCTACCAGAGAGCCCAACAGAACAGTAGGTAGATTTTTTTCCTCCCCCAAAACTAAGGTGCATCTCATACTCTTATACTCTGAAAAATTCGGTATCTGCTGTGAACTCTGCATTGGTGACAGGAAGGGCATCCGACCAGTAAGCACTCCGCTCCATGTAAGGAATTACATTTGTCATTCAAAAAAAAAAAAAAGACCAAAAATAAAAATAAAAATGGGCAGGATAGACTTTTCAAAAATCATGCTTCCAAAAAAAAGAAATTAAAAGATTTGGAAGGAGGGCGAACAGAAAAGCCTAAATCCAGCAGATTGCAATAGTAAAATTCAATTGTACATCTGCCCCTCCTTGGCTGACAACCCCCCCCCGCCCGCATTCCCGCTTCCTCAAGGACTTACTTTGGGAAAGCATCAAAGCAGTAGGTCTTTTTGGTTTCTGGGAAGGCAACGCGCATGCCCGAGGTTAAAGGTGAATGTAGGATAACAGCTGCGCACTCATAGCGGGAGGCCAGGTCCACTGTGGGCACCGTCCCAATGCTTTGCCCGTAGAGGATGATGTTCTCGGGGCTGATCCCGTATCTGTGCAGAGAGAGGAGAAGGAACCACAGGGGTGCCATCACAAGGTAAATTATTATATTATTATTATTATTATTATTATTATTATTATTATTATTATTATTATTATTATTATTATTATTATTATGTCAGTACAACACAGCAAACGAGATCACTATATGCTGGATTTCGTATTTCATCACCAGTCAGGCGCTTCCCAAGCACCTAGGACTGTGTGATGTAGCGGCGAATTATGTTTGCCGATCCCAGTAAAGTGGCCTTTTGCAATTGACAGATGGAAATTTTGTCAATTCCGATGGTTTTCAAATGTCCGCTGAGATCCTTTGGTACTGCGCCCAGCGTGCCAAGTACCACTGGGACCACTTTCACAGGCTTATGCCAGAGACGTTGCAGCTCGATTTTTAGATCTTCGTATTTCACTAATTTCTCTAGCTGCTTCTCCCCAATTCTGCTGTCTCCTGGGATTGCGATGTTGATGATCCATACTTTCTTTTTTATCCATGATCACAATGTCTGGTGTGTTATGCTTCAGAATTCGGTCAGTCGGAAGTCGGAAGTCCCACAGTAGTTTTGCTTGCTCATTTTCGACCACTTTTTCGGGCTTATGGAAAATGAGCAAGCAAAATTCCCCCCCGGAGATGATGATGATTTATTAGATTTGTATGCCGCCCCTCTCCGTAGACTCGGGGCGGCTCACAGCATACGATAAGACAATTCATAACAAATCTAATAAGTTTAAAACACATTTAAAACCCCCATTATTAAAACAGACATACACACAGACACACCATACATAAATTATATAGGCCCGGGGGGGGGGGAATGCCTCAATTCCCCCATGCCTGACGGCAGAGGTGAGTTTTAAGGAGTTTACGGAAGGCAAGGAGGGTGGGGGCAGTTCTAATCTCCGGGGGGAGCTGGTTCCATAGAGTCGGGGCCGCCACAGAGAAGGCTCTTCCCCTGGGTTCCCGCCAGACAACATTGTTTAGTCGACGGGACACGGAGAAGGCCAACTCTGTGGGACCTAATCGGTCGCTGGGATTCGTGCGGCAGAATTACATCTTTTATGTTCCTTAGGCACTGCTTGAAGAAGTACAGTTTGTACAAGGGATGGAATTTGCTCCCTACAAGTTGTATGAATTTAAGTCTCCAAATGAAACTGAATAGGCTCATGCTATTTGGAGATAATAATAATAATAATAATAATAATAATAATAACAACAACAACAACAACAACGAGTTGGAAGGGACCTTGGAGGTCTTCTAGTCCAACCCCTTGGTTAGGCAGGAAACTCTACACTATTTCAGACAAATGGTTATCCAACATCTTAAAAAACTTCCAGTGTTGGAGCATTCACAACTTCTGGAGGCAAGCTGTACCCAGGTTAATTGTTCTAACTCTCAGGAAATTTCTCCTTAGTTCTAAGTTGCTTCTCTCTTTGTTTAGTTTCCACCCATTGCTTCTTGTTCTACCCTCGGGTGCTTTGGAAAACAGGGTGACTCCCTCTTCTTTGTGGCAAGCCCTGTGATACTGGAAGATTGCTTTCATGTCTCTCCTGGTCCTTCTTTTCATTAAACTAGCCATGTTCAGTTCCTGCAACCGTTCTTCATATGTTTTAGCCTCCAGTCCCCTAATCATCTTTGTTGCTCTTCTCTGCACCCTTTCTCAACATTCTTTTTGCATCTTGGCGACCAAAACTGGATGCAGTGTTCCAGGTGTGGCCTTACCAAGGCACTTGTCCTGACTAAGGGAAGCAACATCCTCACTTGAAGGCAATCCAGCCCCTAATAAATGCTGGAATGAACAGGGCACCCCATCTTGTCTGTATTTCCTGCTGATGAACATAGCAGTCTCACTCAATTAGCCATACCGGGAGTCCCACCACTGTCCAGGGACTATTGGAGCACTAAGATAGGCAACATTTGTTTATTTATGGCTTAATGGACAATATCTCTCTCCATCTTTCTTGGCCTCAAAAATTAAGTATTACGACCCATGCATTGGATAAAATACTTAGAGGACAAGACAATAAACTGATCAGGAAATTATATCAATAGATGTTAGAAACAGATGAGGTAGAAGATACCGTCAAAGAACCTATGATTGCATGGGCCAAGAACGTTCAACATAATATACACTTAACTGACTGGGAGAGATCATGGAATAACATTTTTAAAATCACATTGTCAGCAGCTTACAAAGAAAAATTTTATAAGCTCCTCTATAGGTGATATTTGCCCCCGCCAAGATTTGCTAAAATCTGCCCCAACCTTAAAGACGTATGTTGGAAATGCAACAAACGCCCTGGAATCTTTTTTCATATGTGGTGGCTGTGCCCTAAAATTCAAATTATATGGAAAACCACACATAAGTGGCTTAGAGAAATATTGGAAGAGGAAATTGAAAGCATGCTTCTGGACATTTGGAAACGACACCACCCCAGACAAAAGCTCTATCTAATGACGCACATAGTTACTGCAGTCAGAATTTCAATAGCACAATTATGGAAGAAAGAATATATCCCGTCTGAAAACTTAATCAGTGAAATTTTTTTTTTTAAGATGTGCTGAAATGGACATAATGACAAATGAAATTAAAGGAGTAAGAAATAAAGAAACTAAAGAGATACAGTGGTACCTCAAGATACGAACCCCTCATCTTACGAACAACTCGTGATACGAACCCGGGGTTCAGAAAAATTTTGCCTCTTCTGACGAACTTTTTTCGAGTTACGAACCGGCGTTCGGCGACTGCTGGGAAGCCGCGCAGCTGTTTTAAAAGGTGACAGCCGGCCTGGGGGGCTTCCCAGCACCCCCCCGAACCCGGGTTCGGGGGGGTGCTGGGAAGCCCCCCAGGCCGGCTGTCACCTTTTAAAACAGCTGCGCGGCTTCCCAGCAGTCGCCGAAAGCCGGTTTTTTTGCATGGCGGGTTTTTTGGTTGCACGGACAGCCGTTTCCCAGCTGTCTCCTGAAGCCGAACGCCAAAGCCGAACTTCCGCGTTCGGCGTTCGGAGACAGCTGGGAAGCGGCGCGGCTGTTTTAAAAGGTCGCAGCCGGCCTGGGGGGCTTCCCAGCACCCCCTCGAACCCCGAACCCGGGTTCATGGGGGTGCTGGGAAGCCCCCCAGGCCGGCTGTCACCTTTTAAAACAGCCGCGCCGCTTCCCAGCAGTCGCCGAAAGCCGTTTTTTTGCGGGGTTTTTTTTGGTTGCACGGATTAATTGACTTTACATTGTTTCCTATGGGAAACAATGTTTCGTCTTACGAACCTTTCGTCATACGAACCTCCTCCTTGCACCAATTAAGTTCGTATCATGAGGTATTACTGTATGGGAAAAATGGTATAGATGGATGCGCAATAAAAAACAAAACTGACAATATAGAGTATAGGTGTATGTATGTATGTTTGTTTGTTTATTTATTTATTAGATTTGTATGCCACCCCTCTCCGTAGACTCGGGGCGGCTCACAACAACAATAAAACAATTCAAGACAAATCTAATAATTTTAAAACATTAAAAAAAAAGACTTGGAAAGAACCGTTGTACCTACCTGAACGGTCTTCTCAGTGCACTGGAAGGAGAGTCCAATATGGGTTATTCTCAATCCTATTGGTCGAGACTGAGTTTAAAATTAGCATAATATTAGGCACCGCCCCTTGCCTGCCCCCAGTGAGCTCAGTTTTAAAAACGACAGGTAATATAATCCAACACTATTTTATTGAACTAATATATATATAACATCCACCAACTCAACGAACCCAGCTTCCCTGAAACAATCCAGTACTGGGTGGGTTTGGACTCTCCTTCCAGTGCACTGAGAAGACCGTTCAGGTAGGTACAACGGTTCTTCTCCATTGCATCTGGAAGGAGAGTCCAATATGGGATATACCCAAGTTCCAAATTAAGTGGGAGGGAGATTGTTAAGTCAGGGCAGCTGGAGAGGTACACACCCTCTGTAATACCCTTCTCCCAAAAGATGCCTCAGCTGAAGCATAGGCATCCAGTCTGTAATGTTTAGTGAAAGTAGATGGAGTCTTCCACGTCGCAGCCCGACAAATGTCCTCGATTGAGGCCTGAGTCATCCAAGCTGCAGACGTGGCTGCACTGCGAGTAGAGTGTGCCGTGACCCCTTGAGGTGGATTCTGAGCTCTAGCCTTATACGCCTCCCCTATGCAGTCCCGGATCCATCGGCTAATTGAACTGGGAGAGACGCCCAGACCCTTCTTTGGTTCTGCAAATGAAACAAACAATGACTCGGACCTTCTAAAGGTCTCGGTCCTTCGAATGTAGATCTTAACTGCTCGCCTAACATCTAGCTTGTGCCACCTAAGTTCTGTAGGGTGACTACCGTGCGAGCAAAAGTCCGGTAAAATTAGTTCTTGCTTCCTGTGGAAAATCGAGTTAACCTTAGGAAGGAATGATGGGTCTAAACGTAAAACCACCCTGTCCGGATAAAATATACAAAGGTCTGGTCTGATGGATAATGCAGCCAAGTCCGATACCCGTCTGGCCGAAGTAATTGCCACTAAAAAGGCCGTCTTGATGGAAAGGAAGTTAAGTTGAACAGTTCTCAGAGGTTCAAAGGGAGGCCCAGTAAGGGCCTTCAACACCAGGGATAAGTCCCACGATGGAAACCTATGAAGAGGTGGCGGATGACTGTTAGAAGCTCCTTTAAGAAAATCCCGTATCCAAGGGTGAATTGCCAAGGAGCGGAATTCCGGTAGTCGGATGACGGTTGCCAATGCAGCCACTTGTCTCCTAAGGGTGTTTGGAGACAGTCCCTTTTCGAGGCCTGATTGTAAAAATTCTAAGACAGTCAGAATATGAGCTTGTCCAGGTTGTACGCCTTTACCGTCGCAGAACTTACAACAGGCTGCCCATGTGGCCTGGTAAATTCTGGACGTGGATGGTCGGCGGGCGGCCTGCATTGTGGCAATGATGTTGTCCGGTAGACAATGCTCCCTCAGTTTGTTCCTTTCAAATGCCAAACGGCTAACTGGAGCCATTGAGGGTCCGGGTGAAGGACTGACCCTTGACTGAGGGAGATTATTTTGTCCGGTATCCGCCAAGGTGGGGAGATCGACAACGCTACCAAGTCCGAGAACCATGGGCGACGTGGCCAATGTGGGGCAACAAGTAGTACCTCCGCTTCCTCCATTATAATCTTGTCTATCACCCTCTGTACCAGATTTGTCGGAGGAAAAGCGTACAACAGACCGCGCGGCCAGCTCGACCGTAAGGCGTCGATCTTCTCTGCCATATGAGAGTGGAACCGTGCGTAGAACCTGGGGAGCTGCGTATTGCTGTGAGTGGCAAACAAGTCCAACAGTGGTGTCCCGAATCGCTGTGTGATCTTGCGGAACAGTTGCGGGTCCAGCCTCCACTCTGTAGGGTCCAAGGTTGTTCGGCTGAGCCAGTCGGCCTGGACGTTGTTGACTCCCGCAATGTGCTCCGCAGCTAGAGAAGCCAGGTTGCACTCGGCCCAATCGAAGAGGGCCAAGGTCTCCCTCATGAGGCGAGGTGATCTCGTGCCTCCCTGATGGTTGAGGTAAGCCTTTGTTGCTATATTGTCCGTCAGGACTAAGACATGACGTCCCCGAACCAAAGCCACGAAATGTTGGAGTGCCAAAAACACAGCCCTGAGCTCTAGGAGATTGATGTTTACAGGGTCGAGGTCCTCCCTGGTCCAGAGTCCCTGAGTCACCTGGGGACCGATGTGAGCGCCCCAACCCGACAAGCTTGCATCTGTGGTCATGACCAGCTGGTCGGGAGCTTGGAACGAGCAACCCTGGAACAGTGCTGGTGAAGTCCACCAATCCAATGAGGCCTTGACACTGTGTGGCAATCTGACCGGCCGGTTTGACTGGCTGAGTTTCGCCTTCTGTGCCGGTAGCAGAAACCCTTGTAATGGGCGAATGTGGTGCCTGGCCCATGGCACAATCCCTATACAGGAAACCATGGTTCCCAGTACCCTGGACAGCAGGGCTAGAGACACCTTTGGTTGTCTCCGGATAGAAGCTATCAAGGCCAAGATACTGTCCAGTCTGTCTGGTGAAAGTGACACCCTGCACGTAGCGGTGTCTATCACCGATCCCAAATGTAGGAGCCTTGTAGAGGGGATCAATTGGCTCTTGGGAATATTGATGGTAAAGCCGTGCTCTTCTAAAAAGGTCATTGTCAGATGGAGGTCTCGGAGTGCCCCTGCCTGGGACTTGGACAACACGATAATGTCGTCCAAGTATGCCATCAGGCGGACGGACCGTGCACGGAGATGAGCTGTGAGCACGTCGAGCAATTTTGTGAAGGTACGAGGAGCCGATGATAGGCCGAATGGCATGGCCCGGTATTGATAATGCGTCCCTTCCACACAAAATCGTAGATACTTGCGATGTGGTGGAAATATTGGTACGTGCAAGTAAGCTTCCTTCAGGTCCAAGGAAGTGAGAAAGTCTTGAGGTCGCACAGCTGCTAGAATGGTGTGCAGGGTGTGCATCCTGAATCTCCGGTAAAGGATGAATTGATTTAACTGTTTCAGATTCAGAATTAATCGACAGCCCCCGGATGATTTGGGGACTACGAACACCATAGAATAAAATCCCATGCCCTCTGTGTGTTTTGGCACAGGCTCTATGGCTTGAATCTGTAAGAGGTGACCTATTTCTTGAAGTAGTTCCTTCCGTTTGGAGGGGGTCTTTGGTGTTGGGCAGTGTAGGAATCGGTTGGGCGGGGGCTGAATGAATTCCAACCGCAGTCCCTGTGTTACTGTCGACAGAGCCCATTTGTCTGAGGAGGTGGTTAGCCAGGAGGCGCTGAAAAGGTGTAATTTCCCTCCTACTGGCTGTGTTAATGAAAAGTCATTTGGGTCGTTTAAACCCACGTTGGCTGGAGCCTCGAAAGGGGCGTCTGTTGGACTGATAACCTCTGGTCCTGTCTGGAAAGGAGGTACGGTCATTCCTGTAGGCATTTTGGTTGTAATTGCCCTGTGAAAAGGATCTAAATTGCTGGTTTGACCGTGATGTGTCCCAACGAAAGGACTGACGTCGATTGTACGGAGTCTGACGACGATCCTGACCCCTCTTGGACCTTGGAAGTATTTTCCGTTTGTCCTTGTCCTCTATGAGGACTTTTTCCAATATGTCCCCAAAGAGTTGAGACCCCTGAAAAGGCGATGATGCCAGGCGCCATTTAGATTTCGTGTCGGCTTGCCAACTGCGTAGCCATAGAAGTCGGCGTGATGCGAGGGTGGCGGACATCCCTCTACCCGCGAACTTTGCAGCATGTAAGGTGGCATCAGCTGAGAATTCTGCTGCAGCCAACAACTTACTGAGATCCTGGCGCATCCGACCGTCCTCTGGCCCTAAGCGAGACATCATATCCTCGATCCAGACGATGGAGGCTCTGTTAAAGAAGGAAGCAGCCGCCGCTGCCCGAAACCCCCATCCGGCCATCATATGGGTCTTCCTGAGGAGAACCTCAGCCTTCTTGTCTTCTGGCTTCAAATTGTCTCCCATCTCGGCAGGGACCAGCGCATTGGAAACCAGTGTCACTACTGGTGAATCTATGGGAGGAAACTGTAAGAGGGCCTCTACTTCGTCGTCAAACGTGTAGAACTTCCTCTCTATCACTGATGGTCCCTGGGCCGCGGCTGGATATTGCCACGGTCTCTTGATACTTTGCACAAAAATTTCAGATGCCGGAACATGGTCTGTTTCAGGCTTAGGTTCTTTTAATAGAGTAGAGGATCTTGATGGTACGGCCTGAGATGGTTGGGCCGGATCCTTCAACTCCATTGTCTGTTTTGCTTTATATAACAGAGTTCTGAATGAGGATTGTTTGAACAGTCCAGCTACCGGTGGCTGTTCTGGAGGTGCCTCATCATCAGACATATCGTAGTCTTTGTCACTATCCTCCATTAACACAGGCTCCTCAGTCACTGATCCTAAACCTGAAAGGGGCGGTGCAGACCAGAGGTCCCGGGTTGGTGCTTGTCTTGGTTGTTGAGGCCCTTGTTGAGCTCCAACCGCTATGCCCTTTGTATAGACATTAGTTAGTAGCTCCTGAAAGGCCGGTGGCATATCCTGCCACATATCAGGTTGATCCCTGAGCCCGGCAGCTGTAGGTGTGAAGGTAGCTGCTGGAACCGCTTTGGCCTGAGGGGAGAAACCCCACACTGGTCTCTCTTGGCACACTGATCCGGGCCTGCTTCTGGGTGCCTGCAGCTGAGCAGGGGTTGCATGATCAGGGGACCAGTCTCTATCCACCCTCTCCCTTGGGGTATGTGGGTCAGCAGCTACATCAAGGCCCAGTGGTGGTCCTGGTTTGGCCAAAGGAGCACTATTGAGAGCTGCCTCCAACTTTTGCTCAAGGGCCTGAATTCGCCTCTCGGCCTCCTTGATGGCTGAGGAAGATGATTGGGAGGATTTTGCTTTGACCTTCCCCTTTTCCTTGGGCTTGGGCACCGAAACAGAAATGGCAGAACCCGAGGCTGGGGCTGGATCTGTATTGCCACAGACATCCATTGTACTCACGGTGAGGCAAGAGAAGATGGTAACGAAAGGCAAGGAAAGCACGGAGCTTTTATTACTGCTGCTTTTTACCACTTGCAAAAACACCTCAAAATGGCCTCCGGTGCCTGCCCTGAAGGGCGCATGCGCGACCCAGCCGTCCCAACTGCTCCTCGCGCCTAAATGGGGCCGTTGGAGAAAAACAGGTTGGGAGGGGGAGCAAGACATTCCCGCCAGCCGTCCAAAATGGCGGGCGCGGGTTGCCGTTTATTAGAAAGAGGCGCGAAAAGGGCTGCTTGCCCTCCAGCCTCTACTGCCGCCTTAAACGTGGGGGGGGATCATGCCCTCGCATTCCCCCTGGCTCGGGTGACCGCCAAACAGGTATTAAAGTATGACCTTCCCCTGGCGTTCGCTCTCCTGTCTCTCCTGTTACCCGGCCTTGAATTGCGCGCGCGCGCGCGCTCGGCCGCCGAACATATGGTCGGCGGCAATTAGCCCTTTGAAGTCTGCCGCGTTGTTCTAAAGGCAGCGGCTGTGGCGCTGGGCTCCGTTTGCCTCTCAGTATTTACTTTAGCTTCTGTAAGCCTTTTGACCGGGGAATCCTCTTTTCTTCAGGGGAACTCCGTGTCCCCGAGCCTCCCAGTGAGGGGGGCGGACCCCCCCACCTTCGGCTCCCAGCCGAGTTTGGCCATGGAGGCCAGTGACACCAGGCTGATCCCCTTGTGGGACGGTACCCTCTATGAGGGAAGAGGTCTCCTGGGGAAATTCGATGGGGGAATCTGCCCACGGAGGGTAGAGACCCCTTCCAACTTCAGTAGTACCTGAAGAAACAGAAAAACAAGAAGAGAAATAGTTAAAACAGTTAAAAACAATTTAAAATAAAACATTTCTTTATTACAACAAACTCATACGTCTCGTTACATTGACTGAGTTTTTAAAACTGAGCTCACTGGGGGCAGGCAAGGGGCGGTGCCTAATATTATGCTAATTTTAAACTCAGTCTCGACCAATAGGATTGAGAATAACCCATATTGGACTCTCCTTCCAGATGCAATGGAGAATATTATCTTTCTGTTCTATATTAATATAATGATTGTATTTGGTTTGCTTATGACATAACGAAAGGAGTTGTAATGATGATGTGTTAATAGAAACAGTATTAGATCTGTAAGAACAATAATATGACTTTTTTTTTTTTTTTAAAATAATAAAAGTTTAAATAATTTTTTTTTTTTAAAAACCCTAAGAATGGAGCCTCTATTTAGGAAGCATCTGATTTCTGAGAAAACATTTAAGGAAGAGGCCTCTGAGTGCCCTTGTTGGAAGCTGATGGATTGATCAATCAATCAATCAATCAATCAATCAATCCAGACACCGTTATGAAAAATCCTGGAGATTTTGAATCAACCACCACCACCAACAACAACAGCCAAACGAAGTCTGCCGTTGCTTCTCCTGGAGACTCACCGTGTGCGTAAGGCCTGCCAGGCTGCATCGACGTCAGCATAGAGGTTCTTCTCGGAGGGCTTCCCTGTGCTGGCACCGTAGCCCGAATAGTCGTAAGAAAAGATGTTGCAGCTAATCCGGGTGCCGAGGCTGATGTAGAAGCTGCACATCTGGCCCAGATCCACAGCGTTGCCGTGGGAGAAGAGAACGGTGAACCTGGAAGGGAAGGAAAAGGCTCAGAAAGAGGCCCTGGGAGCACACCTGGTCCTCAGGGGCACCGGAACCAGGGGGTCGAGGTCTATGTTTTTTGCAAGACAGAGCCTATCACTTCAGAATAGAAACAGTCCTTGACGTACAACGGTTCATTTAGTGACAATTCAGTTACAAAGGCGCTGAAAAAAATGACTTATGATTACAGTGGTACCTCTACTTACGAACTTAATTCGTTCCGTGACCAGGTTTTTAAGTAGAAGAAGAGGCAATTTTTCCCATAGGAATCAATGGAAAAGCAAATAATGTGTGCCATTGGGGAAACCACAGGGAGGGTGGAGGCCCTGTTTCCTCCCAGGAGATTCCTAGAGAGGCTCCATGGAGGCTTCTCCCCGCCTTTTCCGGCCCTGTTTCCTCCCAGGAGATTCCTAGAGAGGCCCCACAGAGGCTTCTTTCCACCTTTTCCGGCCCTGTTTCCTCCCAGGAGACATCTAGAGAGGCCCCATGGAGGCTTCTCCCCACCTTTTCCGGCCGTTTCCTCCCAGGAGATTCCTATAAAGGCCCCACGGAGGCTTCTCCCTGCCTTTTCCGGTTACAGTTTCGGAAGCTCGGGTTTGTAAGTGGAAAATGGTTCTTGAAAAGAACCAAAAAAATCTTATCTTATCTAGAAAAGTTTTTACCACCGATTCTGTGGGCGTGGACTCTGGGGGCCAGCCAGAGATGGTATTTGTCGGTTCTCCAAACTACTCAAAATTTCCACTACCGGTTCTCCAGAACCTGTCAGAACCTGCTGGACTTAACTCCTGATTTGAACCCCTTATAATGGCATTGAAAAAAGTGACTTATTGACCGGTCCTTGAACTTAAGCTTGTCGCAGAATCTCTACAGACGTGATCAAAATCTGATCACTTGGAAACTGGCAGGGTTTTAGATGCTTACAGCACCTTGGGATCATGGGATCACCATTGTTACCCTTGTCCCAGGCGGCTTCCATGGCGGAAACTGCATTTGTTTAAGGACCACGCGATTCGCGTAAGAACTGCCGTGCTTTGCGTAACAACCATGGCAAGAGTCTTCGGAGAGGGGCGGCATACAAATCTAATAAATAAATAAATAAATAAATAAATAAATAAATAAATAAATAAACAAACAAACAAAATAAATGATAATGAAAATGAGCGCAACTCAATTAAACAACCCTCTTGCTTAGCAATGGAAATTCTGATCCCAATTGTGGTCGTAAATTGAGGACTATTATATTGGAACGAGATGCTACAACAGCATAGTTTGTGCCACCTTTAGAGGTGCTATTTTCAGACACTTACCCAGAATTTAAAACGCAGGCACAATTTCCCCTTTCTGCAGAAATCTAAAGAATCACAGAGAAATTTAGCGCCACTAATTTATTACAAACAGATGGGTCCAAGTCTTAAGTATGGCTTTCACCTTCAATGGCAGTTCTGGGGTGGGTGGCTGTCATTTTGAGATTTATTGCTGTTTCTACTCTTTACATAAAAGATGGAGATTAAAGTGCCAGAATTTCTACAGATCCTACCAATGTCTATAAAATATATACGGTCATCACCATTTCTCTACACTTTTGCTACAGGAATAAAGACAAGCAAGAATTTTCTTCTCTCAAATTTACCATCACTACAGTGATCATCCACCCTTTACTATAAAGAACAGTTGTTTTTATTTTGGAAAACTGACTTTTGGATGTACAGTGTTCCCTCACTTTTCGCGGGGGGATGCATTCCCAGACCGCCCGTGAAAGTCAAATTTCCGCGAAGTAGAGATGCGGAAGTAAATACACTATTTTTGGCTATGAACAGTATCACAAGCCTTCCCTTAACACTTTAAACTCCCAAATTACAATTTCCCATTCCCTTAGCAACCATTTAGATTATTACTCACCATGTTTATTCATTAAAATTTATTAAAAAAATATTTATTAAAGGCCGATGAAAGTTTGGCGATGACATGACGTCATCGGGCAGGAAAAACTGTGGTATAGGGAAAAAAACGCGAAGTATTTTTTAATTAATATTTTTGAAAAACCGTGGTATAGACTTTTCGCGAAGTTTGAACCCGCGAAAATCGAGAGAACACAGTATTTCTTTTTCAAACACTTACTTTTGTCCTTTATTTGGGTCATTTAACATTTAACATACAAGTGGCTCCTTTTAATGCCTACTCTCTCACAGTCATGTGAAACGTATGGGAATTGAATGGTCCTTTTAATATAAATTTGCAGATACTTGTTTTAGATAATTTTATTAGAATGTGTGCTTTGTAAAAAATTTCTCGGCTTTGCTGTTGAATTTTCCGTTGTAAAGCAAAGTTATAAACAAAAACATGTTGATGAATATTATTTTGCGACTTATTTATTTCCCCCCAGATTTGCACTCTTTTCAAGTTTATCGTTCTTTTCCCCTGGGGAAAACAGGGTCACCCTAACCCCATTCTATATAACAGGAAGGAACAGACAAAATTAGACAGATTCATGGATGCCAAGTTTCAATGGTTATTGAAACAGATGTCTAAGTGCCGTCTCTATGTTGGTTGAGGCAGGCAGGGTTCCCTTGAGTACCACTTGTTGGGGGTCAAGGGAAAGGGAGGATCTTGCCTTCTATTTCTGCTCAAGATCCCCTTGGACAATTGGTGGGCCACTGTGTGACACAGAATGCTGGACTCGATGGGCTTTGGCCCGATTCAGCCTGGCTCTTCTTATGTTCTTATTAAATAAGGCTATCTAAAATAGAAAAACATTTTTCTCGGCATTTGTACAATCATTTGGCACACAATCAGGGATTTGATCTTATACAGAGGAATTATTTCAATCTGCAAAATCCCAAAGATACCCAAATCTGCCTTATTCCTATTCTTTGGAATAATAGGACAAAATGGGTTTAAAAAAGAGTGACAGTCAGCTGGTTTGGACATGAAAAGTATTGAGTCTGTCATCAGCACCTCTATAACTGTCTGGTTTGGTGCTGCAACCCAACAGGACCGACACAGACTTCAGAGGAGAATCAGAACTGCAGAAAAAACAATTGCTGCCAACCTGCCTTCCATTGAGGACCTGTATACTGCACGAGTCAAAAAGAGGGTGGGGAAAATATTTACTGACCCCTCGCATCCTGGACACAAACTGTTTCAACTCCTACCCTCAAAACGTCGCTACAGAGCACTGCACACCAAGACAACTAGACACAAGAACAGTTTTTTTCCGAACGCCATCACTCTGCTAAACAAATAATTCCCTCAACACTGGCAGACTTTTTACTAAATCTGCACTTCTATTCTACTAGTTTTTCTCATCATTCCTTTCACCCATTTCCTCCCATGTTGACTGTATGACTGTAACTTGTTGCTTATATCCTAAGAATTTTATTAATATTGCTTCTTCATTGCTTATTTGACCCCTATGACAATCATTAAGTGTCGTACCACATGATTCTTGACAAATGTATATTTTATTTTATGTACGCTGAGAGCATATGCACCAAGACAAATTCCTTGTGTGTCCAATCACACTTGGCCAATAAAAGATTCTATTCTATTTTTTCCCCCATTGTTGAGAATTTACGGCTTGATTCCAGTCCTGCATCAACAATGAAGAACAGAGACAGATTCCCATACAAAGAAGACCGGAAACTGTGACCAGGGAACGCCCTTATACACAACCACCAGCCATCTGTCAAACTAAGGAAAAATGCTGCTCCCACCCCATTGGTAATAACAGGGGAGGGAAATCACGGCTGCAAAAGTTGGAGGCAGAAGGCAAAACTTGCAGCTCACATGTTCCACCCACGTCACCCGTGCTCGATTCCCTTGTGAACTGGGCTTTGGTGACCCTCACCGCCACCACCACCAGTGAGGCCCCAAATCTGATTTAATTAAAACTTTGATAATTTTCACCGCACGGAATAAACACTGGGACTCATTTGGGGCAAAATTAAGCCTGACATGTTAAGCTCTTCAAGGGGCTTAATTTCTGCACCTATGAACGGTTTGTGTGTGTGTTTTTTAACATTGTCATAGAAACAGACTACAAAGGTTGGGGCCCAATCCCCTGGAGCTTTCCAGTTGTCTGAGCAACTGCTAATTTTTTTTTAAATGAGGTGGGAGGGGGGGCGTAAGGGAGAAGAGGTCACAAGCTCTTTTCAATTCCAGGCTTATGATTATCCGGAGGCCCCTGCAACTTAGCAAGAATTTCTGCACCAAATGACCGACCCAGATTAACTCAATTAAGCAGCTTTGAGCGAGGCTGATGTTCTTAACTTTGTTGTTTAATTGTACTTAGCTGATATAGTCTCTCTCTCTTTCCCTGCACCAAGTGTCACCAACAACGAGGACTGGCTCAAACGGTCGTCTTAAGAGAGGACCTTTCCAGGGTGTTTCTTCAAGGTCTGCTGCCCTCAAGCTAAGCAAAGAATTGCCGGCCCCTCCTACAATTCCACGCAGCTGCTTCAAAAACTGCAAGTGGAATTCCTGCAAATTCACATTTACCATCCTGACCTCTAACAAGGGCTTGTTGAGGCTCTAGAAAAGCTACAGAGAAGAGCAACAAAGGTGATTAGGGGACTGAAGGCTAAAACATATTCAGAACGGTTGCAGGAACTGGGTAGGGTTACTTTCGTGAAAAGAAAGATTAGGGGGTGACCTCTGTCGTCAGGCATGGGGGAATTGAAATTTCCCTTCTGCCTAGGCTTATAGAATTTATACATGGTATGCTTGTATGTATGAGTGGTTCTTTAAATTGGGGGTTTTTTAGATTATTTTTAATATTAGATTTGTTTACATTGTCTTTTTGTATTGTTGTTAGCCGCCCCGAGTCTTCCGAGAGGGGCGGCATACGAATCAAATCAAATCAATCAATCAGTAAATAAATGAATAAATAATAGTAGTGATCTAATATTTGAGGGGCTGCCACAAAGAAGAGAGGCAGGCTGTTCTCCAAAGCACCTGAAGGTATGATAAGAAACAATGGATGGGAACTAATCAAGGAGAGACCCAATCTAGAACAAAGGAGAAATTTCCTGACAGCTGGAACAATTAATCAGTGGAAGAAATTTCCTCCAACACTGGAAGTTTTAAAGAAGATATTTGTCTGAAATGGCATGGTCTCCTATTTGAGCTAGAAGGCCGCCAAGGTCTTTTCTGTTATTTTGTTATTCTGACTTCTACAGTTATACACAATTGAGCCCTTACATTTCCATTGCTAAGCAACACAGTTGTGACATAAGAACATAAGAAGAGCCATGCTGAATCAGGCCAAAGCCCATAGTGTCCAGCATTCTGTGTCCCACAGTGGCCCACCAATTGTCCATGGGGATCTTGAGCAGAAAGAGAAGGCAAGACCCTCCCTTTCCCCTGACTCCCAACAAATGGTACTCAAGGGAATCCTGCCTGCCTCAACCAACATAGAGGCGGCACATGGACATCCATTTCAATAACCACCGATACACTTGGCATCCATGAATCTGTCAAATCCTGCCTTGAAGCGATCCAGGCTGACAGCAGTCATGACCTCTTCTGGAAGTGAATTCCATAAACCAACGACCCAATATTTCGCTTTATTTGTCCTCACTTTCTTACCTATGAGCTTTAGGGAGGGCCCCATCGTCCTAGTATTGTGTGATAGAGAAAAGAGCTTTTCTCTATCCACATTTTCTATCCCATGCATGATTTTATACACTTCAATCAAGTCACCTCTTAAACGCCGTCTTTCAAGGCTGAAGAGACCAAGGCGTTGCAACCTGGTTTCATAAGTTAGGTGCTCCATTTCCTTGATCATTCTTGTTGCCCTTTCTTGCACCTTTTCCAGTTCCATTATATCCTTCTGGAGGTGAGTTTTGCCACATGGTTCCACCTTTCTTGTCATTGTTAAGAGAATGACTGCAATTTTTAAAATGATAACAATGATAAGTGAATCTGACTTCCCCGTTGACTTTGTGGGAAGGTGGCAAAAGGTGATCATGTGACCCCGGGACATTGCAGGGTCATAAATAGATGCCAGTTACCAAGTCTTGAATTTTGATCATGCGACCACAGGTTGCTGTATCGGTTTGAAAACTAGGTCATAAGCCACTTTTTAAAGTCCCTTTGTTGAATTCTACTGAATTGAATTCTACTGTGTAGATATTCTGGCTAGCATCCTTATTTTGATCAGCTTCAGCACATTATTTTATCCCCTGGTTAGGGCTTTAAAAAAACCCTTATTTGGAGAGAGTAACAATGAAAGAGCTTGCAAGCTGGTAAGAGCTGGGAACATTGTTAGCACTTGGTTGGGGCTGGAAAGAAACATTTGGAGCAAGTTAGACCAATGTGGAAAAAACTCTGCGAAGATTTAGGGCTTGGAAAACATTCTTTGCAGAGAGTAACAATGAAAGAGTTTGCAAGCTGGTAAGTGCTGGGAACATCGTTGGCACTTGGTTAGGGCTGGAAAAAAACATTAGGAGCAAGTTAGACCAATGGGGAAAAAACCCTGCGAAGACTTAGGGCTTGGAAAACATTCTTCGCAAAGAGTAACAATGAAAGAGTTTGCAAGCTGGTAAGAACTAGGAACATTGTTAGCACCTGGTTAGGGCTGGAAAGAAATATTTGGAGCAAGTAAAACAAAAACAAAAAACCCTGCAAAGACTTAGGGCTTGGAAAACATTCTTTGCAGAGGATAACAATGAAAGACCTTGCAAGCTGGTAAGAACTGGGAACATTGTTAGCGCCTGGTTAGGGTTGAAAAAATTGGTACATTCAGAGTATAAGACGCACCCAAATTACCAGCCTTTTTAGGGAGGAAAAAGGTGCATCTTATACTCCAAAAATATGGTAAGCTCCAAGAGTCACTAAAGAAATTATTTAAGTATGAAATTAAACCTGAAGAATGGCAACTTATGTGGAGCAGGAATTTTAAATTGACTTTAGCTATTCCATACAAGGAGAATATGATCAAAATGTACTATAGATGGCACATTACTCCTGTAAAACTAGCTAAGTTAAATAAAAAATTGTCTTGCACCCACTGGAAATGTCAAAAAGAACAAGGCACATATTTCCACCTATGGTGGCAATGTGAAAAATTGCAGGCTTACTGGAAAAAAATAGGAATCTGGCTTGACAAAATCTTAAATTATACAAAACCCTAGAATGCTTCCTCGTAGGTATTTTAAGGCAATTTTTAAAAAGAAACCATGTATACTTAGTTACCCATATTACTACAGCAGCCAGATTAGCATTTGCACAATGGTGGAAAAATGAAGACATACCTCAAGGTGGTTTAATATTAGAAAAAAATTAAACACTGCAGAAATGACCAAACTAACTCTGGAACTTAGAAATAACAATGAATCTTTATTTTATAACTGCTGGGACCCTTTTTACCGCTGGTTAAGAAAAAAGAACAATCCGCCCAACAACTGTTAAAAAATTCTTTATGCATGAAGATAATAATCTCATGTTTAAATTATTTCAATGAATGAGATATAGATATATGTAAAAATTAAGCTTATCTATTTAAAATCTCCTTTTCCTGTCATACTCAACTCTTTTTCTTATCTATCTATAATTTAGATCAGTGACTTTCAACCTTTTTTGAGCCACGGCACATTTTTTACATTTACGAAACCCTGGGGTACATTGAGCCGGGGGGGGGGCACTAAAAAAAGTTTGGACAAAAAAATTCTCTCTCCCTCCCTTTCGCTCTATTTCTCTCTCCCTCCCTCTTTCTCTCCCTTCCTCTTTCTTTCTCTCTCCATCCCTCTTTCTTTCTCTTCCTTCCTTCCTCTCTTTTTTGCTCTCTTTCTCTCTCCCTCCCTACCTCCCCTCTATGTCTTTCTCTCTCTCTCCTTCCCTCCCTCTCTCTCGCTTTCTTTCTCTCTCTTGCTCTCTCTCTTGCTCTCTCTCTTGCTTTCTTTTTCTTGTTCTCTTTCTCTCTCTCTTGCTTTCTTTCTCTCTCTCTTGTTCTCTTTCTCTCTCATTCGCTCTTTCTCTCTTGCTTTCTTTCTCTCTCCCTCTCTTCCTTTCTTTCTCTCTCTGAGCTTCGCGGCACACCTGACCATGTCTCACGGCACACTGGTTGAAAAACACTGATTTAGATTATTAGTTATAGTGTAATGGGCTATAGAGAATATTTACAGTTCATATTCTCAATACAGATCGACTGTACACCCACCCGCCTTTTTTTGTTTATTGTAAAATGTACATTGTTTGTTGTATATTTTTTGTTTCTTCTGTTTGTGTTTCTTTGTTTTTCGTTTTTCTTTTGTTTCGACATGTTTGTATTGTCACTTGTATTGTCATTGTATTTACTGTATTCATTCTTGTAAATAAAAATTTATAATAATAATAAAAAAGAAATTATTTAAGTCATAGACCATCTGTATATCTACTATCCCTGACACCGCACTGCTACTGCCCTCCATCTTTTCAAATGTGCTCACCTGGCGCCAGGTACGCATCGGACGTACATGCAACTCACTCGGTTCCCTCGGCTGCTTTTGGTGAGGAACACCTCCACAGTGTCCAGTTCTCGTTGGGTGTACTGGAAATCAGCCCGGTCCGTCAAATGAAGCTTCCAGCGAGCCATGGTGCCACTCCGGGAGGAGACGTTGTTGGTGCTGCCCACAGGTTCCGGTTCTGGGACGATGGTATAGGTGGGGTCTGGAGGCAGGAAGGCCAGCTTGGCAGCTATTCGACTAGGGCACGGCGGGCAGCAGAAGAGACAGCAGAGTTCACTGACCGTCAGCCCATTCATGGCCGCGGGTGGAATCAAAGGGAGGGACTATGTGGCACAGGGTCAGATTCAGGGAAGGCAGCGAAAAGCCAGAGTCCCACGAACAGGCAACGCAACCAGTTAAGGAAACATTTCAGCCTCCAGTGAAATACAGCAAGTCTTTAGCGCGTGTCCACTCAGAACAGCCATAACGGAGGGGCTCTGCATTCCAGCATAGAGAATCTCGAAGTCTCTCTCTGCACATGAGTTTCGCTGCACAGGATCCTAAAAACAAAACAAAAAAGAGAGGAAATTATTTTTCCCTTCCCCATCAAGCAGAGCCAACAAAGACAATGTGAAAGGTTGTTTATTGATTTCAATGGATCATCTTAATTTATAGGACACTCATTTAGAAACATAGAAGATTGTTGGCAGAAAAAGACCTCATGGTCCATCTAGTCTGCCCTTGTACTATTTTCTTGTATTTTATCTTAGGATGGATCTATGTTTATCCCAGGCATGTTTAAATTCAGTTACTGTGGATTTACCAACCACGTCTGCTGGAAGTTTGTTCCAAGCATCTACTACTCTTTCAGTAAAATAATATTTTCTCACGTTGCTTCTGATCTTTCCCCCAACTAACCTCAGATTCCTATTAAAAATTTCCTATTAAAAACACTTCCCTCCTGAACCTTATTTAACTCTTTAACATATTTAAATGTTTTGATCATGTCCCCTCTTTCCCATCTGTCCTCCAGACTATACAGATTGAGTTCATTAAGTCCTGATAAGTTTTATGCTTAATTTCAAGATTTAGGACCAGACTACTTATGGGACCGCCTCCTGTGACATACCTCCCAGAGGCCAATAAGATCACACAGGGTTGTCCTTCTCCAGGTCCTATCGACTAAACAAGGCAAGTTGACAGGACCGCGGGGGAGAGCCTTCTCTGTGGCTGCCCCGGCTCTATGGAATCAGCCTTAAGGCTGGGAAAGACTGAGGGCAAAAGAAGAAGAGGACGACAGAGAATGAGGTGGCTGGATGGTCACTGAAGCAGTTGGCGTGAGCTTCAATGGACTCCAGGTGATGACAGAGGACAGGGAGGCCTTGAAGAATGTTGTCCATGGGGTTGCGATGGGTCAGACGTGACTTCACAACTAACAACAACAACAAGGGAGCCTGGCATGTTGTGGTCCATGGTGTTGTGAAGACTGAGACATAACTTAGCAACTGAACAACAACAAATAACTGGCCCTTTAAAGCATGCCTACCTGTAGTATTTCACACAGAAAAATCTGATCATCCTACACACCAGAAGACAGCAAGGAAGGGGTTAACATGTACAAGCATTCGCTCATTCCTGATTTGCAGCCAATAATTTATCACACACATATGAATGATTAACCAAAACGACGATATAAACATATCCATTACAATTTCCACCAATAGAAATATCATAAAGGAAAGGGGGTTTTTTTTTCCCTACAAAAGCTGAACATAAGGTGGAAGATTGGAACTTGCAGAAATGGTCAGAGGATTAGTTTGGTCAAGAGGAAAACAATAATAAAATACTTTAAAAAAAAATATCCTGGAACCCTTGTGTGGACTTTTTGCTGAAAGGAAAAAAACCCCGAATGGAAGATGATGGAATTTGAGGATTAAAATGGGAGGAAGACGCCAGGGAAATGTTTAACTTGTCAATGACTGAATAAAAGGGCAGAAGGCATTGTTGTATGTTCTTTTTTTTTCCTTTTCAAATTTCTTTTCCATTATTTTCTATCTTAATTCTTGCCTGTGTTGCGTTAACATTGTGTTAGCCAATGGAACAGCTCAGAAGTTGTGGGAGTTTCATCACTACAGGCTTTCAAGAAGAGATTGGACTGCCATTTATCAGAGATTGGTGTAGGGCAAGGGTCAGCAACCCAGGGCTCCAGAGGCATGTGGCTCTTTCATCCCTCTGCTGCGGCTCCCTGTCGCTCAAAATATGCATCACAACTGGTGTTTGATACCTGCTGGCATGCAATTTATTGATCTATCTATCTATCTATCTATCTATCTATCTATCTATCTATCTATCTATCTATCTATATTTATGTATCTATCTATGTATCTATCTATGTATCTATGTATGTATGTATGTATATATGTATGTATGTATGTATGTATCTATCTATGTATGTATGTATGTATGTATGTATGTATGTATGTATGTATCTATCTATCATCTATCTATCTATCTATCTTTATGTATCTATGTATCTATCTATGTATCTATGTATCTATCTATGTATGTATGTATGTATGTATGTATCTATCTATCTATCTATCATCTATCTATCTATCTATCTATCTATCTATCTATCTATCTATCATCTATCTATCATCTATCTATCTATCTATCTATCTATCAATCATCTATCTATCTATCTATCTATCTATCTATCTATCTATCTATCTATCTATCTATCTATCTATTGTTAGAGTTGGAAGGGACCATGCAGGTCATCAGGTCCAACCCCCTGCCTAAGCAGGAACCCTATAGCATCCCAGCCAAATGGCAGTCCAATTTCCTCTTAAAAATGTCCAGCGTATTGGAGTATTTGACCCCCAGTAGGCTAACCATGGATAAATCCAAGAAAAGAAAAGCTTCAGAAGAAAACAGAATATTTAATTCAACTATATATGCTAGTTTTGGGGTTGCTCAGGAAATAGTCAGGCACAGGGAGATTTTTGTGGCTCCCAATGTTTTCTTTTCTGTGGGAAACAGGTCCAAATGACTCTTTTGAGTGTTTAAGGTTGCCGACCCCTGGTGTAGGGTCGCCTGCTTAGGTGAGGGGTTTATTTATTTTATTAATCGGACTTTTATGCTGCCCCTCTCCGAGGACTTGGGGTTGGACTAGATCAAGGGTCTCCAACCTTGACAACTTTAAGACTTGTGGACTTCAATTCCCAGAATTCCTCGGCCAGCAAAGCTGAGAAATTCTGAGCAAAGCTGGCTGAGGAATTCTGGGAGTTGAAGTCCACAAATCTTCAAGTTGCCAAGGTTGGAGACCCCTGGACTAGATGATGTGCAAGGTCTCTTCCAACTCTATTAAATCAGTTGTACACTTTACAGGTTTGCACTGAAAAGGTGTCGTGTGCCTACAAAGTTGAACAGAACAAAATTGAACATATTGTACTTTCATCTTAGGATTTAAATTTGAAGGAATTTGTAGGAGGTGGAATCCCCAATCTAGGTTAAATCTAGATCCTGCTGTTGCATTCGCATTTACTTAGAAACATAGAAGTCTGATGGCAGAAAAAGACCTCATGGTCCATCTAGTCTGCCCTTATACTATTTTCTGTATTTTATCTTAGGATGGATATATGTTTATCCCAAGCATCAGTTACTGTGGATTTATCTACCACGTCTGCTCCAAGTTTGTTCCAAGGATCTACTACTCTTTCAGTAAAATAATATTTTCTCATGTTGCTTCTGACCTTTCCCCCAACTAACCGCAGATTGGGCCCCTTGTTCTTGTGTTCACTTTCCTATTAAAAACACTTCCCTCCTGGACCTTATTTAACCCTTTAACATACAGTCATACCTCGTCTTACGAACCTAATTGGTTCCAGGGGGAGGTTCGTAAGACGAAACATTGTTTCCCATAGGAAACAATGTAAAGTCAATTAATCCGTGCAACCAAAAAAAACCCCCGCAAAAAAATTGCTGCTGCCCGGCTGTCACCTTTTAAAACAGCCTGGGAGCTTCTCAGCGACCTCCCAAACGCCGAACGCCAAACCCGAACTTCCGGGTTTGGCGTTCGGGAGGCCGCCGAGAAGCCCCCAGGCTGTTTTAAAAGGTGACAGCTGGGCGGCGGGGCTTCCCGGCAGCCTCCGAACGCCAAATGTGGAAGTTTGGGTTTGGCGTTCGGCTTCGGGAGGCGGCTGGGAAGCCGCGCGGCTGTTTTAAAAGGTCACAGCCAGGCTGGGGGGATTGCTGGGAAGCCCCCCAGCCCGGCTGTCACCTTTTTAAAACAGCCGTGCGGCTTCCCAGCAGCCTCCGAACGCCAAACCCGGAAGTTCGTGTTTGGCGTTCGTAACACGAAAAAAGTTCGTAAGAAGAGGCAATTTTTTTCTGAACCCCGGGTTCGTATCTTGAGTTGTTCGTAAGACGAGAGGTTCGTATCTTGAGGTACCACTGTATTTAGATGTTTCGATCATGTCCCCCCTTTTCCTTCTGTCCTCTAGACCAGTGTTTCCCAACCTTTTTTGAGCCGCGGCACATTATTCACATTTACAAAATCCTGGGGAACATTGAGCGGGGGCGGGGGAGTGTGTGTAAAAAAAGTTTGGACAAAAAATATCTCTCTTCCTCCTTTTCGCTCTATTTTTCTCTCTCCCTCTTTCTCTCTCTCTCTCCCTTCCCTCCTCTTTCTTTCCCCTCTCTCTCTCTCCATCTCTCTTTGTTTCTCCCTTCCTTCCTCTTTTTTGCCCTCCTTCCCTCTCTCTGTCTTTCCCTCACCCTCCTTCCCCCCTCTTTCTCTCTCTCTTGCTTTCTCTCTCTTGCTGTCTTTCTCTCTTTCTCTCTTCCCCCTCTCTCTCCCTCTCTCTTTCTCTCTCTTGCTATCTCTCTTTCTCTCTCTCTCTTTTGCTTTCTCTCTTTCTCTCCCCCCTCTCTCTCCCTCTCTCTTGCTATCTCTCTTTCTCTCTCTCTCTTTTGCTTTCTCTCTTTCTCTACCCCCTCTCTCCTTCTTTCTCTCCCCCCTCTCTCCCTCTCTCTCTCCCTCTCTTGCTATCTCTTTCTCTCTCTCCCCCCTCTCTCCCTCCCTCTCTTGCTATCTCTTTCTCTCCCCCCTCTCTCCCTCTCTCCTTCTCTCTCTCCCTCTCTTGCTATCTCTTTCTCTCTCTTTCTATCCCCCCCTCTCTTCCTCTCTCTACCTCTCTTGCTATCTTTCTCTCTCTTTCTCTCCCCCCTCTCTCCCTCTCTCTCCCTCTCTTGCTATATCTTTCTCTCCCCCCTCTCTCTCTCCCTTTCTCTTTCTCCCAGTAGCCGTGGGGCGACTGCAGGGTGATCAGCTGTGAAGCGGAGCTCCAGAACGGAGGCACAGACGGCGGTGGCTAGACGCCGTACATTTCTGGCGTTGCGCTGGGCATGGACGTGGGGCTTGAGCCTCCGTCCTGGTCCAGCCAGCAGGCAAGTGCCAGCCACGCAATTCCAGCATTTCCAGCCACCGCCGTCGGTGCCTCTGTTCCTCTGTTCCGTAGCTCCGCCTCACAGCTGATCACCCTGACGTCGCCCCACGGCTACTGGGAGAAAGAGAGAGGGAGAGGGGGGGGGAGAGAAAGAGAAAGCAAGAGAGGGGGAGAGAGAGAAGGACCACCCTGCCACCGCCCTACAGCATGGCTCCTGCCCGCTGCCGCTGCCGCCGCCATCACCCTCCCGCTGCGCGCCGCCCTCCCGCTGCCGCTGCCCTCCCACCAAGCCCCAAAGCTCACCTGCTGACAGGGAAGCTCCAGCCGGGCGGGGCGCCGCAGCTGCTGGAAAACTTGGAAGGCGCAAAGAAGCAAGCTCAGCTTCCGGTCTCACAATTTTTTCTCTTCGCAAAAAGTTGCGAGACCAGAAGCTGAGCTTATTTCTTCGCGGCACACCTGACCATGACTCGCGGCACACTGCACACCGGTTGGGAAACACTGCTCTAGACCAGTGTTTTTCAACCAGTGTGCCGTGGCACACTAGTGTGCCGCGAGACATGGTCAGGTGTGCCGCGAAGCTCAGACAGAGAAAGAAAGCGAGAGAGAGAGAAAGAAAGCAAGAGAGAGAGAAAGAGAACAAGAAAAAGAAAGCAAGAGAGAAAGAAAGCAAGAGAGAGAAAGAGAAAGAGAGGGAGGGAAGGAGAGAGAGAAAGACATAGAGGGAGGTAGGGAGGGAGAGAGAAAGAGAGCAAAAAAGAGAGGAAGGAAGGAAGAGAAAGAAAAAGGGATGGAGAGAGAAAGAAAGAAAGATGAAGGGAGAGAAAGAGGGAGGGAGAGAGAAATAGAGCGAAAGGGAGGAAGAGAGGGAAATTTTTTTGTCCAAACTTTTTTTAGCCCCCCCCTTCCGCTCAATGTGCCCCAGGGTTTCGTAAATGTAAAAAATGTGCCGCGGCTCAAGAAAGGTTGAAAATCACTGCTCTAGACTATATAGATTGAGTTCATTAAGTCTTTCCTGATACGTTTTATGCTTAAGACCTTCCACCATTCTTGTAGCCTGTCTTTGGACCCGTTCAATTTTGTCAATATCTTTTTGTAGGTGAGGTCTCC
Organism: Erythrolamprus reginae; assembly: GCF_031021105.1. Taxonomy (NCBI): domain Eukaryota; kingdom Metazoa; phylum Chordata; class Lepidosauria; order Squamata; family Dipsadidae; genus Erythrolamprus; species Erythrolamprus reginae. The sequence continues at coordinate 23,015,310 of NC_091950.1, forward strand.
AGAACTGAACACAGTATTCCAAATGTGGTCTCACCAGCACTCTATATAGCGGGATCATAATCTCCCTCTTCCTGCTTGTTATACCTTTACTATTTACTATACACTTGTACTGTTTTGGGTGTAATGAAATGTAACAATCAGCGTGTAGCAAAAAGTAAACAAAATGGAAAAAAACCCCACACTCATAGTAAGAACCCCTCAAATGAGGAAAAGTCAATTAATCACAAGTTTCAGATCCGCATGACAAATAATCTACAGGATCTCAAATTTTATTTTGGGTCATATAGACCCGACCATAGTAGCAGGGTTAAACCAAGTTTAACAGACCTACAATAATCTTTGTTCTGTTAGCATTCACCTCTGGGGTAGAGAGACCATATGCCTTTTTTAAACTTTTTGTGTAATGTCTTAAGTTTAAAGTTTGTATGATCCGACCTTGCCAATCGTGGTTTTTAAATTTATTTACAGTATATCCCACCTTTATTATTTTAATAAATAACTCAAGGCAGCGAACATATCCAACGCAACTTCCTCCTTCTGTTTTCCCCACAATAAACCCGTGGGATGGGTTGGGCTGAGAGAGAGAGAGACTGGTCCAAAGTTTCCCAGTCAGCTTTTATGAAGAAAAGAAAGTTCCATAGAAAATGTGAACCCAGCCAGCCAGCCAGTAATCACATGAATAGAATATAACCTAGAGCAAGGGTAGGCAAAGGTGGCTCTTCTATGACATGTGGACTTCAACTCCCAGAATTCTTGAACTAGTATGATTGGCTGAGGAATTCTGGGAGTTGAAGTCCACAAGTCATAGAATAGCCAACATTGCCTACCCCTGACCTAGGGTATGTTACTGTTCTTTGTCTTAGAAATTAAAAAAGGCATCCAAGCCACCCAGCTATTCTCTAAAGGGAAATAGCTCCGAGTCCTCAGAGAGGGGCGGCATGCAATCTAATAAATAATAATAATGATGATGATGATGATGATAATAATAATAATAATAATAATAATAAAAGGTGCTTTATCCACCATAATAATAATAATAATAATAAAAGGTGCTTTATCCACCACAGTGGTTCTCAATCTGGGGATTGGGATGCCTTTGGGGGTTGAACGACCATTTCACAGCAGTCGCCTAAGACCAGAGGAAAAGACAAATTTCCCATGGTGTTAGGAACTAAAGCTTCAATTCTGGCGCCTTGGAACATATTTTTACAACCCGACCAATCAGGCGTTTGCAGTGGGTGTGTCCCTCTGGCCTTCCTGCCAATCAGCTTAAAGCTCTGTTGGGAGAATTGGTGCTAGACTTATGGTTGGGGGTCACCACAACACGAGAAACTGTATTAAGGGGGAGGGGTATTAGAAAGGTTGAGAACCACTAATCTAACAGAAGAAAGCTTCTTGGATGAGAAATATTTTCAAACAAAAAACAAAACAAAACAAGAAAGTCCAATTGCTATGGGGTGGGAGAAGCACTATTGGGACAACGATGACTTGGACAATTGTAAATCTCCACAGACATCCAGGCATCCAGCTGAACTCCCTGCTCAAGGCCAAACTGATAATAAATCCGAATAATTAACATTTGTTTTCACCCCATTCAATACCGAGAAATTGTCCACCCCTCTAATTCTATCTGTTCCCTATCGTGAGGAAACTTTTGGACTTCTTACTGGGCCGAAAAATGTAATATATAAATGTAGAACCATCACAATAATGCATCAATGGCCATTACAAACAATGATATCGAAATCATGACTCGGGGGCAAAAATGGTATTTCAGCCAGTTCAGGCGAAGCGGTAGTAGCGACCTGCGGGGGGATCTGCCACTTGCTCCGGTTCTATGCCATCTTATTTAGGCATATTTTGCAGCCGCATGCCTGTATGCAAGCTGCGTGTGCAAGCAAAGCACATTATTATTATTATTATTATTATTATTATTATTATTATTATTATTATTATTTATTAGATTTGTATGCCGCCTCTCTCCGCAGACTCGTGGCAGCTCACAACAAAAATAAAACAATGTATAACAAATCCTGACGGCAGAGGTGGGTTTTAAGGAGTTTACGAAAGGCAAGGAGGGGGGGGCGGTTCTAATCTCCGGGGGGAGCTGGTTCCAGAGGGTCGGGGCCGCCACAGAGAAGGCTCTTCCCCTGGGTCCCACCAGACGACATTGTTTAGTCGACGGGACCCGTAGAAAGTCAACTCTGGGGGACCTAACCGGTCACTGGGATTCGTGAGGCAGAAGGTGGTCCCGGAGATAATCTGGTCCGATGCCATGAAGGGCTTTATAGGTCATAACCAACACTTTGAATTGTGACCGGAAACTGATCGGCAACTAATGCAGACTGCGGAGTGTTGGTGTGACATGGACATACCTGGGGAAGCCCATGATTGCTCTCGCAGCTGCATTCTGCACGATCTGAAGTTTCCCTAAAGGCCGTGTGCAGGTGTGGAAGGGCGCATGCGAGCGAAACTAGTGCTCGCATGCATGCGCTCATCTTTTCGGTACTGGGTGAACGATTAGGTAAATTGTGTGAATCCCACCTCTACCCAAAGTCACTATCAGAACTCTGTAATGAAGACTGGATATAAATATTTCAAGGAACAAGCCCTTACGTGTTTGGATTAATAAGATTTATTTTTTTAAAAAAAGATTATTGTCTCCAGCCGATATTATGAATGATTGAATTGGATGAATGTGCACGACAGAAGAGAAGGATTTAGGGGTAGTGATTTCTGACAGTTTCAAAATGGGTAAACAGTGCGGTCAGGCGGTAAGAAAGGCAAGTAGGATGCTTGGCTGCATAGAATGCCTTAAGAATAAAATTTATCAGGAAAGACTTAATGAACTCAATCTGTATAGTCTGGAGAACAGAAGGGAAAGGTGGAACATGATCGAAACATTTAAATATGTTAAAGGGTTAAATAAGGTTGTTTTTAATAGGAAAGTGAACACAAGAAGAAAGGGGCACAATCTGAGGTTAATTGGTGGAAAGGTCAGAAGCAACGTGAGAAAATATTATTCGACTGAAAGAGTAGTAGATGCTTGGAACAAACTTCTAGCAGACGTGGTTGGTAAATCCACAGTAATTGATTTGAAAGATGCCTGGGATAAACATATATCCATGCTAAGATAAAATACAGGAAATATATAAGGGCAGACTAGATGGGCCATGAGGCCTTTTTCTGCCGTCAGTCTCTATGTTTCTATGACTGTACATGGGGTTTTCTGACACTTTTAGTAATTTTGTATAATTCCTTTAAAAGTAATTTAGATTTCTTTATATATATTGTTGCATTTATGATATTGTACGCTGCCCTGAATTGCCTCAAGAAGGGCAGCATAGAAATCTAATAAACAAATAATAATAAATAAGGATATTACAAGAATTACAACAAGTACTTTGGCCTTCCCATCTGCACTTTATATGCAAGTGCATGGAAACCGCTAATGTTTTCATTGGCTTCCTTGTCTTTTTGGTAAAGAAGAGAGAAAATTTGTCTTATACTACAGCTACTAGGTTTATTATCGGCATAACTCTCCCAGGCAAGGCATCTTGCAAATGAAGAGATTACATAATTTACATCTCCCGTGATAAGCATTTGCATGATGACATCCTGTGGCAGATCATTAATTCTCTCCAAAGACTTCTAGGCAACCTTGATGATGCTACAACCAACTCACAGAATATCCCTCATAAGAACGTAAGAAGAGCCAAGCTGAATCAGGCCAAAGCCCATCGAGTCCAGCATTCTGTGTCACATAGGGGGCCACCAATTGTCCATGGGGATCTTGAGCAGAAAGAGAAGGCAAGACCCCCCCCCCCTTTCCCCTGACACCCAACAAATGGTAGTCAAGGGAATCCTGCCTGCCTCAACCAACATAGAGACGGCACATGGACATCCGTTTCAATAACCACCGATACACTTGGCATCCATGAATCTGTCTAATCCTGCCTTGAAGCTATCCAGGCTGACAGCTGTCACGACCTCTTCTGCAAGTGAATTCCATACACCAACCTCTGGGAGATAATGAGAACTACAGAAAAAACAATTGCTGCCAATCTGCCTTCCATTGAGGACCTGTATACTACAGGAGTCAAAAAGAGGGCTGTGAAAATATTTACTGACCCCTAGTATCCTGGACATAAATGGTTTCAACTCCCACCCTCAAAATGTTGCTTCAGAGCATTGCACACCAAGACAAGTAGACACAAGAACAGTTTTTCCCGAACGCCATCGCTCTGCTAAACAAATAATTCCCTCAACACTGTCAAACTTTTTACGAGTCCACGGAGAGGGGCGGCATACAAATCCAATAAATAAATAAATAAGTTTGCACTTCTATTTGTACTAGTTTTTTCCTCATCATTCCTATCACCCATTTCCTCCCACTTAGGACTGTATGACTAACTTGTTGCTTGTATTCTTAAGATTTTTATTAATTTTGATTGTTTCCTCATTGCTTATTATTTGACCCCTATGACAATCATTAAGTGTTGTACCAAATGATTCTTGACAAATGTATCTTTTTGTTTTATGTACACTGAGAGCATAGGCACCAAAGACAAATTCCTTGTGAGTCCAATCACACGGCCAATAAAGAACTCTCTATTCTATTCTATTCACCCATTTCTCTGGCATCAGCTTCAAAAGCCTCTGAACCTCCAAAGCCAATGTAAACCCCACATTGCTTGCACCTCACTTCTACACAGGGGCCACACAAATAACATCATTAACAATTATGATGATGAATACTACAATTCCCCCCCCCCAGCACTCCATGAGTCATTGGCAAACAAAATGGACCCCACAACACATTTTAACCTATGATCTTCTTCTCCCCCTATATAAAGCCCCCAAAACTACCATCCCCCTTCAGTTGCATCTTCCAAAAGCCCCTCTATCCATAATGCATTATTTATTTTTTTTATTTATTCGACCTCTATGCTTCCCGATCCCAAAGGACTAAGGACGGCTTACAACAATAATAAAAATACAATATAGACACAAGGGGATAAAAAAGAAGTCGGACATTATCTAAAACTAAAACATTATCTAAAACTAGAACCCCCATTAAAAAGTTATTTTTTATTTTTTTTTAATCAATAAAAATATTTGGGGGAAAAGGGTATTAAAAACGGCAGTCACAGTCATACACATGCACAGCATTCATAGAGTTGGCCATCAAGGATGTAAATTTATGGCCCCCAGGCCTCCCGGCAAAGCCAGGTATTCCTGGCCTTAAGAAAGGCCAGCAGGGTGGGAGCATTATCCTACCCATTATCCCCAGCTAGCATGACTTCTACCTATAAGAACACCAATTGGGTCTCTGCGCTTTGGGCACTTTCCAAGAGTGTCTAACTTTTATCCCAAACTCTTCTTGCTGGGGATCATGGGCACTGGAGTCGAGATGCTGTTGAAAAGGTTCAGGCGGGTTTAACGCAGCAACCGCAATCATAGAAACAGAATATTGACAGCAGAAAAAGACTTCATGGTCCATCTCGTCTTCCCTTCGCCTGTATTTTATCTTAGGGTGGATATATGTTTATCCCAGGCATGTTTCAATTCAGATACTGTGGATTTACCAACCACATCTGCTGGAGGTTTGTTCCAAGGATCTACTACTCTTTCAGGAAAATAATATTTTCTCACGTTGCTTCTGACCTTTCCCCCAACTAACCTCAGATTGTGTCCCCTTGTTCTTGTGTTCACTTCCCTATTAAAAACACTTCCCTCCTGACCCTTATTTAACCCTTTAACATATTTAAATGTTTTGATCATGTTCCCCCCTTTCCTTTCTGTCCTCCAGAGTCCAGACTATACAGATTGAGTTCATGAAGTCTTTCCTGATAAGTTTTATGCTTAGGACCTTCCTCCATGTTTTGCACCCCCGTCTTTGGACCCCTTACTGTGGATTTACCAACCACGTCTGCTGGACGTTCGTTCCAAGCATCTACCACTCTTTCGGTAAAATAATATTTTCTCACGTTGCTTCTGATCTTTCCCCCAACTAAGCTCAGATTGTGCCCCCTTGTTCTTGGGTTCACTCAGCCAGACTCTACCTTTTAACAGCGATCAAGAGAGATTTACTCCCGAGTAAGCACTACCTGGAGTAAACCCCGCGCATTTCCACACCGGTTAGCATGGTCCAAGCGGACGCTCGCGAAAACCGTGGAAAGGGAACCCGGGATCGCTATTCCGACCAGGCAGGAATTGTTGAGGCGAAATTCTTTCCTCTCCCAACGGTCCCGATGAACAGGCGAGGGATTCTTTCTACGGAACGGACCAAACCAACGCGCGGGGGTGGGGGACGGAGGTCGCGGCGGCCCATGACATCATCGGAGTTGTCATTACACACACCCAAACATCGACACTGGGGGGGGCGCTTTGGGCACCCCCGGATCGCCTCCCGAGCAGCCCCCGCCAGCCGCGCCAAGACTCCCACCTAACCAACACCCTGCAGTGTTTCCCAATCTTGGCAACCTTGAAGATATCTGGACTTCAACTCCCAGAATTCCCCAGCCAGCGAATGCTGGCTGGGGAATTCTGGGAGTTGAAGTCCAGATATCTTCAAGGTTGCCAAGATTGGGAAACCCTGGCGTACAGAAAGGCGAGAGGTCAGCGGTCAGCCCGGGAGATCCGAGCAACGCGCCTCCCCTGGCAAAAAAAGACCCAAAACGCACAGACGAGTTTAAGTAACCGACGCACCGATCCGGAGAAATCCGCTCGGCCGAGCCCTGTGAAGCCGCCGCCCCGGGCTAGAGATCCTCTCCAAGGATGGAGAGGCGACGCGCATCGCACCAGGGCGCCCCGAAAGTCTGTCCCTTCGCCAGCGTGGAAGGCAGTCGGTACGACCCTCGCGAGGCTCCCGTCCGTCCGTCCCCCCCGGCCCGTAATCACCCGCTTTGCCTGCCCCTCGCTCTGCTTGGCCAGCGGGGTCGCCACGAGCGGGCAGGGCAGCTGGCGAGTCTCTCTCTCAGGCTGCGTCCTCCGTTCGTTCCCCCTCCGCTGTGTGGGCCGCCCCACCGCGTTCAGCCGCCGAGCTCTCCTCGTCCGGCCCGGTGCTGTTGTTTCCCGGCTCCCGCTCGGGAGCTCCAACCGGGCGCCCCTGCGCTCCGCATGACGCGTCGGGCCTGCGAGTTGGAACGAGTGGTGGCCACCGGCCCTCCCTCCCTCCCGCCCTCTGGCGTCTCCTCCTCCTGAGGAGGCGGATGTGACAGCGCGACGCCAGCGCTGGAAATGACGACAACCAGGCCCGGGTGGGGCTGTGAGGAGGCAGGAATGGCGGGGAGGGTCTCCAGGGGAGATGAGGGGAGCTCCCTTAAAAGGCCGCGCTGGGCAGGGCCGCCAGGCGGACGTTTCCCAGCGAGGAAAAGACCCTGTTCGTGTGTGGCGTTCGCTGGCTGGGGAATTCTGGGAGTTGAAATCCAGATATCTTCAAGTTGCCAAGGTTGGGAAACACTGGCTTAGAGGAGTGTTTTTCAAAATGGGGTCCCACCACCACAGGATCCTTGTGGGGGTTCCTCGGGACTTTTTTGGGGGGGGGGGGGTCCTCCCCCCTCTGCCAAGTCACTCCCACCTTCTTCGTCCGAGGAAACTAAACTCTGAACTGACTCTGTCGGCAATAACACAGGCCTGTGACATGTTGAAGTTTTCCCTGCATCCACCTCCCCATTCCCTGGGGCAGGAGCTGGGCCAGAGCCACCCACAAGACTGTTATATGTAAAATGACTTGTCCTTCAAGGAGTCCCTGCCAAATTGCTAGGATCAAGCTGGACTCTGCGTGTGTTCAGGGGCCATCACGGAATCGCATCTAAGCCCACCATTGAGATATGTGTGTACAAATCCTGGAAATGGAGTAATTGAAGATACAGCATAGTCATGAATTAAGTGCTGGTTAAACCCAGCCTGTTACCTAGAATCAACAATCTTCGGTGTATTGAAATGCAAATGATGATCTCATTGCAGAATGTCTATGGAGATTCTTCTGCTCATCCAGGTCATACTTTCTCCAAAGGTGCTTTTTCAAGAAGCAAAGGCTTCTTTGTTAACAGCTTTGGCATATTTGCTGATTGCAGGAAATCATTGAGCAATATTCTGCTTTTCTGTTGATCTGCTAACTTGCAAGGGTTGTTATCAACGGTATTGATTTGGTAGGACAAGGCAGTACCAATATCATGTATATAAGCAATGTTATTTCTTTGTATCCCATCAATACGTACTTGACAAATAAAATAAATGAAACATGAAACTTGCAAATGTCGTTATTGCTCTGGGGGAAAAAATGCCCTCATTTCCTCTTTAGCAACACGATTCTTGCCTGCATGAATCTGCCTTGGGAAAACTTCCTCCTTCCAATTGGACTTTTTCAAGGTCTGGGCCAAAGTTCTGCTTCACAGATGAAGTGTTTGAGGAAAATTTTATTTATTTATTTATTTATTTATTGGATTTGTATGCCGCCCCTCTCCGCAGACTCGGGGTGGCAAACGACAATGATAAAAACAGCATGTGACAATCCAATAATAAAACAACTAAAAACCTTTATTATAAAACCAAACATACACACAGACATACCATGCATAACTTGTAATGGCCTAGGGGGAAGGAATATCTCAACTCCCCCATGCCTGGCGGTATAAATGAGTCTTGAGTAGTTTACGAAAGACAAGGAGGGTGGGGACAGTTCTAATCTGCCAGAAGAAATATTGTCTACTGACTTAAATGAATTTGAAAGTGAAGGCAGAAAGAGGCAGTCTTCAGATTTGGAGGGTCTTCAACTTATCATAATTTGTTAAGTGACTGTTCAATGTTATAATAGCATTGAAAAAAGTGACTTGTGTTTTTCACAGAACAGTTACATCTCTTTGGCCTTAACAGTGACTTTCCTTAATTGTGGCAAAAGAGGTGGTAAAATTAGGTGCACTTTATTATTATTATTATTATTATTATTATTATTATTATTATTTATTAGATTTGTATGCCGCCCCTCTCCGAAGACTCGGGGCAGCTCACAACAACTCAGGGTGGCTCACAACTTCACGCCTTGCTTAGCAACAGAAATTCTAGTCCCACTGGTGGTCGCAAATTGAGGGATACCTGTATATGCTACTTAGAAACATAGAAACATAGAAGACTGACGGCAGAAAAAGACCTCATGGTCCATCTAGTCTGCCCTTATACTATTTCCTGTATTTTATCTTACAATGGATATATGTTTATCCCAGGCATGTTTAAATTCGGTTACTGTGGATTTACCAACCACGTCTGCTGGAAGTTTGTTCCAAGGATCTACTACTCTTTCAGTAAAATAATATTTTCTCATGTTGCCTTTGATCTTTCCCCCAACTAACTTCAGATTGTGTCCCCTTGTTCTTGTGTTCACTTTACTTCTAGCAAATCTTAAAAGTTGAATTAGCTGATCCAAGTCATGAAGAATATCTTAAGTCCAGTTCACCCCCCACCCCACCCCAAAACCTGGTGATTTCATTGACATGGCTAGAATTACCTTGAGGTAAGAGAAGATTTTGGAGAAAATTATACAATGTGCAGAAATGGTTAAATTAACATTAGAATTTGTTCTGCCGGGCTCTATGGTATGAGTCTCCCGAAAATTCAAGGGTACAAATTTCAGACACACACACACACTTGAAAGTTCAAAAACAATGTTCTTTATCACAAAAATTCAAAAGAAACAAAGCACCCTTTTTGTATTGCAAAGAGCACTCATCCCAAAACAACCTGGTAGTCTGTACAATCCCCTTAATCAGTCCTTAAGTACTTAGCTAGCAGCTGTGAAGGAACGTCACAGCCCTCCTTCTTCCACGAAGTGAGACACACACACTTTGCTCCGCTTTGGTTTCAAAGTCGTGAAAAATCAACAAAGTCTGGAAACAGCAAGGCACGGTCCTGAAGAAACAACGATCAGATAATCATCTACAACGGCCAAGCCAGCACGCTGCTATTTATATCAGCAGCTCTAATTGCTGGAGCCCCACCCAAACAAAGGTGGCCTCTCTTATCTCCTGTAATATTTCTTCAATTGGTCTCTTCGATGCATAATTCTTCTCCTGCGTGGGTCTAACACTTCCTCATCCGAATCGACCAAAGATAATGAAGATTGGCTTTCTTGAGAAGAGGCAAAAAAAATTGAACACTCAGTTCTTATCTAGAAAAGTTCGTAAGTAGAGGCGTTCTTAAGTAGAGGTACCACTGTACTCTGTTTGTATACTCGTCTGGTTTATTTGACTGAATGTTCCATAGCTGCCACATTTACTCTGTATTAAGTTTGTTTCAGGGGTATTATATTTTTCCTAAGCAATCTAACAACCTCTATTTCCTAGAGTCATGAACATAGTTCCCTCTAAGCTGAGCAGTGAGCAATGGCTCACTTAAAAATCATCATCAACTCAAGAGTTTTTCAAACCTGCCCAAAAGCCGAGAGGGAAAGAGCGAGAGGGAAAGAGTGCCGCCCAGTCCCGAAGGGACTGCCGCTCAGACACTATACTTTTCCGCCCACCCCCCAAAAAAATTAGAGGGAACACTGGTCATGAACAACTAGCACATATGTGTCAGGGGAACCTTTATCTTGTTCCTTGTGCCTTGTAAATTCACAGCATTCTTTTTTTCACCAAGTAGATGAATACATTTGAACTATACTGTGATCAGCGGTGGGTTCCAACTTACCTCGCTGCCAATTCGCTCCTTCTTGCGCTGCGTGGGCACAGTCTTTGGGTGCGTGCATGTGCGATCACAAAAATCCGAATAATTAAAAAAAGCCCACAAAAAAGATGGCAACTGCAGGCACAGTGCTGGAACTTAGCTTCTGCTGCATGCTCAGAAGGAAAAGAAAATTTAAAAAATATGGACCGGCTCATGGACCGGCACCGATTGATCCAGTTCGGTGACATCATTATGACATCACCAGCAGGTTTCTACCAGTTTGGGCAAACCGGTCTGAACCGGGAGGAACCCATCCCTCACTGTGATGTTTCTATGATGTGTCATGTGTGTGTATGTAGGTATATGCATAGTGGTTATTCTTTGAGAGCTGAATGTAATGAAATTTCATTTTAATATATGTTGATTTGTGTATATTTAAAGTGACAATGAAGTTTCTATTTCTATATTTCTATTTTGAATCCGAATCCTAATCTTAATCTGGTTGCATTTTCCAAGCTTACCTACCTGTTGTGGTTGGCTCTGGCCCAGCTCCTTCCCCAGGGAATGTGGAGGTGGATGCAGGGGAAACTTCAACATGTCACAAGCCTGTTTTATTGCCGACAGAGTCAGTTCAGAGTTTAGTTTCCTCGCACGAAGAAGAAGGTGGGAGTGACTTGGAAGAGGGGGGGTTGGCACACAGCCCAGGCAGTCAATCTCCATTATCTTCCATTGATTCAGATGAAGACGTTTTGGACCCATGCAAGTGCAGAATTATGTGTAGAAGAGACCAAGTAAGGACATATTACAGGAGATAAGAGCAGCCGCCTATGTTTGGGTGGGGCTCCAGTAATTAGGGCTGCTGCTATAAATAGCAGCATGTGGGTTTAGCCGTTGTGGAAGAGTATCTGTTGCAGTTTGTCAGGAATCCTGTGTTGCTGGTTTCTGGACTGTTGATTTTTCACGCCTTTGAAAACAAAGCAGAGCAACCTGTGTGTGTGTGTGTGTGTGTGTCTCACTTCGTTGGAAGAAGAAGGGGTGTGAAGTTTCTTCACAGCTGCTAGCTAAGTACTTAATGACTGCTTAAGGGAAATTGTACAGACTACCCGGTTGTTTTGGGACGAGTGCTCTTTGCAATACAAAAAGAGTGCTTAGTTTATTTTGAATTTTGTGATAAAGAACATTGTTTTGAATTTTCAAATGTGTGTGTGTCTGAAATTTGTACCCTTGAATTTTTGGGAGGCTCCTACCAGAGAGCCCGGCAGAACACTTCCTACAGTGGGAAAGCGGAACACATTGCAGGTCTAATTTATTAAGGAAGTACACCTGTGTCAGGATCAGGGCCATACCTGATGAAATATTCCAAATTTCAGAGAGAAGAACTGTAATAACTTTAACGTAATAACTTTAACAATGTAAAACTGCTTAGTCACCGTGAATTTACAGATTGTAATGTAATCTGATCGGTTGACAAATGTATATACCATGATGCACCTTTGCATAGGTGTGGCTTGAAGATAATTGTGGCTTAGAGTGGCTTGTGAATTAGAGTGGCTTAGAGATATTGTATGGTGTATTGTGGCTTGTGGTGGCTGAAGAATATCGTGACTGAACGTGTAGCTGAGTATTGTAACTGAGAATAGTAGACAGAGATATGTGAGTATTAAGTATAGTATCTCCTAAAGAAACAGCTACAGTGTAAATAGTTAGTGCAGTTCTGCTACAAAAGAAGTAAATTTTTTCTTAAGAAACTCTGCAATTACTTGTCTTTAATTATCTTCAAGACTACAGTTCCTGATATCCTGGTCTAAGGTAGTCTGGCTAGCAGTCTGGGTGGGCTAGCTTCTGCAACACGCTACTCCAATGGCCTGATGGAATCTAGAAAAGGGCCTTCTCTGTAGTGGCTCCCTCCCTTCAGAACATCACTCATTTGAAATAAGGTTGGTCCCTCCTTGCTAGGTTTTTTTTTCTTTTTGGAAAGCCCTTAAAAACATGGTTGTGTCAGCAGGCCTGCAGACCCAGGTTGATTTTGAGCCAATCGTATGGTTTATATGATTGTATTTGTCACAGTCTCTAGGGGTGGAAGTTTCTGGGTTTTTTAATTTTGTAGATATTTAGTCCTATACACCACCCTGAGTCACCCTCTGCTCATTGGACAGCAGTAAAATAATTTATTAAGTAAATAAATACACTTTCTGTTGTGGTTAGCTCTGGCCCAGCTCCTGCCCCAAGGACTGTGGATGTGGGGGGAGACATCCACATGCTGCAGGCCTGCTTTGCCCCCAGTGGAATCTGCTGATGAAGGCTCCTCTGACCAAGAAGACATGAGTGACAGGGAGGAGGAGAGTGTGGCAGACAGCTCAGAAGGAGATCAATTATCTAGCTCCTCCTTGGATTCAGAACAACAGTTAATGATACAGCCACGCATGCGGAGAGCGATGCATAAGCAACAACAACTGAGAGATTATTATCAAAGAAAATGAGGCCATCTGTGGTTGGGTGGGGCTGTGGTGATTAGCGAGGCTGCTATAAATAGCAGCCTGTGGGTTTGGCCATTGTGGAGGGTTATCTGATCGTTGTGTTTCGTGACTGCTTTACTGACTTTGACCTTTTGTGAGCTGATTTTCCCCTGCTTTGAAACTAAACCAGAGCAAAGTGTGTTTCACTTTGTGAAAGAAGAAGGACTGTGAATTGCCTCACAGCTGCAAACTAAGTATCACAGAACTGATAAGGGACTTGTACAAATTACCTGTTTGTTTGGAGACAAGTGCTCTTTGCTATGCAAAAAGAGGGCTTGGTTTAAGTGAATTTTCATTATAAAGAACATTGTTTTGAATTTTCAAACGTGTGTGTGTCTGAAATTTGTACCTGTGAATTTTTGGGAGGATTCTACCACAGAGCCCAACAGAACTCTTTCCAACACATTCAAACTTGAATTGCAAGCAGGTGCCAAGCACGGTTGTTTTTTCTATTAAAAAAAAAACACACCACCTGCTTTTTGTTTTCCCCTCTGAATATGGAGGCCTCTTAAGTTAAAAGAGGACGGTAGATCTTTACAGGCAAATAGCAGAGGATAAGATAAAAATAGAAGCCGGACCAGAGGGATTAGAAATCACAAAATCCTCCCTTTGCCTATTCCATTCATTGTAGCATTTTTTTTTCTTTGTCAGGGACAAAGTCCTTTTGTCCTGGAGGAGGAAATGTTTTCACTCCCCTGGGTTATTTCTCTGGGGCAAGAAAAAAATGGCAATTTTGATGAAAGGGAAATAAAGAATGCCAAACGCAGATCGTTTCCGATCCCCGAGGGTGCGCCTTGGATTGTGTGCAAGATAAGTCCTGTGACCTGTTAAAAGAGTTTCACTGAGTGTGGCAATCAATCTCTCTCAAGGAATGTAAACATGTACTTGTGAACTCTGCAGCAGAAGATTCAAGGACGTGGCTTAGCCGTGTTTACCGGAGTTGCGAAATCCGGAGAATCTAGGGACGCACCTGTAGTTTTATGCCAGCTCCAAGGCTTAAATTCTTTCTCTCCTGATCTGATGGGAGTTAAGATAATTTTATTTTTATTGGTGGTCAGACTTTGGCGTTCAGAGCCGTTGCACAGTGCTGTGGTAGCTGTCTGACATAGTCAGAGACTCTCCTAACAGAATAACCAGGGACCTTGGAGGTCTTCTGACAGTCTCAAAATGGGTGAACAGTGCAGTCAGGCGGTAGGGAAAGCAAGTAGGATGCTTGGCTGCATAGCTAGATGTATAACAAGCAGGAAGAGGGAGATTTTGATCCCGCTACATAGAGCACTGGTGAGACCACATTTGGAATACTGTGTTCAGTTCTGGAGGCCTCACCTACAAAAAGATATTGACAAAATTGAACGGGTCCAAAGACGGGCTAGAAGAATGGTGGAAGGTATTAAACATAAAACGTATCAGGAAAGACTTAATGAACTCAATCTGTATAGTCTGGAGGACAGAAGGGAAAGGGGGGACATGATCAAAACATTTAAATATGTTAAAGGGTTAAATAAGGTCCAGGAGGGAAGTGTTTTTAATAGGAAAATGAACATAAGAACAAGGGGGCACAATCTGAAGTTAGTTGGGGGAAAGATCAAAAGCAACATGAGAAAATATTATTTTACTGAAAGAGTAGTAGATCCTTGGAACAAACTTCCAGCAGACGTGGTTGATAAATCCACAGTAACTGAATTTAAACATGCCTGGGATAAACATAGATCCATCCTAAGATAAAATACAGAAGATAGTATAAGAGCAAACTAGATGGACCATGAGGTCTTTTTCTGCCGTCAGTCTTCTATGTTTCTTCTAATCCAGGGGTAGGCAAAGTTGGCTCTTCTATGACATGTGGACTCCAACTCCCAGAATTCCTCAGCTAGCATGATTGGCTCGGGGATTCTGGGAACTGAAGTCCACAAGTCATAGAAGAACTAAGTTTGCCTACCCCTATAATTCTAATCCAACCCCCTGCTCAAGCAAGAAACCCTGTATCCCAGGGATGTCAAATTCGAGGCTGACAGACCGGATTTGGCTCATGATGTGGTCAGATCTGGCTGGCAAGGCTGTCCTGGGGTGGGATTCAGCCGGTTTGGACTGGTTCGGGTGAACCAAGTGTTAATTTTACATCTGGCTCGCCAAACCGGTAGTTGCAAGGGCTGGCTGACTCTGCTGACACCCAGGAGTCTCCACGTGGCCCAATTTAGACTCTCCACAATTGACCTCTCCAGGTTCCTAAGAGGCCAGTAAGGGGCGTACATATGTGCACTGGTGTGCCTTTCGTCCCCTGTCCAATTGCCTTTCCTTTCTCTCACTTATCATATATATTTTCTTTCTTTCATATATCCTCTCCTCTAAGTTCACTTTTACCCTTATATATATTGCTACATGTCTATTTTTCTTCCTATGTATTGTGTATTGGACAAATGAATAAATAAATAAAATAAATAAAATAATAAATTTGGGATGCCAGGTAAGTACAGGGCCCGTGCGGAGGCTCTGGGAGGCATCGAAGGGCTGCCCATCCTAGCGGCGAGTGTGTGTCCCCCTGTGTGAAATTTGGCTTCTGCACATGCAGAAGTAGAGTTAAAACACCGACCTCTTATTTTTCCAGGCTCTGCAGTCGGATCAACCTGATCTGATTGATGATTTCAATGCTGTTGGTAATATTCATATTTCTCCCAGGAGGTGGCGCTAAAATTCCATTTCCATGAAGCATGTGTCGCTTAAACCAGGGGTCTCCAACCTTGGCAACTTTATGGCTTGTGGACTTCAACTCCTCAGCTGAGGAATTCTGCATGTTGAAGTCCACAAGTCTTAAATGTTGCCAAGGTTGGAGGCCCCTGGCTTAAACACACCTACCCAATGATGTAGGTGATTCATTATGTATTTTTGCATCCTCTTTCTGCAATTTCCACCTGCTCTTTCTATTAGAAAGTTTTATCTTCCTTTAACTGGGATCTGCCTTCCTGGAACTTAGTATAACTTATTATATTGTTGGACTCTTGGACCTCTCACTACACCTTTTCCCAGTACAGTGGTACCTCTACTTAAGAACTTAATTCGTTCCATGACCAGGTTCCTAAGTAGAAAAGTTTGTAAGTAGAAACAATTTTTCACATAGGAATCAAAGTAAAAGCAAATAATGCGTGCAAACCCATTAGGAAAGAAATAAAAGCTCGGAATTTGGGTGGGAGGAGGAGGAGGAAGAAGAGGAGGAGGACAGTCGCTGCCCAGAGCAAAAGGAGTGTTTCTTTCCTCTGGACGCTGGGAGAGGTTTATTCCCTCTCCAAACCCCCAGAGAAAGGAAAACGCTGTGTTTGCTCTGGGCTGCCAAAGCCTCCTTAAGCACCACCGAAAGGCTCCTTTGGCAGCCCAGAAAAGCCTGAGATGGCTGGGATTAAAGGGGGAATGGCTGGAAACTGTCTGGGCCTTTGTGCCGCTCTCATATTTCCTGGGAAATTTTTCCGGGCTCAGGTTCTTAAGTAGAAAATGGTTCTTGAGAAGAGGCAACAAAATCTGGAACACCTGGTTCTTATCTAGAAAAGTTCTTAAGTAGAGGCGTTCTTAAGTAGAGGTACCACTGTATTTCGGATGCGGATCTTGAGTCCCCAACTAATTTCATTGTGCGCTGTTGTGTGTGCCTTGTTGTCGTCCTCATTAAAATGCTTTTGCAAGCTTTTGGACAGAGGAGAAAGTTCCTGGAGCTCAGGAAGTCTTGGCTAAGTTATCAAGCGTCTTCCTTTTTCTAGAGAAACGGATCAAGCATCTTCCTTTTTCTAGAGAAACGGATCAAGTGCCTTCCTTTTTCTAGAGAAATAGATGATTCTTAAGAAGCTAGGAAAGAACCATCTCCAAAAAAAAGGGAACATGCTGTTTTTCTCTAGAGAGCTGGTGGGACAGAATGCAGTCCTGTAATACCAACATCTACATAGTTCTGAACCATTGGGTGTAACTGACCACGATTTCCCATCCTGAATCAGAATACACTGGTACCTCTACCTAAGAACGCCTCTACTTAAGAACTTTTCTAGATAAGAACCAGGTGTTCAAGATTTTTTTTGCCTCTTCTTAAGAACCATTTTTTACTTAAGAACCCGAGCCCGGAAAAATTTGATAGCGGCACGAAGGCCCGGTCAGTTTCCTGCCATTCCCCCTGGGTTTCTCTCTCTGGCGCAGTGCATGGGAGGCAGCCTCGTGCTGGGTGTATGGGAGGCGCGTGCTTCTCCTCGCCCTCTCAGAGTCCCTCTTTTTTTTTTAAGCCTTAAAGTTTTGGATTTGTTTTATTTCCCTCCCCTCAGCTTCCTCCTTCGGCAGCGACTGTCCTCCTCCTCTTCCTCCTCCTCCTCCTCCCACCCAAATTCCGAGCTTTTATTTCTTTCCTAATGGGTTTGCACGGATTATTTGCTTTTACATTGATTCCTATGGGGAAAATTGCTTCTACTTACAAACTTTTCTACTTAAGAACCTGGTCACGGAACGAATTAAGTTCTTAAGTAGAGGTACCACTGTATAACACAAATATGCTAATGATGGGGTTGAAGACTAAAAAGTGGGCCTTTGAAGGGGCTTGAAATAGGCCCAACTTACTTTGGAAGGGAAAAAGGAGGGAAGAGAGAACAGGACAGACATCCAAACAGCGGTAACATTGGATCTCCGGGACCGTCTTCTGCCTCATGCATCCCAGAGGCCAGTTAGGTCCCACAGAGTTGGCCTTCTCCAGGTCCTGTTGGCCAGACAATGTTGACTGGCGGGGCCTAATGGAACAGCCTTCTCTGTGGTGGCTTCGACCTTTTGGAACCAACTGCCTCCAGAGATCCGCATTATTTCCACCCTACCGGTCTTCCGGAAAGCCGTTAAGACCAGGCTTTTCCAGCAGGCCTGGAATTAGGTTGATTGTATGTATGTTTTTTACATTACAGTATTGTTATTATTGATTTTTATCATTAGATTTTAACTATTTTTATTGTATTTATTCTGATTTTTAGCCGCTCAGAGTCCTGTTGCAGTGAACTGCATATAATAAATAAATAGATAGATAGATAGATAGATAGATAGATAGATAGATAGATAGATAGATAGATAGATAAATAAAGTTGCCCCAAAAGAGTGGGTTCATACCGACAAACCGGACCAGAATATCTTCGGAACCATCTTCCGCCGCACAAATCCCAGCGACCGATAAGGTCCCACAGAGTTGGCCTTCTCTGGATCCCATCGACTAAACAATGTCATCTGGCGGGCCCCAGGGGAAGAGCCTTCTCTGTGGCGGCCCCAGTCCTCTGGAATAAACTCCCCCCCGAGAGATCAGAACTGCCCCCACCCTCCTTGCCTTCCGTAAGCTATTGAAGACCCACCTATGTCCTCAGGCATGGGGAAATTAAAATACCCCTGCGCTTATATTGTTTATGCATGATTGTGTTGCATGGTTTTAATAATGGGTTTTTAGATGTCTTTTAATATATTGGATTTGTCACGTTGTTTTTGTTGTGAGCCGCTCCGAGTCTCCGGAGAGGGGCAGCATACAAATCTAATAAATGAATGAATGAATGAATGAATGAATGAATGAATGAATGAATGAATGAATGAATGTGTTTTTCCAAACTTTCAGTTTGTCCGTTGGGGGATATTTTTTTTTTGTCTAGACCAGTGTTTCTCAGCCTTGGCCGTTTGAAGATGTGTGGACTTCAACTCCCAGAATTCCCCAGCCAGCGTTGAAGTCCAGATATCTTCAAACAGCCAAGGTTGAGAAACACTGGTCTAGAGCAGTGTTTCCCAACCTTGGCAACTTGAAGATACCTGGACTTCAACTCCCAGAATTCCCCAGCCAGCATTCACTGGCTGGGGAATTCTGGGAGTTGAAGTCCAAATATCTTCAAGTTGCCAAGGTTGGGAAACACTGCTCTAGAGGACGAATCTGCCTTTCCAAAGTCCGAAAATCAGCTGTGCTGGTGTTGAAACACTGAAAAGTCTTGCATGCCCACCCACATGACTCCATGTGCCACATGTGGCATACGTGCCACTGGTTCGCCATCACGGCTCTAGGGCATCCAATTCGCTACCAAAGACTTACCACGAGTGGTTCTGCCAAGCAGAGGACAAGGCCCTGCACCATATCTGAGGGGGGCAGTCTTGCTTAATGGGCTCGTCATGAGTGTGGATGTTTTAAGAGCGAAAGCAAGAGGGGCTGAGGATGGAATTTGCTTGGATTTCTATGCCGCCTTTCTCCGTAGAAGACTCAGGGCGGCTGAAAGGCTGCCTTCCAGCACAGGCTGCCTAAATCAGCAGCCTTGTGGGAGGGCCCGTCCCCAGCAGCCATGTAGCTGGAAACCATCAATTGCTCACCCAAATAACCTCCCTGTAATTACATTCTGTCACTTAACGGTGGGGGGGTGAAGCCACCAAGGGCCTCGCAAGTTAGAGGCTGCCAGCAAAAGACTCACAACCGTCTTGCACAAGCCGTTCCAAGGGAGATAGAGCTGCATCGACTGGGGATTTGTAGAATTTTAAGATTGCTCGGGGGAGGAAAGACAAGGTTTGGGGGCGTTAGAAACGTAGAAGATTGACGGCAGAAAAAGACCTCGTGGTCCATCTAATCTGCCCTTATACTATTTCCTGTATTTTATCTTAGGATGGATATATGTTTATCCCAGGCATGTTTAAATTCAGTTATTGTGGATTTACTAACCATGTCTGCTGGAAGTTTGTTCCAAGCATCTACTACTCTTTCAGTCAAATAATATTTTCTCACGTTACTTCTGATCTTTCCCCCAACTTGCCTCAGATTGTGACCCCTTGTTCTTGTGTTCACTTTCCTATTAAAAACACTTCCCTCCTGAACCTTATTTAACCCTTTCACATATTCTGATTGTCTCTGATCCCCCCAGAGATCGGAATTGCCCCCACCCTCCTTGCCTTTCATAAACTTCTCAAAACCCACCTCTGCCGTCCGGCATGGGGGAATTGAAATATCTTCCCCAGGCCTATATAATTTATGTATGGTGTGTTGTGTGCATGTTTTTTAAATTATGGGTTTTTTACTTCGTATTATTAGATTTGTATTGTACATTGTTTCTATCACTGCTGTGAGCCGCCCCGAGTCTACGGAGAGGGGCGGCATACAAATTTAATAAATATAATAAATAAAATAAAATTAAGGGTTCAGCCTCGGGCCTCGATTTGACAGGAAGCAAATAGTAGGTAGGTAGTAATGCCAAAATTTTTACTGCCACACTGTGGGTGTGGCTTATTTTGTTGGTGTGGCTTAATGGTCATGTGACTTGGCAGGAGTGGCTTGCCGACCATGTGACCAAGTGGGAGTGGCTAGAACGATCATCATTGTTCAAATGAACTGTTAAGTCCTCGACTTACAACCTTACCAGTGTCACTCGCTGGGGTGACAATTTGCTTTGCGTTTCCCGTGCTCGCCTTCCTGGGTCACTCCCCCCCCCCCCATGCCTCAGGCTGGGTAGCTAGGTGAACGGGTGCTGCCAGAAGCATAAATGCTGCCAGCGCCGCTTCCACCCACACCTTCTGCTTGCATCTCAGGCCGGAGGTGGCTGCATGAGGCTGGAGGGGAGCTGGGCAGGAGAGAGGGAAGTTCATCCGAGGCCAGGAAGGAGGAAAGAGGAGAAAAGCAAGGAGTGCAGACACAGCAGTAGCAGCAGGGGGGAAAAGGAGAGCCGAGCTGAGACCAGTAATCCAGGAAGTGACAGCTGCCAATCAGCTGGATCTGCACACACATCTGCCATTGGAACTGCGTTCCACCCCGTCCTGCCTGCTGCCCACCCCTGGGGGTGGGGAAGGGGAGGAACAGCATCCAACCAAGGACCCAAATGGCTTGCAGGGAAGGGCAATATCAGAGAGAAGATGCTGTGTCAGCATTTTGAAGTCTATGTTGAAACAGAAGCACAAGGGGATTAGCAATTGATGGATGGAAGGGCTTTTTACTTACACAAGCGACCTTGGGAAAAATCTGAGGTCTGGATCTAATAATAATAATAATAATAATAATAATAATAATAATAATAATAATAATAATAATAATTTATTAGATTTGTATGCCGCTCCTCTCCGAAGACTCTGAGACTCTGGAGATCAAGACACTCTGTTCTTTTCCTACTTCCTGAAGAAATAATGTTCTGTATACTATTTCAGGTCGTCCTTCTTTTATGACAAGTGGGACCCAAATTTCCATTGGTTCGCAAAGGCAGTTATTACTGTAAAGTTCTGCCGAATTGGATTCATTTTTTTCCATGTTGTTAAGCAAATCACCGCTGTTGTTAAGTGAATCACACAGTCGTTAAGCAAATCTGTCTTCCCCGCATTGACTTTGAATATCGAAACTGGCCGAAAAAGTTTTAAAAAATGCTGATCACGCGATGCCTGGTCCCGGATGCTGCAACTACTCAAATCACAAAGACCTAACAACTCAAACACTGACATCTCCATTGTAGTCAAAGACATCATCGAGTGTGAGCAAAAACATCATAATGCAATCCTACTAGAAGAAAATAACAATTCTGACATCACAAAAGAATGCAACTTCAACAGCAACCATCATACGCAAACCTTTACTCCTGAAGATATCATAGAAGTTTCCAGAGATGGCCGAGAGCACAAGAATAATGACGGTTTGGTGACCCCCCTGATTCTGCAGGGCGGTATGAAAAGATGAGTCCAGCAAATGACAATTGAGGACTAACTGTATAGTCTTCTACGGCTGCGATAAATCCTCTCTTGCTCTTTTACATGATACGTTTTCCTTACCGTAAATCCAGGGATCCCCAAACTTGGCAACTTTAAGACTTGAGGACTTCAACTCCCATGATCGGACCCCCTATAGTCATGAAGGGGTCCAGAGATGCCATAGGATTTCAGTTTTAGAAGTACTTTATCATGAACCACTCAGTCGAAGGCTTTACAGAAGTCTATGTAAATTGCATCTATTAATTTGCCCTGATCGAGATGTGTAGTCCATATGTTTTTGCAGTGTAGGAGTTGCAGTTAAAGGATAATTTTTTTCTAAAACCAAATAGTTTGTTAGAGAGTAGATTGTTAGTTTCTAGGTGGAAGATAATATGACTGATTCCATGACTTTGCATGTGACGCAGCATTGAGAGATTGGTTTGTAGTTTTTTTTACTACACTGAAATCTCCTTTTTTGAAGATGAGAATGATCATGGCTAGTGACCATATGTTGTACATGATACCTTTTCCTTACTGGTAAATCCAGGGGTCCCCAAACTTGGCCATTTTAAGTTATGCTGCCTGGAGAATTCTGGGAATTGAAGTCCACAAGTCTTAAAGTGGCCAGGTTTTAAGACCTCTGAGGTAAATGATATGTGAGGATCATGGCTGGCTGAGGAATTCTGGGAGTTGAAGTCCCCAAGTCTTAAAGTTGCTAAGTTTGAAAGACCTCTGGGTTAATCCTTCAACAGATCTCAAAATAAGTCACTTTCAAAGTTTATTTTGTAAAAAAATTATAGAAAGACTCAGGGATGGAGGAGCACCACCGTCCCATTACAAGGGAGCCAGATGTATGAATGAATCTTTGTCTTTCGTCGCCCAATCTTCTCGTCAGCCATCTCCAGTAATCCTGGCTACTCATGAAGAACTCTGATCTACCTCAGGAGGAAACGCCAATCACAGAATTTGTTCTGATTGGGGAGCATGGCTTCACGAGGTTGAAAAGAAGTGCAACAGTAAACACGATTTGCAATATTGCCCTCCGCCACTACCAAGGACAAAGTACAGGTAGTCCTCGAGTTCAGACCATTCATTCAGTGACCATTCAAAGTCGGATGGCACTGACGAAATGGTGGTTAGGGTGGACAAATCCTAGGAGTTTCGGCCATTCCAGCTTCCCCTGCAGTCATAATGATCTGGGTCCATGACAGTACATTTGTACCAGTGAAGGGCTGCCCATCGTCGGCAATCCCAATGCACTCCTGGCAAGGGGCGTGTGCATGCCGGTGTGAGATTTGTCTTCTTCACATGTGCAGGAAGCGAAACTTTGCATGAGGATGCTCACGCACGAGAGATTTCAGCCATTTTTGGTGAAATAGCAAAAATGGGCAAAATCTAACATGCGTAAGCTTCCTCATGTGAGATTTCATTTCCTGCGCATGCGCAGAAGCTGAATCCCATGTGGGTGCACATATGCACACATCGTGAACATAGGGGTGCATGTGCATGTCTGTTTTTCCAACTGGGACTGCGCAATGGACCGTCCACTACTGGTTTGTACTTATAATAGATTGCAAAGCACCCCATAATCACCTGATCACCATCTGCATGCTTCCCTGCCCTCTTTCCCACAAAACCATTGGGGAAGCCAACAGTGAAAATTGCGAGTCATGGAGAAGACTCCTTTGCCAGGGCACGCTCCCCCCGGCTCCACTGCACCAGCCATCCCTGCACCCCGTCCCTGACCCCTGCAGAACCCTTCACTCCCTTCCCCAACCTGCACGGCATTTCACACACACCCTCCTTGATCCTTTCTCACATCCCACATACACCCCTTGCTCCTTCCCCTTCTTGGCAGCAGCCATTTACCTACCCGCAAGCCTAGCGTTTGCAACTTCCTGCTGGCTTTCTCACTTTAGTTGTGGAACGCAGGCAGGAAGTTGCCTTGCCTAAGAACTGTGTGATTTGGTTACCAATGGCAACCACGACTGCACTAAGCCAATGAAGGGCCGCTCGTCTGAGGCCATCATGGCCGCGTGCGTGCCCGTCGGTGTAATATTTGGCTTCTGTGCATGTACAGCAAGCGAAATCTCGTGCGAGGTCTCACCCCTGAGCGAGATTTTGGCAATTTTCATTGATATTTTTGTTTCTGCAAAATCTCACACAAAGTTTCGCTTGCTGTGCATACAGAGAATCAAAATCTCATGCGGGAGCATGCGGGAGTGCGTCGGGGGCGCGCATCTGCACACGTATCCCAGAATTTCCTACCTGACGGCACCGGCTGCTACCCACCACTGCACTAAGCGGTATAGTAGTGCAGGAGTGTCAAACTCAAGGCCCAGAGGTCAGATCTGGCCCTTGGGATGCTTAGATCTGGCCCGCGGGGCTGCCCTAGAAACAGTGAAGGACCGGCCCGTAGTGTCTGTGCCAGCAAAAATGGAGTTTTTGCTGGCAGAAGGTTGCAGGAGGCTATCCCAGCTGAAAACAGAGCTCAGGAGCCCATTTTCTCTGGCAGAGTGCTCAGGTCACCACAAATGCCCCCAACGTGAGTGATGTTGAGGTGGCCACCCCCCTCCCCAGGTCAAACACAACCCTGAGGAGGCCCTTGATGAAACCGAGTTTGACACCCGTGTGGTAGTGGTTTATGACTACCTCACTTAGCAACCCGGTCCCTACGGTCGTCATACATCGAGGACTACCTGTAAACTGAACCCTTTGGAGAACCTGGAAATACTGCAAGAATAAGATCGTTCACTGAAGGATACTCCGGGAGTATAAATATGTTGAGAAGTTACTTGGCAGGTTTGAGTACAATTTTAATTATATCCAGCATCACTGTTCTTTTTTTGTTCCCAATCCTAGAAAGGCCACAGGAGGACAGCCGTTCCAGCTCTCAGTCCTTTGGGCTGACTCTTCCGACATCTTTCTTAGGAAACCTCGCTGTCTTTTGAGAGGCGTTAAAACAATACGGCAGCAATTTTTCAATCTCTTGGCTTTCAAATGAGACACGGGACGCAGCACAACTGTTGAAAGCATAGCTTATTTAATTTTTTATACATTTTTCCTTTTTTTTCTCTTTTTCTTTTTTCCTCTTTTTTTTTTAAGTTTTAAATTGTCCTTTAGAATTTTTTTTTTTCCTTTTGCATAGGGGAAAAAAATTAAAAAGAAAAGAAAACCAGAGTTGGCTTTCAGGTAATGGTACATAAAAGTAGGCGCGTTGGCTAATAGTATGCGTATAAATGCTAGAATCAAATATCATGAGAACACCAGGGAAGTGAGCGAGGAGGGAGGTGAAGAGGGTGAAAGACATGGCTCCATTTAGTTTTTTTTATTCGGAGAGCTCCAAATGAAAAAAAAAAAACCCGTTGGGAAAAGCGAATTGCATTTTGACTCGGTCTAAAAATCGGTCGCGGATTCCCCCTCCCCAGAAAACTCCTGAATTGAGGAGGTGGGGAAATTCCTCTTTTAACATTCCCTCTTTTACAGAACTGAGAGATAAGAAATTAAAAGTCATTTAAGGCTGTAGTGTAAAGTGCCCTCCAAGTTCTTCCACCCACCCGTCAGCGCCTTCACCCGAGGAGGGGACTCGCTCACGTTCCCTGGTGCTGCGGTGTGTCTCTCTCTCTCCGTGTGTGTTAATGTGACGTAGCAAGCAAGAAGCGAGACAGAGAATAAAATATTATTGTTAACCACTGTAAAATATAAATGGACAAAAAGTAGGCGCGTGGGGTCCGAGGTGGTCAGGGAAGGAATTGTTCTCCAGCAGAAAAATGCCGAAAGAGAGAGATGGCAGGGCAAGGGGAAGGAAAGAAACGTCGGCGTTAGAAAATGGCCATTCCCAACTCTTGGCGTTGAACTTTTGGGAAACCATTTCTGCTGATTCCTCCCTTCTGGGTGTCGTGCTCCTCAAGACCATGTAATAACAACAGAAAACAAACCCAAAGGATGAAAGACGAATGTCTTAAGTTGAATGGTGGCTGCTAAGGGTCATCTGAAGGGGGGGACTGGACAGGATGTGTGGTCTCAGAGGGGCAGGTCAGTCTAAGACCTCCTGTAGTTACCAATCTAGGCCCAACCAAGCTTTCCTTCTCAGACTGAATCCAATCTGCTTGGCCACTAAGGTGAAGAAGGCCCACTTATTTACCTATTCGATTTATAGGCCTCATTTCTCCTCACGGACTCGGGGCGCAAGGATTCGTCGATCTTGTCATATGACCAGACATCCACCTCACAGTGTAGTTTCAGCATTTCTCAGCCTCCGTCGCTTTTAAAGGGGCGGACTTCAGCTCCCAGAATTCCCTAGATAGCATGGCTAGCTGGGGAATTCTGGGAGTTGAAGTCCGCCCTTCTCAAAGCAGTCAGGCTGAGAAGCACCCGTTCTAGTTTTTCAGCAATTTCAGATTCCAAATTTGAAGAGAGAAAACTGAGCGGGAGGAACTTGACTTTCCCAACCAAAGCGGAGGTTATAATTACCTAGGAGATTAGATTAAAAAGAAGAAGTGAAGAAAACACCCTGAGGTGTTTTCCTGGAAAGGCTGAGCTCTCCACACTTCTGAGAATAGACCTGCTTTCTGTAGGCACACTCCAGGGATTAAGTAGCGCACAATATGTTTACCTCAGAACACACAACGTTGCAACCTTCAGTCTTGTCCCAATGCAACTTATTTCCAAACATATGGATATACGCAGATTCAGGCCTCTCTTCACTGGACATGGGATTGCATTGCAATTTTTTTTGTTCAATGAACAATAGTAGCATTAAAATAAACCCCCGCAAAGTGAGCCGAGCACAGAATGCGTTAACCAGTTTCGGGCCGCGACCAAACTCCATCTTTTTAACCTCTTCCCACCCCTCCCCACCCCACCGCCAGCCAATCTTGATGGGATGGAGTTTTTGGGACACCCGATTTCACCCCATCTTCAAAACCTCAAATGGACTACGGATAAGTAACCTGGAGGGAAGAATTATATGAGCAAAAACGAAACTGCCAAGGAAATACAAACCAGCAGTACAGGCACAGCTTAAGTTATATTTTTGGTATTTCATACTCCTGCTGGCTTCTCTCCCTTGTCCGTGCGTGCATGTGTGTGTGTGTGTATTTGGCTACTACTCACTTTATGTCATAGTCTGTAACCTGAAAACATTCCAAATTTAAAGTGTTTGGGATAGAGTTGCTGGAAAATTAACGACAGTTTTGATTACCAGAAAACCTTCTTTTCAAATAGAATATGCACTGCGGGCACACAAACACACCTCCCACTGCCTAGCCTGTTGAAGGGAGATCTGAACAACCCTAAACAACCACTTGAAATTTACAAATAACACAAAAGGGAATTGTCTATCAACAGGGCAAGCCTACAGTACATGGGTTTGAATCCAGTTCAATTGTTAGCTCTCTTGTTTCACAAACACACGCACACCAGTTCTCAGATTGTTGATACTTTTGCAAAATTCTCTCTCTCTCTTTTTTTTAGTGCCAGTTCAGGAAAAACCACAAGATTTAATCCGGAGTCAAACCTATTTGCTGATTTTGTAGGCAGGAGCAACCGGTTTTACACAGAGTCAACTGCAACCGGTTTTCATTTAAATCAGAAGCCATTGTCAAGGTTCACTGGAGAATTTAATTCCCAAGGCCTTTTCCAAAAGGACAGATTTACAGGGCAGAAAATCCAGGTTGTTCCTTGACCCCAAATTTCTTCACTTTCAGCATTCTTGGAATCTTACCTTCAACAGGCAAGGGGACCACCTTGTCTTGGTGCCCTTGCTATGGCACGCCTTCAGATACCATATGAGTGCCCCACATCATGGAAACCAGACATCCCAAACCAATGCCTTCTTTTCACACAGTGTGTGCTGTCACTTTAAGACAGGTGGGCTCCAATGCCCAGAATTCCCCAGCCAGTATGGCTTGACTGTGGAATTCTGGTAGTTGAAGTCCACCCTATCTTAAAACTGCCAAGATTTAGGTACATTTCACTCTGTCCCACCCACCCGCCAAATCTAAAACCAAAGACCAACTATGTGCAAGTTAAAAGAAACTTTCTTTCGAGGAAGAAAAAAAAAGCAGCAATGTAATAAAATTATATTGCAAAAGTATTTTTTTAAAATATATATCACTTCTCTCCCTCCCAACCCACTTTGCAAAGTTATCCTGGTTTATAAGGAAGGATTGTCTAGTCAGATCCTATGCTCCCCCCCCCCCCCCCCCCGGCCGCCTCCCCACTGACTCTTCCCTTTTTAATCATGCCAAAAGAAGCCCTTTTTTTTCAGGAATTGTATTTTGTTTTCCAGAGGAAGGGAGACAGGGAGGGAGTGGGGGGTAGTGATGCATGACTTTTCCAGCAGATTGGAATAATTGAGTCGCCCAAGTTGTAAAATTCCCTCAATAGCACCACATAAGTAAATATATTATATATACTATTTTTTTTCTTATTTATAACACAAGGCCTTTCAAAAAGCAACAATAACAATACTAATAATTAAAAGTGTCAGGGTTTTTTTTTCATCCTCTGGGATCTTTGTAGTGCATTACGATGGCAGTTGACAGCAAGACAAGAAATGAAAACATGAAAAAGACAATTTCTGCATTTCTGGGTGGGGTGAGCCTAAACCTAATTGATAAAAGTCTGACTCTTTCCTTTCTTTCTTTCTTTCTTTCTTTCTTTCTTTCTTTCCTTTTCTTTTCGCTCCATAATATCTTCAAGAATGGGGAAGAATATCTCATCTGAGTTTTGAACTGATGCTGGGGGAATTTAGAAATTAACCCCCTACTATAGATTCTTTACACCAGCATTGTATGGAATCCAAAGAGGGCATAAAATCCCAGCGACCGATTAGGTCCCACAGAGTGGGCCTTCTCCGGGTCCCGTCAACTAAACAATGTCGGTTGGCGGGCCCCAGGGGAAGAGCCTTCTCTGTGGCGGCCCCGGCCCTCTGGAACCAACTCCCCCCGGAGATTAGAACTGCCCCTACTCTCCTTGCCTTTCGTAAACTTCTTAAGACCCACCTGTGTCGTCAGGCATGGGGGAACTGAGACATCTCCCCCGGGCATATACAATTTATGAATGGTATGTGTGTATGTATGCGTGTTTAGAAAATGGGGTTTTTTAAAAACGCTTTTAGTAGAAATTTAGATTTGTTATAAACTGTTTTTTCCACTTTGTTGTGAGCCGCCCCGAGTCTGCGGAGAGGGGCGGCATACAAATCTAAATAAAGATAAAGATAAAAACTTTATATTTCCCAGTCTATAATTTTATAGGGAACAAACACCTGCCTACCTGCATTATATTTTAACTTCTTTCATTGTCTAGTTGATTGCCAGAGATGATTCAGAAAATACTTCCAGGTAACTAACAAAGATGATGAATTTGCACCTATTTTGGGAATGAACTAACCGACCAACAAACAAACCCAGTTTTCTCAAGAAAAGTAACCCTCTCTCTCTGCACAAAGAAATGGAGAGCATGCCAAATGAGAATTTTTAAAGCTGGTGAGAACTTGTGAGAGCTTCTACTTCACTTGCCTGCTTGCTTTTTATGTTCTGTTACTGATGTAAATTTATTATCTGGATCTCAACCCGGCTACAGCCAGCCCCCTTTGTGGTGAAGTTGCAGAGGTATCCTGCAGCAGTTTTATGCAGTCCTCCCATGATCCTTTCAAATACTGCAAAGGAGAGACAACCTCTGCAAAACCTTTACTGCGCATTCGGGAGAAAGGCATTTGCAATTAAAGGGGAGAGGGGGGAAAAACACGCCAGCTTTAGGAAAAATAAACCCAACCATCTCATTTCTCTTGAATATTCCCAGCAATGTTTCCTCTGAATTGGAAAGGAACAAACTAGAGAGAAATCTCTTCTGCAAACAGTTGTACGTGTATATTAATCCAGAGGTCTCTATCCTTGGCCGCTTTAAAACTCGTGGACTTCAATTCCCAGAATTCCTCAGCCGGAATTCTGGGAGTTGAAGTCGACAAGTCTTAAAGCAGCCAAGGTTGGAGACCCCTGGACTAGTCCACGCAGTGCACATCTGTCTTGGGGTGCTGAGCCTTGGAGCAATAATTGTGCAAATGCATTACTACTTGTGTGTCTCTGGGAGGCATCATAATAATGCAGAAGATGATTTAATTTAAATGTATTTCTGAAAGGGCAAAGGCAGAATGTTTATTTATTTATTATTTATTAATTTGACTTCTATGCAGCCCAATCCCGAAGGACTCCCCACCCCCAACTTTGCAGGATTTATTTGAGAATTTACTAACACTAAAATAGGCAATAACCCTAACTAAGGTTGCTGATGATTCACTGAAACTGAAAGTTCATTGAAGTTTTAAAGAAGATGTTGGATAACCATTTGCCTGTAGTGTTGTAGGGTTTCCTGCCTGGGCAGGAGGTTGAACTAGAAGACCTCCAAGGTCCCTTCTAACTCTATTTTTCTATTCTATTCTGAGTCAGTTGATTGGTTAACTGTTTGATCAATAAACCAGTTGGTGGCAGCAGAGAGTTATACTTTTTCGTAGGTCTTGGGTGCCATCTAGTGACCGTCTGGATTTATGCAGCCATTGGGCAAGTGCTGTTGAAACATTGGAACTAGAGGAATAGCTATGGAAACTGGTGGGGGAATGGTAAATTATCTCAAGAAGAGGGGAGAAGGGAGGGGGTGAAAAGTTAGTGCAAAGAAACTTTCTCCCAGGACTTAATGCATTTAATTTGAGGTGTAAATAAAAAAAAAGTCTTCTATATTATATTTCTCCCTCACAGCCAAAAGCACTGAAGAACAGATCAGGGATTAGATGTAAGAGAGTGGTCTCCTAGGAAAAAAGCAGAATTAATTATCCCAAAGGTGCTTTTCCAAAAGGCAACCAGATTTAATATTTTTTCCTTGAAAAGATTTTGCTTTTCATGCAAAAAATCCTTCCATTCCCCATCATTCAGTCAGAATTAAGGAAGATCGTCTTGAATGATGAGAAGCAAAACAATTTCAAGGAAAAAAAGCCAGAAAGTCCAGTTGCCTTTGGGAAAAAACACCTTTGGGACAACCATGACCTGGGTGATTGAAAATCTCCATAGATGGCAAAATTAACTGGAGCCACAAAATTGCCAACACTGAATATGTCAAGTTGGGCTGCTCCATCCTTGTGCATCAATGCACCTAAGTTGCCGACATGCAGTTTGGAAGCAACATCAGAGGAGAAATGCCTCTAAACATCAGAAAGAAACATCTAAAGCTGAGAATAGACAACGAGACACTGGTGTGGTCTGAGCACAAGGCCTCTAGAAACCAGGCAAAGGAAGATAAAATCACCAACTGTGGACAGAGGTTGAGCCATGGCAAGTGGATTTCTTTGTTTGAAATCTTTCACTGTGTATCCTAGTAGCTTCTTGGATAAGAAGCGAAACTTTCAAACAAACCAACCATCCAGTTGTCATGACTCAATTTAGAGACAACTCTACTTGGATGACTGAGGATCCTCATCAACCTGTTACCAATTGAGGTTACTACATAGCAGGAGTATCCAAATTCTTGGCAAATTCAAGACTTGTAGGTCTTAACTCCCAGAACTTCTCAGCTAGCCAAACTGGTTGAGGAATTCTGAGAGTTGAAATCCAGAGGCCTTAAAATGGACAAGTTTAGAAGTTTGGAGTCCCCGGGTCCATAGTGTGAAACGTCACAATAGGATGGAGTCCTAGTAAAAATATAAGAAGCCTGGCTTTCACCCTGAGCCTGTTGAAATTCAGATTCTCCATCAAGGGAAGGGAACATTTGTCTTTCCAGAGATTGCTGGTTAATTCCTAAGCTCCAAGGGACATGGTAGTAATTGGTGATGAAACTGCTTGAGTTTCAACACATCTGGGAGACCAGTTTCTCAGTCTTGCTTGGAGGTTGGCTGTTTTCCATACTGAAGCCACAATTAGAAAGTCTTTCTCTGCTTGCCTATGGCCAAAGGTGGACCCATCACTATGCTTAGCTCTTTGGCCCGCTTGTTTGCTTGAAAAAAGCCACCTAAGCAAAGTCCAAGTGTAGTACTGAATTGCAATGCCTATACTAGTTGTAAGATGAGACTTATAATTTAATACGTATGGAGAGCACTGAGTTGGGAATGCCTGCTTCAAGACCTTTTTTAAAAAAAAAAATCAATCCATTTCTCCATCTCTTCCCATTTTGTTTTGGGGTTTTTTTTTTTGCCTTAACTCAGTTTAAATCAAACTGATGTGACAAAAAATATCAAATTCACATGAAGCGCAGAGCATTACAGTCCTCCGAGAGAATGTTCAAATACTGTTTTCAAAGTTTTCAAAACTTGCTTCTGTTTTCAAGTTTTAAAACAAAATCCATACTGTAATGGGGTTTTTTTTGACACAAAGGCTGTTTTCCATATGCAGTAGTTCAGATGGCTGCAAGATTTTTATTTTATGGAGCACATTAAAAAGATGGGAATGTTTCCTGTAAATATGGAAGTAAGCAAGATGGCACCTTTCCCTTATTTTGGACTACAGATTCCACAATCCTTTGCAAGGAGCTGCTAGCAAGGACTGATGGGAACTCAAAAACTCTTGATACCTATAGTACTTCTGCTGTTAAATCTTTCTTAAAGGTGGTTAAGAAAGGGAGCACTGGCTATGGATGTATACAGGTAGTCTTTGATGTAGGACCCAAAAAGGACTTACAAACCAGTTTTGAAGTTCCCACAGCCTCTTCTCACAGTCACATGTCTGTATTTTGGGCACTTCGCAACCTGCCTATATTTAAATCCATTTGCAGTGTCCCGGGGGGGGGGGGGTCATCTGACTGCAATTTATGATGGTTTTGCTTGAAACCAGTCCAGCAAAAACTGGCCTTTGGAATAGACCAGGGGTAGTCAAAGTTGGCTCTTTTATGACATGTGGACTTCAACTCCCAGAATTCCTGAGCAAGCATGATTGGCTTAGGAATTATGGATATTGAAGTCTAGAAGTCATAGAAGAGCCAACTTTGCCTACCCCTGGTATAGACCAATGGGTTTGTTTAAAGACCATCATGCAAAAAGTCATATTAGATCTGGTCACATG
Source organism: Erythrolamprus reginae (assembly GCF_031021105.1). NCBI lineage: Eukaryota > Metazoa > Chordata > Lepidosauria > Squamata > Dipsadidae > Erythrolamprus > Erythrolamprus reginae. Next base: position 23,048,209 of record NC_091950.1, read on the forward strand.
GTGACTCACTTTATGACTGTCATGACTTATGAAAGTAACTCTCTGACTCAATTGCAGTTGTAACTCAAGGACCACCTGTGGTTTAAAAAAAAACCAATTGAAATAAGCCACCTCATTCATTACTTAGATTAACACTTGGAATTCTCTTGAACCACCTGTACAAGTCATGGAAAGAAAGATAGAAAGAGCACTATTTGTTCGGGTTTTCCTAGCCAATGAAATGCCTATATAATTGAAAATTTCTCTCCGGTCTATATATAATTATGCAGCTTCTAATATTTTGAAAACTTAAACCAGGATTCATTCTTGTAGACAACACAGAAGTTACAAACAGATGAAAAGCAACAAGCTACTAATAAAATATGTATACGTGTGAGACCCTTTGTCATTATTCTATTTCAAAACTGCAGATTTGAAAAAAACAAAAAGTAATAATAAAATGCCTGGAAATATAATGCTATTTGGATGGAAAAACCTTAAAATCAGAGGCACCAGAAGAATAAGCTAAGTCTCCCACAGAAAATGACTGGAAAGTAAAAGAAATGAGAATAATAAAAACCACAATACCAGTTATGAACATTAAAGAAAAAGCAAATGTGTGAATAGTTTTAAATGATGGAACAAATGAAGTAACTAAATTAGTATATTCCCCCCTTCCCCCTAACATCAAGCAGAAACACAGACAGGGAAAAAAATACAGCAATTGAAGAATAACTAAATAGGGTCATCAGGATGGCTGAGTTTAAGAATTTGCAAGCAAATTCAGAGTCATGGAACAGAGTAGCAAATCCTAAAGTTCCCCCTTGAGCAAGACATTTTTAAAAATCGATAGGGAAGGAAACATTTTAAAAAGTTTTTGAAGTAAACAGAAACTCTCTCCGAAACAGAGAGAAGGCAGGGTGCGGGGAAAATGGGCAGGCTGGTAAGATGTCTATATTTTATATCATTTATTTCCTTTTATAAAATTGTTCATCCCAAGATCACACTATTTATTAGTTCAAATAAATTACAGTAAGCAAAATTATAAGGATCAACAAAACCCAACCTACTTCCCTCTTTAAAAATTGAGGCAGCTTTTTAAGCCAAGGCAATGTCCCATAGAACGTGAGAGGTTAATTACAGATGCAATTAATTCTACTTTCATTGCAAAAGCAAAGGGGCCTATCTTGAGTCTGCCATTCTCACTTTTCCTCCATACATCCCTCTTTCAGGGAATCCACTCAAAAGGGATCAAATTCTGTTTGGCCAGTACATTGAAGGATTAAATAAAATAACTGGCAAAAGATAGCTTCGTTCCCACACACTTAGGGAGGACATGAGAGGTTACGCAATCACAAAAGATGACCCACTCCGTGGGAACTGATAGGACAGAGTTACCATTGGACTGATCCGAGCGTCTTTTAACTTTTTCAATCAATAGGGATTTTGAATGGAGCTGATCTGATTCGTCTGTAAATTTAAAGCATCTGCCTTTAACCTACCTACCCTTTCTCCCCAAGTCTGGAAATATCCAAATCACACCTGTAAACTACGCACATTATTACACATGCTTGAGCCACCTCTACGTTCGTCGTATTTCACCATTTTTCCAATCTATTCCAAATATCACTAATCGGTTCCCCAGAGAGAAAAGGGAAGGGCTGAATTCAATGTTTTTCCAATAACTTTCAATAAACCAAGACTCAGAAGGTCAACAGCCATAATCTCCATATGTTATCGCTCGACACTTGGGGATGTTATAAAGCTAAATACTAGAAATCCTCAGCCAATTCTCTTCTCCCCAGAATCAGAAGCTACGCAAACCAAGACATCTATTTCTCATGGACATTTAACTGCTGAGATAACTGTAACCATAGATTTAGCCACTACCTGCAGAAGGGCATTGCAGATTTGAAACTTTATTTTTGATTGCATTTACAACTGGAAGACGTGTGACAAAACCCATAATGGGAGGTTTCCTAGTTCCAATTGCCTTGCTAAGAAAGAAATATTATGCAGGGGAACGACCACATATACTTTCTATCTTAAATTGGAAAATACTTGGCTGATGCTGGGTCAAAATTCTATTCTTGATTTGAATATCTATTCTACAATATTCTTAAAACAAGGATGAGATGCCCACGGCCACCCTTCTGCCGTGCTTTAAAAGCTGCCCCAAAATTTGTGGTCCAGTTATAATTTTGATACAACAGGGGGAAAAATATCAAAACACACAGGAAGGAAAATTGTTAAGACCCACAGGGGATATTCATATTATACTGCAATGAATTATATCTGAATTAAGTCTAATTTAGTTTTATTCTGACCCCACGCACTTTTTCAGGAATTTAGCCTCTAGCATTATCTCTTGTTCGAAGATCAGGTGGAACTTTTAAGGTGAGAAATGGTTTTGTGCCCCGGCTTAAAACTGTTGCTTCTCTTGTCAAACAAAATAATAATTATTATTGGGATGTTTATAGGTCTCTCAGACTCAGATGTGATACAGGGTCGCAAAGTGGGCCTTGCCTGTAGGAGTCTCCAGGCATCTGCTTTGCTACATTAATAAGGAGAATTCTAAGTAAAGTGAGTTTCATATAACAAGGCAGTCTTGAATTCCTGTTTTAAAGGATCTGCCTTTCCCAAGATTCCTAGGAGAATAGAAATACAGGGAGTCCTTGGCTTACAACAATTGGGTCCAAAATTTCTATTGAGAAGCAAGACACATATTAAGTGAGTTTCCCCCCCCAATTTAACAACATTATTTACGACAGTTTTTTAAGTGAATCAGTGCAGTTGTTAATTGAGCAACAAAGTTGTCTGGCTTCCCCACTGACTTTGCTTGTTGGAAAGTCGCAAAAAGGCATCCCATGATCCTGGGACTTTGCAACTGTCATAAATATGAATTGCCAACCATCCGAATGGAGGTGCTGCAGTGGTCGTAAGTATGAAAATACAGTCGTGAGTCACTTTTTTCAGTGCTGTTGTTAACTCTGAACGGTCCTTAAACGAAACTAATCATTGTAAGTCAAGGACTACCTGTATTGGCCAACTGGACAGATGGATATCCAAAATATACGCCTTTGAAAACAAATATTGGTGTGGTCAGCATCATAGGTTACTTATGGCTGGAGGACCCAGGGAGCCACACAAACTTAATGCGGATTTGCAAAAGACCCTAAACAAACAAAAGCACACCACTTAGGAAAGCCTCCGTTACTTCCACTCCGAGTTTTGGCAGGTCCTTGGGGAAAACAAAGTAATTTACTCAATTTGTTTTCTCCAGGGTGAAAATAAAATAGATATTTCCCATGTCCTTTACACCAAGGGTGTCCAACCTTGGCCACTTTAAGCCTGGTGGACGTCAACTCCCAGAATTCCCCAGCCAGCAAAGCTGGCTGGGGAATTCTGGGAGTTGAAGTCCGCCAGGCTTAAAGTGGCCAAGGTTGGGGAGCCCTGCTTTACGCATCACTTTCAGCAATCCTAAACTGATCCTAAGATTCCCAATTCAGGACTTCCGGTGGAGTTCTGGAAGAGACAGAGAGAGATGGTGCCCTAGGACCAATCTCGGCGAGATCGTCAATCTCCAATATTTTCCTGGTCCGGTCCGTCTTACTTACATCTCCTTCTTCCAACCTGGAGCTGTTCAGATTTTCTGGGCCTGCAATTCCCAGAATTCTCAGCCAATGAAGCTTCTAAAGCATTTAAGGGAGCTACCTTCGCAACGCACCTGAAGGAGCCTGAATTTGGGAGGTGGTTTTTATAGGAATCTGAATTTGTAAGAAAAATGAACTGGGGAAAAAAAAAATCCCACTTCAGTTCCCCTGTCCCTCCTGTGCTCCCGTCCGTGGTTGTTTTTTTAAATTTTGTTTTTGTAAAAAAAATGCCATTATATCCCCCACCCTTATGCCTCCCCAACCCTTTATTTCCTGTCTCCCCCCCCATACACGCATCAAATAGCATGCAGCAACACCTGTGCATTGATCTCATTAGAGTTAATACGTTTTTTTTTAGAAGGCAAGGCACATTATGTGGTATAAAACGTATTTTTCTTTGTCTCGTGCAAATTAGGAGAAAAAAAATCATAGATTTTTTCCCCCTTTTCTTTTCACTTACTCTTGTCCCTCATCATAGATGTGGACTCAAGGGAAAAAGAAGGGGAAGGGAGGGGGCGGGGTGGGGGGTGGAGGAAAAGAGCCTTTATGTATAATTGCCATGCACATTCTCAGCCAGCTGATTGGTTGAGCTAGGTCACATGAATTCCCGTTTAAAAGCACCATGCATTTTATATTGTAAGGGTTAATGCTTTCTTTCCCCCCCCTTAAAACGTCGCCTCTTCCATCTATTGCAGATTTTTTTCTCTCTTTCTTTTAGTTTCAGTTTAAAAAAATAATAAATCCGATCGACTTCCCCTCCTCGTCTCCGTGATACAGTCCTTTTGCTCGGAGACACCTGACGGAGGGGATGGAGGGCCTGTAATAGATATTAATTTCTCCCGCCCAATTCCCGCCGAGGGGTTGAAACCTGGCATCACCTATTATTATAAAGGTGCAGTGATGTAAACAAATGCCACTGGAAACTCCCCCCCCCTTCCCATGATGCTAGATTCAAAGTGGGGGGGTATCTCGGAAAAGTCTTTCGCTGCCCTTCGTCCAAAGGAAACAGCAGCAGGTCAGAAGTAAGTTTTGCATATGTGGACACAAGCCCCAGATGGGTACCAGGTAGGCGCTGGAGCCAAACTCCATGAAGAGTAAGATGCACAAAGGAGACAGGAGGAGCACAGGGGTTGTAGCTTTTCGACTACAATGTTGTACTGAAGATGGAAGATTCTGGAACAGAAGATCCATCCGAGAGCCACAGGAGTCATTGGTTTCTGCCAAAATCCAGGACAAATGCAGTAAAAAAGCAAGGGGGTGTGATAGTTTCTTTTCTGTTAAAAAAAAAAAATCAATTACATGTGTTCCTTCGGACATCGTTGGAAAGATCTGCACATCTTGAGCCTGTTGGGGATATAAGTGGGGGTGGGGGTGGATCTACTCCTCCCATCCCAGAGAAATAAAATAAAAATAAAAACCACTCAATTCCAGAAGTGGGTCTCCTTTGTACATGGCAACAAGTTCACTTTGAAAAGTTAGGAGAGAATTTATGCTTGTATGTTGGAGTATTTTATTCACGTACATGGAATAGGATATGCATTCCTCTCAGAAGTTCGGAGAAATGTATCAAGGTGCAAAGAACTGAAGATTAGTGTTGGTTGTCCAAATTTTTGTCGTCTTTCCATCCTGGAGAAGATTGAAATGTCTTCTTCATATGTCATAGAATACAGTACAAAGGTAATTACTAAGAAAAGATGTGAATACTCCCTCCTCAGGGAATCCTGGGACGTGTAGTATGAGGGTGAGGAGAATTCCCTTAAAAATCCCTCACAGGGCTATAATTCCTGTGAATTCCCTGGGAAAAGGAGCTTCCATTTAAGTCTGTTGGATAACCGCTCCATTAATGATATACACTAAGTCCCCATAGCTTTCTAAGTAGTAAAGGTTGGTCATTGTCTTAGGCCAGAGATGGGGGAACTATGGCCCTTTTATATTCTTGAGCTGGCTCAGGAATTCTGGGAATTGAAGTCCACAAGTCATAAAATGGCTGCCGTTTTCCAACCCTGTCGTAGGCCAACGTCTGTGGTTGAAGCATTTCATTTCAAGATACTGTTGTTCTTGTGGGTTTTCTGACAAACTATCCCTCGCAACTCATCGGGTCTCGTTCGGTCTTGACAGATGTTCTGCTTTTCAATTCAAATCCACTCCAGGATAGGTTCCTGGGATAGGTTCCTCCACCTCAAAGACGATTCCTCTGAAATCTTGACAGTTTGGCACGAGGAGAAAGAGGAGGAAGAAACGTGACGAATGCTTTTAGTATTGTGGTGGATGGCGCCAGCCCTTGGAGGAAGATTGTCCAGAAGCCGACATGGACTGACCAGTTCATCAGCTGTCCACCTGGCCCCTCACGAAGGAATTGGAGCCCAACTCTGGCACCCCAATCTTGGCTGAGGGACGGGGTGGGTGGGTTTCAAGGAAGTTGGATCCGTGGTCTCTAAAGCTTTGGTGTCTGCTAGGAAGAAAGGATGTGGGGGGAGGGAGGATGTGGTCTTGAAGTGAAGTTGGCCGAATGCCATTGCTCAGCCTGCCCATGACCCATAGTGGTGGTGGTGGTGGTGGGGAAGTCTCCATTACGAATGCCGCTTTCCATAACTCAGCGAAAGGACTGGAGCATTAAAATGTAGGCACTTGAACCAGTCCTAGATGGCTTCTGGGCTCCACCTTGGGGGCCTGCGTGTCTGGTGGGGGTAGGGGCAAGTAGAACGGAGGGGCAATGACGGAAGGGGCGATGACGGAAGGGGGGCGTCTCCCTCCTTTGCTCCTACCGAATCTATTGTTATGGTTGCTTTCTTCCTCATATCCCAAAAGGTTTCTGTGTAAGGCCCCACTTTTGCACCGTCCCGTCGCAGTGGATCGGATAGTCACCTTATAATCCTCTCCACCCAAATTACAGCTACGCTCTAGGATTTACCTCCCTTATCCACCCACCACCCCTCCCGTTACTTTCCCCTCCCCTCTCTCCCGCCTCTTCAAAAGTGCATTTCCTACATTTAAAAAAAGAAAGAAAATGTGCAATCTGTATTTAGCAGTCATCAAAATCATCTCAAAAGCTGGTCTACAAGGGCATGCATAGCTCTTTGTACACAAGGTTGGAAGCTCAGGAGGGGGGAGGGGGAGAGGAAGAGAAGGCCCACTGACCCGCCGATCACTGCCGATCCCCCCTCCACACTCAACGTCTTCCTGCCCCCCCCCCAAGTCAGAGATTCAACGAGTCCCGCAGGTCCCTGCTGGCGTTCATCGGACCGGCTAGCCCGCCTTTTGAAAGACAGGATGTTAAAACTGGGCGGAAGCACACCTTGAAGGGAACCTGCGGGCTGTGGGTGCCATGTCCCCTACCCCCCCCCCCACCTCCGAGAGCAATTCCTTCCCCATAAGAGAACAGGCTGACAATAGTCCATACAGGCCGAGAAGAAGGAGCCCATCTCTCTCAGCCTTGGTCCAACTTTAAGGCAAGGGGTTTGACAGACCTACAGTCATGGCAGAGTTGCAGCAAGGGGAGAACGGGGTGCTGTCGAAACACAGTGAAATTGCAAATTCTTTCCTGACCCCCCCACCCTCGAACAAATGCCCACCCCCCAACCCCTTTCACACATCCCCCCCCAGAGTTCATTCCAGCCCAACCCAACGACACCGTGCGTGGTTTCAACATTCACAGCCGAGTTCCAATGTCTTCCCGCCCTCCCAGACCAAAAAAAATAAAAAATAAAAATTAAAACCCGCCACCATTCCAAACCATCTGGTTCGGGATTGCACTAAAGTCATCGACAGTTAAATTTAAGTGGCTTGGCATCTGCTCCCTTCTCCCACAATCCACAGACTCGCTCGTCGTCAAACCCACCCGCCTCCGTCCCCTGCCTGCCCCTTTCCCCGCACACCATTGGCACTCAAATCCATTCACAAAAAAAAAAGAGGGGGAGGGGATGCCTTTTGACACTAAAGCGCAAAGCATTCTGGGAGAGGAGTGCAGAAAACAAGCCACCTTGTTGTCCCCTTTTCTTCTCCACCCAAAGCAGTCCTGGCTCACACCACGTCAGTAAGTGAGGGAGACCAGCGAGCCCCCCGACTTGAAAGCAACACATAGATTTCCAGGGTAGGGGAGGTAGGGGATGGGGTAGGAGGACAATTTTGATACACTGAAAAAAAGGTGCCCAGCATTTTTAATCTCCCTCCCTTCTTTCTCTCTCGAGGGGGGGAAATTAGCTCACGTTGCATCTTGACCTTGGCCCGACTTCAGCGGCTTGACCCGTCTAGATGGCTTGTAGTGCAGTCCCTTGGTCGCGCTGACCCCCCCCCCCATTTCCCAAAGGAGGGGAAGCAGGGAGAAGTTGTTGAGCGTAGAATAAAAAAAGAATAATAAACGAGGAGGGAGGGAGGGTTTTGCAGCAGGCCAGATATTAAATCCCCCACCCACCCACCCACCCACCCTCTTACTCAACAAGAGATGGAGAAAATAAATCAGAAACTTTTGCATATACATCCCTTTCGTGTAGGAGACAGACGGGATTTCCAGCTGGCTCGTGGACCGGCAGGGACGATGGGGGAAAACCAGGCCCCTCGGAAAGGCGTGTGTAGTGCTTCTGGCCCAAAAAAACGCCTCCCCTGGGAGAGCCGCCTGCTTGGATTTTGCTCGTTTCGGGAAAGTCGCCGTCGGGATAGCTGGAAAGCAGTTCTTTTATCTCTTTAAAAAGAAGTTTGAGCTTTTCCCCCTTCCTCCCGTCCTTCTGTGATGTCTCTTCGTGATGTTGACGTTCATTCCGTTCTTTCTTTCTTTCTCTCTCTCTCTCTCCATGCTGCCCCCAAGGTTTGGGCCAGGGGTGGGAGGGCTGCACTGTTCTCCTCAAAGGAAGCCCAAAGCCCGGGGGGAGGAAAGGAAGATGATGATGGTGATGCAGATGGAAGCTGCAACTAGCCTAGGTACCAGGACTGGAAGAAGATGGAAAACAGATTATTAAGGTGGCAACAGGGACGTAAATCTCCGAAGTTTCCTCACCCGCCCGTTTACCTAAGCATCTATTCACGGCGACATCTAAGTGGAATGTGCATTTTGACAACCAACTTCAACATTTTTTTTTTCTTTATACAGTGCTATCTCTTCCTAAGAACGCCTCTACTTATGAACTTTTCTAGATAAGAACCGGGTGTTCAAGATTTTTTTGCCTCTTCTCAAAAACCATTTTCCACTTACAAACCTGAGCCTCCGAAACTGTAACCGGAAAAGGCAGGGAGAAGCCTCCGTGGGGCCCCTCTAGGAATCTTCTGGGAGGAAACAGGGCTGGAAAAGGCAGGGAGAAGCCTCTGAGGGGCCTCTTTAAAAATCTCCTGAGAGGAAACAGGGCCTCCACCCTCCCTGTGGTTTCCCCAATCGCACACATTATTTGCTTTTACATTGATTCCTATGGGAAAAATTGCTACTTCTTACAAACTTTTCTACTTAAGAACCTTGTTATGGAACAAATTAAGTTCATAAGTAGAGGTACCACTGTAGTTGATAAGTCTTTTTTTTTTGTAAGGGTTTTGGAGAATGTTTAAGATGGAGGAGTAGGCATGATGGCATACCTGAATTTGCAGGAGGATAATGTTTATCTTAATAAGATTAAAGCGAAATTAATGTTAAATTCAAGTAGAAGAAAATTAGATATCTTCCAGATGACAAAAGCAGAGGTCAAAGTTGGGAGGATCGATGAATACCAGAAGTAATTAATTTGGAACTAATTATTTTTGGGGGCAATTATATTTGCTTTAATATTTCAGTACTGTTTTTATTGTACTAAATATTAAAATATTACAATAAATATTTACAATAAATACATTTTATTGTAATATTTATTGTAATAGAATAGAATAGAATAGAATAGAATTGGCCAAGTGTGATTGGACACACAAGGAATTTGTCTTGGTGCAGATGCTCTCAGCGTACATAAAAGAAAAAGATACTTTTGTCAGGAATCATGTGGTACAACACTTAATGATTATCATAGGGGTCAAATAAGCAAAGAAGAAACAATCAATATTAATAAAAATCTTAGGATACAAGCAACAAGTTAATATTTCACAATATTACAGTACAGTGAACCCTCGAGTTTCGCGTCCTCAAGTATCGCGAAAGGGCTATTTCGCGAGTTTTCAACCCGGAAGTAAACTCCACCATCTGCGCATGCGTGCCCTTCCACGCATGCGTAGATGGTGGAGTTTCCCCGCCGGGCAGAGGCTTCCCTGGGTCTTCCCCCTTCCCCCAGAGGCTTCCCTGGGTGCCCGCTCACTTGGGGACATCCCAGCTCCGCTCCCCAGCTGGGAAGCGGATCTAGGGAGTCCCCACCGCGCGCGCGTTGCTGGGGAAAGCGCGCGCGCTTGGGGACATCCCAGCTCCGCTCCCCAGCTGGGAAGCGGATCTAGGGAGTCCCCACCGCGCGCGCGTTGCTGGGGAAAGCGCGCGCGCTTGGGGACATCCCAGCTCCGCTCCCCAGCTGGGAAGCGGATCTAGGGAGTCCCCACCGCGCGCGCGTTGCTGGGGAAAGCGCGCGCGCTTGGGGACATCCCAGCTCCGCTCCCCAGCTGGGAAGCGGAGCTAGGGAGTCCCCAAGCGCGCGCGCACCCCAGGCGCGAGCAACGGGGTGGGCGGGCGAAGGGCGGGCGGCAGTGGAAGCAAAAACACCATCTGCGCACGCGCAGATGGTGTTTTTACTTCCGCACCGCTACTTCGCTAAAAATCGGAACCCTCGCGATGATCGAGGGTTCACTGTATATGAATATATTGTAATACAGTAATACCTCATCTTACGAACTTAATTGGTTCCCGGAGGAGGTTCGTAAGGCGAAAAGTTCGTAAGGCGAAACATTGTTTCCCATAGGAAACAATATAAAATGAATTAATGCGTGAAAGAAAAAAAAACGTTAAAAAACACCGCCGCCCAGCTGTCACCTTTTGAAACAGCCAGGGGGCTTCTCCGTGTCCTCCCGAACCCGAACCCAAAACCTGAACTTTTGCCAAACTTCCAGGTTCAGCGTTCAGGAGGCCGCCGAGAAGCCTTTTGAAACAGCCGGGGGGCTTCATGGCGTTCTCCTGAACGCCGCACCCAGAAGTTCGGCAAAAGTTCAGGGTCGGCGTTCGGGTTCAGGAGGACACTGAGAAGCCCCGCCGCCCGGCTGTCAGTTTTTCAAAAGAACCACGGAGCTGTCGGCAGGCTCAAACGGAGGTGGGGAATCCCAATAGGGAATTCCATGGGCGGAGCTTTGACGTCACGAAGACGTTCTTCCTGGCCGGCCGAAACGTGGACTCAAACAAGAACACAAACAAAACACAGAACATAAAAAAGGAGCCAAAACCACTCCGTTCTTTTCAGAAGTCACAGAGGTTCTTACAGATCATATTAAAAGAGAGAAAAAGGTAGCTAAAAGGAAAACTGTCAACTCTATATAATACTAAACTACTATTTACAGAATTTGCATGATTTTATACCAACTATTGTAAAAATATACTATTACCTAGATATTCTTTTGTTCAACCAATCATAAAGCTTATACCATATTTTATTATACAGTGTTCCCTCGACTTTCGCGGGGGATGCGTTCCGAGACCTCCCGCAAAAGTCAAAATTCCGCGAAGTAGAGATGCAGAAGTAAATACACTATTTTTGGCTATGAACAGTATCACAAACCTTCCCTTAACACTTTAAACCCCTAAATTACCATTTCCCATTCCCTTAGCAACCATTTAGATTATTACTCACCATGTTTATTTATTAAAGTTTATTAAAAAAATATTTATTAAAGGAGGATGAAAGTTTGGCGATGACATATGACGTCATCGGGCGGGAAAAACTGTGGTATAGGAAAAAAACCCGCAAAGTATTTTTTAATTAATATTTTTGAAAAACCGTGGTATAGACTTTTCGCAAAGTTCGAACCTGCGAAAATCGAGAGGACATTGTATTCCGATTCTTCTTGTCCTTTTAGCATACATTTTAAAAGTTGTTGAGGTTGGTAAACACTGATCTGGGTAGTGGCTCATGGGCATATTTCCAGAAATGATTAGTGGACCATTTTGTAACTAAGGCAAGGAGATTGTGTGGATTTGCCCACTGCTCCAAATGCAGCAACCCTTGCAGAGGAAAAAAACCCCTGCATTCCCAATAAAGTTTAGGTTGTTCCTCAGGCCTGGGATTTTCCCGTATGTAATTTGTAGAGAACAGGTGCTGGGACAGTATGGTCACTATACCAGAGAGGTCTTGTGAAGTATGATGGAGTCCAAAATTAAGGTTAAAATAAACAGAACTGTTTCCAACTGCTTTTTTTTGGTTGTTGTTACTGCTTTTTTAAAATGAATCTGCCAAGTCTAGTTATAAATCAAAGTGAAGGAAATTTGGCCGCTGGATGGATGAAAAAGGAAAAATAAACAATCTATTCCAGGATAAGAGCCAGATAGCAACCTTTGGAGAGTCCACAAAGAGGACACAAATATAACTTCACTCCACCTCCTTCTGGGAATTTAGAAAGAGAGAGAGAGACTGCTCTGAGAATTACAGAATTTATATACTCATTCGAAGTACCAAGTACAGTCTGGACAAAGTTCAAACTTTGATGATTCCAGCTAGCCATGTTTTTTCGCAACGGATCTCCAGGTTGTCTCGTTTTTCCCAACAGCCAGCCAATAGAATTTGGATGCAAACTACCCTCTCACGGTGAGGATCTAAGACATTCATTCATTAAGTGACTTTGCTTCCAAGAATCTGTCTGGTCCAAAGCCAGCGGAGTCTTCTGACCAACTTCCCATTTAGCTACAGTGAGTCCTAGCGTCTAAATTGGATAGCTAAAGAACAATAGTAGGTCAGGACCCCAGGTCAAGATTTTGTCAATGGAAGACTTTTCTTACAATTATCTGGCGTCAGATAATTCATAACTCTCAAAGACAGGATTCATTTCATTAAAAAAAACAAAAAAAAGCAAAGCCAGGCTTCTCAGGAACTAGCAGCTGAGGAGTGAATCACCAGTCGGGATTTTGCGAAGCAATAAACGAGTACGGTGATATTTCAAAGCTTGAATTTTTAACACTGAATGAAATGGAGGGCAGGGCCCTGGACAAATTTGCCATCTGTTCTGGGGATTTTTTAAAATCTGGCTGCCAGTTCCAAAGACTCCTCTGTTTACTACCTCCTGAGCAGAAATATGAGCAAAACTCTTCTCTGTTGGTATTGTAAGCAGCAAAAAAAAGGGTTCAGTCTCAATTTCCCGTCAAATACCGTATTTTTCAGAATATAACATTATTATTATTATTATTATTATTATTATTATTATTATTATTATTATTATTATTATTATTATTAATTAGATTTGTATGCCGCCCCTCTCCGCAGACTCAGGGTGGCTAACAACAATGGTAAAACAACATGAACAATCCAATTAATAAAAAAAACTAAAAAACCCTTATTATAAAAAACCAAACATACATACAAACATACCATGCATAACTTGTAATAGCCTAGGGGGAAAGGATAACTTAACTCCCCCATGCCTGGCGACAAAGGTGGGTCTTAAGTAATTTGCAAAAGACAAGGAGGGTGGGGGCCGTTCTATTCTCTGGGGGGAGTTGGTTCCAGAGGGCCGGGGCCGCCACAGAGAAGGCTCTTCCCCTGGGGCCCGCCAAACGACATTGTTTGGTCGACGGGACCCGGAGAAGGCCAACTCTGTGGGACCTTATCGGCCGCTGGGATTTGTGCGGTAGAAGGCGGTTCCGGATGTATTCTGGCCCAATGCCATGTAGGGCTTTAAAGGTCATTACCAACACATGTACCTGCCATGCCGCCCCCCCAGAGGATGAAAATATCAGTGTGTCTTATACATCAAATACAGTCATTTTTGGCCTCCCAAAATCCAATTTTTATGAAAAGTGGTCTGTTTTTCGTAAAAACAGGGTGCACAGAGGATTTGGAAGGCCTGCAGAGTGCTCCTGGGGGCTGGAGGGTGAACAATGGGCCATCTTCTGCCTTCCCCCAGTTCCCAGAAGCACTCTGCGGGCCTCCCAAACCCTTTGCGCATCCCGTTTTTTTGCAAAAACAGGTGAAAAACGGGCCCATTTTTGCAAAAAACGGGGTGCACAGAGGGCTTGGGAATCCTGCAGATTGCTTCTGGGGGCTGGAGGAAGGTGAAAAACAGGTGAAAAATAGGCATTTTTTTTGCAAAAACGGGGGTGTCTTTGCCTTCCTTCAACCTCCAAAAGCACTCTGCAAACAGTGAAGGGGCCGCTCTTCTTTGGCGCTACCGACGCACCCTCTGTGGTGTGTATCCAGATTTGGCTTCTGTACATGCACAGCAAGAGAAATCCTGTGTGAGGACGTGCGCACGAGCGAGATTTTGGTGATTTTCACCAATATTTTTGCTTTCGTGCATATGCCGAAGCAAAAAATCATCGAAAATCACCAAAATCTCACCCACAGCCATGGGGCCGCGCAACTGCGCATGCATCCTAGAATTTCCTAACAGGATGGAGCACCTGACCATACCGTCTGCTGCCCATCACTGTCTGCAAGCCTTCCAAACATAGAAGATTGACGGCAGAAAAAGACTTCATGGTCCATCTAGTCTGCCCTTATACTATTTCCTGTATTTTATCTTACAATGGATATATGTTTATCCCAGGCATGTTTAAATTCAGTTACTGTGGATTTACCAACCACGTGTGCCCATTTTTGCAAAAAACGGGGCATCAACATGGTTTGGGAAGCCTGCAGAGTGCTCCTGAAGGCTGGGAAGGAGAAACATTTTTTTTCCTTTGAAATATTGGTGCGACTTACACAGTGTTTCCCAACCTTGGCAACTTGAAGATATTTGGACTTCAACTCCCAGAATTCCCCAGCCAGCGGATGCTGGCTGGGGAATTCTGGGAGTTGAAGTCCAAATATCTTCAAGATGCCAAGGTTGGGAAACACTGGTCTTATAAACCGGTGCATCTTATAGTCTGAAAAATACGGTACCTCTGCTTGGTAAACAACAAAAAAAGATGAATGCCTTGCAACTTCCCCTTGGCCTTCCAGCTCAGTGCTGCCAAAGCTCTAATTTGCTCCTCGGTTTTGCTGAGTGGGGCTTTATAATTTGTGGGATGACTTTGGAAGCAGGAAACGAGAGAGGAGAGAGGTCAACAGATCTGTGACCGCACAAAGAAGGAAACTGCCCACAAAAACCACACGAAGGGTGTGCCGGTGAAGCAGAGTGGCTTTAGGGCGGCTGAAGAGATCCAACAATAGAGGAGGGATGTTTGGAGAATGTGTGAGGAAGAGAAAGAAGAAACGAGGAAGGTTTGATGGCTCTGAGTCCTCTCTGAAATCAGTGATCATCTACAAGCTGTCTTGCCAAAGGTGTTTTTTTTTAAACCCTGAATAACAGAATTGGAAGAGACCTTGGAGGTCTTCTAGTCCAACCCTCTGTTCAGGCAGAAAACCCTATACCACTTTGGACAAAGGGTGGTCCAACTTTCTCCTTAATTCTAGGTTGGGTCTCCCCTTGATTAGCAAGATTCATTGCTTCTTGTTCTACCCTCAGGTGCTTTGGAGAATAGAAACACAGAAACATAGAAGACTGACAGCAGAAAGGGGAAGTGTTTTCCAAATCCTATAGGTAGCTTTCGACTTAACGACCATAATTGAGCCCAAAATTTCTGCTTTTAAGTGAGTTTTGCCCCGTTTTACGATCTTCCGTGCTGTACATCTGAAATGAATCACTACAGGTGTTACATTAGTAGCACAGCTGTTAAGTGCCTTGGATTTGCCATTGACTTTGCTTGTCAGAAGGTCGCAAAAAGTGATCACTTGACAGAGCAACTGTCATAATGTTTCTGTATAGAAACATAGAAAATTGACAGCAGAAAAAGACCTCAGGGTCCATCTAGTCTGCCCTTATATTATTTCCTGTATTTTATCTTAGGATGGATATATGTTTATCCCAGGCATGTTTAAATTCAGTTACTGTGGATTTACCAACCACGTCTGCTGGAAGTTTGTTCCAAGCATCTACTACTCTTTCAGTAAAATAATATTTTCTCATATTGCTTTTGATCTTTCCCCCAACTAACTTCAGATTGCGTCCCCTTGTTCTTGTGTTCACTTTCCTATTAAAAACACTTCCCTCCTGAACCTTATTTAACCCTTTAACATATTTAAATGTTTCGATCATGTCCCCCCTTTTCCTTCTGTCCTCCAGACTATACAGATTGAGTTCATGAAGTCTTTCCTGATACGTTTTGTGCTTAAGACCTTCCACCATTCTTGTAGCCAGTCTTTGGACCCGTTCAATTTTGTCAATATCTTTTTGTAGGTGAGGTCTCCAGAACTGAACACAGTATTCCAAATGTGGTCTCACCAGTGCTCTATATAGCGGGATCACAATCTCCCTCTTCCTGCTTGTTATACCTCTAGCTATGCAGCCAAGCATCCTACCGCCTGACCACACTGCTCACCCATTTTGAGACTGTCAGAAATCACTAACCCTAAATCCTTCACTTCTGAAGTTTTTGCTAACACAGAACTGCCAATAAAATGCTCAGATTGAGGATTCCTTTTCCCCAAGTGTATTATTTTGCATTTGGAAACATTAAACTGCAGTTTCCATTGCTTTGACCATTTATCTAGTAAAGCTAAATCATTTACCATATTACAGACGCCTCCAGGAATATCAACCCTATTGCACACTTTAGAGTCATCGGCAAATAGGCAAACCTTCCCTACCAAACCTTACCCTATGTCACTCACAAACATATTAAAAAGAATAGGACCCAGAACAGACCCTTGTGGCACACTGCTTGTAACCTGTCTCTGCTCAGAATACTCCCCATTAATAACAACTCTCTGATGTCTACGCTAGCCTGACTCCCACTTCTTTGTGCCAACCCCTAAGATATTGCAACACTGCTATCATGTCTCCCCTGGTCCTTCTTTTCACTAAGCTAAACATACCAAATTCCTACAGCTTTTCTTCATATTCAGTGGACATTGGATACCAATATTTAAAGTCCTGAAATTAAAGTAGTCATCTAAAAACCAACTTTTAATATAGAATTTGGTCCAGCACTTGTTTCAATAGATTTCAGTTCAGCAGATAGCCAAATTGTTTGAAACTGAGTGGTGCCCACAGGAAATTTGATTTTTCTAAGGGAAACCATAATTATATATTAACAGATTCTGGGAGCTGTTGAATTTGTCTGAAATTACAAATAACAATTCATAACAATGAATTTGAGTCAAGCACCTCTTCCTGGATTTGCTCATCAAATAAATAGCCTAAGACTCCAGATAAAAAAGCATGCAGGATCCAATCTGGGTCAGTCACTAGGTCAGAGGTTTTGTCTTCTGAGTTTTTGGACATTATGATAAACAAAGGCATACATTCAATTTTGTAGCTAAGTTTGTTGGACGAGTAGGCACAAAAACAGCCAGGAAAGTGATTGAAGCCTATGAAGCAGGGCCCTCCTCAATGAACAAGAGTGCAGATGTACCCCCATCTTATCAAGTACTTAGGAGGTATTGGGGGGTGGGGTAAGGTTGGCAGCACAAGGAAACAACAGCCAATGACTTAATATCCAGCCACCAACATCCCAATCTACATCTTAAAATCTGTACCTATATAACGGTCTGGTTTGGTTCTGCAACCCAACAAGACAGACACAGACTTCAGAGGACAATCAGAACTGCAGAAAAAACAATTGCTGCCAACCTGCCTTCCACTGAGGACCTGTATACTGCATGAGTCAAAAAGAGGACCGTGAAAATATTTACTGACCCCTTGCATCCTGGACATAAACTGCTTTAACCCCTACCCTCCAAACTATGCTATAGAACACTGCACACCAAGACAACTATGTCAGGAGAGAGTTTTGCGCATGCGGAAGTCAACCCCACCAACTAGCCACAGTTCACCAATATGAAATTAGCTTATTTCTGACAAACCAGACACAGGAACAGTTTTTTTCCTGAACGCCATCACTCTAGTAAACAAATATTTCCCTCAACACTGTCAAACTATTTACTAAGTCTGCACTACTATTAATCTTCTCATCATTCCCATCAGCCATCTCCTCTCACTAATGACTGTATGAGTGTAACTTTGTTGCTTGTATCCTTACAATTTATACTGACTGGTTCCCAATATGATCTGATTTCTTATTTGTCCCCTATGACAATCTTTAAGTGTTGTGTCTCGTCATTCTTGACAAATGTTATCTTTTCTTTTATGTACAGTGGTACCTCTACTTAAGAACGTCTCTACTTAAGGACTTTTCTAGATAAGAACCGGGTGTTCAAGATTTTTTTGCCTCTTTTTAAGAACCATTTTCTACTTAAGAACCCGAGCCCGGAAAAATTTCCCAGGAAATTTGAGAGCAGCACAAAGGCCCAGCCAGTTCCCTACCATTTACCCTGGGTTTCTCTCTCTGGCGCAGTGTAGGGAGGCAGCCTCGCGCCGGGTGTATGGGAGGCACATGCTCAGAGTCCCTCTCTTTTTTTTTGTTTAAGCTTTAAAGGTTTGGATTTTTTTCATTCCTCTCACCTCACCTTCTTCCTTCGGCAGTGACTATCCTCCTCCTCTTCTTCCTCCCACCCAAATTCCAAGCTTTTATTTCTTTCCTAATGGGTTTGTATGCGTTATTTGCTTTTACATTGATTCAAATGGGAAAAATTGCTTCTACTTACAAACTTTTCTACTTAAGAACCTGGTCACAGGACAAATTAAGTTCTTAAGTAGAGGTACCACTGTATATTGAGAGTATGTGCACCAAGATAAATTCTTTGTATGTCCAATCACACTTGGCCAATAAATTTCTGTCCTATTCTATTCTGTTCTACAAACACTCACCTTCATTCATGAAAAAACTATGCGTTCTTGGCCTGGCAGAGTAGCAGGATGACTTAAGTGCTCCAGGAGAGACGTTGGCTAATGTGACACGGCCAAGGACATTAAACACACACCTAGCAAACCCCGAGGCTCCAAGAGAGACAAAGTAGCATTGTGGATAGTTTTCTACAAGATCTTGGCACGCCTGCGTGCTATTTTTGTATTTTCTCAAGGTAGCGTGGCCAGGGACAGGATCTCAAGGAAAGGTAACTAGTTCAGCTTTAAAAAGGCTTTAATTAGAATTGGAAACCAGACAGGAAATGAATGTTGGCTACTCTTCATGTTTGGCTATCAGCATCTAGAGTTAGAAGCTTCAATTCAATTCAATTTATTAGATTTGTATGCCGCCCTGAGTCTTCGGAAAGGGACGGCATACAAATCTAATAAATTGAATTGAATTGAATTGAATTCCGTACAGATTGTAATTTCAAAATTCTATGAATTAATTATTTGCTGGTGGGGTTTTTTTTTTTGCATACTTATTTCCAGCAGGGGGCAGTACAAGCTTCTTCTTGTGTTTCTCTCATTTGGCTATACAGTAAATGTAGTCTCTGGGGTTTAAGTCACTAAAATACTGCTTGCACATACCATGAAGAAGCATTTTTTTTAAAAAAGTGCTGAACTATTGTTCTGGGCACATACTATATAATTCTAACAACCCATGGCTTTGTTTTCTTTTTTTCTTTTTAAAATAATTAATCGAAAAAGATGTTGAGACTCTAGCAAGAGTGCAGAGAAGAGCGACAAAGATGATTAGGGGACTGGAGGCTCAAACATATGAAGAACAGTTGGAGGAACTGGGCATGGCTAGTTTAATGAAAAGAAGGACCAGGGGAGACATGATAGCACTGTTCCAGTATCTCAGGGGTTGCCACAAAGAAGAGGGAGTCAAGCTATTCTACAAAGCACTTGGAGGTAGGGCAAAAAGCAATGGGTGGAAACTAAACAAGGAGAGAAGCAACTTAGAACTAAGGAAAAAATTCCTAACAGTTAGAACATTTAATCAGTGGAACAGCTTGCCTCCAGAACTTGTGGAAGTTTTCAAGAAGATGTTGGATAACCATTTACCTGAAGTAGTGTAGGGTTTCCTGCCTAAGCAGAGAGATGGACTAGAAGACCTCCAAGGTCCCTTCCAACTCTGTTATTCTATTCTATTTTATTCTATTCTTCTATTCTATGTTATTCTATTCTTATTCTATTCTAAGATTTATATTAGAAGAAATTCTTCAAACACCCTCAAATATTTCTAGCCCTTCCCTAGGCATTCCAAAACCAAAATTCTGTAAAATAACACAAATCATTTCATTGTTTCCTAAGAATCTTATTTTAAATTTGAAATAATGAAGACTCTAGCCCTGAAATGTATGGAATATGTCTGTTTTTATATATGCATTGTTCTCTATATGCCACTCAAGGTCACTTCTTGTGAGATGGGCAGCTACATAAATCTGATTAATGCTTAAATATAGAATCACAAGCACCCCGAGAGACAATTCCCCCCCCCAATCATATGTTCTACTCATCTTTAGGATTATCGGAACCAGAAACAGTTCTACACTGCCATAAATGAGGAAAAGAGACATAGCCATAGTACTTTTTGGATAAAACACAGGATTAAAATAGATTAGTATTCATAATGTTTCTTTCTGTCTCTTTCCCCCAACATTAGTTCTTGCGTGAAGAGGACTGACTCCAGATTGACCAAGTATGCATCAGGATTGATTAAAAGGAGTTGAATCCACATCTCGTTCACTCATCACTAGAACTACAAGACCTGCCAACAAAAATAATTGATATTGGCAATAGAAGATTGACTCCCCTTTTGTAAAAATTGATTAGCTGGACAGCTAATTATTTTTTATAGTTTTTTTTAACCCTTTCTTATTTTTTATAAATATCTATCTATCTATCATCTATCTATCTATCTATCTATCTATCTATCTATCTATCTATCTATCTATCTATCTATCTATCTATCTATCTATCTATTAAATTTGTATGCCGCCCCTCTAGGAAGATGAGCATATATAATATAATATAATACCCCTTCCTCCTACTATTTTCCCACAATAATAACCCTGTGAGGTTTGTTGGTCTGAAAGAGAGGGATTGTACCAAGGTCACCCATCCTGCTTTTGTGCCTAAGATGGAGCTAGAACTCATTCTCCTAGTAATTGGCCCAAAGTCACCCAGCCTGCTTTCGTGCCTAAGCTGGTACTAAAACTCACAGTCTCCTAGTAATTGGCCCAAAGTCACCCAGCCTGTTTTCATGCCCAAAATGGGGCTAGAACTCACAATCTCCGGGTGATTAGCCCAAGGTCACCCAGCCTGCTTTTGTGCTTAAGCTGGTGCTAGAACTCACAGTCTCCTAGTAATTGGCCCAAGGTCACCCAGCCTGTTTTCATGCCCAAAATGGGGCTAGAACTCACAATCTCTGGGTTATTAGCCCAAGGTCACCCAGCCTGCTTTCGTGCTTAAGCTGCTGCTAGAACTCACAGTCTCCTAGTAATTGGCCCAAGGTCACCCAGGCGCCTTTCCTGCCTAAAGCAGGATTAGCACTAACAATCTCCTGGTTTTTAAACCAGCACTTCAACCAAAGTAGCTTTTTAATTTGCAATTGATTTTTGAATTTTAACCTAGACTATACACATCCCCATATTTATTAGATAGCTGTATCGGTAAATCTGGATGACGCCCATCACAGTGGTGTGGTGGTGGTGGGGAGGGGGGACTACGCTATAATTCTTGCAACGCTCAGGCAGCATTTGCAGACTCAGCAGTTCCTCGTCTGGTGAGATTCTTTCTCTCGCTGATCTTTCCGAACTGCATAACCGCAGCCCGAATGCAGCGGCCTTCCCTGCTTTGCGCTTGTTCTCTCTGCAATCAGGGGAGTGGGGGGTTTTCCCCCCTCCCTTCCTCGGGGAGTTTTCAAACCACCTAGCAGATTAAGCATGCATAAAAAGGATGCACAAAGGGAGACAGCGAGGACCTGGGTGTCTCCTACCTAGTTAAAGCAGAGCATTAAATCTTCTGTTATTATAATATTATAAAGACTTGCACACCAAGTCTTTAGATAATATCATTATTATCTAAAAACGTGGTGTGCAAAAGTCCATGTGCATCACTGGTTGTACTTCTCTCTTCATTGAGAAATCCAGTTTTGCTTACTCAACATTTTTATTTTATTTTTGGGAAGCTCACACACAATGGATAAAGAGGCGATATGGATTTAGCCCTGGGATGGGTTCTAAAATATTTTGACACTGATTTTTGCTTGTGTGGAAGCATCCCAGGTGGGTGGATATAGCCTCCTGCCGCCAGTCTCTCCGTAGACTCGGGGCGGCTAACAATAGTAATAAAAAACATCATGTAAATCCAATACTAAAAACTACTAAAAAACCCTTATTGTAAAACTAAACATCCATACAAACAAACATACCATGCATAAATTGTAATGGCCTAGGAGGAAAGAATATCTCAGTTCCCCCATGCCTGACAGCAGAGATGGGTTTTAAGGAGCTTACAAAAGGCAAGGAGGGTGGGGGCAATTCTAATCTCCGGGGGGAGTTGATTCCAGAGGGCCGGGGCCGCCACAGAGAAGGCTTTTCCCCTGGGCCCCGCCAAGCGACATTGTTTTGTTGACGGGACCCGGAGAAGGCCCACTCTGTGGGACCTAACCGGTCGCTGGGATTCGTGCGGTAGAAGGCAGTCTCGTAGATACCCTGGTCCGGTGCCATGAAGGGCTTTATAGGTGATGACCAACACTTTGAATTGTGACCGGAAACTGATCGGCAACCAATGCAGACTGCGGAGTGTTGGTGTTACATGGGCATTTTTGGGAAAGCCCATGATAGCTCTCGCAGCTGCATTCTTAGAACCAGGCTGAACCGGGGGCAACCCTCTGCTGATTTAGCCTCTTGGTACTTAATTAAGAAAAGGCTGAACGCAGAAGAATTGAGGCCTTTGAGCTCTGGAGCTGGAGAAGAGTCTTCTGCAAGGTCATCATCACACTGGTCAGTCCTAGAGGAGATCAACCCTGACTGCTCTTTAGAAGGCCAGATCGTGAAGATGAAATAGCAAAAGCATTGAGACTTATATACCGCTTTATAGTGAGTTTACAGCCCTCTATAAGTGGTTTACAGTATCAGTCTATTGCCCCCAACAATCAGGGTCCTCATTTGACCCACCTCGGAAGAATGGAAGGCTGAGTCAACATTGAGCCGGTGGTGAGATTTGAACTGCTGAACTACAGTTAGCACTTAACTGAAATAGCCTGCAGTGCTGCACTCTAACCACTGCACCATCCCGACTCAAATACTTTGGTCACCTAATAAGAAGAAGGAACTCACTGGAGAAGAGCCTAATTCTGAGAAAGATTGACGACAAAAGAAGAAGGGGATGGCAGAGAACGAGGTGGCTGGATGGAGTCACTGAAGACTCGGCGTGAGATTAAATGGACTCCAGACGATGTTAGGGGAAAGGAAGGCCTGGAGGAACTTTGTCCATGGGGTCCTGATGGGTCAGACACGACTTCGCAACTAACAACAACAACAATTTAATTCCAGCACAAGGCTTATTATTATTATGTCAATACAACACAGTAAACGAGATCACTATGCTGGATTTCGTATTTTATCACCAGTCGGGCGCTTCCCAAGCACCTAGGACTGTGTGATGTAGCGGCGAATTATGTTTGCCCATCCCAGTAAAGCGGCCTTTTGCAATTGACAGATGGAGATTTTGTCAATTCCGATGGTTTTCAAATGTCCGCTGAGATCCTTTGGCACTGCGCCCAGCGTGCCAAGTACCACTGGGACCACTTTCACGGGCTTATGCCAGAGTCATTGCAGCTCGATTTTTAGATCTTCGTATTTCACTAATTTCTCTAGCTGCTTCTCCTCAATTCTGCTGTCCCCTGGGATGTCGATGTCGATGATCCATGCTTTCTTTTTCTCCACAATCACAATGTCTGGTGTGTTATGCTTCAGAATTCGGTCAGTCTGAAGTCGGAAGTCCCACAGTAGTTTTGCTTGCTCATTTTTTACCACTTTTTCGGGCTTATGATCCCACAGTTCTTTGCCACTGGGAAATGGTAGTTCTGGCACAAGTTCCAGTTGAACTTTTTTATTATTATTTATTATTATTATATTATCATCATCATCATCATCATCATCATCATTATTATTATCATTATTATTATTATTTTATTTATTTGGCTCCTGTTATTGCCCAATGCAGTTGCAGCTTGTTTACCTTACATCTGCAATCGACTAAGTATGTGAACAAGGAGAAGAAACATTACACAACGTTAGAAAACTTAGTCCCAGGAAAAGAGTGGCATAGAAATCTGATCAAATAAATAAAATAAATATAGTCTAGTGATTCTCAACCTATGGTTTGCAGACCTCTGGGGGCGTGTAATGTCATCACAGGGGGCCTCTGAAGGTTTGATGCAGCCTAGTGCTTTAAATTTTGAATTACATCTTGGTGGCTTGTGGCCCATGGTCTGTTGCCACAAAAGGTATTTTAAAGCATGAAGAAAAAGGTTGAGAACCACTGTGTTAGTGTATTTATCTTGAGTTACGCACTGGACAGATTGGGCCAAAGAAAAAAAGAAAAAGAATTGAACATGCGGAAAAACACATCAAAGATTGTCTAAAAAGTATGAAATGAGGAACAGTGGAGGAATTCTATTTTAATGAAAAGAAGGACTAGGGAGTGACACGACAGCAGTGTTCCAATATCTCAGGGGTTGCCACAAAGAAGAGGGAGTCAAGCTATTCTCCAAAGCATTTGACGGCAGGACAAGAAGCAATGGATGGAAACTAATCAAGGAGAGATCCAACCGAGAATAAAGCTCTATATGGCACAGGACCAGATTATCTCCGAAACCGCCTTTTGCCGTACGAATCCCAGTGACTGGTGAGATCCCACAGAGTTGGCCTCCTTAGGGTCCCGTCGACCAAACAATGTCGGCTGGTGGGACCTAGGGGATGAGCCTTCTCTGTAGGAGCCCTGACCCTCTGGAATCAGTTCCCCCAAGAGATTCGCACTGCCCCCACCCTCCTTGCCTTCCGAAAGAGCTTAAAAACTGATCTTTGCTGCCAGGCTTGGGACTTTTTGATCTTCCCCCTGACCACTGAATGCTTTAAGTATGATTGTTGAATGTTTGGTCGATATGTTTTTCTTTTAATTGTTTTTAAATTGTAGTATTAATTGGATTTACATTATTGTTCTGTTTTTATATATGCTGTGAGCTGCCCCGAGTCCATTGGAACAGTATGGAAGAAGAAGAAGCAGAATAAGGAGGAATTTCTTGACTTTCAGAGCAATTACTCAGTGGAACAGCTTGTCTCCTAGAGTTGTAGGTGCTCCATCACCGAAGGCTTTCAAGAAAAGACCGGGCAACCATTTGTCTAGAATGTTAGAAGTCTCCTGCTTTCGACAGAGGGCTGGACTAAAAGATCTTCAAAGTACCTTCTAGTTCTATGTTTCTGAGAGTTGCTTGAAATTGCTGAGTATTTATTTATTTATCTATTTAATCTATCTATCTATTTATTTATTTATTTAATCTATCTATCTATCTATTTATTTATTTATCAAAATGTATACAAGATAATAGATGTGGTATAAACATAAACAAAAGCAAAGTAGGTACAGGTAAATTCGGACAATAGGAAAGGGACATAGGAACATAAGAACATCCCTGCTGAATCAGGCCAAATCCCATGGAGTCCAGCATTCTGTGTCACACAGTGGCCCACCAAATGTACATGGGGATCTTGAGCAGAAAGAGATGGCAAACCCCTCTCTTTCTCTTGACCCCCATCACATGGGACCCAAGGGAATCCTGCCTGCCTCAACCAACATAGAGGCGGCACATGGACATCTGTTTCAATAACCACTGATACACTTTTGCATCCATGCATCTGTCTAATCCTGCCTTGAAGCGATCCAGGCTGACAGCTGTCACAACCTCTTCTGGAAGGGAATTCCATAAACAAATGACCCTCTGGGTGAAGAAATATTTCCCTTGATTTGTCCTCACTTTCTTACCTATGAGCTTTAGGGAGGGCCCCCTCGTCCTAGTATTGGGTGATAGAGAAAATAATTTTTCTCTATCATAGAAACATAGAAGACTGACAGCAGAAAAAGACCTCATGATCCTTCTAGTCTGCCCTTATACCTAGGATGGATCTATGTTTATCCCAGGCATGTTTAAATTCAGTTACTGTGGATTTACCAACAACGTCTGCTGGAAGTTTGTTCCAAGGATCTACTACTCTTTCAGTCAAATAATATTTTCCCATGTTGCTTTTGATCTTTCCCCCAACTAACTCCAGATTGTGTCCCCTTGTTCTTGTGTTCACTTTCCTATTAAAAACACTTCCCTCCTGAACCTTATTTAACCCTTTGACATATTTCAATGTTTCGATCATGTCCCCCCTTTTCCTTCTGTCCTCCAGACTATACAGACTGAGTTCATGAAGTCTTTCCTGATACGTTTTATGCTTAAGACCTTCCACCATTCTTGTAGCCCATCTTTGGACCCGTTCCATTTTGTCAATATCTTTTTGATATCCACCTATTCTATCTCATGCAGGATTTTATACACGGTAGGCACAATGGTGCGCTTATGCATGACCCTTACAGACCTCTTAGGAATGCATTCTTCCTTTTTCAATCCACTTACAACAAGCAAAGGAGCAGAGAAAGGGGGGGAGAGAGTTCCTTTCAGTTCCTTCTGTTTGTTTAAATCCTGCTACATTCAAGAGCTGGACATTTGACACCCTCTTCCTCTTATTTTGCACCCCCCCCCAAAAAAAATTCTCGAGCTGCCAGGGCTGGTTAGGCTCCCTTGTTCATCTCTGCAGGCCTCAGGTTCCGCGGGGCCAGAGATTAAAGGGTCAATACGTTTGCTGCAAACCCAACCTCTCACCCACTCCCGTCCACCCATGGAATTTGACAATCTGGTGTCACGTTTCTTACACCTTGATGGTCAGAGGCCCCAGAGAGGAAGAAGGAAAGAAAAGATGAATCCCCAAACCATCCTTCAACACACTTGCAGAAGGAAGGACCCACACCGGAGTTGTTATTCCTTGGGGGAAGTGGAAGGGGTGGGGATGGAAAGACTGCGATACCCGGAAGTCTTCGTCACAGCTTCGGCCAGAGCTGCAACGAAGGGCTGATGTCAGGCGCCAACAATGCCAGAGGGGAAGGAAAAGGAATCCCATTGGCCAGGAGCCATCATGTTAAGCACACCAGCCAATAGTCTCTTTAAGAGGCCAGGCCGGAGGGAGGGAGGGAGGGTAAGGAGGAAAGACCGAGGTTAGCTTTGGCCTCTGAACTTGCTCCCTGTGAAGGCTGCGAGTGTGTGTGTGTATGTGTATATGTGGGCACGCGCCTGCGCTTTGTTGTTGTTGTTTTTCCAGAGGCATGCAAAAGTAATTGTAAAAACCACAGAGTTTCCCCCTGGGGGCCTGGGAAAAGTGCCAGGCAGAAATCCTGGCAGGATTGATACCGGAGAAGCCAAGTAGAGCTCGATTTGGAGCCGAGATACACAGGAGAGCATCAGAGGCGGGGGGGGGGGGGGGGGACGGGGGGGGGAGGAGAGAGAAGGGACTGTAATTTGGGAGTGAAGCATATTTGGGAGTGAAACAGAATACCCTACGAAAGCAGACTATCAATCCTAGGTCTAGAAAGCTTAGAACGACGTCGCCTAAAACACGATCTAAGTATTGCCCACAAGATCATATGCTGCAATGTTCTACCTGTCAATGACTACTTCAGCTTCAATCGCAACAACACAAGAGCACGCAACAGATTCAAACTTAACCGCTCCAAACTTGACTGTAAAAAATATGACTTCAGCACTGAGTTGTCGAAGCATGGAACTCATTACCTGACTCAGTAGTGTCAACCCTTAACCCCCAACATTTTCCCCTTAGACTATCCACAATTGACCTCTCCAGGTTCCTTAGAGGGGCGTGCATAAGTGCACCAATGTGCCTTCCGTCCCCTGTCCAATTGTCTTTCCTTATCTCATTTATCTTTTCTTCCTTTCAAATATGTTCACCTATACTTTTATATCTTTTCTTCTATTCTTTTCTTTATTTATATTCTACATATCTATTCTCTTCAATGTGTATTATGTATTGGACTAACTATTATTATTATTATTATTATTATTATTATTATTATTATTATTATTATTATTATTATTTATTCGATTTGTATGCCGCCCCTCTCCGAAGACTCGGGGCGGCTCACAACATGTAACAACAAATCAACAAACTAACTAACTAACTAACTAACAATATATATATATTGAAAGGTCAGGATAATGACTTCCCCAAGAACGCCAGTATAGCACGGAAGGCATGACGTGGTTTCCAGAGGACGTTTTTAACCCATCTTCCAACTTTCACAAATAGAGCGCAGACATGTAAATCTGAGCCACCAAAACTTCCTGTTTTGTTTTTAGAGGCTTTTAGTCACCAAACATTAAACCAGAGGTCTTCAAACTTGGCAACTTTAAGACTTGTGGACTTCAACTCCCAGAATTCTCCAGCCAGCATAGCAAGTCTTAAAGTGGCCAAGTTACACAAGTTTTAAAGTTGCCAAGTTTGAAGACTTCTGCATTACACCGAGAAATAGATCCTCAGCCTGAGAAGCAGTCTACTTCCACGTTCTAGGCAGGATAATTAATCTGTCCTGGTATAAAATCTGACAACGATATTTTCCCCAAACTGACCTGGAAAACCCCAAGTTGGGAAATGCACAATCTGATGAGATTGAGAAAAATAATATTTCTCCACAATAGTCTCTTTAAGAGGATCTGTGTTTCTCCACTTTAGCAACATTTAAGATGTGTGGACTTCAACTCCCAGAATTCCCCAGCTAGCCATGATTATGGCTGTGGAATTCTGGGAGGTGAAGTCCACATAGTGTAAAGTTGCTGAAGTGGAGAAACGCTGTTCTATATTCATGGACTTTTGCTGAAAATGGACACAACAACTCGATTTACTGATTAAAAATGGCTGAATGTGGGAAGAAGGAAATGACGTTTTGTAATTTGGGAGGGCAGAAACACGATTAATTCTGTTTGTTTCTACTGCAAAGTAGATTGGGAATCTCTTCTTGAACTGTTTTCTTTCTTTTTTTCTTGATTTATTTTTTTATTTTATTTATTATTTAGATTTGTATGCCGCCCCTCTCCGCGGACTTGATCTATTCTGTTGTGCTCTCTTTCATCTATCTGTCCTATTTTTCCTTTATATCCTTTCCCCTATATTTTCTTTTATTTTTCTGCAGCTTTTAAGTATAACTATTCTGTAGATTTTAACTATAACCTCTATATTCAGAAATATTTTGACACTTTACCTCTGAGGAATAGTTACTGGGGCCTGGAATAGCAATACTAATAGCACTTAGTCTTATATAATATACCCCATATTGCTTTACAGTAAGTGTGCCCAGTTTGTAGACCAGCAGAGAGCTGCAGCATGTCAGAAAGCGGGCCACACAAACAAGTGTGCCTGCATCTCTGAGATGCAGGCAGCACGCAAAACCACTTGGTCCACCTCTCTCTTCCCAACCAGGTTGGGAACTGCTGCTTTACAGAACTCTCTGGGTGGTTGACAATGTAGAATCATTATTTGTATATTTCCCCCAACAATCTGGGTCCTCATTTTATCAATCTCAGAAGGATGGAAAGCTGAATTAACTTTTGAGCCCCACCAGAGTTGAACTCTAGGCTGTGGGCAGAATTTGCCTGCAGTGCTGCATTTTAACCACTGTGCCACCAGGGCTCGTCTCCAGGACGGTGTTACCTTTTTGTTCTGTAATAGCTGCCACCGGAGGCAAGTTTGACTGTGCCTCTCCTTTGCAGCCAGTAAACTGAAGTAGGCAGGGGCTCTTAAAACTCACCTGTGCCTGATAGATGCTGCCAGGATCCCGTGGTCCTAATCCCACGAAGCGGTTCGCAGGGGGTGTGCCTGGGGTGGAGTAGGCTGAGGAAAAGGTGAAGGAAGAAGAAGGAGGTAAAGAAAAGAAAGAGAGAGAGAGAGAGAGAGAAAGAGGACAAGAGAGTATTCTTTATAAAACCAATCCACTGTTCCAATCAACCGTTCTCATCTCGTGATGGGATCTATTCTCTGCCCCACATCCCAAAGATCCTCAGTCTTTCTTTCCTTTGCTATTTATTTATTTATTTATTTATTTATTTATTCATTCATTCATTCATTTATTCATTCATTCACTCATTCGACTTCTATGCCACCCAATCCCGAAGGACTCCGGGGCAACTCACAAAATAATATAATACAAATACAAAAAGATACCAAGCCATAAGAAGAAGTCGAATATAATATCTAAAGCTAAAACCCCCGTAATAAAAACCAATTTATTATTTAAAAAACCAGCCGTAATCACATGCATACGCACCATTCTTACGGCTTACATTCTGGATTAGCTTCCAGTAGTACAGGTAGCCCTCAATTGATGACTAAATGCTTAACAAAAATGTGCCCATTTGGGACAGTGGATTCAGATTTACGACCATGTGGTGATGTATCGAACGACCGTAGCAAGAAAATTCGTAAAATGGGAAAAGCTCACTTAACAACGGTCCCTTCTAGCAACAGAAATCTTGGGCTCGGTTGTGGTCGTAAATTGAGGACTACCCATACGATTGGAAGCTAATCCAGGACATAAGCCCAAGGCCTGTTCGGCAGCAGCAGCATCTCCAGCTGAAAGGATTCAAGCTCTCAGTGTTGGAAGAAAACCACTCTGCCACCCTCAAGGTCATAAGTCATAACCTTGCCCTGCCCGCATGTGATTACTGGAACCTTGAATCTTCCCAGGGAATCTATTTCCAATACTGAGTTAAAAGAAATAGATCGATACACCTTTGCTTCGTTTCTTGCATACAAAAGAGCCCGACGTTACACAGCAGTAGAAAGAATAAATTTACACCTTATTTGCTGCCGCAGACAGCCAATATATATCGTTTGTCAACATCTGGTTCAGGTTTCTTTTGACAGAGAGGTTAAGGAAGAAGAGAGGCAACCAGGTGTTCTGGATATCTTTTGGAATGCAAACTTACCTGCATTTTTTTCCTTCTTTAATTCAGTAACATATATGATTTATATGATTGACTAATTCCCTAATTTAGAATAAAAAGCTGTACAAAATGAAATGTTATATGTTATTGCATGGGTGCGTGTACATGCGCGCACAGACATACATGCTGTATATGTAAACACACATACATACATGTTTACACATAAATAAACACACATACATATATATACATGCATGCATATATGTACCACTAGTCATCACTAATATTATTTTTGTTTAACTAAACATACATGAATACTATTCCTGTATGCTGTGCTCCTTATACAAATTCCTGTATGCTGTGCTCCTTATACAAATTCCTGTATGCTATGCTCCTTATACAAATTCCTGTATGCTGTGCTCCTTATACAAATTCCTGTTTGCTGTGCTCCTTATACAAATTCCTGTATGCTGTGCTCCTTATATAAATATATATATAAGTCTAACTGCTATGCTTTCTTTCAACAGGCTTGAAAATGCTTAGTTGCAAAGTGAGGTGTGCCTGGGTGTGCTTGAGGCAGCTATTGGAAATATTATTCCAGAGGATATAGGCTATGTCCCCATGGATACCTAATCGTAGCACATATATGCGGTGAGACCTCTTTTTCCTTTAGCATTCCATTGATATTGCCCCTATCTCACCCCCCAGACCCTATGGGAGGAAGGATTAATGGAGAATATGCACATAGCTCAAAGTTGAATGTTGAAGTCCTTGGTGGCTGTTTGCTGTCAGACATTTCATTACCAGACTAGATAACATTATCAGTGCTGGTGAGTGTTCTGTTTGCTTTCTGCTTGTTAATTATTATTATTATTATTTATTAGATTTGTATGCCGCCCCTCTCCGTAGACTCTTGGAGGGGCTGTGGTTTTGTCCTTTGATATCTCCTTAAACAATCAAGCAGAGAACAGTACCTTAAGCAGGAAACAAACACAACACTCACCAACACTTATGATGTTACCTCGTCTGGTAATGCCAGCTCAGAGAGCATCAAAGACTCCACAGAGATAATTAAGATGTCCTTCATTACATTTCCCCTTTTATTTCAACATCACTGAAGGACACTTAAAGTGTGCATAACCTGCTAGATTTTCTCATTATGGGTGGAAGTAAAGGGACTGGAAGGAATAGTAACTGAAAAGGGAATTAATCAAGGCAAAAAAAGAGAAAGAATTGCAATTGGGATAGCCAGTTTCAGCTGGCATCGTTTTCTGCTAATCCAAGGATCGGTAGATAGAACTATAACTCAGAGGAAGCACTATGGGGTGAAACCTGTAAAAAATGAGTTTTTTAAAAGTATTATTATATCTTGCTGATAAATTGTGCAGCAATTACAATGGGTTCCTCCCGGCAAACCTGATAAATTATTTCCCCCTCTCTATGTACTGTATAATGATAAGCAAATATTTGCAAATAGGCATAACCACAGCACCTGCATGATTTGCTCAAGATCAGTGAGAAAGGAGAAGGTCTCTTTTGTTACCCGTGTACATTCATTTTATTGGCATGTTCAGAATAGGCTTTCCCAACTTTGGCAATTTTAAGGCTTGTGGACTCCAATTCCCAGAATTCTGGGAGATGCAATCCACATACCTTAAAAGTTGCCAGGGTTGAGAAATAATGGTTCAGAATACACCACATGTGAATGAGGAGGAAGGCATTGAGAACGGGTAACTTTGGAAAGCTATGGAGGAAGAGCAGGAGGAAGAAGGAGAAGGAGAAGGAAGAGGAGGAGGAGGAGGAGAGGAGGTGAAGAAGGAGGAGGAGGAGGAGAGGAAGAGGGAGACGAAGACAAAGAAGTGGAAGAAGAAGAAGAGGTAGAAGAAGAAGGAGGAGGAGGAGGAGAGGAAGGAGAAGGAGACAAAGACAAAGAAGTGGAAGAAGAAGAAGAAGAAGAAGAAGAAGAGGAGGAGGAGGAGAGGAAGGAGAAGGAGACAAAGATAAAGAAGTGGAAGAAGAAGAAGAAGAAGAGGAGGAGGAGGAGGAGGAGAGGAAGGAGAAGGAGACAAAGACAAAGAAGTGGAAGAAGAAGAAGAAGAAGAAGAAGAGGAGGAGGAGGAGAGGAAGGAGAAGGAGACAAAGATAAAGAAGTGGAAGAAGAAGAAGAAGAAGAGGAGGAGGGGGGAGGAGGAGGAGGAGAGGAGAGGAGAGGAAGAAATACATCTGTGAAAGACTGAAATATCAGCAAACTGAATGAGTAAAAGAAGCTACATCAAAACTGGTGATATAAGCTCCTAGAAAAACCTCCAGTTCAGATTAGAAGAACAATATGTTTTGTTAAGGAACCCCACTCTCCACACCTATTAGAGCACAGCAGAGGTATTTGCAAGACTATTTCTCAGCAAACTGCAAAAGGCAAAATGAAGTACACCAAATGCACATCCCTTAAAAGCGACAGTTCGCTTCTTCCCTGCAATTAAAGAACAATGAGCCAAGGCACATGACCGGTCGAGTTTCAATCTATTAAGCCTACAAACAAAAGTTTACGCCACTCCTCAATTTCCAAACAGAGCATTATTGTTTTTTAGACATTTAGGAATATTATCTGGAAAGGAGAAAATGACATGCTTTGTATTTTATTAGTTCGCCTGATAGAGTGGGAAAGTGCTAGGAATTGGGTTAGGGAGGGTAGCTCCACATTTCAGTTTACAATATCCCCCCACCCCCCAATCAGCAATATTAAGGAAACTGGTTTGATGTGACATCTGACTGCACTGCCAATTAGACAGGAGAAATCAACAGCCATACATACACACACCGCAATCAAGTCTATAAGTTTCCATTAAACCCAGTAAGATGCCTAGGTAAAGAATTGGTGAAGCATGGGGGAAAATAATAGTATTTTACCAGGAGGTACTAGAAAAACACAGCTTTTGGGAGATAAAGGAAAACTAATATCCATGTTGTTTGACGGAGTGATTAAATAGAGAGGATTTGCATAATCAAAGTCATTATAAAGATTAAGAATGAACAAGGCTTTCCTTTACAGTAATTATTATTATTTCAGAGTGGGCTATTCTAGCATTAATATTTCGATCACAAGCGAGCACATTTTCAGAAGGTAAGGAAAACACTTGTTTCTTTTATACAGGATGGGAAAATGAAGATGATATTGTATGTGAGAGCAGGAATAGACAGACAGGGACAATATAACGAACTAAGATTTTTTAAAAACCCCATCAAAATGTTCCCCAAATTATAAGCAACATTTTACTTTAGGAAAATCTTGGGAAAACACTATGCCCATTCATAATATGCTGGGAATGAGCAGTACTTTGAATTCATTTCTTAAAATTGTCTTCAGAACTCAGAGGGGCAGGAACCCAGCCTCTCTTCAAGGGATTAAAGCATCTATGTCTTTTTCTGAGATGGAACAGCATGTTCCTGGGAAAAGACACAGCTGCTTTTAAAAAACTCAAAAGGAAATGCTGGAGCTATGCTAGTGCCCCTATGTGCTTTTAAGGAAATTTTTGAAATCAAAATAGAAGTTATCTACTCCCTTTTAGTCTACCATTTGATCAATGATATAAGTTGAAATAGGATCCAAGGCAATATTTTTCAAACATGGCAAGTTTTAACTGGCTGGGGAAGTTTATGCCAGATGAAGAATTCTAGGAGTTGAGTCTACACATCTTAATGTGGCCAAGTTTAAAGTGGACTGCTCTTTGGATCTGCGCAACGCCACATAAAGTTGCATGGAGGCTACTTCTCACAGACGCCAAATTTAGAAGGCCAATCGGAGGGCGTTGATCAACTTTTATGTCTGCCATGTAACTATCACCTCTGGAAAGTTTGGGGCATCTTATAACTTTCAAGGATTTGGGGTGTTTGTTTGTTTTTTCCAGTTTCCTTAAACATGAAAAGAAGGAGCCAAATGGAACAAACTTCATTCCACAATTGGTCTCTTAAATTTGAGCTTCACTTTGTACGCATGCGAAGCATCTTCCTTACATGTCAGGCATGCAAGGTAGATGATTACAGAGGTCTTGGATGATGTTCTAGGGATCTACAAAGGCTGTCTTTACCTGCAACCTGGCATGTTTTATGGCAGCATGCATGTTTGCATGGGTTAGCATGCATGGTCTCTTGGGTTTCTGTTTTGTTTTTTAAATCACTGATTTAAATCAACGGCCATGATTTCTGATCATTTAAATGAGTGATTTGAACTTCTGTTTAAATCCATGCGCCCTGCTGCCATCTCATCTCAAAATCCTCTCCCCCAGACTGGCCATCCACCCCCCAACCCCCCCGCTTGCCCCCCCAAAAATCACAAGGCTGCAGAGCAGTCCAAATTGGTGAATCTGGCCAGAAGGATAGGGAAGAAGAATTAGCGACAGATGGCAGGCAGGTGAACCAGGCCATTTGGGGGTGGGGAGGTGCAGGAATGGTGAGTGGGCTTGCTTACTGGGAGACGTCGGCGAGGTGGTCCCTCCCTCGGAAGTTGTCGTGGTAGATTTGGTGTCAGGTGAGATTGCCAGGCGGGGCATACCTGGAGGTGGCGGCGCCAACATCTGGGTAGGAAGGTAATGCCCGGGTACCTTCACTTGACCACCTCCATTTAACTAGGGACACAATATGAAAAAAAAACAACAGAGCAAGCCATTAGCACTGTCCACAGGAGTCGCCTGCCCGCCCAGAGGAACCTCCCCCCTCAAAACGGGGACAGTGGGCGGGCTTCACTGGGGACCCTGGGAATCTTGGCCAGCTCACCTGACTGCAAATATGGAAGATCTCATTCAATTGTCATGGTTAAGAGTAAAATGGACCCTTCAGGTAGAAAAACCCATCACGATCCCATTTAATAATAATAACAACAGAGTTGGAAGGGACCTTGGAGGTCTTCTAGTCCAACCCCCTGCTTAGGCAAGAAACTCTACACCAGTTCAGACAGAGGGTTATCCAACATCTTCTTAAAACCTTCCAGTGTTGGAGCATTCACAACTTCTGGAGGCAAGATGTTCCACTGATTAATTGTTCGGTCAGGAAATTTAGTTCTAAGTTACTTCTCTCCTTGTTTAGTTTCCACCCATTGCTTCTTGTTCTACCCTCGGGTGCTTTGGAGAATAAGTTAACTCCAGTGATGGGCTCCTACGGGAACGGTCAGGAATGCAGTTCCAGTAGCAAAATTTGGAGCTCCACCCCAGAGCACCCAATTTGCACTGAAAGATGTTGAAACAAAATGCATAAGCCATGCCCACAGTGTGGTAGTAAAAATTTTGGTAGCCCATCACCGGTTGACTCCCTCTTCTTTGTGGCAACCCTTTTAGATATTGGAAGACTTCTATCATGTCCCCCCTGGTCCTTCTTTTCATTAAACTAGCCATGCCCAGTTTCTGCAACCGTTCTTCATATGTTTGAGTCTCCAGTATATCTCATCATCTTTGCCGCTCTTCTCTGCGCTCTTTCTAGAGTCCCAACATCCTTTTTGCATCGTGGCGACCAAAACTGAATGCAGTATGGCCTTACGAAGGCCTTATAAAGTGGTATTAACACTTTGTGTGACCTTGATTCTATCCCTCTGTTAATCCAGCCTAGATCAGGGTGGGGAATGATGGCCCCTTTAAGACCTGTGAAATTCAACTCCCAGAATTACTGAGCCAAGCTGGCTCAGGAATTCTGGGAGTCGAAGTCCAGAGGTCGTAAAGGAGCCAACGCTCCCAACTCCTGCTCATGTGGCCACACTGATTTCTAATATAAATCTATCAAGCTGCTTACTGTGACATGGGCTAACAAGCTGCATTTTCTTTGCTCTTTATTACTCTTTAGCATTGCAAATGTAGGTTTACCGTTTGCAATTTTTGTGTGTGTGCAGGTTGCCAAAACTGAATTTATAGCCACACAGCCACACAAATAACCCAAAATGCTTGGGTGCATTCATAAAATATCACCCAAAAAGAGAGCAATGGTGGTATTATGATATGTACAGTGGCATCAAAATTCTTTTTATTGTGATTTTTATGCTATGTATCTGAATACTGTATATATCAAAACAATTACGGTACACAAAAAGAATCTTGATATAATCATACGTGATCACATTAAACTGCTCTCCTATAGCTTATTATTTTACAATGCCAAAAATAAACAGAGAAAGAAAAAATAGAGAAAGATACTGTCAACTGTGGACTGAATAACATTTGTAAAGGAAAAAAAATAGAAAGGAAAGAATGGCAAGAATGTTAATATATCAGCTTCACTTTGAAAATAAGCCCAGATAATTCAGAACTTAAAAATTGAGAGGAAACCCAGAGGAATATATTTGTAAAGCATTCTTAGTGCCCCTGTTACACTCAGTAGAATATAGCCTATATCTGTGGTTTTGACACCCCCCTGGATCTCTGGGGGGTGGGAGCATGATGTCGCCATAGAGGGTCAGTTGAAGGCTTGAATAAATATTATGGTTTAAATCCATGGTTTAAGCCTTGGGGGTTTTGTGGCCACAAGAGGAACTGAAAGGAGGTCCCTGGTGAATAAAAGGTTGAGAACCACTGGCCTCTGTAATATCATTTTCAGCCTCTTATCTCCAGCCTGTGCTTTCAACAGCAGATTGATTGCACCAAGGAAGCAAGCACAGATATTCATAAGCAACATTAGCTTCCAATTATTCTGTATGTAGGTGAAAAGCAGAAGCGGAAGGTAACAATTCCTTCCATTGCTTCCCTGCCCATTAACTAATACATTAACTGCCCTTGAATGGCACCATCCACCTGGATCAGGGTCAGGTACGCAGAACCGGTAGAAAAAATTTGGTCAGGTATGCAGAACTGGTAGGAAAAAAATGAATTTTTTCCCCTTTCCTTCTGGGCTCTGGGTATGTTTTTCCTACTGCAGTAAATGAGGTTGAATGTGTATAATTTTTGAAGAGGGGTGTGTGGGTGGGTGTGTACAAACATATACAGTTTAAATAGTAGATAATGTATATTTTTGTGTGCCTGTGTGTAATATGTGTGTGTGTGCATAAACATACAGTTTAAATAGTAGATAATGTATATTTTTGTGTGCCTGTGTGTAATGTGTCTGTGTGTGTGCATAAACATACAGTTTAAATAGTAGATAATGTATATTTTTGTGTGCCTGTGTGTAATATGTGTGTGTGTGTGTGTGTGTGTGTGTGCATAAACATACAGTTTAAATAGTAGATAATGTATATTTTTGTGTGCCTGTGTGTAATGTGTGTGTGTGTGTGTGTGTGTGTGCATAAACATACAGTTTAAATAGTAGATAATGTATATTTTTGTGTGCCTGTGTGTAATATGTGTGTGTGTGTGTGTGCATAAACATACAGTTTAAATAGTAGATAATGTATATTTTTGTGTGCCTGTGTGTAATATGTGTGTGTGTGTGTGCATAAACATACAGTTTAAATAGTAGATAATGTATATTTTTGTGTGCCTGTGTGTAATATGTGTGTGTGTGTGTGTGCATAAACATACAGTTTAAATAGTAGATAATGTATATTTTTGTGTGCCTGTGTGTAATATGTATGTACACATATGGCATATATACAGTGGTACCTCTTCTTACGAACTTAATTCATTCCGTGACCAGGTTCGTAAGCAGAAAAGTTCGTAAGAAGAAGCAATTTCCCCCATAGGAATCAATGTAAAAGCAAATAATGCGTGCAACCCCATCCCAAAAGTCACCCCTTTTGCCTTGCACCGCTGGGAATCCCCGCCTCCGGACTTCCATTGCCAGCCAAAGCCCCCGTTCTTGCGTTGCTGGAATTCCCCTGAGGCTCCCCTCACTGGGATTCACCTCATTTTTGCCGATGCTGCTTTGAATCCCAGCGAGGGGAACCTCAGGGCAATCCCAGCAAAGCAAGAACGGGCGCTTTGGCAGGCAACGGAAGTCTGGAGGCGGGGCATCTCAGCGGTGGCGGCTCGGGTTCGTAAGGTGAAAATAGTTCGGAAGAAGAGGCAAAAAAATCTTAAACACCGGGTTCGTATCTCGAAAAGTTCCTTAGTAGAGGTGGTCGTAAGAAGAGGTACCACTGTACATAGAATTGAATAGTATATTTTGGATGTTCAGTAATAGTAAATCGATGGGGAAATTGTATTTCTTTGAGGCGAGGAGAGGCCAGGCACCCTAACCCTAACCCAAACCTTTCACGTGAGTGATGTCAGGTTGGCCACCTCTAAGCCAATCACATGACCATCAAGCCACTCCCACCTAGTCACATGGGCAGCAAGCCACACTCACAAAATAAGCCACGCCCACAGTGTGGTATTAAAATTTTTTGCAGCCCTTCACTGACCTGGATGGGCACCTAGCAGAGATGGAGAAGGGAAACAAGCTGGACTCCCTCCAATAGCAAACATTCGTGTGCATACGTATGTATGGCTTAGGTGCAGTTTTGATTAGAGCAGTGTTTCCCAACCTTGGCAACTTGAAGATATTTGGACTTCAACTCTGGGAGTTGAACTCCAGATATCTTCAAGTTGTCAAGGTTGGGAAACACTGGATTAGAGGAGCAAGGAGAATATTTACTGTTCAAACTCTCTCTTTCTGTGGTTCCACATTACTATTTGGTGATCTTACTTAACCTGACAGCTCTTCCACAGGGGCAGTTGGCATTTTCAGTGCATACGATAATCCTCGACTTACGACCACAATGGAAACCCAAAATTTCTGTTTGCTAAGTGGGACGTTTGTTAAGTGATTATTTTGGGGTGGGGTGGGTGCTTCCTGTTTTATGACCTTTCATGCCACATTTGTTAGGTGAACCACTGCAGTTGTTACCTTCTGGTTTCTCCATTGGCTTTGCTTATTAGAAGGTCGCAAAAGCTGATCACATGCCCCCCCTCGCCATGACACTGGGGGGTTTCACTCAAGCTGATCATGTGACCCCATGGCGCTTGGCAACAGACTCATAAAGATGAGTCGGTTGCCCAGCCTCTGGTCACGTGACCCTGGGGATGCTGCAATGGTCATTAAGTGAGAAAAATGGTCATAAATTGCTTCCCCAGGGCTGTCGTAATTTCGAAGAGTCGCTAAATGAACTGTTGTAAATCGAGGACTACCTCTTCACTAGCTTTGGGCCCCACTTGTGAAAACAGCATGCAAACACAGAGCTTCTATATCTTGCTTTGATTACTATTTATCTAGTCCAAGGAGGATTATACCATATCTTATTTCAAGATGTACAACATGTTTGTTAAGATACATTTTCCCTTCACTAAACCCTTTTCATACCTTTGGTACAAATGGCATTGGGCTTTGTGAACTTGCCTGAGGCATGCTATGCAAATTACAGATAATGACCATCAATGTTTTAGAGATCCTAAGATGTAATCCTCCTCAAGCACACACATTGTTTTGTGTCCTCTTCAAAACCCACATAAGTGCAGGTGACCCTTAACCAGGGGTCCCCAAACTTTTTACACAGGGGGCCAGTTCACTGTCCCTTGGACTGTTGGAGGGCCGGACTATAAAAAAAACCTATGAACAAATCCCTATGCACACTGCACATACCTTATTTTAAAGTAAAAAACAAAATGGGAACGTACTATTTAGAGGGGGGGAAAGAAGTCTGAAATTCATATCTGTTTATATTTTGTTTTTAATTTTCTTTTGTTAACATCAGATTGGCTATACAAGGTTTTCTTGGCTTATGGAAAAATGTATAAAGAAAGAAGGAAGCACTTTGGCATAATGGTTAATAAGTTAGAAATATAATTGGTGTTGTACTTTTTTGAGGAGGGAATTTAATTAAAAGAAAATGAATATAACTGGATGACAAAATTAGAAAAAAAACTTTTGCAACTTTTTTGATGATTGATATTAGTTACTAACAAAATACCGCATTTTATTCATGGAAAATTAGATGTGCTCCTGTCACTCACCCGCGGGCCGGATAAATGGCCTCAGCGGGCCGCATGTGGCCCGCGGGCCATAGTTTGGGGACCGCTGCCCTTAACAGTTTGAAAAAAACCTTCCATTCCTAATGACTGCAGTGCTGTGTATGTCCTTGAAGATTCCCGCCCCCCTTGCTGACAATACGGCCTTCCTCCATGATGGGTTTAGATATTAATATTATTTTTTACTTCACAGTCTAACTTACAGCCTTGGTCTCTGATAATTGTAGTATTATTTGTTTATTTGGTTTGTTGGTTGTTCATTAGATTTCTATGCTGTCCATTCAGGGGTGGGCTACTGCCATGACGGTGGGGGGGGGGGGTGACACACACACGCAGTGGGGTAGCGAAAATGGAGCTCCACCCCAGAGCACCCACTTTGCAGTGAAAGATGTTGAAAGAAAATGCAGGGCGTCCTGCATAAGCCACGCCCACAGTGTGTTAGTAAAAATTTTGGTAGCCCTTCACTGCCCCAATGGTCATTTGATCATCATTTGGACCCTTGGCCACTGGGGTCATAGTTATGATGGTTGCATTTAGTTTGCAACTTTCCCAACCGGCCATTTCACTGATACAGCAACTCTTGGGGAGTTTATAATATCATTTAAAAAAACCCTGGAAAACAATTAAAATTGGAAAAACTGAACAGAAAAGCTAAATGTCAAAAACTATGATGGTGGGCAGCTTATAATAATAACAACAGAGCTGGAAAGGACCTTGGAGGTCTTCTAGTCCAACCCCCTGCTTAGGCAGGAAACCCTACACCACTTCAGACAAATGGTTATCCAACATCCTCTTTAAAATTTCTAGTGTTGGAGTATTCACAACTTCTGGAGGTGACAAGAGGTTCACATAAAAGAAAAAATTGAATATTTACTTAAAAGAAATAAAATGAGGAATTTATTTACTTCTTTAGCACAAGAAAAAAAGAGGGGTGATCTTTTATATAAATGTAAATATTAAAGCAAATTTGAAACATAAAGATACTGAAGGGAGGATTTTAATGGTGGAGATGCAGAAAAATCAAGAATCTATAACCCTGATTAATATATATGCCCCAAATGAGGGTTCAAGATAAATTTTATATTAAAAAAAATTACAACTTCTGGAGGCAAGGTGTTCCACTGGTTAATTGTCCTAACTGATTAGAACTAATTGTTCTAACTAGCTTAGAAATGGGGATCTTGAAATTTCATTCCCAGAAACAGTTAAGCCTTGGTCATCAAACCCCAACACAGCAAGCCCCTCTCAAGACCCCAGGCCAAGTGGCAGAGCTAAGTTTTCAGGCTCTTCCGGAAGGCCTGGGGTGTGAGGGTAGACCTCACCTGCAATGGGAGGATGTTCCAGAAGGTGGTGACCATAGCAGAAAGTCTTTCCTCCTGGACTCTGCCAGGCAAACTTCTTTGGTCAACAGGATCCAAAGTAAGTGCTTTCTATAGCAGTAGTAATAGTAGTAGTAATAGTGGTAGTAGTATATAATAATAGTTCTGACCATGCTTCTCTCTGTTCAGCCAAGGTCAGATGGTAATGCTACCTGCTAAGGCTTGGCTGTTTTAGAAATGAAATTTTAACAACAGGAGGACAAATCTCAGCCCCAATAACCATCCTCCACCTGCCCCCCCCCCCCCCCAATGCCAAGTGTCATCATTTTAAATTTATTAAGGATAATCGCTTAGAACCAAGCTATGTCATTTTCAGGGCATTATTTGAAAGTAAGAATAACTGATGCCAGGACCAAACACAACACAACACAAACAAAACAAAACATAAGAACAATGGTGAACATTTCAATCAAGTATGAAAGTGGAAACGTGGGTGTGTACGACTGAGATGGCTTAATCCTGTTTGTTTTTGTGTTTCCTTTTTCCGAACTTGGCAAAAGGAAGGAGTGGATTTGACTTCCCAGAATTCATGGTAGTTGGTGAATTCTGGGAGTTGAAGTCCACTCGTCTTAAAGTTTTCAAGTTTGAAAAAAACCCCACTGGCTTGAACTGTGTTGGCCAGGGAGTCCCAACACATTGAGGGAACACCAGGTTGGAGAAATTTGGCTTTACGTATA
Organism: Erythrolamprus reginae; assembly: GCF_031021105.1. NCBI lineage: Eukaryota > Metazoa > Chordata > Lepidosauria > Squamata > Dipsadidae > Erythrolamprus > Erythrolamprus reginae. The sequence goes on from NC_091950.1 coordinate 23,090,752, forward strand.
TCATTTAGAAAATATATATTTTTCATGGCTGAACAAAAACACCAAAGAGCTTGGGGAATTTTTTGGTTGCAGTTGGGTATTTCAAATAAACTGCCATGCCATTCCCCCTTGGAATCAGGGAGTCATGAACTAGACCAGGGGTCTCCAACCTTGGCAGAATTCCCCTGATTGGGAATTCTGGGAGTTGAAGTCCGCCGTTGCGAATGTTGGAGACCCCTGAACTAGGCTGAACAGAGAAGGCATTAGGGACTATCCACGCCACAAGACAAAAGGCGACAAGAGTTATAACTCTGGCAAGTTCCTTACCGGTCCTGGTTGTTGATTGGATGGGTCACAAGCCAATGAGACGAGGTCTTTCAGAGGGTCCTGTGGATTCAGGTGAGGCGGGTACCTTATGGCTGTGTGCTGGAAGTAGGTGGAGGCCGCCTGGGGCAGGATCGAAGTGGTAGGAAAGTGCAGCGCAGAGGAGGGGTGGGGACTTCGAGAGATACCTGCAGAGGGTGAGTGAGAAAAAGAGAGAAAGAGAGGGGAAACTGGGTGGCCTTCATCAACAGCGTGGCACCTAGACCCTCCTGCTCCTGGGCACCTCTGCAGAAACGAGACCATCTCCTGAGGTATACCTCCCAAAGACAAATAAGATCACACAGGGTTGGCTTTCTCCGGGTCCCTTTGAGTAAGCAATGCAGGTTGGCGGGGCCGTGGGGGAGGGCCTTCTCTGTGGCTGCCCCAGCTCTGTTGAACCAACTCCCTCCAATGTCTGTACTGTTCCTACCCTGCTGGCCTTCCCAAAGGCTACGAAGTCCTTGGAGAGGGGCGGCATACAAATCTAATTAATAATAATAATAATAATAATAATTATTATTATTATTATTATTATTATTATTACGAAGACTTGGCTTTGTCGGCAGGCCTGGGGGGCATGAATTTTACATCTTTCATGGCCAAATTGTATCGAATGATATGTAGGCGTTGATTGGATTGTTGAGTCGTGTGTTTTAACTGGGATTACTGTTTTAATTTACATTTGACTTCTTTTTATTGTAAATTATATTTTTATATTGTTGTAAGTTGCCCTGAGTCCAATAATAATAATAATAGTAATAATAATAATAATAATAACAACAACAGTAATAATAATAATAATAATAATAATAATAATAATAATAACCACTCCGAAAAAAGGTTAGACCTACCAGTAGTTTGCACTACTGCCGGCACAACTCTCAGCTTCATTGAAGCACACAAGCCTCACCACCACAACAAGGTGTACCCATTAGTGAAGTAATAATAATAATAATAATAGAAGGGCCTTTCACCATCTTCCCCCTCCTCCTTCTTCTAGACCAGTGTTTCCCAACCTTGGCAACTTGAAGATATTTGGACTTCAACTCCCAGAATTCTCCAATAAGCGAATGCTGGCTGGGGAATTCTGGGAGTTGAAGTCCAGATATCTTCAAGTTGCCAAGGTTGGGAAACACTGTTCTGGTCCTGGAGCAAGCAAACATCCATCTCCTTTCCTCCTTCCAACTTCCCTGAGCAAACTCTACATGACTCTCTCATTCCCATTCATCTTTAGATCATGTACTGGGTGTAAGGTAAGAACACTCTCCTCTTGCGGGGGAGCAACATCTGGCCACACAGCCAAAACCTTTGATCCCACAAAATTCCACTGCGAGGTTGAGAAAGGTAGAGGCACCTCCTTTGATTTATTACATGAGCACTAAATCCCAAACTTCCTAGAATTCTGTTAAACCTTTAGAAATTTGGCTCTGCTGGCCTAAGTTTTTCAAACCTAGTCTCTCACTCTTTCTCTCTTTTTGCTTTTCCCAAATAAACCACATGCAACTTTTACTGGGAAATTTTCAAGAGAATTTGGGTTGCCTGATACACTGAATTATTTTCTTCTTAACTTTCACAATTAATAGATTTCTGAAGAATTCTGGGGGGAAAAAACAGGTGAAATGATCTGTAAAAATCATATTCTACCCTATCCTGAGCCAGAAAGCTTCCTTCCTTAATAGAGTAGAATTCTTTATTGGCTAAATGTGATTGGACGCACAAGGAATTTGTCTTTGGTGTATACGCTCTCAGTGTACATAAGGAGAATAAAATACATTCATCAAGCATAAAAAGATGCAACACTTAGTGATAGCCAAGATTACAAATAAGCTATCAAATCATACTAGGAAACAAATAAAAACAATATAATTTGAAAGATACAAGCAATATGGTTAAATAGGGTTCAGGAGGGAAGTGTTTTTAACAGGAAAGTGAACACAAGAACAAGGGGACACAATCTGAAGTTAGTTGGGGGAAAGATCAAAGGCAACATGAGAAAATATTATTTTACTGAAAGAGTAGTAGATCCTTGGAACAAACTTCCAGCAGACGTGGTTGGGAAATCCACAGTAACTGAATTTAAACATGCCTGGGATAAACATATATCCATCCTAAGATAAAATACAGGAAATAGTAAAAGGGCAGACTAGATGGACCAAGAGGTCTTTTTCTGCTGTCAGTCTTCTATGTTTCTATGTTTCTATGTTTCTATAGTAATAAGTGAGAAGAGATTGATACTAGTAAGACAGAGAATAATAATAATAATAATACAGTGTTAGTAAATTATTTGACAGTGTTTGGGAATTAGTTGTTTAGCAGAGCGATGGCATTGGGGGGGGGGGATTGTCCTTGTGTCTAGTTGTTCTTGTGTGCAGTGCCCTATAGTATCCTTTTGAGGGCAGAAGTTGAAACAATATGTGTCCAGGATGTAATTTGGTGCCCTATAGATTAATGTGTTGATGGGAGCTGTAGTCCCAACGCATCTGGAGGACACCAAGTTGAGGAAGGCTGCCATTAATTTGGGCAATTCATCTGAGTCCTATAATAAAAATCTACTTGGTCTGCAGATAGAGTTAAATTCAAAAGATGCTGAACAAATGTAATATTATAAAGAGGAAAGAAAAAATTGGATGTAACGCAGAATCATAGAATTGGAAGCGACCTTAGAAACCTTCCTGCCTCAAATAACTAAACTACCAGAATTCACTTGTTTCTGCAAGAGATCGTTTTCTTCTCATTTCGACAGCTAAAATGTTAGATGCATGTACAAGTAGATCTCAATTTACAACTCATCTTTTCATAAGGCTTGAAGTTACGATGGCCTTGAAAACGTGATCCGTTCTAAACATTGAGACTGCCACATCACCCCTATGCAGGGGTGAGCTGCTGCCCGGACAGGGGTGGGGGGACGCAATGGGGTATCAAAAATGGAGCTCCACCCCAGAGCACCCAATTTGCACTGAAAGATAGAAACATAGAAGACTGACGGCAGAAAAAGACCTCATGATCCATCTAGTCTGCCCTTATACTATTTTCTGTATTTATCTTAGGATGGATATATGTTTATCCCAGGCATGTTTAAATTCAGTTACTGTGGATTTACCAACCAGATGTTGAAAGAAAATGCAGGGCGCCCTGCATAAGCCACACCCACAGTGTGGTAGTGAAAACCTTGGTAGCCCTTCACTGCCCCAATGGTCATTTGATCATCATTTGGACCCCTGGCCACTGGGCTCATAGTTATGATGGTTGCATTGATTGTAGTTTGCAACTTTTCCAACCGGCTTTTGACAAGCGACGTTAATTGAGGAAGCCCGATTTGCTGAACATCCATGTGCTTTCGCTGGCTGGGGAATTCTGGGAGTTGAAGTCCAAATATCTTCAAGTTGCCAAGGTTGGGAAACACTGACTTAAAGAACCACACATATTCCTTAACAACTATGGTAATTTTTTTTTACCATAGAACAATTTTGTAACTTGAAGACTACCTGTAAAAGCAGCGGAGGAATAGTTTACCTAGTAGTTTGTTTGTTTGTTTGTTTGTTTATTTATTTAGTTAGTTAGTCCAATACATAATACACATTGAAGAGAAAGATATGTAATAATATAAGTAAAGAAAAGAGTAGAAGAAAAGATATAAAAGTATAGGTGAACATATTTGAAAGGAAGAAACGATAAATGAAATAAGGAGAGACAATTGGACAGGGGACGGAAGGCACACTGGTGCACTTATGCACGCCCCTTGCCTTCTTCCTGTAGTTTGTATCGGCAGTTTTCTCTTTATATGAAATGTTGCATGGATAAAGCCGTTACATTATGTGCATGTGAATCCCTGCCTGGAGGTTTCATTTTCATTTCTCTGTTTTGTTTTTTAAGTGTAAATAATTCTGGAAATTGAGAAAAGGGTGGTTCCCTGAAGACATAACAAGCACCTACCAGTGAGAGCTGTGTGCACAGCTGGATTCTGTTACAGAGTTCCGGGATAATTTCTTCCCAAAGTTAGACCCCCGAGAGGAATTGCTACGTTTTTTGCTGATTGCAGCAAGGAGCCTTCCAAAGCAATCTTTTCCTCTAATAAAGTTATATTTATCTTAACTCAGGCAGTTTCCTTTGATGGGGGCTGACCTATGCTAGCATTAGCTGCTGAATCTAGTATATTTTTGAACTCTTCCAGAACTATTGAATCTTCCGTCCCATCTTCTAAAAGCATTCTGGCAATTGTTTCTCGGGAAGATTAATAGCAATTCTCCCTCGGAGAACTTCTGACAATGCAGCTTGTTCTTCTCGTCTCTTCTTCCCACGTGTTGCTGAACTGCCATTCTTAGGAAGAAGGAATTACTATGAAAAAGAATAAGCAAGCAGCCCCTTTTTATATATAATTAGATCCTTGAGACCCGTGCCTACCCACAGGCGGTTCTAAAAATGGCAAAGCAGGCGGAACATAAGGAAGGAAGGAAAAAAATGAGGATTTTTGAATGCTCCCCTAGATGAGGCGTTATTAGGAAAGAAACACAATAAGGAGAGACGTTCGTGTCTGATGCGCTCGTTTTCCATAGAGACGTTTAAAAATAAGTAACATTAATAAAACTATCAGAATCCCCTGCTATACACTTTGAAAATAGTAAAATAAGGATTCTATATCAGATCGGCAGAACAACCTACGGGACCGTCTCTTGCCTCATCTTATCCCAGCGACCTCAGAGTCAGCCTTCTCCAGGTCCCGTCAGCCAAACAATGTCAGCTGTGAGGCCTAGGGGAAGAGCCTTTTCTGTGGGGGCCCCAGCCTTGTGGAATGAACGCCCCCCCGGAGATTCACACTGATCCCATTCTCCAAGCCTTCCGGAAGATGCTTAAAACGCACTTATGCCTGTAGGCCTGGGGTTGTTCAGCTTGGACATACGGCTCCAGCCCTGTTGTGAGTGGAGATTGGATGAATTGGTCTCTACAGCCTTGAAAGACGGCGTTTAAGGGGTGACTTGATCGAAGTGTATAAAATCATGCATGGGATACAAAAGGTGGACAGAGAAAAATTCTTTTTTCTATCACATAATATTAGGACAAGGGGCACTTCCTAAAGCTCATAGGTAAGAAAGTGAAGACAAATCAAGAGAAATATTTCTTCACTCAGAGGGTCATTGGTTTATGGAATTCACTTCCAGAAGAGGTCGTGACAGCTGTCAATCTGGATAGCTTCAAGGCAGGATTAGACAGATTCATGGATGGCAAGTGTATCGGTGGTTATTGAAACGGATGTTCAAGTGCCGCCTCTATGTTGGTTGAGGCAGGCAGGATTCCCTTGAGTACCACTTGTTGGGGGTCAAAGGAAAGGGAGGGTCTTGCCTTCTCCTTCTTCTCAAGATCCCCATGGACAATTGGTGGGCCACTGTGTGACACAGAATGCTGGACTCGGTGGGCTTTGGCACAATTCAGCATGGCTCTTCTTAGGTTCTTATGTTCTTATGGATGGGTTGAATGTTTGGATGAGTCAGATTGAAAAGTTTTTAAAAATGTTTTATTGGGGTTAGTTTTAATTTCAGTTTAATTTTTTTCAATCTCCAACGTGTTTGTTATGTATTACTTTTGTTGTAATCCGCCCTGAGTCTCAGGAGAAGGGTGGCCCTAGAAATCGAACTAATAAATAATAAATAAATAAAACTATAATAATTCTTGTCCCTTTATGAAGCAGCTTACATACCACTGTGTACGGCAATGACAGGACGGTGATGTTGAGTGAACAGCCGGGGTGAAGTGTCCTGCGGAGACGGGCTGTGGAAGGGAGACTTGTCCATTTCTGTCTTTTTCACAGTTGGAGAAATGCCTGGAGAAGAGAACAGGGAGAGAGAGGCATGTTACAGTGTCATTGAAAGAGGCTGCTGGCATCACTACGCCTTCCAAAACAGTGTTTCCCAAGCAGCTGTGGCCACTCTAAGGTGGGTAGACTTCAACTCCCAGAATTCCATAGTCGGCATGGCTGGCTGAGGAATTGTGAGAGCTGAAGCTCACCAGTGGTGGACTGCTACCGGTATGGCTAATTGTGCGCAGCTCCGCAGCTCTGGCGCATGAGTGCGGGATCGAGCGGAATTTTGCTTCCTGTACCTGTGCAGGAAGGGACGGAGATGGATATGCGTGTGCCTGCGGGAAGCAAAAAACCTCGCCGAAATGCAATCGTACCTGCGTCCCCATGCAAGATTTTGCTACCTGCACAATCCATATCTTTTTGTAGGTGAGGTCTCCAGAACGGAACAGAGTATTCCAAATGTGGTCTCAGCAGCACTCTATACAGCCGGATCACAATCTCCCTCTTCCTGCTTGTTATACCTCTAGCTATGCAGCCAAGCATCCTACTTGCTTTTCCTACCGACCGATCACACTGTTCACCCATTTTGAGACTGTCAGAAATCACAACCCTTAAATCCTTTTCTTCTGAAGTTTTTGCTAACACAGAACTGCCAATACAATACTCAGACTGAGGATTCCTTTTCCCCAAGTGCATTATTTTACATTCGGAAACATTAAACTGCAGTTTCACCAGGTTGTTTGGTGAATCCTACAAATGGGCTTCTATCCTTTCCTATAAATATCAAAGCCCCCTCCTCCCCCAACCCCCCTTGTATGTGTGCAAGTCTGCGACAGGATGCAGTTAATCTCCTCTATCTGCTGGCTCAGATTTATCTGGGCCAGTTGGTTTAGTCCGTGCCACTAAAAGGTTTAGTCCTTTCTCAGACACTCATTTGGAAGGATTTTCCAGAACATCCAGGACAGGATTGAAATTAAAACTCTTCTTGCAAAGCATTTAAACATATTTCTACTTGGAAAAAGAATAGGTGGACATATTCCCTTTTAAATATCTCTCTCTCTCTCTCTCTCTCTCTCTCTCTCTCTCTCTCTCTATCTATCTATCTATCTATCTATCTTTACCTAAATGCAGGCAACAATAACCACAACATCATCACAACGTTTATTGAATTGATCGTTAAGCTAACTGATCAATTTTTTTAAATGAATGAGCAAAAATAAAATATTCTAAATAGATAGCAATGGGTTTTTTTTAAAAAAAACCAATTTTCTCAAATGAGCACAGAACCACCAAAAAGCCAGATTCACTTAAGGACTGCAGTGATTTGTTTAATAACCATGGCAAAAAAAGGCCATAAAATTTGGCTCAATTAGCTTAACAACTGCCTTCTTTAGCAATGGAGGTTCTGGCCCCAATTGTGGTGATAAGTTGAGGTCTACCTGTAGTTGGTTTTCAGAAGCAGCCCCACTATATCACAGTTAATGTCTTTATTTCCAGGATTTCCATGCATTGGTAAGCAGAGCAGCAATTCAGTAGCAATATTTTCTCAGTATATATTAGTTAAAATGTTACATATTGAAAATATGTATAATCATATCATGAAAGCTTTCCCCTTCTTATATATATATAACTGATTGTGCTCTCCTGCAGACTGTGTTTTTTTTAAAAATGACTTTAATGGTCTTTTATTACCGGTATTTTTAAATTGTTATTTTGGATATACAGTATTTGTTTATTATGTTGCATGGTTTCATAGAAACATAGAAGATATACTATTTCCTGTATTTTATCTTAGGATGGATGTAAGTTTATCCCAGGCATGTTTAACTTCAGCTACTGTGGATTTACCAACCACGTCTGCTGGAAGTTTGTTCCAAGCATCTACTATTCTTTCAGTAAAATAATATTTTCTCACATTGCTTGTCATCTTTTCCCCAACCAACCTCAGATTGTGCCCCCTTGTTCTTGTGTTCACTTTCCTATTAAAATCATTTCCCTCCTGAACCTTATTTAACCCTTTAACATATTAAAATGTTTTGCTCATGTCCCCTCTTTCCCTTCTGTCCTCCAGACTCTACACATTGAGTTCATGAAGTCTTTCCTGATACGTTTTATGCTTAAGACTTTCCACCATTTTTGGACCCGTTCAATTTTATCAATGTCTTTTTGCAGGTTTAAAGATGTTTTTAAATCTGTAGGTAGCTTATAGTCACCCATGTGAGATTTACCAAATAAGTGCATAAAGATTACAATACAGTAGATAACACATTCCCAAACAATAAGGTAATGGAATTAGAAGAAAATTAATTTTCCTCACTCTTCAAAGAAAGTGGTAAAAATCACAATGATTTGTTGATCTGGTGGCTAAATATTTCCTAATTGTTATCTATCAATACAGCACTTCTGGCGGTTGTCTCTATATTCAGTAGTTCAAACAGATCTGCAACAATGACACTGAAGGTTATATCCTTGGCGCTGTCTGAGCTTGGTTGTTTTCTTGCAGACCTTCCATTACCAAACTAAGGGAACATCATCCGTGGTCACCTAGTTTGGGTAATGAAATGTTTCAACCCTAAGCTACAAATATTCTCCTTTACGGGTAACAATTTCCTCTTCACATGATTGATGGCAGCTCCTGGGGACCTGGGATGCTGGCCCTGAAACTAGGAAAACAGGAACTAAGTGAAATGTCTCAAAGATGCTTCCCTCTGACCCCACACACAAAGGCAACTGGGCTGTTTTTTTTCCCCTTGAGGAAGAAGATAAAGATGCTTTTTTTTCCCAGAAGGTTCATCAGTTGTGACTGGATGGTGGGGTGATGGAAAGTTCCTCCTCCTCCTCTTCCTCCTCCCCTCCTCCTCTTCCTCCTCCCCTCCTCCTCCTCCTCTTCCTCCTCCCCCTCCCCCTCCTCTTCTTCTTCTTCTTCTCCCTCTTCTTCCTCCTCCTCCTCCTTTTTGGAATAAAATAGTCCAGTTGCCTTTTTTCAGGGGTGGGAAGAGGAACCCTTTGAAACAACTATGGCCTGAATGACTGCGGAATCTCCATAGACATTTACTCTGCACAGGCATTTGGACTAGCAGGGGGGGCAGCCCCATCTCCCGCACACTTACTCCCTTCCATGTCCTCCGTCCAGTTGCGGCTGCTACTTGTGGGGGAGCTAGGGGAGGCATAGTATTCACCCCCAGGACTGGTATCCAGATCATCCTCCATGGATCCTGACTTGTGCCTTTTACTCCTTATAGGGGAAAAAAGGAGAGACGTGGTTTTAATAGCAGTTTAAAAATCTAAGAATAACATCTGACTACATCGTTGCCTCTAACACCTCTGCAAAAGCAGCATAACCATTGCAGTCCTTGACTTACAACCACAACTTAACCCCACATTTCTGTTGTTACACAAGGCATTTGTCAAGTGAGTTTTGTCCCATCTTATTTATTTATTTATTTGTTTGTTTGTTTCTTTGCTTATCGTTCAATCGTTCGTTCGTTCGTTCATTCATTTATTCATTCATATGTTGCCCAACTCTCTAAGGACTCCGGATGGCTTACAACAAAGAGGACAACATAGAAACATAGAAGATTGACGGCAGAAAAAGACCTCATGGTCCATCTAGTCTGCCCTTATACTATTTCCTGTATTTTATCTTACAATGGATATATGTTTATCCCAGGCATGTTTAAATTCATCTAAAATAACAATTTTAAAAGATTGTGCAGAATGTGGCCGCGAGAGCTATCGTGAGGCTTCCTAGATTCGCCCATGTTTCTGCACCACTCCGTGGCCTGCACTGGCTGCCAATCAGTTACCGGTAACAATTCAAAGTGTTGGTAATGACCTTTAAAGCCCTACATGGCACTGGACCAGAATACCTCCGGAACCGCCTTCTATTGCACGAATCCCAGCGGCCGATAAGGTCCCACAGAGTTGGCTTTCTCCGGGTCCCGTCAACTAAACAATGTCATTTGGCGGGCCCCAGGGGAAGAGCCTTCTCTGTGGCGGCCCCGGCCCTCTGGAATCAACTTCCCCTGGAGATTAGAACGGCCCCTACCCTCCTTGTCCTTCGTAAGTTACTTAAGACCCACCTATATCGTCAGGCATGGGGGAACTAAGACATCTCCCTCAGGCTTATTATCTTTCATGTTTGATGTGTATGTGCTGTATGGTTTTTAATTGTTGAGGTTTTTATATATTTTATTATTAGATTTGTTCCATTGTTATACTGTTTTTATTACTGTTGTGAGCCGCCCCGAATCTTCGGAGAGGGGCGGCATACAAATCTAATAAATTGAATTGAAATTGAATTGAATAATTTAAAACCCATATTAAAACCATGCATATCTCTTGTGGCCGGATGTAGACTTTACGACCTTTCTTGCCACAGTTGTTAAGTGAATCTCTGCCGTTGATAAGTTAGTAATACGCTTGCTGAGTGAATCTGGCTTCCCCATTGATTTGTTAAAACGTTGCAAAAGTTGATCACATGACAGCAACAGTCATTAGTATGAACTAATTGCCAAGCGTTTGAATTTTGATCATGGGGCTACTACAAATGTTGTAAGTGTGAAAAATGGTCAGGTCACTTTTTCAGTGTCGTCGTTAATGCTAAATGATCTTTGTAAGTCAAGGACTACCGTGAAAGGCAACAGCTATCACAGAAGCTAAATTTTGAAAGGAACTTCCTCCTTTTTATACTTCATTGCTCTGGGTAATAATTCACTAAGTCCAAGAATTTAGGATTGCTCTGAGGAGCTTTACATGGTGAAATATGATTCCAAAGAGAGGCAACTGAGGTAAGAGAATCGAAGTAAGTAAACAACGGCAATTATTCCCTTAAAACCAGTCCTATCATTATGGTGGAAGGAAAAATAAAGAAGAGAAGAGACAATGGAAGAAGTTTTGAAGGACAGGTGTTTTAGTAGAGAGCCCGGCACAAAAAGTAAAAGAAGAATTGTTTTAAGCCAGGGATAGGAACAAAAGTGAGAACAATGACATTACAGTTTTTTCTTGAACGCCATCACTCTGCTAAACAAATAATTCCCTCAACACTGTCAAACTATTTACTAAGTCTGCATTACTATTACTACTAGTTTTTTCTCCCTCATCACTCTACCGTCCCTGTCCTATTGTCTTCTTTTGTTATTTTTTATCATTACTTATATAATGTTTTATTTGTACAAATTAAAACCCTATAATTGCTTGACAAAATAAATAAATAAATAAAATAAACAAAATAAACAAATCATTCCTATCACCCATTTCCTCCCACTTATGACTGTATGACTGTAACTTGTTTATTGTATACTTAAGATTTTATTAATATTGATTGTTTCCTGATTGCTTATTTGACCGCTGTTACAATCATTAAGTATTGTACTTCATGATTCTTGACAAATGCCTTTTTTCTTTTATGTACACTGAGAGCATATGCACCAAAGACAAATTCCTTGTGTGTCCAATCACACATGACCAATAAAGAATTATATTCTATTCTGTTCTGTTCTATTCCATTCCATTCTTTTATGTACACTAAGAGCATATGCACCAAAGACAAAGTCCTTGTGTGTCCAATCACACTTGGCTAATAAAGAATTCTAAAATATTGGGATATATCAGCAGAGTAATGAAAAGAAAAAAGGTCAAGGAGGATTTCAGAGACATGTAGGGCTGTGATGGCGAATCCATGGCATGCAGGTGGCACGTGGAGCTGTGTCTGAGGGCACGTGAGGCGTTGCCCTATGTCTGCTGCAGCACGCATGCACGCACTGGTCAGCGGATTTTCGGCCTTCCAAAATGTAGGAACATAGAAGATTGACGGCAGAAAAAGACCTCATGGTCCATCTAGTCTGCCCTTATACTATTTCCTGTATTTTATTTTAGGATGGATATATGTTTATCCCAGGCATGTTTAAATTCAGTTACTATGGATTTACCAACCACGTCTGCTGGAAGTTTGTTCCAAGCATCTGCTACTCTTTCAGACAGAGGGAGGCCAGAAGACAGAGGGAGGCCAGAGGAAAGGACAGAAGGAGGCCATTTTTGCCCTCCCCAGACTGCAAGGAAGCCTCTGGAGCCTGTGGATGGAGAAAAACCCCCCAACAGTTTTCCGAACTTCCAGTTGGCCCATTGAGTTCATTTTTCACCCTCCACGGGCTTCATGAGCCTTTCCTGAAGCCTATGGAGGGCAAAAAACAGCCCAATGGGCCTACCAGAAGTTTGGAGACTACAGTGAAACCTGCACGCATGTGTGTGGGGGCAGCATAGTGGGGTTGTGTGGGCATGGGTGGGGGGAGGTCATTGCATTATGGGTTTGGGCATGCATGCATGTGCTAACACATGCGCGTGCACTATTTTGGCACCCAAGCAAAAAATGATTCACCATCACTGATCTAGGAGCTCAAGAATGCCAAGAAGGCAACCGTGATCATGTGGCTAAAGTCCCACCCTTTTTTCTCTGAGGGTTTGTGGATAAGGATTAGGCATTTGTGCAAGGTCTGGAGGGTGAGTTGCAAACCAGTAGGCAGTGAACATTACAAAATGTAACAGTATATAATTCCCCCTTGTTGAACATTGAGTAATCTATTGCAACAACAGCTTCCCCACCACGTGCAAAGCAGGTCTAGAATGTATAAGCTTCTACATCTAGGATCCTTCCCTAGATATATTTTTGTCTTTTCTTCTTTTTAATTCACTTTTTAATGTTCTCATCTGGTTTTGCTTCGTCTCTGTTAAATTTTCTTTCCTTTTGTATTTTAATCGTCTAAATAAAATTTTAAAAATGATTACAAAACCAAACAAAAGGTAAAAACATTCACAGCAGGTCAGAGCTACAAAAGAAATAAAACTTTTTTTTCTAATTAAAAGGTGACAGCATCCCTAAAAGCTGAGATGATGGCATTTTTGCCTCACGGTATGTCACCAGATCATCACCTTTACAATTCTGATCCTAAAAACACAGTAGAAGCAGTTGTTTCAATGATACAGAAAGAGCTGTGTCTTTCTTGCCCCTTCCACTTTCTCAAGCAATTTGCATCCCAGATGTTTGAGCAGATGTGGTTGCGATGGGGTTGAATAAGTCAGGATCCTGATTCAGGTTGTTTAAAAAGTAAGAAAGGAAAGAGAAAACTGGAGCATGAAAGCTAAAGCCTTCCAAATTGAAACCCTACCTTTTACCTTCGTTAGAAGAAAGACTGCATTAAATCAAAATTAGAAAAAAACAGAATAACAGATTTGGAAGGGAACTTGGAGGTCTTGTAGTCCAACCCCTTGCTCAAACAGGAGATCCTATACCAGTGATGGCAAACCTATTTCCCCTCGGGTGTCGAAAGCATGTATGCACACACTATTGTGCCTGGGTGAATGTCCACACCCATAATTCAAGCCTAGGGAGGGCGAAAATTGCCTCCCCTGCACCCCCAGAAGTCCTCTGGAGGCCAGAAACAGCCTGTTTCACAGCTTCTGGTGGCACCAGTAGGACCATCTGTTACCCTCCCCAGGCTCCAGAGGCTTCCCTGGAGCCTGGGGGTGGGTGAGGGCAGAAATGTCCTCCCCCATCTCCCCAGAGGCCCTCTGGAAGTCAAAAATGCCCTCCCAGGCCTCTGTATGAGCCATAAATCAGCTGGCTGGTGCGCACATGGATGCTGGAACTGAGCTAGGGCAATGGCTCAAGTGCCAGCAGATATGGCTCTGTGTGCCACCTGTGGCACCCGTGCCATAGGTTCGCCATCACTGCCCTATACCATTCCAGACAACTGTAATGTAAAAATCACGCATTGCCTGCAAATCATTAAGTGTTGTACCACATGATTCTTGACAAATGTATCTTTTTTCTTTGATGTACGCTGAGAGCATCTGCACCAAGACAAATTACTTGTGTGTCCAATCACACTTGGCCAATAAAATTCTATTCTATTCTATTCTATAAAGGAAATCCTTGACCTACAATAGTTGGTTTAGCAACCATTTGAAATTACAGAGGTACTGAAAGAAGTTACTTACCACTATTTTTTACACCTGCAAAAGCTGTAGCATCCCCAGGGTCATGTAATCAGACTTTGGAGGCTTGGCAATTGGCTAATATTCATGACAATTGCAGCATCCCAGACTCATGAAATCGGGGGCGGGGGGGGGCGGGTGTTCTTCCAGTTCACACCGGTTCTATAGAACTGGTAGCAAACTGCTGGAGACGTCACGGTGATATCACGGAACCAGTTTTGTCGGTGCCTATCCTTGGGGTCCTTGTCTTTTGGGGGGATTTTGGGGGAGAGGATTTTTTGGAGAGTGTGTGTGTGTGTGTGTGTGTATTTATTTATTTATTTATTTATTTATTTGTTTGTTTGTTTGTTTGTTTGTTTGTTTATTCATTCATTCATTCATTCATTCATTCATTCGACTTCTATTCCGCCCAATCCTGAAGGACTCAGGGCAGCTTACAGAATAATATGATACAATACAAAAGATACAAACAATACAGACAATTTTTCTGAGCATGTGCAAAAGCTGAGTTTCTGGCACTGCATGTGCGCCACTATCTTGCTTTTGGCTCTTTCTTTCTTTTTTTAAAAAAGAGAGAATTATCGGCACTGTGCATACATGCATGCCTACATGTTCCCATGCGCCCACACAGCACAGGAGGAAGCAAACCGGCAGTGAGTTAAGTTAAAACCCACCCCTGCATGTAATCCCCTTTTGTGACCAGATCCCCTTAACAACCAGGTCACTAACTTAACAAGTGCCGTGATTCATTTAACAACTGTGGCAAGTAAGGTTGTAAAATGGGGGACAAAACTCACTTAGCAATTGTCTCGCTTAGCAATGGGAATTTTGGGCTCAATTGTGGTTGTAAGTCACAGACTACAGTGGTACCTCTACTTACGAATTTAATTCATTCCGTGACCAGGTTCTTAAGTAGAAAAGTTTGTAAGAAGAAGCAATTTTCCCCATAGGAATCAATGTAAAAGCAAATAATGCATGCGATTGGGGAAACCACAGGGAGGGTGGAGGCCCTGTTTCCTCCCAGAAGATTCCTAGAGAGGCCCCACAGAGGCTTCTCCCCACCTTTTCCGGCCCTGTTTCATCACAGGAGATTCCTAAAGAGGCCACACAGAGGCTTCTCCCCGCCTTTTCTGGCCCTCTTTCCTCCCAGGAGATTCCTAGAGAGGCCCCACAGAGGCTTCTCCCCGCCTTTTCCAGCCCTGCTTTCTTCCAGAAGATTCCTACGAGGCCCCATGGAGGCTTCTCCCCACCTTTTCCGGCACTGTTTCCTCCCAGGAGATTCCTAGAGAGGCCCCACAGAGGCTTCTCCCTGCCTTTTCGGATTACGGTTTCGGAGGCTTGGGTTTGTAAGTGGAAAATGGTTCTTGAGAAGAGGCAAAAAAGTCGTGAACACCCAGTTCTTATTGAGAAAACTTTGTAAGTAGAGGCATTTGTAGGTAGAGGTACCACTGTATCTGTAACTAGAAAATAATTTCTTGTTGCAAGCAATGGCTGGATAAAAATGCTAATTCTTGAAGACCCCCTTCTGGATATCACCCAATTTTGTGTGACCTGGCATCCTTCCAATTCCATCCATTGCATCTTCAGTGGGGTAAAAAACTTATTTGATAAACATGCACACACACATAAGGAGGGAGGGAGGGAGGAAGAGTTGGAGTGAGAGAGGATGCTTGACTTACCCACTGGAGGAAGTGCTGGGGAGCGTCCGCCTCATCCCTGTACTTGAGGGATTCAGGTCGTATGCTAAGTGCCCTTGCAACTCTCCCAAAGAGAAATTTGGACCTGTGCCTGTCACCACTGGTGCTGTGAATGACAGAGGGAGAAGAACCATCAATAGTAGGAAAGGATAATTAATGATTCATAAAACAAGGATGCGGGATGGAATTCTCTGCTTTCATCAGTGATGCTCCATCAGAGGTGATGGCCTGGTTTCTCAACTATGGCAACTTTAAGATGGGCGGACTTCAACTCCCAGAATTCCCAAGCCAATACAACTGGGCTGGGGAATTCCGGATGTTGTGAAATCCATACATCTTAAAGTGGTTGAGTTTGAGAAACATTGAATTAGACTGTAAGGTGGATGTGGGGAATTCTGGGAGTTGAAGTCCACCCATCTTAAAGTGGCCAACAAAAAAAGTGGATTATGGAGTGAAGTGATCTGATATACTCAGTGAAGGGCTACCAAAATTTTTACTACCACAATGTGGGCACAGCTTATGCAGGACGCCCTGCATTTTCTTTCAACATCTTTCAATGCAAATTGGATACTTTGGGGTGGAGCTCCATTTTTGCAGTAGCACACCCCTAGATATAGTGAAATAACTGTACAGTATCAATAAATATGCACTATAAAAATAGGCTTTGCAAATAGTCTTCGGAGAGGGGCGGCATACAAATCTAATAAATAATAATAATAATAATAATAATAATAATAATTATTATTATTATTATTATTATATATACAAATGCAACACATACACATAGGTATGTTTGTATGTGCGTATGTATATATATGAAACAGAACTGAAGAAGCTTCTTACAGGAGAAGCAAAACATTTTCAAAGAGAAAAAACGCAAGAAAGTCCACTTGCATTTTTTAAAAAGGAACTTTCGGGACAACCATGACAACTGAGAATCTCCATAGACATCAAATTCTTGCCTATAGATTGCATGGAATTAATTTGCAATGCTTTTGAACTCTAGCCTGATTCTTTCGTTTTGTGTGCCTGAAAGTAACCCCATCTTGCCTAGGTTCAGATTCAGTTTGTTTCCTCTCATCCAGAACCCAACAGCTTATAGACAAAATTTTAATAGTATAGACAGCTTGAGCATCATCATTATCTTGATGGTAGTCCTATCTGAACCAACAGATGATTTTTTCCAGTAGCTGGGACATAAATATTAAAAGTGAAAATACTGTACTATAAGTTTTAGTAGAATTTTGTTAATGTTGACAATGAGGAAAAAGAATGGATTATATAAACAGTGGGAAAAATTAGCAAATCTTATTTATACCTACATTTCAAACAATATAACCGACAGAAGTGAGAATTAAAAAGAAGAAACTAATAAGGATACAAGCTACTCACTTCGGGAAACTTGGATAAGTTCTGTGACACTGAACACACCTGACGTAACAAAATTCTCTTGAAAATCTGCTGCATCTGCAAAAGAGATTTTGGACTCATTCAGAAACTGCTACAATAATCAGTTTTTTCTCCTGAATTGTTTAATGTTTTCAGTGACAAGTTTTGACTTACGAGAAACTTCTTATACTATAAATCATATAATTAGCATATAATCCTAAATATTCCAGACTGGATACTTTAAACTCTTTTCTCGCATTATCATTTATCCATTTTTTTTAGACCAGAAAGAATAAGCATCTATGAAAGCAGCCAGCCAAAGAATTTTGACCCTAAAAAAATTCAATATTATATAACAGCCACTGGCTATGTCAGTTTTGAATGATAGAATAATAATTTTAACAGCATGAGGCTGAAGTAGGCCTTTATATAAAAAGTGCCAAATTGAAGTGGTTTTTACAAGCTGGCTGTCAATCCCCTTATGAAACTCATTTATGTTTTTACTGATGTCTGTATTTAACAGTGACATGACTGGCTTTATTGATAGGTTTTCTCATTTCTCTATTCATCTTGTCTATTCATTCCGTGAGCAGCATTGGCTACAGTTGGTCTCCGAACGCAATTCAAAGTGTTGGTCGTTACCTATAAAACCCTACATGGCCTAGGACCAGGTTACTTATGGGACCATCACCAGCCTCATGAATCCCAGCGACCGGTCAAAGCCCCAGAGTCGGCCTTCTTCAGGTCCTGTCAGCTAAGCAATGCCGTCTAGCGGGCCCTAGGGGAAGGGCCTTCTCTGTGGTAGCTCCGATCCTCTGGAATCAACTACCCTGAGAGATTTGTACTGCTCCCACTCTCCTGGCCTTCCGGAAGGCTTTGAAAACTCACCTTTGCCGGCAGGCTTGGGGCCATTGAGCACTGACATTTTGCTCCAGCCATTAGTACAGGTACCTGTATGACTGTGATGTGAAGGAGTGTGGTTATATGATTTATGACTTGGGTTTTAGACTGGTTTTATAATTGGGGTTCAAAATAGTTTTTCTATTGTTTTTACATGTTGTGACACATAAGTCCTATTAATAATCAATCAATCAATCAATCAATCAATTTTAAAAGTTTTATTTGTTTATTTATTTATTTATTTATTTATTCATTCATTCATTCATTCATTCATTCATTCATTCATTCATTCATTCATTCATTCATTTATTAGATTTGTATGCCGCCCCTCTCCGAAGACTCGGGGCAGCTAACAACAATAAAAAAGACAATGTAAACAAATCTAAGATTAAAAATAATCTAAAAAACCCCAATTTTAAGAACCAATCATACATGCAAACATACCATGTATAAATTCTATAAGCCTAGGGGGGAAGGGAAAATTTCAATTCCCCCATGCCTGACGACAGAGGTGGGTTTTAAGGAGCTTGCGAAAGGGAAGGAGGGTGGGGGCAACTCTGATCTCTGGGGGGAGTTGATTCCAGAGAGTCAGGGCTGCCACAGAAAAGGCTCTTCCCCTGTGTCCCACCAGACGACATTGTTTAGTCGACGGTACCCGGAGAAGGCCAACTCTGTGGGACTGAACTGGTCGCTGGGATTCGTGCGGCAGAAGGCGGTCCCGGAGATATTCTGGTCCGATGCCATGAAGGGCTTTATAGGTTATAACCAACATTTTGAATTGTGACCGGAAACCGATCGGCAACCAATGCAGACTGCGGAGTGTAGGAGTAACATGGGCATGTTTAGGAAAGCCCATGATAGCTCTCGCAGCTGCATTCTGCACGATCCATGCACGATCCATGTTATCCTCAAGCCTGTGGTGGAGTCTGATTTGGTTTGGAATAAACCAGGGTTGTTTGGTTTGTCTGTTTTTAACTAAATTGATCCTGCCCCGAGATGCTTCTCTGTTACTAATTCATTTCCTGGCTGGATTAACCCCTGAGAGAATCCATCCTTCCATCAGTCGGTTCCAGGGTACCACCCCACCTAATTCTTGCAGGTCTAGGGAACTCCAGACTGACATCTTCATACATTCACCCACCCCTTTCCTCTCTCCCTTTTTTTTGCTGTTGCTCACCCAGCGTGATTATGGGTTTACTGTCCTCCTGGTCAGAACCGATTCCCGTCCTGGGACTGCTACTTTGATCTGAATCTGAAAAGAAAAGAATTGTACATTACATTCTATAGCTCTACACAACTGGAGACTACTTTATACTTTGTTATGTTAATACAAATATAATTCTATACTTGTTTGACAAATATATAATAAATAAAAAATAAAAATAAATAATTTTGTCTTCTTTTAGGTTTTGGGGGTGGTGTTTTTTCTTTCTTTCAAAAGTTGCTTTCCATAACCAAGAGGTTTAAGCAGTGATTTTCAACCTTTTTTGAGCCGTGGCACGTTTTTTACATTTACAAAATTCTGGGGCACACCACCAACCAAAATGACATAAAATGACACTCTAACACAGTACATATTATACATAGACATAACCAGCTGAGACTGAGGCTTCATCTAGTGGTGGCAACATTTACCTCCAGTCCTGACCAGGATTAGAAATCGGGACCATGGGGAGGAGTAGCAGCTTCAACTACTCGCCATGGCCACACAATGACAAGTGCGCGGCAGCCTGAGCGGGGGCCCTCCTGGGTGTGTATGAGAGGCGGCCTGCTATTGGTTCATCGCTAGTGGTCAGGATAAATCCTAGAAGGTGATTGGTCAGTGAGCGTTCACTGCACCTCCACTCTTCCTGTCGCTGATAGCTGGAGGGATTGTGAGGGGAATGTTTATGTTTGGATGGAGGTGGCTGGCGGTGGGCCGGATAAATGGCCTCCACTGGCCGTATCTAGCACACGGGCCGTAGTTTGGGGACCCATGTTTAATTTCCCCACGGCACATCTGACCATGTCTCACAGCACACTAGTGTGCCGCGGCACACTGTTTGAAAAATACTGGTTTAGAGCAGCATCCAGGGCTGCCTGGCTGACCAAAACATAATTGTCAGAATTTCTTTAGACAAAGCGAGGTGGCTTTTTAAGACAAGCTGCTAATTTTGGGAGGCAAGAACTCCCATTCAAGAGTTAGTTTTAATATTATATTTTTTGCTGCAAGGGAAAAAGATTTGGGTAAAGTTGGGGAGGGGGTCGTCGAAATTCCTGCCTTGTAATTCTCATATAACTTCTGAGGTTTTAATATTAGACACTTCTTTGACTTAAAACACAGAACATAGATTTGTGCGGCTGGGAGGGACCTTGATGGTCTTCTAGCCAAACCCTCTGCACCCTTATACCATCCCAGTCAAGTGGTTGACTAGGTCATTTTTGAAAATCTCTAGTGATGGATGACCCACTATTCTCACTGTCAGAAAATTTCTCCCTTCTACGTGGGGTCTCTCTTTGGCAAGCTTTCTCGACTATTGCAATGCGCTTTATATGGAGCTATCCTTGAAGAGCGTTCGGACACTTCAGCTGGTACAAAATGCAGTGGCACGAGCAATAGTATTACTCCAAGTTTACGCAAGCTGCATTGGTTACTAGTCAGTCTCCGGACTCAATTCAAGGTGTTGGTTATCAATTAAATTAAATTAAATTTATTAGATTTGTATGCCGCCCCTCTCCGAAGACTCACATTTAAAGCCCTAAATATCTCAGGGCCAGACTATTTACGGGGCTGCCTTGTACCTCTCAGCAACCAATAAGGGTTCACAGAGTTGGCCTTCTTCAGGTCCCATCCACCAAACAATGTCGGCAGGCGGGGCCGAGGAGAAGGGCCTTCTCTGTGGCGGCTCTGTCCCTTTGGAATCAACTTCCAGCAGAGATCCGTACTTTCTCCCACCCTACCGGTCTTCCAGACAACCATGAAGACCTGGCTTTTCCAGCAGGCCTGAGATTAGAAATGACTGAGTGTATGCATGGTTTCAGGATTTTTATCTATTTTATATCACTTCTTGTTTTAACTATTGTCATATTTTTATACTGTTTTAATAACTTTGATTATTGTTAGCCGCCCAGAGTCCTGTTGTAGTGGGTCAGCATATAAATATCACCAAATAAATAAATAATGAATTAATCACTTCTTGTCTTGTTCTCTAGTGCAGTGTTTCCCAACCTTGGCAACTTGAAGATATTTGGACTTCAACTCCCAGAATTCCCTAGCCAGCAAACGCTGGCCGGGGAATTCTGGGAGATGAAGTCCAGATATCTTCAAGTTGCCAAGGTTGGGAAACACTGCTCCAGTGCTTTGGGGTCAAGCCCCTCTTCTCTGTGTAAGCCTCACTCTTGGGTGATGGCAAAGGAAGGTCAGTGGCTGGGTCACCTCTCAGGCCACTAAGTGGACCTCTTGGTAGCAACCTTTGCTAAGACCCCCAGTATTCCTTCATCAAGGTAAAGATGAAGGGAGGCTGACCACAAGTCCAGGCCCTACTAGGTTGCTACGGCAACCGCCAAACACTAATGGGTGCTTGGAGTAATGTAATTTTTGCAGTAATGGCTGCCCTCCTCCCCATCATCAGCCCTCCCTTGACAGCACTCACTTCGCAGCCTGGGTGGGTGATTAACGAGCCGCCCATGCAGATGAAGCGTCTCTCTCCTCGGCCTCCCTTCCCTTCCCTTCCTCGTCTCTCAGCCACACAAGGCAACACCTGACCTCAGGACTCTGTTGGCACCAATAAAGCCACGCATGTGATGCCACTGAGGATCCTAACCCCATGCTGTCTAATAAACCCAGTCCATTGATGCAATCCTTCCCCCTTAGAGATGGGGAACGCAGGGGACGGTCTTAAGGCTGCATTGGCTCTTCATCCTGCAAGGTTGGGTCTCCAAGTAATTTGGTAAATAAATGTCTCACACATGCCAGAAGCTGATCTGATCTCAAAGAGTCGGCCTCCTCCAGGTCCTGTCAGCCAAACAATGTCGGCTGGGGGGACCACGGAGGAGGGCCTTCTCTGTGGTGGCTCCGGCACTCTGGAACCAGCTTTCCCTGGAGATTCGCCCCGCTCCCACTCTCCTGGCCTTACGAAAGGCCCTAAAAACACAGCTTTGCAAGCAGGCCTGGGAGGGTTGTTGAACACCTGGCCTAATAGATGAATGACTGATCGATGAATCCTTTTTTATTCTGGGGTTTTAAACTTTGTACTGTATTTCGTTTTATTGCTCTTCACCACCCTGAATCCACAAAAAGAAGGGCGGCATATAAATGTGACTAAATAAACTGTGTTAGCAAAAACTTCAGAAGAGAAAGATTTAGGGGTAGTGATTTCTGACAGTCTCAAAATGGGTGAACAGTGCAGTCAGGTAGGAAAAGCAAGTAGAATGCTTGGCTGCATAGCTAGAGGTATAACAAGCAGGAAGACGGAGATTGTGATCCCGCTGTATAGACCCCATTTGGAATACCGTGTTCAGTTCTGGAGACCTCACCTACAACAAGATAGTGACAAAATTGAATGGGTCCAAAGACGGGCTACAAGAATGGTGGAAGGTCTTAAGCATAAAACTTATCAGGGAAGACTTAATGAACTCAATCTGTATAGTCTGGAGGACTTCAAATCCCAGAATTTATTTATTTAATTAATTTAGTCCAATACACAATAATACACAATGAAGGTAATAGAGGACACCTTCGAGGAAATAGAATCGAAGAAAGAATAGAAGAGAGAATATAGGATAAAATAATCAATGAGAGAATAGAATAAAGATATAGGCATAGAATGTTCTTTCTGCGCCAGCTCAGGAAGCTCAAACTGCCCAAGGAGCTGCTGATACAGTTCTTCAGAGGAACCATTGAGTCTGTCATCTGCACCTCTATAACTGTCTGGTTTGGTGCTGCAACCCAACAGGACCGACACAGACTTCAGAGGAGAATCAGAACTGCAGAAAAAACAATTGCTGCCAACCTGCCTTCCATTGAGGGCCTGTATACTGCACGAGTCAAAAAGAGGGCGGGGAAAATATTTACTGACCCCTCACATCCTGGACACAAACTGTTTCAACTCCTACCCTCAAAACGTCACTACAGAGCACTGCACACCAAGACAACTAGACACAAGAACAGTTTTTTTCCAACGCCATCACTCTGCTAAACAAATAATTCCCTCAACACTGGCAGACTTTCTACTAAATCTGCACTTCTATTCTACTAGTTTTTCTCATCATTCCTTTCACCCATTTCCTCCCATGTTGACTGTATGACTGTAACTTGTTGCTTATATCCTAAGAGTTTTATTAATATTGCTTCTTCATTGCTTATTTGACCCCTATGACAATCATTAAGTGTCGTACCACATGATTCTTGACAAATGTATATTTTATTTTATGTACGCTGAGAGCATATGCACCAAGACAAATTCCTTGTGTGTCCAATCACACTTGGCCAATAAAAATTCTATTCTATTCTATTCTATTCTATATATGGGATATAGGAGAGACAATAGGACAGGGGTCGGAAGGCACTCGGGAATTCTGGGAGCTGAAGTCCACAAGTCATAGAAGAGGCAACTTTGCCTACCCCTGATTTAGGAGACTGGTAAAAAAGTAAAATAGAGCTTCTTGTAAGGTTGAAACTTGCTGATTACTCAGATGGTAGCCACTTTGTGACATGCTGGCTGAGGAATTCTGGGAGTTGAAGTCCACACATCTTAAAGTTACCAAGGTTGGGAAAATCTGCATGCAGTCTTCCGAGTAAAAAGCATCAATTCTCCTCCTCACCCAGCAGCATTCGCACTGCATCATTCTTGCAGAGGTCCTGCTCTTACCACGTCCGTCCAGCTAGCTCCCTTCTCAAAGGAAATGCACTTTTGCACACAATCAGGTGCCCTTTGCGCTCTCTGTTTTTTAAGAACTCTTTTTTTACACAACAGGGAAGAAATGCTGATGCTTGGGGTCGTGCCATCAAAAGGTAGGATGGCCCTTTTTCAAAACCACCCAGAAATTGGCAGGCTTAGACTTAAAGGAGGTGATTAGACAGCTCTGGAAATCCCTTTGGAACGTGACCGGTTCGGAATCCAAGGCCAGGGCTGAAACCTCTGGACTTTGAGGAAAGAGCCAGGGGGACTTGTGCAGACAGCAGGAGCGAAGGCCACTGAAACAAAAACCCTCCTCTCTTCCACCCTCCCCTCCTCCTGCTTTCCCTTCCCTCATCAGAAATACAACTCACGCCTCGCATGGGCTGCATCCCAGAACTCCTCGTTCTCTCTCTCTCTCTGCTTTTCATCTTATCTAAAAATAATCAAGCTCTTTGGGCAGTCGGTGCAGACGCTGAGGTCAGCACTATAGGTTCCTACTAGCATCCTGGATTCGCCAACCCACCACCTCCTCCTCCTTTCAACTGAGTCTCTTTTTTACTTTCTCCCCATAGCAGAAAAACACACACACACACACACACACACACAAACACCCCTACCTCACTTTCTTATGCAGCAACCCTTGGCTAGAATCCACACGTCCCTGAATATCCATGATGCAGCCAGGAACATTTTAAAGTGTCTTTTTATCATCTTCCCCCCTTCTCCAAATAGTGTGTGTGTGTGTGCGTGTGTGTGTGCGTGTGTGTGTGTGTGTGTGTGTAAAGTGAGAGAGATGCTTGAGCTGCGCCAGTTCACCTGACTCAGCCAATTTTCCTAAGATTCCAGTACTTGTTTTATTGCCATTCTTATGATCTGCAGACAAGTATAATAACAGCAAAGTCATTCTACCTGCACAGGTGGTCCTTGACTTATGACCCCAACTGAGCCCCAAATTTCTGTTGCTAAGCAGTTGTTAGGAGAGTTTTGCGCCGTTCTTTGACTTAATCGCCACAGTTGTTAAGTGAAACACTGGAGTTGTTACATTAGTAACATCTTTAAGTGATTTTGGCTTCCCCAACATCTTTGCTTATCAGAAGTTTGCAGGATACTGCGATCATCATAAATATGAGAAACTTAGAAACATAGAAACATAGAAGATTGACAGCAGAAAAAGACCTCCTGGTCCATCTAGTCTGCCCTTATACTATTTCCTGTATTTTATCTTAGGATGGATATATGTTTATCCCAGGCATGTTTTAATTCAGTTACTGTGGATTTACCAACCACGTCTGCTGGAAGTTTGTTCCAAGCATCTACTACTCTTTCAGTCAAATAATATTTTTTCACCTTGCTTTTGATCTTTCCCCCAACTAACTTCAGATTGTGCCCCCTTGTTCTTGTGTTCACTTTCCTATTAAAAACACTTCCCTCCTGAACCTTATTTAACCCTTTAACCTATTTACAGGTTTCGATCATGTTCCCCCTTTTCCTTCTGTCCTCCAGACTATACAGATTGAGTTCATTAAGTCTTTCCTGATACGTTTTATGCTTAAGACCTTCCACCAACTGCGCAGTGCCCAAATTTTGATCATGTGACCCCAGGGGGCTACAACTGTCGTAAGTGTGAAAAACAGTCATAAGTCACCTTTTTCACAGTTGTTTTAACTTTGAGTGGTCACTAAATGAACTGTGTTGTAAGTTGAAGACTATCTGTATACACTTATGTATTTGCCAAACAAAGCACCAACAGGAATATCACTATTTAGTTGTGAAGGGGAGGGGGAGAGGAGAAGGTACACCACCTTGTAAGAGATAAGTGTGCACAATGACTTCAGAATCATACCAATATGTTACAAGAAAACTATGGATAAAAATATAATTAGTGAATTGGAAATTAAAGTACTGTATTCCTTGTTTAGTGACAACAATTGGGACTAGCAACATGCATTATGTGAAGCGGTCATTAAGTGAAACCATGATTTTTACTTCAGTTTTCCTTGGCTTTGCCAATCTGCAAACATTGTCAGTGCAAGGACTGGTCAAAAAATTATTTTTCTATCACCATAATAACTGTGAAGGTTGCTATACAAGGCAGTGGCTAAATGAGGACTACCTGACTTATACCATTGATGACCCTCATTGTAGCTTTTAGAGTTGCACCACCGAAATGCAGTAGCCCTTCTTTTTGCTCAATTTATAAAGGCAAACCAGCCTTTTAATGCAGTTTAGGGGGAGCTCCTCATCCAGTTGTTTACTTTTTAATTGTTTTCTGCTCTGCCCCGTCCACAATAATGTCATAGTGCTCCTCCTGACCAGAAAACAACAACAACAACGTTTCCATAAAGCTCTGGAAAAAAAGCCAACCATGATTGAAAACCCATTTAAATCTCTTACTGTGGAAATCTATAAACATTATGCAGTAGTGAGGTAAAAGCGAGATCTTAAAAGAAGCACTAAACAACCAGTCAAGCAAGAGATGAGCAAATGTTAAAATCAAGATTGTAAACAATAAGGTTGGATAAAATAAGTAAAACAAAGAAGGATAACAATCCTGTGATCCAAAAGTTAGGGCCAGGAGAAATGACTGAAAAACTCCATTGTAACAATTTATTGATAGTCATCGACTTAAAATAATTCATTTAGTGACCTGTTTAAAATTACAGTGGCACTGAAAAAGTAACATACGACAATCTTTTCCCATTTACGGCCACTGTAGCATGTCCATGGTCACGTGATCAAAATACCCTATACTGTATAGTCTGGAGGACAGAAAGGAAAGGGGGGACA
Source organism: Erythrolamprus reginae (assembly GCF_031021105.1). NCBI lineage: Eukaryota > Metazoa > Chordata > Lepidosauria > Squamata > Dipsadidae > Erythrolamprus > Erythrolamprus reginae. The sequence continues at coordinate 23,117,532 of NC_091950.1, forward strand.
TGATTGAAACATTTAAATATGTTAAAGGGTTAAATAAGGTTCAGGAGGGAAGTGTTTTTAATAGGAAAGTGAACCCAAGAACAAGGGGGCACAATCTGAAGTTAGTTGGGGGAAAGATCAGAAGCAACATGAGAAAATATTATTTTACTGAAAGAGTAGTAGATGCTTGGAACAAACTCCCAGCAGACGTGGTTGGTAAATCCACAGTAACTGAATTGAAACATGCCTGGGATAAACATTTATCCATCCTAAGCTAAAATACAGAAAATAGTATAAGGGCAGACTAGATGGATCATGAGGTCTTTTTCTGCCGTCAATCTTCTATGTTTCTATGTTTCTATGACAAAACAGATGCTCCCAAGGACCCCGAGAAACATTATGACGGTTGCTGTGTCAGGTGATCACTTTTTGCGACTTTCTGACAAGCAAAGTCAATGGCAAATCCAAGCCACTTAAAAGCTGTGGTACTAATGTAACACTTGCAGTGATTCATTTCACATCTGCAGCATGGAAGATCGTAAAATGAGGCAAAACTCACTTAAAAGCAGAAATTTTGGGCTCAATTATGGCTGTTAAGTCGAAAGCTACCTATAGGATTTGGAAAACACTTCCCCATATTGATTTGAGAATTTGGGATACTAAACTATTACAAGGAGCCTCCCAGTTTCCTAAATTGTGTTCAGCACTGAGGAAGCAGAATAAAGGGAGGTCCCTTACACCCCAATTTCCCTATTTGCATGAGTAACGCATGAAGCATTCCTTTTCTGTTAACAATACTTCTGAAATCCCCATCCAAACTGGCTGCTAGCCAGCCAAGCAAGGGCATTCGGTTTTCTTGCGCAGTTGCAGGGGCCCATCAGAACCCACTGGCACTTGTTTCTGAACTCTTTCCACCCAAGCAGTTTGGGGTGGGGCATGTACTACAGTACAATTATCAATGTCATTGGACCAGATTACCTACGGGACCGCCTTCTGCCACATGAATCCCAGTGTCTGGTCAGGTCCTACAGAGTCAGCCTTCTCCAGGTCCCGTCAACTAGACAATGTTGCTTGGCGGGATCTAGGAGAAGAGCCTTCTCTGTGGGGGGGCCGGCCCTCTGGAATCAGCTCACCCACGGAGATTCGTACTAACTCCCCCTTGCCTTTCATAAAAACTTGAAAACTTACTTATGTTTCCAGGCTTGGAGTCATTAGATTCCAGCCTCTGGCCACTGAATGCTTAGTATGTTTGGTTTGTAATTGAGTGAAGGATTTCTTATATTTAACTTTTATAATGTTTTAGATTAACTATTTAATTGGATCCAATTGTATTTTGTACACTGTTTTATTGTTGACATTTTGTGAGCCGCCCCGAGTCCACGGAGAGGGGCAGCATACAAATCCAATCAATCGATCAATCAATGTTGTAATAGGCTCTCAGCAGCTCTGTAGGTAATTAAAATGTTGACCACCTCTACATTCTTCAGCATATATCTATCTATCTATAGCTATAATCTATTTATCTATCTATCTATCTATCTATCTATCTATCTATCTATCTATCTATCTATCTATCTCTATCTCTATCTCTATCTCTATCTCTATCTCTATCTCTATCTCTATCTCTATCTCTATCTCTATCTCTATCTATCTCTACCTCTACCTCTATCTATCCAACGTGAGAGGAGGAAAACCTGTGGCCTAGACGTTAAAGCTACTGTCTTACAGGCAGACTGTAAGGTTCAAATCCTGGTAAGGGTGTGGCTAACTGATGAGAGCAAAATAGCTTGAAATAGATCTATACTAGTCTCCCTTCCTTTTTATTATTAGCAAAAATATGTTTGCTGATAACAAACATATTGTGCATGTGTACACACACACACACACAATATTATATAGTTTTTATATTTTATGTTTGTAACTGACCCAGAATTACCTTGAGGTAGATTTAGATTATTATTATTAGAGTTGGAAGGCACCTTGTAGGTCATCTAGTCCACACACGCACGCACACACACACACCGCTCAAGCAGGAGTCCCTAGGCTATTTCGGACAAATGGCAGTCCAATTTCCCTTTGAAAATCTCAAGTGTTGGAGCTCTTACAACCTCCGCAGGCAAGCTGTTTCACTGGTTGATCACTCTCATCGTCAAATATTCCTCCTTATTTCCAGGTTGAATCTCTCCTTGGTCAGTTTCCATCCATTATTCTTTGTACCTTGGAAAACAGTCTGACTCCATCCTCCGTGTGGCAGCCACTCAAGTATTGGAACACTGCTATCATGTCACCCCTGGTCCTTCTCTTTGCCAAACTGGCCCAGCTCAGTTCCTGCAACCACTCTTTGTATGTTTTAGTTTCCAGTCTCCTTATCATCCTGGTTGCTCTCTTCTGCACTTTCTCTTTTTGTAGTATGGTGACCAAAACTGGGTGCAGTACTCTAGAGTCTGTCTATTTTATTTCAAGGCAATTCTGAGTCAGCTTACAATAATAAAATATAAAAACTATACAAACTAAAAACACAAATATGTTAATCCAAAAGCCAAACACTGCGGTCCAATTAAAAAATTGGGGAGGCAGCAGCAGGAATGGGGAACGAGGTGGTTCCTCAAATTTTACAATTTTACTTGGCAAGAGTGATGCATTAGTATTGAAAGGCAGGGGTACTACTTTGCCAGACTACCTGTAATGTATATGGGCAGGAGACAATATGTGCAGAGGAGGAGATTCTCTGCTTCATATCTTTGATTTAAGACTCTGGTATCAATCAACCTGATCTCTTGGCATTCCTGATGCAGAATTTGATATGATAGGGGTGAATGGGGATATAAATGCATCTTAGAAAGTTAATGGGGTCTGTTGAGGTCTAGGAATAAAAATAATTAAACTGCTTTCTTTAAAAAAAAAAAAAGATGGCTAAGCTTGGAAGACAGGCACGCATCTACAGTATCATTTACTACTTCTTGGGGGTGATGGAAATTGTAATCTAGCACCTCCAGAAAACGCCAGATGGGCAAATAATGCTGTTTTTCAGGAAGATAGTATTTGTTTTAGGGAATTCTCAATGTTGTCCATGTAAAAATGGCAGGGACCATGAAGACTCTCAAGTTATCAAACATCAAGGCCGGCGAGTTCTTCATCTTTTCTGTTGGATTGTAACTCTTTTCCACTGACTTCAAGACCAAAACAACATTAGTATTTTTCTTTTCTGCACTAAATTCTGATTTATTTTTATATAGTTTAATTTATATGCCGCCCAATTCCTGAAGGATTATTTAAGTCGTTCCGGTCATTTTGTTGCAACTGATCTGACAAGGCTCTCCCATCTTTGAAGGTCTTTCATTTTCAGGTTTTATTTGTGTAGCTTGTCCTTTTTTAAAGATGACTAGATGGCTTAGTTTCAAAGTTTAATGCAATAAGACATGCGATACACACAAAAAAATCTTTCTACTTGAAAGGTCAAAATGACCATGTTTATTTGTAGTTTGCATTTGTATTGTTCTTTTGCTTTAATTGCAAGCTGCTTACAGTTATTGGCGAACACGTAGGTCTCAAAATTTTAAGGAAGGAAGATCAAGAAAGGGGAACGGAGATTACTAGACAGCAATTTTGTACTGTCTGAACCTTTTTTTTTTTTTTAAATCGCATTGCCTCAGCGACTGAAAAGTCATTTTGCCTTATACTATTTGTAGGTATTAATTCCTCGCCGATCCACTGATGCCCACACCATTGTGTACGAAAACACAAAATCCAATCCTAGACTTGCCAAATAGGCCTCCTGTCAGCTTCTCCCCTGCAAAACCCTTTGGTGCATTTTTTTTTAAAGTAAAAAAAATAAAACAAGTAGTTCAGAAATGTTGTTGAGGCGAAGGGTCGCAGGTTCCTCAGACAGCCAAAAAAAAAAGGGCCTAGCTTAGCAATGGCGGCGGTTCTCACTCGTCCTTTAAAGTCTGGCCCACTATTTTCCTTTATCCGAGCCGATACTTGGCTGCAGAAACTGGGCTCGAGCCAGGTATCTGCATGCCAAATGCTTTTCCCCTGCCATCTTTCTCTATCACACACACACCCTCCCTCCTGTCCCTCGCACGGCCATTGCTCCCTCTGCCCGCTGCCAGCTCGGCCGTTGGCATTGCCTCTGCCCGATCTTCCAAACCGAGAGTCACCCCAGTCAAAACAAGAAGCTGCAGCCTTGCCAATCAGCTTGGCGGCATTTCCACATTCCCCCTCTTGCACACGGTTCCAAAAGAGGAATTTGGAAGCACACTTTTTTATTTTTTTGCCGTGCTGCAAAGAAACTTTTGCTCAGCTAGGAAGCTGGCTTTCGGTCAGACTGCCCCCATCACGCAAAAGAGGAGAGGTCCGTGCCGAAGAAATTTGTCTTTCATTTCATTTAGGGGAAGATTTTCATTAAAAGCCGTCGAATGAGGATGATCTTAAGAGAAGAATTTAAGGCAGCCTCTCCCTCGTTCATGTCACTAAGCAGGCGCAGCCATTTTGTATGCCCCCCGCATGCCAGTCTTTTCCCCAATGCGGCCATTTTGTGCCGAGCTAAGAATCCCAGTGTGGGAAGCAGTCAAATGGAGCCTTGAGGCTTTCAGGGAAAAAAAACCAACTCTCTGAAAAATGTTTCTTCAGATATGTATTGCTCCCACCAATACATATGCACACAGTTAAAAAATAATAATTAAGTGCTTGTTATAAAGCTGGGTGGGGAAATAAAATCCATCCTCTACCCCCCCCCCCCAAATATAATTTTCCCCACAACTTGAGGAAACTTTTTCCCCCTGAAAAAACTTGGCTTTCCACTGATCCTGATGTAAACAAGCAAATAAATAAATAAATAAATAAGCCATCCACTCGAAGTAACCGAAAGCATTTCTAAAGCAATAAATGGGTAATATTCTCTTGTTTTTCTGCCCTCCCCGCACACATTTTGCAATCCAATCTTTTCGTCTCCACGCCAAGTTGGAAATCAATAATTGTTTTTAAACAGAAACAGGAGAAGAAGAAGAAAAAAAAGGAAGAAAGAAGCGAGACGGGAAGAAAAAACGCAAAGTTTGCAACAGAATGCACCAGAAAAGAACATGCAGTTCACAGGCTGTTTACTTAAGTGGAATTTTGGCTCTTGCAAGCTGGTTTTGTTTTGTTTTTTTAAGTAAATTCTCTCCAGGCCCCCCCCCAACCTTCCCCGCCTGCTCCTTTTCTCCAATTTCCCCTCTCCACACACACTTCCATTCCCTGGCGGCCATTTTGAAGGCAGAAAAGCACAGTTATATGTGCCGCCCCTCTTGCTTCAAAAAGTTTTATTTCCCCCCTCCTCCTCCTCCTCTTGGCAGCCATCTTTTTTTGAAAAAGTGCCGTGAATGTCTCCAGCTGTCCTGCAGAAAAAGCCGGCATAGCAGCCAAAGAGAGGAAAGGGTGCCAGGGCAGGGGTGGCGAATCTTCCCTCATCCCAATTTTTTTTTATTTTTAAATTTAGCACGGAGCCACTATCTTTGGCAAAGGAGGAAAGCACACCTCCCAGAAGTGCCTGTGAAATGGGAGCGAGTTGCCTGAGCTCAAAGAGAAACTGAAAAGCCAGCAGGAATGGATGAGACAAGAGAGGGGAGAAGAATAAAAAAGGCCAGGAAATCTTCCCTGTTGTACTTCGGTGTACACAACAGGCGCATTTTTGCTCAGCCTCACAAAGTGACTCCCTCTCCTTTCTCCTACTGCTATTTGCAAAAGTTTTGCTTTTTTCCCCTCCCCTCCGAAACAACTTTTTCACCCACTCGATTTGCAGAAAATCGTTCACAACTGAAATCAGCCGTAACATGCAGTCTAGTTTTGGGATAGGTGCAAAAGAGGTGCAATTCCATGAGCCAGGAATTGAAGATTTGCAATTTAAGGATCAGGATGCAAACTTTGATTAGAGGTCTTAAAAAAATCTCCGATGGGTGAAAGAGTTGACAGGATCATACATTTGTGTCTGATGCCCACAAATGAGGAAGAAGTCAATAAGCTCAGGTGCATTAGGCACGAACCCTCTGTGCTGAGTGTTCATATGTATTATTAGCACGTGTTGCAGGGTAGTGTGAAAGAGCAATGCACACAGGTACACACGTACATACATCTACCATTCAATCCTCTGTATCACTTCCATGCCATGCTATACAGAATAGCTGCATAGAAGGGCACATGGCATTTATTTATTTATCTATCGATCAATTGATTTGATTTGTATGCCACCCCTCTCTGTGAACTCAGGGCGGCTAACAACAGTGGTAAAAACAGCATGTGACAATCCAATACTAAAACAGCTAAAAACCCTTGTTATATAACCAATCATACATACAAACATACCATGCATTTACTGAACATTTTATCTTTTATGTTATATTGATTTCATTATAATTCCTTTGTTTGAGGGTTATGAGTTGTCCCGAGTCACTGAGAAAAGGGTGACATATAACTTTAATAAATTATTATTTTTATTATTACCACCTCTTGCACCCCAACGGGAGCGTATCACTCTGGGGGTGGCTATTAGATTAAGAGAATCCACCCCACCACTTCTCTCAATTGCAACTTGCTCTCTTCCTCCCCATCTTTTAATTATAAATTATTACGGTTCATTGCATGCTATTATTATTGTTATTTATTGTGTGTAATGTTTTACTGGCTTTTCATTCATAAGAAGGACAGCAAACACAGCCGCCCCGAGTCTCCGGAGAGGGGCGGCATACAAATCCAATAAATAAAATAAATAAATAAAATAAAGAAGTCGAATAAATGAATGAATAAATAAGTAAAATTATATAAAATGAATTAATCTGAACATTTGTGAGAAAGGGGCATTAAGGACACAAGATAAAGAAATTAAAAAAGTTCTGGTTTGAACTTCAGCTTCAAAATTGGAATAAAAGGAGACAGGAAAAAGTAAAATCATTCTGTCTCCACCTCTCCACCCCCAATCAATTACACAGGAGTAGCAAGAAAAACTATCTAGAAGGCCTGTAAAAATAATTTTCGGCACAGTGCCTGGGATTAATGCTACCTTTGCAAATTATGATTGCCAGATAGATCCTGGGGAATAAAAGTGTAGGCGCTGGAAAGTTCCTGATAAACCTTCTTGATCATATATTATAAAAGCCAAGGGCAGGTGAGAGATAGATCGAGATATATTAAAATATTATTTTGATGATATCTGCAGGATCAGTGCTCCTAATGATTGACATTCACATTTCTGTTTCTGACAGGAGAATTACCGTAATCTAAATAGGTTTCCTGGCCGGTTTGCAGCAAATTCGACTTTTCTAATTAGCAAAAAGAACTCTTAATCTAAAACATATTTCATATCATCCGCTTCAAGAAAAATCACATGGATATATGTTCCATTTTAGAGACTGTTTAATAAGCAGCTTGTTTTAAACCGTGCCGGTGCCAAATTTTAGCTGTCTTGCTCAAATGAGAAGCATACACACTCACAAACATATATACTGTATATATAATCATAATCTCACAAACATACAGCTCCAAGAGTAGCCAGTCTCTATAAATATTCCACCAGTTACGAAGAAGACGGATCTTATCTATCACCAACATCTTGCTACGGTGTCCCTGCTGTTTGAAATAATCATCCTGTCCTCGTTAGATTGATACAGCAAGAAGCATTGGACAACACAGATGTTCAATTTATTCATTAAAACCCTCTTAATCCTTCACTGTCTGCAATATTACAGGGATAGTAGTCTCTGCTAACCTGCCAGATTCTTTGTGGGCATACTCTCAGAAATGATGTCCAATACTAAGTTTATCATCTATGCCTTCAATCAGATGCTAATTTAAACTCTGATTTGTTAATACAAGACAGTTTCATAAAGTAGTTAAGTTTGCATTTCCTGGAAAGGTTGAGTTTTAATTTGTTCCCCCTTGATCATGGAGATCACTAGGTGAAATTGGGCAAGTTATAGAAACATAGAAACATAGAAGATTGACGGCAGAAAAAGACCTCATGGTCCATCTAGTCTGCCCTTATACTATTTTCTGTATTTTATCTTAGGATGGATATATGTTTATCCCAGGCATGTTTAAATTCAGGTACTGTGGATTTACCAACCACGTCTGCTGGAGGTTTGTTCCAAAGATCTACTACTCTTTCAGTAAAATAATATTTTCTCATGTTGCTTTTGATCTTTCCCCCAACTAACGTCAGATTGTGTCCCCTTGTTCTTGTGTTCACTTTCCTATTAAAAACACTTCCCTCCTGGACCTTATTTAACCCTTTAACATATTTAAATGTTTTGATCATGTCCCCCATTTTCCTTCTGTCCTCCAGACTATACAGATTGAGTTCATGAAATATTTCCTGATATGTTTTATGCTTAAGACCTTCCACCATTCTTGTAGCCTGTCTTTGGACCCGTTCAATTTTGTCAATATCTTTTTGTAGGTGAGGTCTCCAGAACTGAACACAGTATTCCAAATGTGGTCTCACCAGCACTCTATATAGCGGGATCATAATCTCCCTTTTCCTGCTTGTTATACCTCTAGCTATGCAGCCAAGCATCCTACTTGCTTTCCCTACCGCCTGACTACACTGTTCACCCATTTTGAGACTGTCAGAAATCACTACCCCTAAATCCTTCTCTTCTGAAGTTTTTGCTAACACAGAACTGCCAATACAATATTTTAAAGACAGAACAAAACAAGACCCCAAGTCTAAGCTGAATAAGCAAACATGGTATGTTAATGTAGCAAATAAATAAATTCAAGGTTAAATGTTCCTTCTTCACCATTCCCAATTCAAACTATGGTTATTGTAACATATCCTTATCTACAGGGACATTCTTAATAACCCAAAATCTCTAAATGGTCTTTAAAAAAAGGAAGAAGAAGAAGAAAATCACTCTGGACCTTGCTAATTGTAATATATGTGGCTGGCCATCTGCGGAATTCCAGGAGTTGAAATCCACATACTGTACTTGAAAATTTGAAGGGCATGTAGTCCTCTACTTACAACCAGTTCTTTAGCCACTGTTCAAAATTGCAGTGGCACTGAAAAATTGACTTACAAATGGTCCTCGCACTTACGACCAGTGCAGCATCCCAAAGTCATATGAACTCCGTTTGCAGCTTTCCTATCTGGATTCCAACAAGCAAAGTCAATAGGAGAAACTGAATTTACATAAGGAATATGTGATTCACTTAACAACCTTGGCAAAAAAAGACTGTAAAATCTAATAGGACTCATTTAAGAATCACTTTGCTTAGCAATGAACATTGCAGTCCCGATGCTTTGTCATAAATCAAGGACTTCCACTTTTTATGTGGACAAAATAATTATTTTATTGTGCTGGCGTTGACAGATATTTGGCTGATTGGTTTTATATTGCCGATGCTCTTTTTAAACTGTTAAGCAAATTACTACAGTTATTAACTGAATCATATAGTCATTAAGCGAATCTGGCTCTCCTCATTGACTTTGCTTGTTGGAAGCTGGTTGGGAAGCTTACAAATGATGATCACATGATCCAGAGGCAATACAACTGTCATAAATATGAGCCAGTTGTCAAATGCCTGGAATTTTCATCACGTGATCATGAGAATGTTGCAACGGTTGTAAACGTGAAAAAATTGTCCTAACTCACATTTTTCAGTGGCGTTGTAATTTAGAACCATTGCTAAATAAATGGTTGTAAGTCAAGGACTATTGTTGCTTGTATCCTTACGATTTATATTACTATTATTTCTTGATTGCTTATTTGTACCCTATGACACTGTTTCCCAACCTTGGCAACTTGAAGATATCTGGACTGGGGAATTCTGGGAGTTGAAATCCAAATATCTTTAAGTTACCAAGGTTGGGAAACACTGCCCTATGACAATCATTAAGTGTTGTACCCCATGATTCCAACTCCCCCCAGAGATTAGAACGGCCCGCACCCTCCTTGTCTTTCGCAAATTACTTAAGACCCACCTTTGTCGCCAGGCATGGGGGAGTTAAGTTATCCTTTCCCCCTAGGCTATTACAAGTTATGCATAGTATGTTTGTATGTATGTTTGATTTTTTTTATAATAAGGGTTTTTTAGTTGTTTTTATTAATTGGATTGTTCATGTTGTTTTACCACTGTTGTGAGCCGCCCCGAGTCTGCGGAGAGGGGCGGCATACAAATCCAATTAATAATAATAATAATAATAATAATAATAATAATAATAATAATAATAATAATAATAATAAATGTTTCAATAATTTGTTTCAACTCCTACCCTCAAAACGTGGCTACAGAGCACTGCACACCAAGACAACTAGACAGAAGAACAGTTTTTTCCTGAACACCATCACTCTACTAAACAAATAATTCCCTCAACACTGTCAGACTTTCTACTAAATCTGCACTTCTATTCTACTAGTTTTTCTCATCATTCCTATCACCCATTTCCTCCCATGTTGACTGTATGACTGTAACTTGTTGCGTATATCCTAAGATTTTTATTAATTGCTTCTTCATTGCTTATTTGACCCCTATGACAATCATTAAGTGTTGTACCACATGATTCTTGACAAATGTATACAGTATTTTATTTTATGTACGTTGAGAGCATATGCACCAAGACAAATTCCTTGTGTGTCCAATCACACTTGGCCAATAAAAATTCTATTCTATTCTATTCTATTCTATTCTATGTACACTGAGAGCATATGGACTAAAGACAAATTCCTTGTGTGCCTAATCACATTTGGCCAATAAAGAATTCTGTCCTATCCTTTTCCTGTCCTGTCCTGCCCTGCCCTGCCCTATCCTATCATATCCTATCCTATCTCTATAAAGACTTTGAGGCAGGACATCACTCACTACTGTCATTTTGTACATTAACTGTATACAAGCAGCATTATACAGCCATAAATGGCATGCATGGTTTTTAACTGTTGGTTTTAAATTGTTTTTAAATTGTTTGTCAGAGGTTTTAATTACACTGTATGTTTTATTTTTTGATTGTGAGCCGCCCAGAGTCCCTAGGGAGTTGGGCGGCATACAAATTGAATAAGTTAAGGAAGTAAATAAATAAGTAAATACACAGATTTAAAAAAACGAGGATGAGTAAAATTTCCTTTCCTTTTATTTCCACACTGGGCCAATCGCCTCCTGCTAATTTTCCTCAATGTCGGTCACTGTGATGCTGCCTCCCTTCTAAAACTCACCACCCCTATTTGGTTGGAATAAAGCTGAAGGAGTCCATATGCCAACCTTCAGTGGCAGCAGGAAAAGGTGGACGAGTTCACAGAGAGCAGGTGTTTATCCTGGCAACTGCCATTTTTCTTTTTTTGGAAGGGGGTGGGCAATCTGCAGCCTGCGAGTCCCCTCTGGTCAGAATTGTGCCAAGTCAGCAGTGGGACTGCAGCCATATTTAGGTAAGAGGTAGGAGAAATGGGTTGCAATCTCTGTAAGAGATTTAAAATAGTTTTAATGTAAAAGGTCCGAAAAGTTCTACGGAGCCCTAATTCTGGCATACCTGTTTTCAGGATCTCCCACCCATCCATATAAAGCAGCATCAGACCCTCAATCATTGCAGCCCATCTCACCAAAAATTCCCTTGCAACAGCACCACCCTCATCAAAATAGTTGAATGAGGGATTTCTGGGGAGAAATAGCAATGGACATATCAGGGCACTATTGCATCTTCCTAGTTTATTAGTCCTGTACGAAGGTAGATAGGTAGTATGGTTGGTTGGTTGGTTGGTTGGTTATTTATTTATTTGACTTCTATGCCGCCTTTTCTCGAAGCAACTTAGGACGGCGTACAACTTTGTAAATACAGACATTATATGTGAGAAGTCTAAATATTTTAAAAAGACATATACAAAATTAATACAAATCTAAAAAAAAATCCTTATACAGTCATCCATATTCATCCAATCCGATCATTCACATCCGACAATCTCAGATAAATTGATAGTTTGGCTTTTAAAAGTACAGACTTTTTCAGTTGGGGATGATGATTACATGCCATCAAATCGTTGTCGACTCTTAGCAACACAGATATTCTGGACGTGCTTATTATCTATTTCATGGCAGTCAGGGAGATGTTGAGACTGGATTTGGCATTTTTGTGCACCTAATTGAGTCCTTTCCATGGACCTGCGACAGGCAGAGTTGGATGTTTGATGGTGTTTAGAGATATTGTTGTAAGCTGTCCTGAGTAAAGTTGCTTTTTGCAATTGACTGATGGTGATTTTGTCAATGCCGATGGTGTTCAAGTGGCACCCTGGTTGCTTTGGGATTGCACTCAAGGCGCCTATGACTATTGGTACCACCTTTGCTTTCTTTTGCCACATTTATTCAATTTTTATCTGCAAATCTTTGTATTTTGTGATTTTTTCTGTTTTTTTCTCGTCTCTTCTGTTGTCGCCAGGTGATGCCACATCCATTACAAAAAACTTTTTAAAATTACTTTGTGGCAGATGCTTGTCTGTTTGAATGTATTATTATTATAATCTCTTTTTTCCTCTCTTTCCCAGGCAAATCATTTAACCAAGCAAAAAGAACCTAACTACAGACTCCTTCAGAACAATTTCCCATATATAGTTGAAATATCTAATTTTAAATCCACTGATTAAGTAACTCATTAGTGCAACAAACGTCAACATTATTATTTAGAGGTAAATCCCACTGAGTTTAACAGTGTTGCACTCCAAGCTCTAGACTGACACAGAAGAGCAATCTCCACTTCCATAATTCTGAAGAAAAAAAGGGTGTTTTTTTAAAGAAAAGGTAATAGGGCTTCATAATAGATGCCATCTTAGAAAATTATTACTTCCAGATGGACAATATGTGCTTTGCAAATCTTTCCCTCTGCAGTTGTTGTAAATACCTAATTATTTTAATACTAAAAAAGCGATTGCTCTTTTTTTAAAAAAATGGTTATAATTTTTTTATATTCAGTCATCTAACAATTTCACTTTTTTAAACAGAAGTCTTTCTTTTCTTTCTTTCTTTCTTTCTCTCTCTCTCTCTCCCTCCCCCCTCTTTTCCTTTCCTTTCCTTTCCTTTCTTCATCCATTTATCTGTTTACAATATCTGATAGCTCTATTAACATAATTCCAAGATACATACAAAATAATAATAATAAAGAAAATACTAAAAAAAACCCCAACAATAGTACCATGTGAATAAAAGATCAGGAACTATACATGTAAAAATGTATCATGTATAAGGAGTACATCAGATTATAAATTATTATGAATTGTGGATTAGTAAAGCCTCTTTAATTAAAAATATCACAGATAAAGTAATAAGCAGGAACCATGATTTTATCAAACTTACTTGGGTTTTATTATTTATCTTAATAGCAATAGATTATAACCATTACACTAACGGTTCACTGCCTATTTTCATTTGCAGTAACAAATTCCAACTTTAAAAGAAGGAAGGGGGAAGAGAGTGAGATAGAGGGAGGGGTGTAGTATGAAATATAGAAGGAAAGCATTGGGAGACAAAAATATAAAAGGAGCAAATTAAGGATATATGTTTATGATATTTTGGATATAACTGTATAACTATGGATGTTTTGATAATATGGTATATGTATGAATGTTTGTGTAAATTTGGTGAAAAATAAAAAAAATTACAAAAAAATGCGCCTCAAAAAACCCAAATCCTAATTTTACATCTTCCACATTATTATTATTATTATTATTATTATTATTATTATTATTAATTGGATTTGTATGCTGCCCCTCTCCGCAGACTCTAATACTATAGTCCAATAGGTCTGCAAGGCTGTACTCGGGAGAAACAGGACTATAGAGATGGACCAAATATAATCTTTCTGGAACATCTCGCTGTTTTGCTCAATTTTAGGAAAAAGGAGATGAATACTGCATTTTTCCAGTAAGCTGGAACAGGACTTGCCAAGGCAAGGAATTTCACATCCTAACCACTGCAACAGAAAATGGCTTTGTGTGTGTGTGTTTGTGTGCGCGCACATAGGGATTCCTGCTAAAGATTTCAGCGAAAGATGCAAAGAGCCCAATTATTCTTTTCTAAAGGAACTGGCATCTGTACCCCTGGCAGATACCCAGCCCAACAGCAGGAAAGGGGTTAAAATAAATCACCTGAAATGTTGTGCGGAGGGATGGACAAAGGGATATAATGGATATAAATGACCCAGCCGGCAAAATCAATAGGTTGTTTCTTCAATAAGGGCAGGAATAGTGGGAGGTAGGGGAGAGGAGGGTGGGGCCATAGTAGCTTGCCCAGGCCTGCTCCTTGTGACCTGATCCATCAATTGGCAACACAAGGTGCTTAGCAGCAGAGAGAGCTGTATGCTGCAGCTCATAACCAGCACAGACCTGCCCTGCCATTTTGAAGCCCACATCCACCTCTTTCTTCTCTGGCTTGTTGAAATTTGATTGCCCCACTTGGAATGGGGGGGAAAAACAGATTTGTGCTCTCTGTTCCCTGATCGGTGAGATATCTAGAATGCCAGTGCTTGGTAAACCCTGCTGGGCCTGGAAGCGAATTAAAAGAAAACCAGGCTCTTAAAGTTGGCAGCCGAAAGAAATATTTCATTAGATTTACTTGCCAAATTTCTTCCCCAAGCCGTTCCTCTAATTTTAACGTTACAACAGCACTGCCAGGTAGGTTATGGAAAGAAAACAACAGAAAGCTCAAACACACAATGCAATTGGTGAAAGTTCATATGTCGGGTCTTTAAACTCAGAATTAAGTTCTGATCCTATAACTCAGCATTTTTCAGACTTGGCAACTTTAAGACATGTGAATTTCAACTCTCAGAATTCTGCAGACAGCTATAACCATTGCACTGCATTGCACTCTGTCTGCAGAAATACGTCCTTTGAATTGTTGGATTCCAAATACTCAATCCCATAATTGTCTATGGGCTATAGCTATAAAGGGAAGAAAATCTGCAGTCTCAGATTCTTAACTTTAACTTTGTTAAGTTCTCTGGTTTCCTTTAACCTGTAAAGTTACAGCAGCGTGCAAGTTGTGGTCTATTTGACATCTGACTAAGAACAAAACTTCTTTCTTCCTTCCTTCCTTCCAAAACTTTGATACTGATGATGAATGACTACTGTTTAGAGCAACTGGATTACAGACAAGCATTAGTTTCCTATTTGAATGTATATAGCAAGATTTAAATTGTATGAATAAGAGGTGTAATTAAGTTCTTTTCAAACTTGTTAGGTAACTGGTACTTATGTCTCGCCGTTGTGTGATGATTTTCTTATTTTAAAAAATGTTTCTGATGACAGACCTCTAAGCTGTCCTTCGAAAGCGAAACACTCTGCGCATGTTCTGAGCAACCTGCTTTGCTATTAACATCTGACTCACGGATCAGAGTCCAAAATGACAAGCTCTTAAGCTTGGAAAGCAAGGAAGCAAAGCTGGCAGTTTGTCATCGTGGTTATTTGCAAAGACAAAGAAACTGGGGTTTTGCCACTGGGGGAAGAAGAGGATTCCCCTACCAGGGACAAATTTTCTTTGCTTGGCCTTTTGCCCGTGCAATTACAACATACTGGGTAACGGTTACCAGCACAGCATCTGGGAGAGGCAGAGAGAAAAGAAAGAGGGAAAGGGGGAGAGGCAGAGAGAGAGACAGAGAGGGAGAGAAAGAGAGAGGGAGAGGCAGAGAGAAGAGAGAGAGGGAGGAGAGGCAGAGAGAGAGACAGAGAGGGAGCGAAAGAGAAAGAGGGAGAGGCAGAGGGGAGAGGGAGAGAGGCAGAGAGAGGGAGGGAGGTAGAAAGAGAGAGGCAGAGAGAGAGAGGGAGAGAAGGAGAGAGGGAGAGAGAGGGAAAGGCAGAGAGAGGGAAAGAGAGAGGGAAAGAGAGCGGCATAGAGAAAGAGAGGCAGAGGCAAAGAGAGAGGGAGAGGGGCAGAGGCAGAAAGAGGGAGAGAGAGAGAGGGAGGAAGAGGAAGCGGCAGAGAGAAAAGAGGGAGAGGGAAAGGGGGAGAAGGAGAGAGGGAGGGAAAGGCAGAGAGGGAGGGAGAGAAAGAGAGAGAGGCGGCTTTTAAGGTCCTCTGATCTCTTGACTTTGGCCCTGGGAATGCCAGTTATAAGAGAAAAATAATTTATGATCCTATTAAAGCAAGTAATCTACCCAGGATTGGTTTGATGTAAATCCCAGAAATCTTCCCATCAGCTGGATACTTTTAACAGATGGAGCTGGGGGATGGGAGCAATGAAATGCCAAGGGACCCTTCTCTTACAGAATCCTCTCCCCTGGGCACATGTCGATATTCAGAGGAAACAGCTACTGCAGCACATAGAGAGGTGAACACATTGCAGAAGCAGGAGTGTATTTTTGATACCAGGGATTACACCCTTGGCCTTTGCGAGCCTCAAGGAATGGGGCTGCCAATAGCAATGGCTCTTAAGACTCGTGTACCGCTTCACAGCCCTCTCTAAGCGATTTACAGAGTCAGCCTATTGCCCCCAACAATTTGGGTCCACATTTTACCCACCTCAGACGGATGGAAGGATGCGTCAACCTTGAGCCTGGTGGGATTTGAACTGCCAAATTGCAGGCAGCCGTCAACCAGCAGAAGTAGCCTGCAGTACTGCACTCTAACCAGTGCGCCACCGCGGCAATGTTCTCTGCATCGTTTTTATTTTGATGCCATGATGTCTAATGACCTCCCTTTATAAAGAACACTCCAAACTCTCTATTTAAAGGAGGCTTGAGAAAGGAATTACAGGTAGTCCTTGACCTACGACCACAATGGAGCCCAACATTTCAGTTGTTAAGCAAAACATTTGTCTAGTGAGTTTTGCCTCATTTTATGACCTTTCTTGCCACAGTTCTTAAGCGAATCGCTGCAGTTCATAAGTCAGCAACCTGATTGTTAAGTGAATCTGGATTCCCCATTGCCTCTGCTTGTTGAAAGGTCGCAAAAGGTGATCACATGACCTTAGGACACAGCAACGGTCACTAGTTGCCAAGCATCTAAATCTTGATGACATGATCATGGGGATGCTACAAAAATCATGTTTGTGAAAAAGGGTCATGACACTTTTCTTCAGTGCTGTTGTAACTTTGAACGGTCCCTAAATGAATTGTTCTAAGTCAGAGACTAGTCCTTGATTTATGACCAAGTCGCTTAGCGACCATTTGAAGTTTACAGCAGACCCCAAAATGGGATTTATAACCTGGATCTGACATCCGGACCAACCCAAGTGGTCACCTGACTGTATTTTGGGGACTCAGCAACTCCCCTGCATTTATTTTTTTATTTTATTTACCGGTATACCCCAACCATTATTATTATTATTATTATTATTATTATTATTATTATTATATCATCATCATCATCATTATGAACATGTGTCTGATTTAGTATGTATGGGTGTTTGATTAGATTTATTAATTGGACTTCTATGCCACCCCTCTCCGAGGACTTGGGGCAGCTTGTTGGTTATAGTTTTATAATGGGGTTTCACTCTTAAATAATGGGGTTTATTGTTTTTTATTAATTAATATTTGACTTTTGTAACATTTTCTAACATTGTATTGCATTTTTATTGGTCTAAGTCGCCCCGAGTCCCAGTGGGTTTGGGTGGCATAGAAGTCAAATTAATTAAATTAAAAGCGAACATATCCAACATACCTTTCTTTTTCTATTTTCCTCACAAGAACCCTGTGAGGTGGGTTTGGGGTGAGAGAGAGTGACTGGCCTAAAGTCACCCAGCCACCTTTCATGGCTAAGGCAGAATTTTTAGATTAGATTATTTATTAGCGTTTAGAAGAGACCTTGTAGATCTTCTAGTCCAGGGGTAGGCAAAGTTGGCTCTTCTATGATTTGTGGACTTCAACTCCCAAAATTCCTGAGCCAATTATGTTAGCTCAGGAATTCTGGGAGTTGAAGTCCACATGTCATAAAAGAGACAACTTTGCCTACCCCTGATCTAGTCCAACTCATTATCTTTTGTTTTCTAGCCTTAATGCCTTAACAACTAGACCAAACTGGCTCTTTACGCCCATTCGCAGTGCTCCATGGTCATTGACTGCCATTTATGATGTTTTGTCAAAAGCTGTCATTTACTTCCATTTTCGGGCAAAAAAAAAAATTGCCTCATTGTGAACAATAGGTTTGCTTAACAACTACGGCTTTTGCTTAACATCCATTGCGTTCACTAAATGACCATAGCAAAAAGCTTTGTAAAATGGTGACACGCTTCATGAGCATCGCAAATTATGACCTAAATTGTGAGCTTAGTTATAGTCATGAGTGTAGTTCTTTGGCGAGGAAACACATCACAAAACTACAAATAAAAATAACCTCTCTTTATATTTGTAATAAAGCTGACTCACTTACTGAAATAAATGAATTGAATGAGGCTTGCCCCCACAATATGTATCCACCCCCCACCCACCCCAGATTCTATTTATTGCCTTTTTGTAATGCATGCAACTGGCACTGGCATTTTCTAACACTGCCCTAGCCAATAAACTGAATTTGAGGTTGTAGAAATCCAACCGAGAGAAATAAAAGTTTTAAGAAAAGCAGGTGTTCTACTGTTTTCACTTAGGCACATCCTGAACCATCCTCTCTTGAGACAAGGAGGATATTCATTCATCATGCTGAAATTGAAGAACATCTCCCAGCCCCATTTAACAATCAGTTTGCCCTCGTCTGTT
This sequence comes from Erythrolamprus reginae, assembly GCF_031021105.1. Taxonomy (NCBI): domain Eukaryota; kingdom Metazoa; phylum Chordata; class Lepidosauria; order Squamata; family Dipsadidae; genus Erythrolamprus; species Erythrolamprus reginae. Next base: position 23,136,149 of record NC_091950.1, read on the forward strand.
TGGCAAAGAATAAGCTAATTTTATTCACAACTTTAAGACAGCTGGTGCTATGCAGTAAATAAACTTTGCATTGTTTAAAACGGCCAGTTCTCAAAGATCAAGCTTTTTCAAACTTTATTTCAAAGTAGGGGGGGAGAGATTTTGGTAGAAGTCTCATGGATTGGGTGGAATTCTTGTCTTTATTTAATCGGGGACCATCTCCTGCCACATAGCTCCCAGTGACCAGTTAGAGCCCACAGGGTCGGCCTTCTCCGGGTCCCGTTGACTAAGCAGTGCCAGCTGGGCGGGGCGGGGGAGGGCCTTCTCTGTGGTGGCCCGAGCTCTCTGAAATCAACTACCCTGAGTTCCGTACTGCCCCTACCCTACTTGAAAGCTTGGCTGTGCCGGTAGGCCTGGAGTGATTGCCACATCCTTTAATTCTGGCCTAAATAAGACTTGAACGGGATGATACGATTACATGGTATGATTACATTAGTGAGATTTTAATAGGGTTTTAATATTATTGTGATTTAGTTGTTTATACTGTTTTTGTTATTTTATTTATTTATTTGTTTTGATTTATTTGCCTGTTTGTTTCTTTATTTTGATTTATAAGCCACCCTCTCCTGACGGACTCAGAGTGGTGTACAACAATAAAACCAAATTCAAAATTTTAAACCCAAATATAACAAAACATTCATCCATCTATCATTCATACTACTGGTTGGAGCAGAGTGTCGTTATAAGCCGCCCTGAGTCCTTTGGGAGTGGGCAGCATACAGATTTAATAATTAATTGATTGATTGATTAATTAATTAATTAATCACACTGTGTGACCAGGTTTGCTATTTACAGATTTCTGTCATTTATTACATCATTCCACCCATGGGATTTTTCCAGACGGGTTTGTGACCAAAGATGCTTCTAGAAGGCGGAAAAATACATCTCCAAAAAACATACTGGTATCTTGTGCAATATGTTTCAACCTAGCCAGCACATGGCTGGGGAATTCTGGGAGTTGAAGTCCACATATTTTAAAGTTGTTTGAGAAATATGGCTCTTATGATTGTATTTTTGACCATCTGCAACAATAAAACCAGGCCAGAAATGCCTGAAACCGAACAAGAGCACCAGTCTTTTCAGAAATACAGGTAGGCCTCGACTTACGATCTTTCGTTTAGTGGCTGTTTAAAATTGCAATAATCATAATAACTCACTTAACAACTGCCTTACTTAACAACGGAAATTTTGGGCTCAATTATGATCACCAGTCAAAGTTTAGCTGTAAAGAAAAACAGAATCCCCTCATGTAGGAGAAGAAAACACCTCAAGAAAGTGTAACATAATTTTTGGCACAACACTGATGACAACAGATGATACCCAATAACGTTGGCTACTTTGATAGTCTAATTTGAAAGAGAATATCATTTCAAGATGCAAATGGCACAAAGGGGAAAGTCTCTTTTATTTATTATTTTAATGCTTACTCCACCTAACTGGGACAGGAATTTAAGCAGGGACATGCCTTGGGGAAGGGAAAATGGCCAAAATTGGGTGCCCTCAAATTAAATCTCCTTACTTAAAGAGTTCTAGGCCTCAACACATTTACAAAGCATAATAAGGGGTTTTACCAAAAACATAGAATAGTTTCATTTGTGTAATCCTCTGTTATGTAAGAACCCCGATGAAACAATTTGTTCCTGCAGCAAATCCTGGCTGAACTTACAGGAATTGATCTGCCTAATAGTCCTAAAGACTGATAAGGAGGAGGAGTCGAAGAGAGGGCAATATTATCACTGCACAGTCAAGGTTGCCAAATTCTTCCCCACCCCTTGCTCCTATGTCCAACAGCATCCAATTTCTGCAGAGTCAATGCTAAACTGTTCAAATGCCTACAACAGGTGGCACATTGAACTAGATGCCTTTAAGGTCCTCACCATTCCTAATGGGTGTCCTTCTGCCCCAACCCAGAAGGCTAACCACGGAAACCCTCTATCAAAATGCCGCAATATCCCAAGGGTCACGTGACCAGAATCCAGGCACTTGGCAACCATCATCATTGTTGTTGTTGTTGTTGTTATTATTATTATTATTATTATTATTATTATTATTATTTTGATTTGTATGCCGCCCCTCTCCGGATACTCGGAGCAGTTTACAACAACAATGCATAGTACAAATCTAATGGTTAAAAAAGGACAATTTAAAAACCTTATTATAAAAAACAGTCATGCATCCCAAACAAACCATACATAAAATGAAACGGCCCGGGGGAATCAATTTTCCCATGCCTGACGGCAGAGGTGGGTTTTTAGGAGTTTACGAAAGGCAAGAAGGGTGGGGGCAGTTCTGATCTCCAGAGGGAGTTGGTTCCAGAGGGTCGGGGGTGCCACAGAGAAGGCTCTTCCCCTGGGCCCCGCCAGACCACATTGTTTTGTCGACGGGACCTGAAGAAGGTCAACTCTGTGGGATCTAATCGGTCGCTGGGATTCATGCGGCAGAAGGTGGTCCCGGAGATATTCTGGTCCGATGCCATGTAAATTTGTGACAGTTGCAACATCCCAGGGTCATGTGATCCCCATTAAAACCCACCTCTGCCGTCAGGCATGGGGGAATTGAGACATCTCCCCCGGGCCTATACAGTTTATACATGGTATGTTTGTGTGTATGTTTGCTTTTAATAATGGGGTTTTTAGTGTTTTTTAAATTATTAGATTTGTTTTACATTGTTTTTATTGTTGCTGTGAGCCGCCCTGAGTCTACGGAGAGGGGCGGCATACAAATCAAATCAAATCAAATCAAATCAAATCAAATCATAAATAAATAAATAAATAAGTGAAATTTCTAGCTCAGGGGTCTCCAGCGTTGGTAACATTAAGGCTTGTGGACTGCAACTCCTAGAATTCTGGGAGTTGCAGTCCGTGAGCCTTAAAGTTGCCAACGTTGGAGACCCCTATCCTAGACAACTTCTGACAGGCCAAGTCAATGGGGGAAGCCGGATTTACTCCCATGCGATTCATCATGTGATTCACTTAACAACTGCAGTGATTCGCTTAACCACCATGGCAATAACGGTCATAAAATCAGGCACAACCCACTGAACCGCTTTTCCTCAACCACAGAAATTCTGATCCCAATTTGTGGTTGTAGGACTGCCTGTCATCCAACGCGCTGTTTTCCACCAAACCAGGAAGCCCACAAATGCTTTTAGTAGAAAAACAAGCTTGGAATAATATTAATAAATAATAAAGAAGGCAACGGCACATTCTCATTCATGCTTCCCAGTGAAAAAGGCATGCCGTATTCAAACATGATTGAAAACATCAACACAATTCTCTGGTGTATGTGTGTTATATATCTGAATGGGTTCGTTGCACAGGGCTTGTTTTCTCTTATCAACACGTACACTTACAACGTTTATTGACTCAGCCAAAGAGTTGAAATGAACAGTTTTCTGGATGGTTAAGAATGTCCCTCACATGCTCTAATTAATTTTGGAGCAGAAATTTGGAAGGGGGGAATTCCATGCATTCCGCAGTTATACAGGAGAATAAATAATAAATTTCTCCTGATTTAAGGACTTGTTCACCCAAGGTTTTTACAGATATTCGTATAATATTTGTGTATCCCAGCGGCCAGTCAGGTCCCACAGAGTTGGCCTTCTCCAGGCACTGTCAACCAGGCAATGCCGTCTGGCGGGGCGTAGGGGAAGAGCCTTCTTTGTGGCAGCCCCAGCCCTCTGGAATCAACTCCCCCCCCGGAGATTCGTTCTGCTCCCACCCTCCTAAGGGCCATAAGGCCCTGAAAACGCACCTCGGACAGGCTTGCGGCCACTGAATTTTAACATCTACCCTGGCCCATGACTGAATTTATTATGTATCTTGGGATGAATGTTGATAATTAATTATATTGGGGTTTTAGAATAGGAATTATGGTGGTACCTCTACCTAAGAACGCCTCTACTTATGAACTTTTCTAGATAAGAACCGGGTGTTCAAGATTTTTTTGCCTCTTCTCAAGAACCATTTTCCACTTACAAACCCGAGCCACCAAAACTGTAACTGGAAAAGGTGGGGAGAAGCCTCCATGGGGCCTCTCTAGGAATCTCCTGGGAGGAAACAGAGCCGGAAAAGGTGGGGAGAAGCCTCCGTGGGGCCTCTCTAGGAATCTCCTGGGAGAAAACAGGGCCAGAAAAGGTGGGGAGAAGCTTCCATGGGGCCCCTCTAGGAATCTCCTGGGAGGAAACAGGGCCAGAAAAAGTGGGGAGAAGCTTCCGTGGGGCCCCTCTAGGAATATCCTGGGAGGAAACAGGGCCTCCATCCTGCCTGTGGTTTCCCCAATCGCATGCATTATATGTTTTTACACTGATTCCTATGGGAAAAATTGCTACTTCTTAACAAACTTTTCTACTTAAGAACCTGGTCATGGAACAAATTAAGTTCGCAAGTAGAGGTACCAGTCTATTAAGATTTTATATGTTTCTTAGGATTAAGGTTTTTTTTTCTTTTTAGAATTTTAAATGTTAGATTTCTTGCACATTTTTATTGTTTTATTCTAGGCCACCCTGAGTCTCAAGAGAAGGGCGGCATAGAAATCTAATAAGTAAGTAAGTAAGTAAGTAAGTAAGTAAGTAAGTAAGTAAGTAAGTAAGTAAGTAAGTAAGAAATATTAATATCGACTGAAAGCTCCTTTTCACATGAAATAAGCATTTATTTTGCAATGTCTTACCCTGTCCACCTTTAAAACAAAGGTGTCCATTAATCAGTATAGGCTACCAAGTAATTAAGCAACTGGTCCTGAATGCTGTGGTGTTTGTAACTTCACACGCACCAGAGTAAATTCATGTAACATCTCGGCTTCTTGAGTTGCACTGGCTTCTGTTTTCAGATGCAATTCAAAGTGCCAATTATCATCTATAGGGCTTGGTCCATTGGCAGATGACCCATCTTGGATTACCTCTGCCTATCTCATCAGATCTGGCAGGTCAGAGAAATCCTGCATTCTTGATCCAGCTAGATGACCTTGTTCCACAGAAGGGACTCGGATTAAATCTGCCCTACCATAGGACCCCCCAACGATTCAAATGGCCTTGATTCCATTAGCATTCCAGAAGGCCAGGATGTTATTGAAAACTTATATGCGTTGTGCTGAGATATGGCACGGTTTACTAGGAGCCTCAGTGGCATCGTATTATTGTTTATTTATGTCGTGCGTTTTTATGGTTTATGATTCATTAGCTGCTCAGACCTGCTAGAGGGAGATGCCAGTCCGAAAAAAATTCTTTAAATAAATAAATGCCAGAGTTACCAATTGTCCAAATAGAAACACAATAACTATAGCACGTGAAAAGGCTGCCTAAATAGATATGCACTACCAAATTCCGATTCACTGAATAGCCCTCTTCTAGGCCACCTCGCAAGGTTGTTGAGAAGACAGAATGAAAGCAAACTACCTTAAGCACTTTGGGAGAAGGGCAGGATTCATGGCACAGGTTTTAGAAAGCAACAAACATTTGAATCAGCTAATATTATATACCGTATTTTTCAGAATATAAGACGCACTCCCACCCACCCCCAAAAAGTGGGTGGAAATGTCTGTGTGTCTTACAGGGTGTGTTCCAAAAGTAATGCAATTTTTTAAAAAAGTAATTTATTGAACAGATTTGCACAAACACTTAAAATTCTTCAAAGTACTGTCCTTGGGCCTCTACACATTTTTTCCAGCGACTCTGCCGTGACTGGTACGCACCCTGGAAGGCGTCTCTGGGGACCTCTCGCAAGGTCTTCGTCAGGGCTGACTGGATCTCTTCTCTGGACCAAAAGCTCACCTTGCCACAACGCGCTACGAGTCCGCGAGTTCCTGGCCAAACACCAGGTGCCAACGCTAACCCCGCCCCCATAGTCCTGACGTCACCTCAGCAGACTTCTTTTTGTTCCCAGCCTTGAATGGAACCTGTTTTTCATCCATAGAAGAGATCCAATCAGCCGTGACGAAGACCTTGCGAGAGGTCCCCGAACACGCCTTCCAGGACGCATACCGGTCATGGCAGAGTCACTGGAAAAAATGTGTAGAGGCCCAAGGACAGTACTTGGAAGAATTTTAAGTGTTTGTGCACATCTGTTCAATAAATTACTTTTTTAAAAAATTGCATTATTTTTGGAACTCACCCTGTATATTCCAAATACTGCAGTGAGGGGAGGGGGTTGGTGCAGCGCCAATCAGCTGTTCTAGGACAGGCCATGCCACCGCTAAATGGGCTGTGGCCTGTAGCAGGTTCCTACCGGTACGGATGAGGACTCTGCACTGGTAGTAAAAGTTGAGCTATGCACGCAGCTTCGTGTCTCTGGCATGCGTGCGCATCCCAGTGAGATTTTGCTTCTGTGCATGTGCAAAAGCAAAAGAATCATCATAATCTCTCACACATGCCCCCCCCATGAGATTTTGCTTTCTGCGCATGAGGGAGGCAGAGGCACATCCCCCCCCACCACTGTTTTCCTCCCCAAAAGCTAGATGCATCTTATAGTCCGGAGCGTCTAATAGTCTGAAAAATACGGTACATAAATTCTCTATCAGGGGAACTTTGCTTTCTCTCCTGTAATCCAGTGTTTCCGAACCTTGGCAACTTGAAGAGATCTGGACTTCAACTCCCAGAGTTCCCCAGCCTGCATTCGCTGACTGGGGAATTCTGGGAGTTGAAGTCCAGATCTCTTTAAGTTGCCAAGGTTCGGAAACACTGCTCTAATCTAAGCATGTCCTTGGCTTATTACTGTTTGTTTAGTGACTAATGAAAGTTACAACAGCACTGACAAAAATGACTTATGACAGGTTTTCACACGACTGTTGCTGCATCCCTATGATCACGTGACAAAAATTCAGGCGCTTGGCGATTGGCATGTATTTCTGACAGCTGCACTGTGCCAGGGTTATGTGATTGCCTTCTGCCATCTTCCCAGCCAGTTTCCAACAAGCGAAGTCAATCAATGGAATGACTTGCCTTCAGAAGTTGAAGGTGCTTCACCACTGGAGGTTTTAAAGAAGAGACTGGACAGTCACCTGTCTGGTTGGGGTCTTCAATCTTGGCAACTTTTAAGACTTTTGGACTTCAACTCCCCAAATTCTCCAGCCGGCATAGCTAAGCTTCCCTAGGTATGCCCATGTTACACTAACACTCCGCAGTCTGCATTGGTTGCCGATCAGTTTCCGGTCACAATTCAAAGTGTTGGTTATGATCTATAAAGCCCTTCATGGCATCAGACCAGAATATCTCCGGGACTGCCTTCTGCCGCACAAATCCCAGCGACCGGTTAGGTCCCACAGAGTCGGCCTTCTCCGGGTCCCGTCGACTAAACAATGTCGTTTGGTGGGACCCAGGGGAAGAGCCTTCTCTGTGGTGGCCCTGACCCTCTGGAACCAGCTCCCCCCCAGAGATCAGAATTGCCCCCACCCTCCTTGTCTTTCGTAAGCTCCTTAAAACCCACCTCTGTCGTCAGGCATGGGGGAATTGAGAAATTCCTTTCCCCCTAGGCCTATACAATTTATGCATGGTATGTTTGTGTGTATGTTTGGTTTTTAATAAGGGGTTTTAGTCATTTTAAATATTAGATTTGTTTTATGTTGTTTTATTATTGTTGTTAGCCGCCCCGAGTCTACGGAGAGGGGCGGCATACAAATCTAATAAATAATAATAATAAGCATAGCTGGCTGGAGAATTCTGTTAGTGGAAGTTGCCAAGTTTGAGGACTCCTGGGTCTAGAGTCTCCTGCTTGAGCTAGGGGCTGGACTAGAAGACCTCCAAAATCCCTCCCAGCTTTATTTTGATTGAAATTCAAACTGGGACCATGCTAACAGAAAGCCTGGCCACTGATCCAAGATCCCTCTCACAGTTACCATTGCTCAACAGTAGTAACTGTGAGAGGAACCTTGGAGTTCTAGTGGACACCAATTTAAATATCAGCCAACAGTGTGCAGCAGCTGCCAAAAAAGCCAACAGAATTCTAGGCTGCATTAACAGAGGGATAGAATCAAGATCACGCAAAGTGTTAATAACAATTGGTAAGGCTACACCTGGAATACTGCATTCAGTGTTGGTTGCCACGATGCAAAAAGGATGTTGAGACTCTAGAAAGAGTGCAGAGAAGAGTGACAAAGATGATTAGGGGACTACTGTATAGGCTAAAATATATGAAGAACAGTTGCAGGAACTGGGAATGGCTAGTTTAATGAAAAGAAGGACCAGGGGAGACATGATAGCAGTGTTCCAATATTTCAGGGGCTGCCACAAAGGAGTCAACCTATTCTCCATAGCACCTGAGGATAGAACAAGAAGCAATGGGGGAAAACTAAACAAGGAAAGAAGCAACTTAGAACTAAGAAGAAATTTCCTGACAATCAGAACAGTTGATCGGTGGAACAGCTTGCCTCCAGTTGAGAATGCCCAAACTCTGGAAGTTTTTAAGCAGATGTTGGATAACCATCTGTCTGAAGTAGTGTAGGGTTTCCTGCCTAATCAGGGGGTTGGACTAGAAGACCTCCAAGGTTCTTTCCAACTCTGTTGCTATTATTAATTATTATTATTATTATTATTATTATTATTATTTATTTATTAGATTTGTATGTTGCCCCTCTCCATAGACTATTATTATTATTATTATTATTATTATTATTATTATTATTATTATTATTATTATTATTCACTAGAGTCTTAAGACTCACTTATGTCGCCAGGCTTGGGGCAATTAGATCTTGGCCCCCTGACAAATAAATGTGATGTATGACTGAGATTTGAATTTGTTTGATTGATTTTTAATCTATCTGGTTTTTAGCTTACGTAGTTTTTAATTAATCAGATTTGTCTTTATATTTACTCTTTTATATTACTGCATATGTTGTGAGCCGGCCCGAGTCTTCGGAGAGGGGCAGCATAAAAATCTAATAAATATGATGATGATGGTTTTACTGAAATAGTAGACGCTTGGAGGAAACTTCCAGCAGACATGGTTGGTAAATCCACAGTAACTGAATTTAAACATGCCTGGGATAAACATAGATCCATCCTAAGATAAAATACAGGAAATAGTATAAGGGCAGAATAGATGGACCATAAGGTCTTTTTCTGCCGTCAATCTTATATTATTATTGTTGTTGTTGTTGTTGTTGTTGTTGTTGTTATTATTATTATTATTATTATTATTATTATTATTATTATTATTATTATTATTATTATTATTATTATTGTGGTGTTGTGGTTGTTTATGCCAATATCTTTCTTCCTAACTTGTTTGCTGGGCCATTTTTTCCGGGCGAGGAGTGGAAGAAAGACAGAGACAGAGGGAAAAAAAGAAATCACATGGTGCTTTAACCTAGCGCTTTCCTCTGCACAGCTCCGTGTCCATCCCGGGCTGCGCGCAGGCGCAGAGGCGTGTGGCCGAGGCCTGCGAGAGCAAGTCGGAGGCCCCACTGCGGGTAAGCTCGACCGAGTGCCACGTCAGGGCAGCGGTGACGGAGAGCAGATCCTGTTGGCCAGACGGGACTCTCTGCTAAGTGGGGAAGGGAGAAAGGAAGGAGAGCCAAGCAGGGCCGAGAGGAGGGAAGGGGGGGGGGGGGCGGGAAGGCGGGGGCGCCACTGCGGCTGCCGCTGCGCCTTTAAGTGCGCCGTCTGCCGAGCCTCGTCCTCGGTTGACCCCTGGGCGCAGGGATGGCAGCAGCAACCGCAATTCTTCCATAGGCAGGCCTGACCCACATTCCTGGCCAGGGCGAGGAAGCTTCAAGCGGGTGGAAAAAAATAAAACGAGCCCGAGGATCAAGAACACAAGGAAAGAGAGAAGCAAAGCAAGAAAGGATTGAGCGGGGAAGAAAAAGGCTGGCTTTAAAAACAAAAAAAGCCCCTTTTCCTTCCCCAGAAAGCCTCCGCTTCTGAGGGGAGGGAGCCATTTTGGCTACTTTCATCCCTTCCAATCCTCCTTTTGGTATTTTGATTTCCACACCAGGACTTCTCACTTTCCCTCCCTCCTGCGGTCTCACCCACCTTTGACGTGGCAAAATCTCAAGCCGTTTTGGGAAAAAATATAAAAAAAATTCCAGAGCAAAACATGCCAGCGGTTTCCAATTCTAGAAAGGAACATGTGGAAAGAAAATGGGAGTTTTTTAATAGTAGAGTTGTCAAAAGTTTGGAATGTTCTACCCCAGTGTTTCCCAACCTTGGCAACTTGAAGATATTTGGACTTCAACTCCCAGAATTCCCCAGCCAGCAGATGCTGGCTGGGGAATTCTGGGAGCTGAAGTCCAGATATCTTCAGGTTGCCACGGTTGGGAAACACTGTTCTACCTGATTGGGTTGCGCCTACTACTAACTTCCCTAGTTTTAATTCTAGCTTAATTTCACGGCATATTTAAGAGGTCCTTAAGGGTGCTTATGTAAATTTATTTATTTGGTTTTTTTTTAATGCCGCCCTTCTCCTTAGACTCAGGGCGGCTTACAACATGTTAGCAATAGCACTTTTTAACAGAGCTAGGCTATTGCCCCCACAATCCGGGTCCTCATTTTACCCACCTCAGAAGGATGGAAGGCTGAGTCAACCTTGAGCCGGTAATGAGATTTGAACTGCTATTATTATTTATGAGATTTGTGTGCTGCCCCTCTCAGGAGACTCGGGGCGGCTCACAATAGCTATAGTATAGTGCAGTTAGGCGGTAGGGAAAGCAAGTAGGATGCTTGGCTACATAGCTAGAGGTATAACAAGCAGGAAGAGGGAGATTATGATCCCGCTATATAGAATGCTGGTGAGCCCACATTTGGAATACTGTGTTCAGTTCTGGAGACCTCACCTACAAAAATATATTGACAAAAATGAACGGGTCCAAAGACGGGCTACAAGAATGGTGGAAGGTCTTAAGCATAAAATGTATCAGGAAAGAATTAACTCAATCTGTATAGTCTGGAGGACAGAAGGGAAAGGGGGGACATGATCGAAACATTTAAATATGTTAAAGGGTTAAATAAGGTCCAGGAGGGAAGTGTTTTTAATAGGAAAGTGAACACAAGAACAAGGGAACACAATCTGAAGTTAGTTGGGAGAAAGATCAAAAGCAACATGAGAAAATATTATTTTACTGAAAGACTAGTAGATCCTTGAAACAAACTTCCAGCAGACGTGGTAGATAAATCCACAGTAACTGAATTTAAACATGCCTGGGATAAACATGTATCCATCCTAAGATAAAATACAGAAAATAGTATAAGGGCAGACTAGATGGATGATGAGGTCTTTTTCTGCGGTCAGTCTTCTATGTTTCTATATTAGTAGCCTTCATATGCTGCCCAATTCCAGGTGGACTCTGGGCGGCTAACAATAATAGAAATAATATAAAATATAGCTACAATATAAACAAGAGTAAAAAGACTATGGAATACATTAATATCCCTACAAACCAAGGCAGAGTTGGATTAAATGCAGTAACATGCTTGCCCATCGTTCTCTTGTTACATTTTAATTCTTTTATTTTGCTGGTTTTGAATTTGTAATTTTTGTTTAACGAATAAACATTAAGCAAACGTGAAGAATTTCAGGCCCTTCCACCTGAAATTGACCCAGTCTGGTAGCTGAGGGAAGTATATTCCTTGTAACCCCAGAGTTTGTACATAACAGTAAGATTCTCAAAAGACATCATCTAAGATACAGTAGATAACCCTGCTTGTCTATAGGAGTCAAGAGCATATGAATTATCCATTAGTCCAGTGTTTCCCATCCTTAGCAACTTGAAGATATATAGATTTCAACCCCCAGAATCCCCAAGCCATCATACTCGCCAGGGGATTCTGGGAATTGATGGCCATGTCCTTAAAGTTGCAGAGTTTGAAAAACAATGATGTGCTGTAGATTCTTATCAGTGTTGTTTATTCTCTTGCATCAGTTATCGTTTTAAGGGTTATTAGCCCACATAGTCCTGGTGAAATCTCACCAATGTGAAGTATATACTTGAAAACATAGCATCAACTTTTAATAGTATTGAAACAGCCTCCTTAAAAATAAGTTTATATTTCAAGATCCAACCTTTGTTGTGTAGTCCCTGAATATGCTAACTTTCTTGACAGTTAGGACAATTAATTTTTGCCTCCAGAAATTGTAGAGATTTTTACTGGAGGTTTTTAAGGACAGTTTGGACAAGTATTTGTCTGAAATGGTATAGACTTTCCTGCTTGAGTTAGACTAGAAGACCTTCAAGGTCCCTTCCAACTCTATTATTCTATTATTAATAGATTGAGGTTTATAACAATCAAAACCTGATTGCATCCTGCAAATCAATGGAATTTTACACAGTTTACTAATCCTATTTACATCCTGCTCTTTAATGAGTTTTGGTTGCCATTTGGTTGCATGAGGTGTTTGTTTTTTCAAGTACTTATTTGATAATATACACGGCTCAAAAAAATAAAGGGAACACTAAAACAATACAATATAACTCCAAGTAAATTAAATTTCTGTGAAATCAAACTTAGGAAGCAACACTGATTGACAATTAATTTCACATGCTGTTGTGCACATCCAACTTTGTACAGAATGAAGTATTCAATGAGAATATTTCATTCATTCAGATCTAGGATGTGTTCTTTGAGTGTTCCCTTTATTTTTAGAAACATAGAAGGACCGTTGAACTTACCTGAACGGTCTTCTCGATGCACTGCAAGGAGAGTCCAGGATGGGTAATTCTTCAGTCTGATTGGTAGGGACTGAGTTTAATTTAAATATTAGGCAGGTGCCGCCCCCCTTAGCCCTCCAGTCTAATTAAAACGAAGGAGCAGTAAAGTCCAACACATTTATTGAACCATATGAAAAAAACACAACAACTTTAAAGAAAAGAACCTTAACCATAACATGGCCCCTGGTCCAGAACTGGGTGGGTCTGGACTCTCCTTGCAGTGCATCGAGAAGACCGTTCAGGTAAGTTCAACGGTCCTTCTCCAATGCACTTGCAAGGAGAGTCCAGGATGGGATATGCCCAAGAAAAAACTTAGAGGGAGGGAGAAGGCTGGACCAGTGGCTCAGCAAAGGAACAAACCTCCTGTAGGACCCTCCTCCCAAAAGCTGCTTCTGATGAAGCATAGGAGTCTATACGATAATGTTTTATAAAGGTTGAGGGAGCAGCCCAAGTGGCCGCCCGGCAAATGTCCTCCAAAGACGCCTGTGTCCTCCATGCAGTCGAGGTAGCGGCACTGCGGGTTGAGTGCCCCGTGATCCCCTGCGGTACAGGCGAACCTCTAGCTCTGTAAGCCTCCGAGATACAGTCACGGAGCCACCGGCTGATGGTCTGGGAGGAAACTCTGGACCCCATAGAGCGAGATGAAAAGGATACAAACAAGGCTTCTGAAGCTCTAAAGGACTGAGTCCTGCGAATATAAATTTTAAGTGCTCTCCTTACGTCCAGTTTGTGCCATCTCAACTCTAAGGGGTGAGTTCCATGTGTACAAAAGTCCGGCAGCACGATGTCTTGTGCCCTGTGGAAAGTGGTATTCACCTTAGGTAGGAAAGCCGGGTCTAGTCTAAGGACCACTCTGTCCGGGTGAAAGCGACATAAATCCGGTCTTGTAGATAAAGCCGAAATCTCTGACACCCTCCTGGCAGACGTAATGGCTACCAGGAAGGCAGTTTTAAGAGTCAACAGCCGTACAGAAACCTGTCTTAAAGGTTCAAATGGAGGTGCGGTGATGGAATGAAGCACCAAGGACAGGTCCCATGACGGGAAGCGATGAATGACTGGCGGTCTAAGATTAGCCGCCCCTCTCAGGAAGTCTCTTATCCATGGATGTTTGCTCAAGGGGCGATGACTGTCCAATGTAATGATGCTGGATAAAGCAGCCACATGCCGACGAAGAGTATTCGGGGCGAGGCCCTTGTCCAGACCTGCCTGCAGGTATGACAGAACCATAGGTGGGGAAGCCACCTGAGGCTCAACCTGTCGTAGTGCACAGAACTTAGAGAAGGCCTCCCAAGTGGCCTGGTAGATCCTCCTAGTAGAAGGCCTACGGGCAGCCTGTATGGTCTCAATAACCGAGTCTGGCAAAGCTTGACTCCTCAGACGTTCCCGCTCAAGCGCCACACGGTTAGCTGCCACCACTGAGGCTCCGGATGTGCCATGGTCCCCTGGAAGAGAGAGATTCGGTGGTCCGGGATCCGCCATGATGGAGCAATTGAAAGTTGCATCAGGTCTGCGAACCAGATCCGACGGGGCCAAAAGGGGGCTAGCAACAGCACCTCCGCCTGCTCCTGTAATACTTTCCGAATGACTCTGGGAATTATGGAAACCGGTGGAAACGCATATAAAAGACCCTGAGGCCATCTGAGGCGCAGAGCATCCACTCCTTCCGCTCCCTGGGATGGAAATCGGGAGAAGAAGCGGGGAAGCTGGGAGTTGAGACACGTTGCAAACAAATCCATAACCGGCACCCCAAACCTTCTGGTGATCTCCAGGAAGATCCCGGGTTCCAGCTGCCATTCCCCTGGATCTAGCGTCTGTCTGCTGAGCCAGTCTGCACAAACGTTCTCCACCCCAGAAATGTGTTCCGCTGAGAGCGATGCCAGATTGGCCTCTGCCCACCTGAAAAGAGACTCCGTCTCTGCCATCAGCCTCCCTGACCGTGTTCCCCCCTGTCTGTTGATGTGGGAACGCGTGGCCACGTTGTCGGTCATAATCAACACGTGCTGATCCCGCACCAGGTGAGCAAAGCTGTGGAGGGCCAGTGACACTGCCTTCAGTTCCAAGAAGTTTATGTTGACGTTGCAAAGGTCCTGCTGCGACCACAGGCCCTGAGCCATCTGTGAGGAAAGATGAGCTCCCCACCCCCGCAGGCTCGCATCGGTCGTTACCGTGAGGAATTCCTTTTCCAGAAAGGAGGAACCGCTGCTCAAGGCCGGAGACACCCACCACCTGAGAGATCTGCGAACCCTGGCATTGAGGAAAACCTTCCTGCGAGAATGGCTCGATTTCTGCTTTTGAAAGGGGAGAAGGAACCACTGTAACGGTCGGAGGTGGAACCTTGCCCACGGCAGTATGCCAATGCATGACACTAGCGTCCCTAGGAGCTGGGATAGGAATAGCAGACTTGGGTACGGCTGGCGGCTTAGTTCTCTCACCAACCTCCTGATTGTGGATTGCCTGTCCTGTGACAGGAAGACCTCGCCCAGTTCGGAATCTATCGTCGTCCCCAAGTGGGCCAGTCGAGTAGTGGGAGTCAGGTGGCTCTTGTCCCAGTTTATGGAAAAACCGTGGTCTTCCAGAGTCTGTATGGTCAATTGTAGGTCCTTTTGTGCACGATCCCTCGTCCTGGACAAAATTACGATGTCGTCTAAATACGCCATGAGACGTATCGACTGACATCTGAGATGCGCCCTAAGGACATCCAGCAACTTTGTAAAAGCTCTTGGGGCCGATGATAGGCCAAAGGGCATCGCCCTGTACTGGAAATGTGCTCCGGCGATGCAGAATCTGAGGAATTGCCTGTGAGGAGGAAATATTGGGACATGTAGATACGCCTCCTTCAGGTCTATGGAGGACATCAAGTCTCTGTGGCGGATGGCTGCCAGTATTGACCGGAGAGAGTGCATCCTGAACCTCCTGTATTTTACATAGAGGTTCAAGCGCCTGAGGTTCAGAATCAGCCGCACTCCCCCCGACGACTTGGGAATGAGAAAGATCGCCGAGTAGAAGCCCCTGCCTTGCTGTGTCAAGGGAACCTCCTCTATAGCTCCAATGTCCAGTAAGTGCTCGACTTCTTTGAATAGGAGTCTTCTTCTCTCCCCATCTGAGGGAACCCGACACGGGAGAAATCTGTGAGGAGGAGGGCAGAAGAATTCTATTCTCAGGCCCTGTGCAACTGTGGAAACCGCCCAGGTGTCTGAGGACGTAGTCTCCCATGTACCACGGAAAGCCATCAGCCTGCCGCCCAAACAACTGCTGTCCTGGGAGTCACTTCGCCTTCCGAAAGCCTCTGTTGCCTCCTCTAAAGGGGCGGCGGCCCTGGTATGCTCTATTCCGGTCTGCCTGGAAGGATCTGTCTGCTCGAAAGGATCCCTGGCTAAAGCTGCCCTGAAAATAAGGCCTCGACGCCTGTGTGCCCGTCGAGGAGGGCTCGGACCGAAAGGGCTGCCTCCGTTGATAGGGAGTGAACCTTCTATCCTGTTTCCTGCTGGACCTTGGCATGACCTTTTTCTTATCTTTATCCTCAATGAGGACATCGTCCAGGACCTCCCCGAACAGCTTCTTGCCCTTGAATGGGGCAGATGCCAGGCTCCATTTGGACTTAACGTCCGCCTGCCAGCTCCTGAGCCAAATGAGCCTACGGGAGGAGACCGAAGAGGCCATCGCGCGGGAAGCAAATTTGGCGGCGTTGATCGTGGCGTCCGCCGAAAACTCCGTGGCCGCCAGGAGCTTGTTGAGGTCCTGTCTGAGTCTGCTGTCCTCCGGATCCACCCTGGATTGTAGCTCTTGGATCCAGAGAATCGTGGCCCTGTTGAAGAACGAAGCCGCCGATGCGGCCCGAAGAGCCCAGGCAGACATCTGGTGCGTTCTGCGTACCACATTTTCCGCCCTCTTGTCCTCTGCCTTGAGACCCTCCTGCGACTCTGAGGGAACTAGGGCATTGGACACCAGGCTCGTCACTGGTTTATCCACAACAGGGAATTCCAGCAGCTCCTCCATGGCCTGATCAAATGTGTAGAACCTGCGATCAAGATTAGACGGTCCCTGGGCAGTAGCCGGGTTCTCCCACGGGCGTTGGATGGTCTCCCTGAACAGGTGGGAAGACGGAATGTGAACCGTTTCCTGCTTGGGGAAAACAAACAGGCCCCCAGCAGGTTGAGCCGCCTCAGCCGTCGCTGCCTGGTCACCCTCGCCCGCCTGATCAATGGTCAACTTAGCTTTATTCAATAGAACCTGGAAGAGTGATGACTTGAAGAGACCAGGAAAGATGGGCGGTTCAGGGGGCTGCTCATCTCCAGACAGTTCATCTTCAGCCCCACTGAAATTGTCTCTAGATGACCGCTCTTCCTCCATCGAGCCCTCCAAGGAAAAGGCGGCTGGGGCAGTCCAGGGGTCTCGAGACCTCAGCTGAGGGAGTCCCACTGGAGCTTGCTGGTGTTGCTGGGCACCCACAGCCACCCCTTGGGTATAGGCGGTGGCAATAAGGTCCTGCACAGTCTGTGGCATACTCTGCCAGGCCTCATTGGAGTTGCGCAGGCCTGCAGAAGTAGGAGTGAAGGTAGCTGTCTGTCCACAGTGGGCTGGTGGAAAGGCTTGATAAGCAGCAGGCCCTACTGCACATAGTCTCTCAGCCCTGGGTGTGGGTGTTGTCAGCCTCACCCTTTCTGGAGACCAATCCCTCTCCGTGGCTGTGCCTACCAACCCCGGGTGGAACATGGGGGAGGCCATCAAAGGTGTGGGCTGAGTGGTAGAAGGAACCGGGCCCTGTAGCTTCTGAGAAGCCTCCAACTGCCTCTCCAGCGCCCGGATGCGCTTCTCAGCTTCCTTCAGGGAGGCCCCCTGAGAAGTTTTGGCCTTCTGGGGCTTCTCTTTTGGAGTGCTAGGTCCTGCAGAGGACTCCTCCACCAGCTGGCTTGCCTGATCTGCCATGCTGTCAATCAATGGAGATTGCCTGTACCGTTAGAGCAAATCCGACAAAAATCCGTGACTGCTCTCTCCACGAAGCACAAACTGACAGCTACTAGCTTCCTCTGCGCCTGCGTGTCGCCAGGGCAGATTCCAGCTTCAGGAGCTTCGCGCGCCGAAACTGCCGGCCAGCCCCGCCTTGCTGTCAAACTTTGACAGCAAAAAAATGGCCGCCGCCGGTTGCCGTAGCAACGCCCCAAGCTCTTGGCGCGCAAACCTCCTTAAAAATGGCCGCCGGAGTCTCACAGAGGCGGCTGGAAAGCTTGCCAGTTTCCCGCCTCTCCTGGGCTCGTCGAGCTGGACTCCGCGCCAGATCGCTTCCATACGGGGGCGACGGGGGGGGGGGGCGGATGTCTTCTCCGGGCCTATTGAGGACCCCTGGCGTCCTGGCCCCTGGTATTTTCGCCACGGGGAAGGGCGGACCCCCCCGCGGCGGCAACCTACTCCTCTCCTCCGGAGTCTACCTCGGAGGTAGTTTCCCCGGGCGCTCACTCCTGACCCAACAGACAGGCCCCTGTATGGGTTCCCAGAAAGGAGGAGCTGCAGTCCTCTGGATTAGACCCACTGGAGGTCTGAAACCCAGGGCTGCCTGAGGAGAAACCCCCAGCTGCACCTGTGGAGAAAAGATAGGAAAAAAACAAGGCAAGTTAAAATTTATGTTCAAATTTTTCAACAATATTTAATTTAAAATATTAACATAATTTAATAAGTAATTACTACACAATTAATAAGTACTCAAACCAAACCCTGTTGGCAGAGCCAAAAACTCAGAGTCCCTTTACTGCGACTGAGTTTTTAGACTGGAGGGCTAAGGGGGGCGGCACCTGCCTAATATTTAAATTAAACTCAGTCCCTACCAATCAGACTGAAGAATTACCCATCCTGGACTCTCCTTGCAAGTGCATTGGAGAAACATCTATGTCTTTATTTTTTTGATCAGTATATGTAAGTATAACATTTTAGTACATAAAATGGGTACAAATAAAAGGGAACATTTGGACAAGGATGGTAGGCACACTGGTGTGCTTATGCACACCCCTTACAGACCTCTTAGGAATGGGGTTAGGTCAACAGTAGACAGTTTAAGGCAGTGTGGTTCCCAAACTTTTTCAGTCTACCGCCCACTTGGTGCTACAAACTCCTCCTCAATGCCCTCCATGATCACCCACCTTCAGGTGGGCATGGCTTGGTAGTCAGGTGACTGGATGGACGTAGCCAACTTGTAAAATGTAGTGAAACTCACTTAACGCTCTTGCTTAGCAACTACAATTTTGGGCTCAATTGTGATCATAAGTCTTTATTTCCTTCCTTCCCCCCTCCCTCCCTCCTTTCCT
Source organism: Erythrolamprus reginae (assembly GCF_031021105.1). Lineage (NCBI taxonomy): Eukaryota > Metazoa > Chordata > Lepidosauria > Squamata > Dipsadidae > Erythrolamprus > Erythrolamprus reginae. The sequence continues at coordinate 23,155,120 of NC_091950.1, forward strand.
TCCTTCCTTGAAGGAAGGAAGGAAAGGTTAAGTCCTCTTTGATCATACCAAATGCCCATAAGTTGCACATCCTGTTTGCAACAGTGGCCAAGAACAGTTGTTTCCAAGAAAACTCACAAGCAGCTGTCCCCTGTTGTTTATCTGCAGTTCTTTCCTTCCCCTTCTCCTATTTCTCGGAGCTTGCTTCACTCCTTTCAAAGCCAATTAGGCTTAGTGGCCAGCAAACCATCTGATGCCAGCCAGTGTCATAAATTAAAGACAGCTATGTCTACAGTTTATGAATGCCTTTGGGTGACTCAGCGTTCTAGCATTTTTTAAGAAAAGGTCCCTCTTGTCTGCCAATTTTCTCTAGTCAGTGCAAGATTTTGTGGATCTGATTTATTTTTTTCTCCTCTGGACCCCACACCTATTTGGATGAAATTTTCAAAAATCCAAAAGCCTTTTGAAAGATATTTAGGAGCTATTTCCCCCCCAGATGAGTTCATTAATATAAAAACAGTGGGAACCAATCAAGGATAAATTTCCTGACAGTTAGAACAACTTCCCTTCAGAAGTTGTGAATGCTCTAACACTGGAAGTTTTTAGAGATTGGACAATCATTTGTCTGAAGTGGGTGTAGGGGGTTTCCTGTCTGAACGGGGTTGAAGGAGAAGACCTCCAAGATTCCTTCCAATTCTTATTCTGTTATTCAGTGCAAACTTTTGAGTTCAATTTTTTTAAAAATGCAGAGAACATAGGAGGGAGGATATTTCAAGAGTCCTCCACTCCTCTTCTCATAACAGAATACCCTATGCCACCAGACTTGAAATTTTGGGGCTAGGCAACTTAGAACTTTTCCGTCTTCGATCCAACCTAAGCATAGTACATAAAATTATCTGCTACATCGTCCTACCTGTCAGTGAGTACTTCAGCTTCAACTGCAACAATACACGAGCACACAATCAATACAAACTTAAGGTAAACCGCTCCAAACTCAATTGTAGAAAATACGACTTCGGCAACAGAGTGGTCAATGCCTGGAATATGCTAACTGTGGTAGTAAATGCTTGGAACAAACTTCCAGCAGACGTGGTAGATAAATCCACAGTAACTGAATTTAAACATGCCTGGGATAATCCATCCTATGATAAAATACAGGAAATAGTATAAGGGCAGACTAGATGGACCACGAGGTCTTTTTCTGCCATCAATCTTCTATGTTTCATCCCCAACCCTGAAAACTTCAACCTTAGACTATCTACTGTTGACCTCTCCTCATTCCTAACAAGGTCTTTAAGGGGCGTGCGTCCCTGTCTCAATGTTCCCCTTTATTCGTACCCCTTTATATATTCATAATTATGGGTTTTTTATACATGTTATCTAATATATGCCTTGTGAAATAAATAAATAAAAATGAAATGATTTAAAACGTAGGCTGGGTGTTTATTGACCGAAGACTACGGTAATTTGAGAGTAGTGTGAGTGGATTCCATTCCCTTGACTGGATTTACATAGCTGGAACGACTTTTTAAAGCGGAAGGAAGGAAGGTTAGAGACTTCGCTCACTCCACGGCAAATCTGCTTTACACACAATTTTGAATCCTGTCTCCCCCCCACACGGAACGACAAACAACAACAAAATACAACACGGTAGTGCTGTCACCCAAGGAGGCCACAAAAGTCCTTGCCAGTTAACAGTGGGCAGAGTTGCCCACAGCTGCCAAGAAGCCATCTGGAGCCCATTCCCCATCCCTGATTTCCTTCCCCTCCCCTCCTCAAATGAGGCACCGTACTATTCTCTCAACACCCAGGCCATTTCTTCCTGTTCGGAGCTGGCTTTGGGGCGTATTGCCACCTGCCTGCCCATCTGCCCAATGCTGGCATTGCCATCTGCTCAGCCTCATCACCAGGGTGCCCACAAGCGCCAAGGAGACAGCTGGTGTCGGGTTTTCCCAGGCCGGTGGCGATGCCAATGCCGAGGGTTGCTCCAAATAGGAGCCGTCTGTCTGCCTATTTTGTGGTATAAAAAGAGCTTAATGGCAAGCAACGGATTCCCTTTTTATTCAGATGGAGAGGAGGGGTCTCCAGCCTTGCCAGGGGTGGGGCAGGTGGGGCACTGTAAAGAGGTCTTTGTGGCTGGGCAAGGCAGAGAGCTAGCAAACCAAGCCATACTGAATTGCTTGCCTTTCAGATGTTATTTTTTATTATTATTATTCCTGAAGTCTCCTCAAATTCAGAAAGTAAATTAGTAACCCCCCAGAATCTCTCATCCCTATAGGTCTGATCATACAATTCACATTATTAAGATATCTTGCTTTTGTATGTATTTCAGATTAGAACTTTAATTTTTTTTACCGTTTTAGTGCTTTTTATTGCTTTTTAAAAAGTGTCTTTATTGAGTTTTATAGAAAACAAAAATAGAAAAGATAAGTTGTAATAGGTCAACAGTAATTTGGTTATAAATCAGTACATTTGGTGCCTATACCATAAACATCGCATAATAAAATAAATGAAAATATTTTTTTAAATTTTAATTGTAAGATATACTGTATTTTGAATTATGAGCTGCCCAGAGTCGTTTGCTGAGATGGACAGTTTTAGAAATCAGATAAATAAATAACTATTACATTGTGAAAGGCCCAATACAATACAGTTTAAATTCTTCCTCACCAATAATGCCCTTTATCATCTCTGCATTCCCTCACTCCCAGTCATCTATGCCATTTGTTTTTAAAATTTGTTTCTGTGAAAAGCATTTGTTGCTACAGAATGGCATTTTGGGGGGATATTCATTGGATGAAAATGAACAAATTTGTAATAAAATTGATGTATCCTACAATGCTAGATAGTTGTCTCATTCCATTCTTAACCTCATTTTTATACCACCATAGAGTTGACCCTACCAAAATAATTCACAAAAGAAGGCTAAAAGGATAAGATCCAATTACATTATCTATTACGCAAACCCAATTCAAAATGGCTGTTGAATAAACTTAAAGTAAGCCAACAGTAAAAGTATAAAAAGAGAGCAGTCATGGGCTTTCCTAGATATGCCCATGTTTCACCAACACTCCGCAGTCTGCATTGGTTGCCGAACAATTTCCGGTCACAATTCAAAGTGTTGGTTATGACCTTTAAAGCCCTTCATGGCACTGGACCAGAATATCTCCAAGACCGCCTGCTGCCGCACTAATCCCAGCTACCGATTAGGTCTCACAGAGTGGGCCTTCTCCGGTCCCGTCAACTAAACAATGTCGGTTGGTGGGCCCCAGGGGAAGAGCCTTCTCTGTGGCGGCCCCGACCCTCTGGAATCAACTCCCCCCGGAGATTAGAACTGCCCCTACTCTCCTTGCCTTTCGTAAGCTCCTTAAGACCCACCTTTGTCGTCAGGCATGGGGGAACTGAGACATCTCCCCCGGGCATATACAATTTATGAATGGTATGTCTGTATGTATGTTTGTTTAGAAAATGGGGTTTTAAAAATATTCTTAAACTGTAATTTAGATTTGTTGTAAATTGTTTCACTTTGTTGTGAGCCGCCCTGAGTCTGCGGAGAGGGGCGGCATACAAATCTAAATAATAAATAAATAAATAAATAAATAAATAAATAAATAAATAAAAAGATCATTTTAAAAGAAAATGTAGGAGAATGAAAAAAAAACCTTCACCTAGCTGTGAAAAGAATTCAATGTAGGCAGCCAAATATGAAGAAATTATTTGTGAAACAAGTGGTAACAACATAATCGCTGCCTTTTTTACTTATTATTTAAATTTTTATTAGTACACTGAGTACACACAAAAAAACATCAAAGATAAAATGAGCAGAATGATAAAAGCAAAGCAAAATTAGTTTACCAATGTAATGTTGGCCTTTGTGTTTTGTTATGGTGATCAACAGCTCATTTTTGTCATTTTGATATGAAATACATTTTTTAAGCTCCAGTAGGATGTGGACTCCCTATCTCCCAGATAACTAAGATTTTTCAAAACTTAACTGTAGAGTATGTTTCTTTAAAAAAGTCAAATCCCCTGTCTCCCTTATTAAATGGGATTTGAACCCAGATTTATCTATTCTAAGCCTCCTAAAAGGTTTGTTATGTAGGATGAGGTGACAGAATGCTAAACATGGTTGCTTCTAACTACCAGCAAAGAGAAGACTGAAAGTACCAAATTTTGTCAACAAGGAAAACAATTGATCTCCTTGCCCAGTGGAAAAATAGCATAAAAACAATAAATAGAGGCTTACAGATGAACTCTGTCTGAAGTGCAAGCTCTGAGATTCTAAGTCTATCCTATGGAGCTCAACAAACATTTTTATTTTGGTCAAATACTAGTATAAAATGACAAAACTACAGTAGCAATGAACAAAGATGCTGATGCCTGGATGAGATTGTTATTTGGTTCAATCAGTTCAGACAATTTTAAAATTCTTCTTGGGCTTGAAAGACATGAACCAAAAGATGCTATTGGGAAGTTGAAATGCTTCATAGCAGAAGACAGAATTAGAAAGTTGAAATAACCAGGGAACCAATTTAAGCTAAGCAATAGGAGAAACATATGTTTTAAAATTGCTTTAGCATGCAGTAAAAGAACATATGTGCACGTACGCACCCCCGAAACAGTACAAGAAAAAAAAATCAGTTTTTAGACACAGTATTAAATCTTGAACTAACTAATATTGATCAGTGTTTCCATTATCTCAATAAAGAATCAAGTTCATAAACAGAAAGTGACCACAGATCATCAATCTGAGATCGTAAAACTCTGGGTAGCATTATCTTTCATCTTAATTATTATTTATTTATTTTTCCTATGTCCTATGGTTTTTGTAAGTCTGGAATTCTTCTACTAGTCTAATTCCAAAGTTTCTGACGGACACTGAAGCCAACCCAGAGTAATAATTGGACAAATTGACCTTCTCCACCATTTTATACTTGGACACTGAGGGCTAACAACCATCCTTCATGAACATTCTCTGACATGTCCCACAAAAACAATTCTACCAACACTGTACATGTAGTCTCTGATTTAAAACTATTCATTTAGTGACCGTTCAAAATTACAATGGCACTGAACAAAAGTAACTTATAACTGTTTTTCATGCTTAACGACCATCGCCGTATCCCTCTAATCACATGATTAAAATTTTTATAACGGGTGCAATGCCCCTGGGTCATGTGATCACCTTTTGTCAAACTTCTGACATGCAAAGTCAACGGAGAAGCCAGATTCACTTAACAACTATGCCTTGGGCAACTGGACTGCATATTTGTCTGTCTGTTTATATCCCACATTTATTATTATTATCTTTACAAATAAGGGGTGTGCATAAGTGCATCAGAGTGCCTTCCATCCCCTGTCCTAATGTTTCTCTTTTACTAGTATCACGTATATAAATACCGTATTATATCTCTGTATACCACCAATACGTACTTGACAAAACAAACAAATAAAAATAAATATCTTCCTCACACACACACACCGTCTGTGAGGAGGGATTAGGCTAAGCAAAAATGACTGGTCCAAAGTTACCTAGCCAGCTTGCTTTGTTTATGACCATTTGCTGTTTTCCACAGTCACATGACTACGATTTATGATGGGCTTTTTGGCCAATTTTACTTTCCAGAAAAAAAGCACACTTTGGGTACAATCAGTTCATTTAATGATCAGCCTGTGTACTTCATGACAATGGCATTAGTTTAACAACCACAGTGTTTGCTAAATGACTGCTGCAAAAGAAGGTCATAAAAAGGTCACCGTGTCATTGTAGTGACCTGATGACCACTTAATGACCAGCACAACTTACTGCCTTAATTCTGAGCTCAATTACAGTCTGTAATTAGGTCCTAAAACACTCTAAATAAAGTTATCACTTTAGATAAGATTTCCCTTCCTTTGCTCAGCATGCACCCAAAACAAAAATGGAGGTAATAGGAAATGTGTTGTTCAATTTTTTGAATTGTTATTATTGCTAGTTATTACTACTACTACTACTACTAGTAGTAGTAGTAGTTAATATTATTATTGTTGTTGTTGTTATTGTTATTATTGTTATTAACAATACAACACAGCAAAGGAGATCACTATGCTCCATTTCGTATTTCATCACCAGTTGGGTGCTTCCCAAGCACATAGGGCTGCGTGATGTAGCGGCAAATTATGTATGACAATCCTTTGCAATTGACAGATGGAGATTTTGTCAATTCCGATGGTTTTCAAATGTCCACTATTATTATTATTATTATTATTATTATTATTATTATTATTATTATTATTACTACCTGTTATTATAGTTGTTATTATTGTTGTTGTTGTTGTTATTATTGTTATTTGTTAAAAAGAAAGATGTGCTGGTGCTTAACTTGAACTGGGAGGTGTTTTTTCTCCTCTCCCTCTGGGAAATATACTCTGCACATTCTCAGAGACATTCTCTCCTAGTGCTGCTACTTTGTAGATTCCAAGTCTGAGCACCAGTTCTGAATTTCAACACAGGAAAACATTTTAGCTTGAAAAGTCATGGAAATACAATCCCGAATTAGTTGTTCCCTCTCAACCTAATCTACTTTGCAGAGTTTTGCTGTGGGTAAAGGAAGGTGAAAAAAATAATAATACAAACCCTTTCCAATAAAGACTGACATTGTTTGCCTAAAATTGGTTTAGGGCAAAGAATGTTTTAAATTATCCTTTCTGGGAAAGGCAGCGAATACATTTTAAAGGAAGTGTTTCCCAACCTTTGCCATTTCCAGGGAGGCGAACTTCAATTCCCAGAATCCTACAGACAGTCTGGCCATTGATAAGAATTTCGGGAGTTGAAGTCAACATGTCTGGAAGTCACTTATTTTAGAAAACATTCCTGCGGCCAACAAAATTAATGGATTTGAAGGGAGTCATAATCAAGGATAAGTTACAACATAATTGTATTTTGTCAATTAAAAAAATATAATAATTGTGAAGATTCCCGATAGTGACTGAGGAGTTTTGGAAGTTGTTATCCTCAAATATCTGGAGATTGACTATTTCTGTGTATATGTTATTTTTTGTGTGTGTCCGTGTGTGGTGTTGTGTTTGTGTGTGTGTGTGTGTGTGTGTGAGGGATGGAGGGAGTTACATAGGGTACTGTACACCAGGAGTCTCCAACCTTGGCAACTTTAACACTTGTGTACTTCAACTCCCAGAATTCCTCAGCCAGCTGAAGAATTCTGGGAGTTAAAGTCCACAAGTCTTAAAAGCTGCCAAGGTTGGAGAGCCCTGGTGTACACAACACCCTGTTGTGATCCCACAACAACCTTGCAAGGAGGACCAGGCTGTGCATGAATGAGAGACTGGTTCAAACTCCCCTAATGAGAGAGCATTTCAAGATTATAGATCTTCCCCAAAGGAGGCCAGCATTGTTCAACATCTTTTGGGTCAACTCTTGGAAGAAACGAGGTAGGTCCCAGCAAGTTCTGATCAGTTCTGGAGAACCGGTGGGGGAAATTTTGAGTGAATTGGAAAACCCGTAAATACCATCTCGGACTGGCCCTGCCTCCATCTATTATCTGCCTCCCGAGTCCCAGCTGATCGAGAGGAAATGTGAGTTTTGCAGTAACCTTCCCCTGGAGTGTGGAAGGAATGGGGATTTTATTCATTTATTTATTATTTATTCATTTTATTCAACTTCTATGCCGCTCAATCCTGAAGGACACAGGGCGGCTTACAACAATATGAAAAATACAAATTACAATAAAAAAGAAGTCAAATATAATTTTTTTAAATTTATAAATTTGCAGTAACCTTCTCCTGCCACCCCCACCAAACTACACCCACAGAACCAGTAGTAAAAAAAAATTAATCCCATGACTTGAACAGGATGCTGGTCACAAATAGCCATTCCTCTCATCTAGGTAAAAAAAAGTGGCTGCATAGCTAGAGGTATAACAAGCAGGAAGAGGGAGATTATGATATATAGATTATTATATAGAGCGCTGGTGAGACCACATTTGGAATACTGTGTTCAGTTCTGAAGACCTCAGCTACAAAAAGATATTGACAAAATTGAACGGGTCCAAAGACGGACTACAAGAATGGTGGAAGGTCTTAAGCATAAAACGTATCAGGAAAGACTTCATGAACTCAATCTGTATAGTCTGGAGGACAGAAGGGAAAGGGGGGACATGATCGAAACATTTAAATATGTTAAAGGGTTAAATAAGGTTCAGGAGGAAAGTGTTTTTAATAGGAAAGTGAACACAAGAACAAGGGGGCACAATCTGAAGTTAGTTGGGGGAAAGATCAAAAGCAACATGAGAAAATATTATTTTACTGAAAGAGTAGTAGGTCCTTGGAACAAACTTCCAGCAGACGTGGTTGGTAAATCCACATTAACTGAATTTAAACATGCCTGGGATAAACATATATCCATCCTAAGATAAAATACAGAAAATAGTATAAGGGAAGACTAGATGGATCATGAGGTCTTTTTCTGCCGTCAGTCTTCTATGTTTCTATGTTTTGCTCCCTTTGGATCTACAGATCCAAAGCACTGCAGGCTACTTCAGCTTAACTGCTAGCTGTAGTTCAGCAGTTCAAACCTCACCACCGGCTCAAGGTTGACTCAGCCATCCATCCTTCTGAGGTGAGTAAAATGAGGACTCCAATTATTGGGGGTAATATATGCTGATTCTGTAAACCGCTTAGAGAAGGCTGTCAAACCACTATGAAGCGGTATATAAGTCTAAGTGCTAATGCTAAATGCTACCTGGGGAATCCCTCTCTGCATCCAGCCTCACCCTTTTCGGCTCCTCAGAGCCCTTCCCACGTGTAGATCCCTTTCCCGGGCCCCCACTTCCACAAAGCCCCCGCAGCTGGCAAGTTTTGGAAAGCGGTGTCCCGGGAGACAATCATCGCTGGCCTCCTTCTGTCTGCCAAAATAGGCCGAGCGATTCTAATGGAGTTCCTGGCAGAGAAACCCGGTGCGAGAGAAGAGTTGGGGAAGGGAAAGGAGGGGGAAGCCCCCGGCAGCTGCCGCCATCGTGGCACTGAATGAAGGCCCGGCCCGCTGCCAATCGGGTAACTGCAAACCCATTAGAGGGCAAGGAGTTTGCCAAAGCGGGAAGGAGCAGGGGAGTGAGGAGGGGGGGGGAACAGGTGCCTGCCAGATTTCCCATTTCATCTTTAATTCAACAGCCACAAAGAGCAAGGGAGCAGCTGAGCGGCATTCCCTCCCACGCAACCTGGAAGCCATGGGTCTCCCACTGACAGAGGGGCCTCTTGCTCCGGGCCTTGGCTTGCCAAAGGTCGTTGCCCACAGCTGTCTGCACGCTCACGTCCACGGTTGGCAAACGGCCCCCCTAGCCTACAAATTGGGCCTCAGAAACTCCTTGCCAAGTTTCCCTGGAGAGACTACAGCCGAGGAAAGGCTGGAGAATCCTCAGAGCCCACCTCCGGCGTTCAAAACATCTCAACGCAGCATCAGAAAAGAGAGAGGGCCTTCTTCTGGGGTTACCCTTATTCTAAAAGAATTGAGATGAAAGTTTATAAAAGTTACGAAGGCGCAAGTCCGAAAAGGAAGGCATTTTCTTCCATCCTTTTTAAAGAAAGCGACAAAGTGCTATGGGTGCCCTGTTAATGGAAAGAAATCCCCTCCACAAGGAAAGTCAAGTGCTACTTGCTTCAAGAAGAGACAGAGAAAGAGGGGAGGGGAAGGGAAGGGAGAAAAGGAAAGGAAAAGAGAAGGAAAGAAGGAGAAAAGAAAGGAAAAGAAGAAAAGAAGGAGAAAGGAAAGGGAAGAGAAGGGTAGGAAAAGAAAGGAGAGAAGAAGGAAAGGAGAAAGGAAAGGAAAGAAGGAAGAAGGAATGGAAAAGAAAGGAAAAGAAAGAATCAGACAGAGAATTCCCAAAGAACTCTCTCGACACATATTAACTGCAACAGATTACTCTCTGCGCCTTTGGAATGATCTGCAAACTCCATCAATCCAAAATGAGATTGGGTTAGATTATTAGACTGTTATCTGTGACTAATCCATATATGCACCAGGCATTAGTTTTAAGTCTGGATGGACCATTGTAATTTGGACTACTGACTTTAACCCTTGCAGGGTTTAGTGGTTTGGAACCAGGCCCTTTGGAAAACCAGTTCCTCCTCTGTTGACTTAACCAAAACCAAATCAGCCATACTTGAGGGGTTCCCACAATGTAACTGAAGGCTATTAGAGGGGGGGGGGGAATTGGGAGGGGTGAGTATGGCAGCCGCTGAAAGCATAAAAAGGGAGCAGGATTTCAATAGCAAGGTGGTGGCTATGACCTAGACCAGTGATGGTGAACCTATGGCATGGATGCCACAGGTATCATGCGGAGCCATATCTGCTGGCACATGAGCTGTTGCCCTAGCTCAGCTCCAGTGTGCATGTGTGCCGGCCAGCTGATTTTTGGCTCACAGAGGCTGTGGAGCACATTTTTTGTTTCTGGAGAGCCTCCAGGAGGATGGGAAAGGGTGTTTTTACCCTCCTCCAGCTCCAAGGAAGCCTTTGGAACCTGGGGAGGGTGAAACAAGAGCCTACTGGGCCCACCAGAAGTTCGGAAACAGGCTATTTCCAGCCTCCAGAGGGCCTCTGGGGGGCAGGAGAAGCTGTTTTCACCCTCCCCAGGCATTGAATTATGGGTGTAGGCACTCTGGCATGCAAGATAGTGTGCGCCCACGCTCTTTTGGCACCAGAGGAAAAAAAGTTCGCCATCACTAACCTAGACCTTTGATGCCCCTGCAGGCACCCCTGTACCCGTAACCCTTTCCCTCCTGCCTCCTGCAGTCCTCTACCTAAATGATTTTGTTGTTGTTTTTCAGTGCAACAACATTCTTGCAAAATGGAAACACGTCTCCTCGCCCTGAATTTTAGGAGACTCTTGGGGAGCTTTCAGATTTTTGTGCTTTTCTCTTGGCTTTAATCCCATGATGTTTTTATGAGCCCAGAAGAATACCGGGCAGTATAAATATGCAGTAAATAAATAAATAAATACATAATTTCATCAAGTAGATCCTCAGAAGCCAAAGCACTCTGCCTCCACATGTCAAAGGATGGGACAAGTGATTTGCCTTCATAAATTGCTTGTAAACTCATCGGAGGCTGCCCATTGCTGGGAACCATATGCTGCCTGGGGTCCAGACACACTTCTCCTATTTTGGACAAGTTCTGGGACACTCGAGCTTCCTCTTCCACTGACTCAGAGGAGGTGGATTCAGTTGTACTGCAATAGTAACCCAACACATAGTATTATGTTGATCACATAATTAGAGCAAAGTTCCAGAGAAGCTCATAGCTCGGGAAGCAGGACTGGAAGCTATTATGCTCTTTCTGTGATAGACAGCTATGCAGCAGGCTTCACTTCTCTATCCCCAGTGGAGAAATCCCAGTTCAACTGTGTCACCAAAGGCCTTGCATCACAGGAAGGCTCCCCCTTAAATTTAAGTTCAACCAGATCCCCATAATCTTGACTTTAAGGTTGACTCAGCCTTCCATCCTTCCGAGGTGGGTAAAATGAGGAGCCAGATTGTTGGGGGCAATAAGGTGATTCTGTAAACCGCTTAGAGAGGGTGTAAAAGCACTGTGAAGTGGTATATAAGTCTAAATGCTACTGCTATTGCTATGATCTTTGCCCATTTGTTCCAATCCAAGAGAGCAAGTCTGCTTTCTCTTCTTCCAACACCACTTTGGAGAATGAAAGAGAGCAATCATTCTTCCTCTAAGTGTCCAAAGGCCCGTGCTCTTTTCTCTCTCCATGATGAGGTTGCCAGGCATACAATTAAACTCTGCATCCTGATCTCCCTCATCCTGGATTGACTCCATCACGTCAATGTTCTCCTTGTAACCTGGCACCCAAACCCAAATGTTTGCCTTCATCATCAGCATTAAAATATAAATATTCCGAACGCCCGCATCATTTACGAGGTTTAGAGGAATCACCGGCTGAAGCCAAATAATGCCTGGGTATTGTCATCGGAGTCAACTACCGTCCTGTAAGGCTTGAGTGGAAAAGCAGAATGCAGCAAAACTCCCACACGCACACAGAAATACAAATGTTCTGGAGCCTTGTGGTCACTACTTTCTCACCCAGTATCCCACCACAATAAATAAGTAATGGGCTTAAGATTGCAGTCTGTGGCTTTGGCTAAAAACAAAGCTACGAGAGAAGCAACATACGTGGCCCTGAGTATTTGATTGCCCTTATTTCTACTCTTCCCTGCAGTGATAGTTCTTAGGAACATAGAAACATAGAAGTCTGACGGCAGAAAAAGACCTCATGGTCCATCTAGTCTGCCCTTATACTATTTTCTGTATTTTATCTTAGGATGGATCTATGTTTATCCCAGGCATGTTTAAATTCAGTTACTGTGGATTTATCAGCCACGTCTGCTGGAAGTTTGTTCCGAGGATCTACTACTCTTTCAGTAAAATAATATTTTCTCATGTTGCTTTTGATCTTTCCCCCAACTAACTTCAGATTGTGTCCCCTTGTTCTTGTGTTCACTTTCCTATTAAAAACACTTCCCTCCTGGACCTTATTTAACCCTTTAACATATTTAAATGTTTCGATCATGTCCCCCCTTTTCCTTCTGTCCTCCAGACTTTTTTTGGGGTCTAATATAGGATGACCAAATAGATCCAAATGCAGAAAAATGGTTTTCAGAAGCCCAATCTACCTAACTAGAGGAAAAGGCAGAGTGAAATGCAGGAAATTTTCATGGCCAGGGCAGGAACAAACTTGCCACCAGCCTGGGGAAGAAAATCACGCTGGCCATAGATTGCATCAAGAACTAAAAGATCAGGGCTGCAAGGTTTTGGATGGCAACTAATCAAAAGCAAAGATAATTGGTGATATATCTCTGCTCCTATCAGTCCCTAATTACCCAACTGGGAACACATTGTGCAAAAACTGGAGGAGTCCATAATTTTGGGAAAAGGTGTAAGGAAAGAGAAGAGGATGACTAGCAGCAAAGGTGGATGGACTTGGCTATAGTAACAATGGCGGAAACTATTGGAAGGATTGAAGAACCAGGTTAAGAATAATTATCAATAAGAAAATCTATCTCTGTGGTTGCTAAGAGTCAGCAACAACTGTGTGGCACATATAGAAACTTAGAAACATAGAAGATTGACGGTAGAAAAAGACCTCATGGTCCATCTAGTCTGCCCTTATACTATTTCCTGTATTTTATCTTAGGATGGATATATGTTTATCCCAGGCATATTTATATTCAGCTACTGTGGATTTACCAACCACGTCTGCTGGAAGTTTGTTCGAAGCATCTACTACTCTTTCAGTCAAGTAATATTTTCTCACGTTGCTTCTGATCTTTCCCCCAACTAACCTCACATTGTGCCCCCTTGTCCTTGGGTTCACTTTCCTATTAAAAACACTTCCCTCCTGAACCTTATTTAACCCTTTAACGTATTTGATATTCTATCAAATCTTTGTTCCTATGTAGTACGGAACTCCTCAAGTTACATTGGCAATTGGGATCAGAGTTTCCATTACTAATTTATGTGGTTATAAAATATGATGTCATGTGACTGCATCGCTTAGCAATGGAAATCTTACTGTTATTAATCAAATCCAATGTTGTCAACTAAGGACCCAACCCAATCCATGTCATTCCTGGCTTGGTCCCTTCCAGCCCTGAGCCTTGACAAGGTAAGGGAGAGCTTCCTCTTTCTCCCCTCTACCTGTCTCTCTCTGTCTCCCTCCCCCCACTTCCTCAATCTCTGCTCTTGGCTGCCTTGCACTCCCCCATTTCTACTGGCCTTGTTACCCCTCTTGGCCTTGACCATGTGGCCAGAAGGGCTGTGAAAACATCTTAAGTCTGGAGGCTAGGCATAACTACCATACAATCAGCACCACCGTAACTTCCAACAATAGCTGAAGAAATTGTTGTAACTTGAGTACTACCTGTAGTTATCTGGATTTTTTTAGAGTCCAGATACAGTTATCCTGATTGCATCTGCATCAGTACTTGAATTTATAGATGAGCTTTAATAACTGTCTAAATTTAAACAAATCAATGTTTCTCCATTTTTACTTTTGTGCCTCTGCTCACAAAAGGCCCATCCTCCAATGGATCATTTTTAGACGGCTCTCTGACACATCTTGAAGCAGAAGTGGATACTGGATAGCATTACAAAGTAGTTCCAAAGCACTTCCGCTACTGAAGAACCACTGAGGCACGGTGGTTAAGCTTTTGGATTAGGATAGGGAAGACACTCAACTCCACTCTTAGCCTTGAAAGCTTACTTATTGGTTTAAATAATCACTTTCTCTCATGGTAACCTATCTCAAGGGTACGGATGTTGTAGGGAAAAATTATTCTACATTAAGTTCCTGAATTAAGCTCCTGCATTAACCTCTTGAAGGAAAGTCGAATATAAACCTAATTAATAAAATCAATAATTCAAAATTATTTTTTTACATCTTACACATCTTCATTGATTTATTGTTTTTAGCAACATTTAGATATTTTCGCCCAGCAGATGCTTTGGGGAATGAATCTCTAAATTGCTTCTTGTGAGTGTGATGAACCTTATGATTCTTGACAAATGTATCTTGTCTTTTTATGTACACTGAGAGCATATGCACCAAAGAAAAAAATTCTTTGGCCAATGAAGAATTCTATTCTATTCTATCTTATCCTGTCCTATCCTATCCTACCCTACTCTATCCTATCCTATCCTATCCTGTCCTAGAAAATTCCAAAGAGTAACTCTGGCAATCATTTTTTTAAGGAAAAAAAATCCTTCAAGAACAGAATAAATCTGAACAAATTACAACATGTGAAATTTAGTAGAAATTTTCCACTTGCGCAAGACATTCCTGGGCTGTCTTTTTGAATAAAGCTCAAAGTGGACTATTGAGAGCGGAGAGAATCACCGTGGGATAAAACAACGTTGGGGAGTTTTCAAGAACTTGAAAAGACATGATAACTTTTTGGGTGTGATGGACATGCTGTTCTCCGAGATGACATTTCAGATACCAAATGAGCTTTTATGACAATAAACATCTCAGAGAGCCAGAGAAAGTAGATGTAATCTTATGGTCATTTAGCAGCAAAAGTTACTCAGAGAAGTAGGGAAGTGTCTAAAACTTGGAAGTAATATTAGTGACTCCTTAAGAAACCACAGCCGAATTCTCACCAGCCAAAGGCCCTAAGCTGAGACAATCACTCCCATTTTGCCTCCAATCAATGTAAGCAAGGGAATGGGTAGCTTTCTCGCCTGCCTGCTGAGCTCAAGAGATTGCAAAGCCCCAAAAACCCAACTATATTGGCACTGGGCACCTCCCTCCACTGGAGAAGAGTGGGCTGCCCATGAGCTTGGCACAAGAGGATGGCACAGACGCAAAGCCTGGCATCTATACAGAAATTGGCAGATTGTGGCCATCTGTTTGCTTTTCATCTTTCCGGGGGTGGGGATGGGATGGAGGAGTAGACCTCTTGCCAATTTGAAGAGCAGGAGAATGATGTACAATAGGTGGCAATTCTCCAAAGCTGAGTTTTCCTCAACCTTAGCAACTCTGAGATGGGTGGACTTCCATTCTCACAATTTCCCAGCTAGCCATTCTGGAAGGCCAACCATTCTCGGAGTTGCCTTGGTTGAGAAGCTCTGCACCAAAGTCTTATGTATGTTGAGTTAAGGTTGACCTATGGTTTGGTTACAACAGAGTTGGAAGGGACATTGGAGGTCTTCTAGTCCAACCCCCTGTTTAGGCAGGAAACCCTACACCACTTCAGACAAACGGTTTTCCAGCATCTTCTTTAAAACTTCCAGTATTGGAGTATTCACAACTTCTGGAAACAAGTTGTTCCACAGATTAATTTTTCTAACTGTCATGAAATTTCTCCTTAGTTCTAAGTTACTTCTCTCCTTATTTAGTTTCTACCCATTGCTTCTTGTTCTACCCTCAGGTGCTTTGGAGAACAGGTTGACTCCTTCTTCTTTGTAGCAACCCCTGAGATATTGGAACACTGCTATCATGTCTCCCATGGTCCTTCTTTTCATTAAACTAGCCATGCTCGGTTCTTGCAACTGTTCTTCATTTGTTTTAGCCTCCAGTCCCCTAATTATCTTTGTTGCTCTTTTCTGCACTCTTTCTAGAGTCTCAACATCCTTTTGGCATCGTGGCGACCAAAACTGAATGCAGTACTCCAAGTGTGGCCTAACCAAGACATTATAAAGTGGTATTAACACTGTATTAAGGGGTCGGGGCATTACTCAAGACTCATTTATACCGCCAGGCATGGGGGAGTTGAGATATTCCTTCCCCCTAGGCCATTACAAGTTATGCATGGTATGTCTGTGTGTATGTTTGTTTTTATAATAAGGGTTTTTAGTTGTTTTATTATTGGATTGTCACATGCTGTTTTTATCATTGTTGTTAGCCGCCCCGAGTCTACAGAGATGGGCGGCATACAAATCCAAAAAAATATTATTATTATTATTTATTATTATTAGAAAGGTTGAGAACCACTGCTGTAGACCAACATCATTTGTGCCACCATTCATACTGTTGCGTCTGCATGAAACCATATCCCACTTCACACACTGCTTTTGTTCATTGAAGCTCTGAATCCTGTCTTTTTGAGGATCTCATTACTGCTTCTCAACCATGACGTTCTGGTGATCCCATTTTTTTCAATCCATTCACTCTTCATATATTTGATTTGCAATTTGAACCTCAAATTGTTCTTTCTAAGGAAGCCAGTCTGATGTAGTGGTTAAGGCATCAGGCTAGAAACTGGGAGACCATGAATTCTAGTCCTTATAGAGTAACAGAATTTGAAGTCATGTAGTCCAACTCTCTGCTCAAGTGAGAGAGACCCTACACCATTTCTGACAAATGGCAGTCCGGTCTCTTTTTGAAAGCCTCCCATGATGTAGCTCCCACAACTTCCGAAGGCAAGCTGTTCCATTGGTTGACTAACCTCACTGTCAGAAAATTTCTCCTTATTTCTAGGTTGACTCTCTCCTTGACCAGTGTCCATCGATTATTCCTTGTCTGGCCTTCAGGTGCCTTGGAAAATAGGTTGACCCCCCTCCTCTCTGTGGCAAGCCCTCAAATATTGGAAAAAAATGCTGTCATGTCTCTCCTGGTCCTTCTCTTCACTAGACTACCCATGTCCAGTTCCTGTAACCGTTCTTCATAGGTTTTAGTCTCCAGTCCCCTGATCATTCTGATTGCTCTTCTCTGCACTCTTTCTAGAGTCTCACCATCTTTTTTTTTTTTTGTATGGTGACCAAAACTATTCTAGGTGTGGTTTTACTAAGGTTTCATAGAATGGTATTAGCACCTCACTCGATCTTGATTGTATTCCTCACTTAATGCAACTTAGGATTGTGTTGGCTTTTTGGCTGTTGCCACACGCTGCTAGCTCATATTTAACTGGTTGTCCACCATGATTCCAAAATCCTTTTTCAAGGTGAAAATAGTAAGGTTCTACATTTACACATGAAAAACAAAATGCACAGGTTTAGTAAATGTGGTACATTGCTCAACAGTAGTAACTGTGAGAGTGATCTTGGAGTCCTAGTTGACAACCATTTAAATATGAGCCAATAGTGTGCAGCAGCTGCCAAAAAAGCCAACATAGTTCTAGGCTGCATTAACAGAGGGATGGAATCAAGATCATGTGAAGTGTTAATACCATGTTATAAGGCCTTGGTAAGGCCACACTTGGAATACTGCATTCAGTTTTGATCGCCACGAAGTAAAAATTATGTTGAGACTCTAGAAAGAGTGCAGAGAAGAGCGACAAAGATGATTAGGGGACTGGAGGCTAAAACATATGAAGAATGGTTGCAGGAACTGGGCATGGCTAGTTTAATGAAAAGAAGGGCCAGGGGAGACATGATAATAGTCTTCCAGTATCTCAGAGGTTGCCACAAAGAAGAGGGAGTCAACGCATTCTCCAAAGCACCTGAAGGTAGAACAAGAAGCAATGGGTGGAAACTAAACAAAGAGAGAAGCAACTTAGAACTAAGGAGTAATTTCCTGACAGTCAGAACGGTTGATCAGTGGAACAGCTTGCCTCCAGAAGTTGTGAATGCCCCAACACTGGAAGTTTTTAAGCAGATGTTGAATAACCATCTGTCTGAAGTGGTGAAGAGTTTCCTGCCTAAGCAGGGGGTTGGACTAGAAGACCTCCAAGGTCCCTTCCATCTCTGTTGTTGTTGTTGTTGTCGTCACTATTATTACTACCAATCACTCTCTCTCTCTCAACCCTAGGAAAGAGGCAATAGTAAGCCACTTCTCAATAGCTTTGCCAAACAAAACTGCAGAGATTTGTCTAGAGAATCTCTGAGAATCAGATATGACTGAACAGAAGGGGGTTAGGGAAGAAAGACCTTTATTCTTTATACATGACCAAATCTCATCAACACACCATCTTCATTCACTTAGCACCCCTTCGTTCTTGACCCTATGCCTTATGTCCCATAAACAGTTCTTAAATATCCTTTGCCCTCTGCTCAAGTTCTGTTTGTGTTGACAGATCCAGTTCTCACTTCCATGTAAAATCTAGGCAGGAAAACACTCTTATACAGGCTAATTTTTTTTGTTTCTCTCAATATTATTATTATTATTATTATTATTATTATTATTATTATTATTATTAATTAGATTTGTATGCCGCCCCTCTCCGTAGACTCGGGGTGGCATATATTCATTCATCCCTCATAATAGGCCTCATCGTTCCTACATTTCTCCCAACAGTTTTACATTTCAAAACATCTCTTATTTTATAAAACTCTTTAGTCAGCAGTAAAATCTACTTAGCTTCCCTACTGGTTCAGAAGCGCACGCTTTTTCACCCTCTGCGCATGCGCAGAGTGTTAAAAACAAGAAAACGGCAATGTCTGGGTGGGTGGGCGGAGTCTCATGCTGCCTCTGCTACAGGTTCTCTGAAACATTGGCGGCTGTCACTACCAGTACTCTCGAACTGGACCAAACTGTTAGCCTTTCACCCCGTGCTCTTTAATAAATATTACACCAAGGTACACACATTCATCTATTTGCCCTGTTTTTCACCATCTATGCAATGGTGGGTTCCTACCCATGTGGTATGGTGCTCTGAGCGGGCCGCCGATTGCATAATTCTGGCAGGACAGCTCTGGTCTGTCTTTGCTGCTACTTACAAACCTTTCTAGTTAAGAACTGGGTTTTCAAAGGGTTTTTTTTGCCTCTTATCAAGAACCATTTTCTACTTACAAACCTGAGCCTCTGAAACTGTAACCGGAAAAGGCAGGGAGAAGCCTCCGTGGGGCTTCTCTAGGAATCTCCTGGGAGGAAACAGGGCTGGAAAAGGTGGGGAGAAGTCTCTGTGGGGCCTCTCTAGGAATCTCCTGGGAGGAAACAGGGGCAGAAAAGGCAGGGAGAAGCCTCCGTGGGGCCTCTCTAGAAATCTCCTGGGAGGAAACAGGGTCTCCACCCTCCCTGTGGTTTCCCCAATCGCACGCATTATTCGCTTTTACATTGATTCCTATGAGGAAAAATTGCTTCTTACAAACTTTTCTACTTAAGAAACTGGTAATAGAACGAAATAGGTTCGTAAGTAGAGGGACCACTGTATAACTAATTATTATTAATTCCATTTTCTCTTTCCAGAAGGACATTGATTTTCTGATCCAAACTCCCTGCTGCATTACACAATCTTTCTAACGTTCACTGCAAATCAGTATAATTTCTCAACCAATTAGGGAATGTTCTCTGCAAAGAAAATGACACGCGGGCTCATCTCCTCAACCAACCCACCTCTAATATTACACCACAAGCATTCCTACACGTTCACCAGCAAATACGTTAAACCATGTGCTAGCTAAGCATTCTATTTACTCTCACACATGCTTTATTTACCATCACATATTCTCTTAACACATTCAGGAATTCTATCAAAACATTCCATCATTGCAAAGATTCTGCCCCCACTCCACCCTTCAAGTCAACAAAATGTTCTTTCTTGGACTCAGGTTATTTCTGAATGACCTGCGGAAGAGCCAAATCTGTTCTGCCCACATGCCGCCCAAATTTTGCTCATTGACACTTTTTGCACCTTTCCAATCGGAGTTCTCCCAAACAGATTCCTAAACAGACTTAACAAACTAATCCCCTGTAATTGTTACATTGACACTGAGCACCTAATCCTCACGCGCAGGTGTCATTTTTGCATGCGGGCTACACAGTTGTACTTTTCTATGAATGCACGCCACACAAGCCCCCCAAAAAATCAGTCCGTGGGAGTGAGGGCGTAGTCCTTGACTTACAACTGTTCCTTCGAAGTTACAACGGCAATGAAAAAAGGGACGTGAACATTTTTCACACTTACAACTATTGTAGCACACGCCTGGCCATGTGATCAAAATCCAGGTGCTTGTCAAGTGACTCATATTTATGACAGTTAAAGTGTCCTGCGCGAACTTCTGACAAGCTAAGCCAGATTCACTTAACATTGCAAGAAAGGTTGATAGAAACATAGAAACAGCTCATCTAGCATCAAGCCAGGCATGGGGGGAACTGAGATATCTCCCCGGGGTTTATATAGTTTATGTATGGTATGCTCGCGTTGTATGATTTTTAAATGATGGGTTTTAGATAATTTTTAATATTAGATTTGTTATATTGTATACTGTTATTATTATTGTTGTGAGCCGAGTCTCCGGAGAGGGGCGGCATACAAATCTAATTAATAATAATAATAATAATAATAATAATAATAATAATAATAATAATTATTATTATTATTATTATTAAGATTTATGGCAGAAAAAGACCTCATGGTCCATCTAGTCTGCCCTTATACCAGTGATAGCGAAACCTTTTTCCCTTGGGTGCCGAAAGAGCATGGGCGTGCACTATTGCACATGCGCGAGTACCCTCACCCATAATTCAATGCCTCGGGAATGCAAAAACAGCTTTTCTTGCCCACCGGAGACTCTTTGGAGGTTGGAAACAACTTGATTCCCAACTTCTGGTGGGCCGAATAGACTCGTGTTTCGCCCTCCCCAGGCTCCAAAAGCTTCCCTGGAGTCAGGAGAGGGTAAAAATATCCTCCTCGCCCCTCTGGAGGCTCTCTGGAAGCCAAAATCGCCCTCCCCGAGCCTCTGTGGGAGCCAAAAATCAGCTGGCTGGCACACACATGCACATTGGAACTGAGCTAGGGGAACAACTCATGTGCCAGCAGATATAGCTCTGTGTGCCACTCATGGCACCCATGCCATAGGTTTGCCATCACTGCTATTTCCTGTATTTTATCTTAGGATGGATATATGCTTATCCCAGGCATGTTTAAATTCGGTTACAAATAAAAGGGGACAAAACTCACTTAACAACTGTCTCACTTAGCAACAGAACCCAACATAATTGGGTTCAATTATGATTCTATCTTGAAGGCTACCTGTATATAGGTAAGATAGACAGCAAGATTATAGAGACAGATACACACACACACACACACACACACACATCTAGATCTTAAAATTTTATTGGGTTTTCTTTCACCATTGGCTGAACTGAGTAGCCCTAGCTAAATTGTAGTTTCTCAATAACTGGAGGACCATACCATATTCATCCCTAAGTTAACATGCAGGTTATCCACATTGAGTGACCACAATTGGGATTGGCCACTTGGTTATTATATGAAGCGGTCACTAAGTGAAACCACCACTGTGTTTATGATTTTATCTCAGCTTTCCTTTGCTTTACCGAGCTGTGAAGGTTGTAAACGTGAAGATTGGTCATAAAAGTTATTTTTTCATCATACAGTTACGGTTGCTGTGTGTGTATGGTTCTTTTTAGCATATTATTTCATGGTTTTATTATATTACTGATTTTCATATGTATTTTGCTTGTATTTTAGTACTGTTGTATTTATCCCACTGGTTAGCCGCTCTGAGTCCGCTTCGGAATGAGCGGCATATAAATACAATAAATAAATAAAATAAAAGTTATTAAACAAGGACAGCTTGTTGCCTATTCTTTGACTAGAGAAGATAGTGGCAAAGTGGCATGGTAACATGTTTTTTTTGCACTTGCCCGGTGCGTGGGAAGTAGAATCTTATTTTATAATCCACCTTTCTTTTTAACAGAGTACCATAAACTCAAAGTACCCGTGGTTGCCCTGTCAATCAACAATATTATCCATGCAACAATTCCGTGGAGTAGATCAGGTTAGAAACAAAACAAAAAAAGAGAATAAACTGGCCAAAGGCCACCAGGGAATTTCTTGGCCCTGTGAACATTTGGATTGAATTTTCGTGAACACAATGCCAAAGTGTCTAGTCCAGTGTTTTTCAAGCTTAGCAACTTTTAAGATGTGTGGACTTGAACTCCCAGAATTCACAAGCTAGGAAATGCTACTCTGTGCCAGGATGCTGCTGACCCCAGAATTTTTTTTTAAAAAGGACAATGGTCACTTCACCACCCAAGCTCAGCCCCCAATTTACAGGATGGGGAAGATCTGAAGAAACACCCCCCCCCCATCAAAAGGGTCCAGTTTGGGGCTCAATGGAAGGAGGCTGCTTCACGTACCCTCCTCGTCTTTCGTAAGACCCTTAAGACCCATCTATGTCACCAGGCATGGGGCAGCTAGATCGTGCCCCCTTCTTCTCTGACCATTAAATGTGTGGATGTGATTGAGTAGACTGACTGTTTTTTAACTTACTAAAGTCATATTTCCTGCAGTCAAGTTTAGAGCGGTTTACTTTAAGTTTGTATCTGTTGTGTGCTCATGTGTTGTTGTGGTTGAAGCTGAAGTAGTCGTCGACAGGAAGGACATTGTAGCAGATGATTTTACGGGCTATGCTTAGGTCGTGTTTCGGGCGACGTAGTTCTAAGCTTTCTAAACCTAGGATTGGAAGTCTAGTTGTGTAGGGTATTCTGTTGCGAGTGGAGGAGTGGAGGGCTCTTCTCGTAAAGTATCTCTGGACATTTCCCTCTGGAAAATCAATCTCCCCAGCAGTTTTCTCCCTAGCTATCTCTTCCCCATGCAAGCCGTCCAGCCGAAGGCGAGAGTCCTAGTATCTGTGGCAATTCAGCAACTTTTTGAATCACGTTTGTCCTGCCCACCCAGCCCCCAATAGCCACCCCCACCTCCTCCGTTTCCTCCCCCCACACCAACACGGATGGACATTTTCTTGCCAGAATGCTGAGCCGAGGCGAGATCCAATTTGATCGATGGCGAGAGATTGATTAGTATTACGCTGCAATGGTTTTGACTTTCAGCACTGACCTCCTATTGTGCAACTGGGAGAAACGTCCCCCCTCGCCCGCCTGCCCGTCCGCCACCATCCCCCCTCCTCCCTTCCCCCCACTGCAGTCTCAGCGTAGATCCTCTGTGCAAAATACTGAGGATGCTGGTAGAGTTGGGGGAGGACAGGGAGGGAAAAATTGGGGTGTCCGTGTGAGAATCGGATGTTCAAATTTCCCCACATTCTTTACACCGACTGTATCTGCTTGGGCTAGAGCAGGGGTGTCAAATTTGAATTCATTGTGGGCTGCATCAGGGTTTTGTTTGACCTTGGGAAAGGCAGGGTGAGTGGCGCCAGAGTGGGTTGTCACTCATGTCACAGGGCGCAGGAGGCAGCCCAAGTGTTGTGCCGGCAAGCAGCCCTCCTGGGCTCTATTTTCACCGGCAGAGGGTTGCAGGAGGCCATCGCAGCCGGAAACGGAGCGCGGGAGCCCGTTTCGCCTGGCAGAAGCACATGGGCTTGTCCCTCCTTGTTTCCAGGGTAGTGCTGTGGGTCAGATCTCAGCACCGCGCTGGCCAGATCCGGCCTTGAGTGTGACACCTTTGGGTTAGAGAGATTACTAGGATCTTGGCAGTAATGGGTTGCTATCCTATACGGGCCACACTGTGTACCCGTAGTGTAAATGGAGCTGCATGCACAGGTCAGGTGACCAACGGTGGGTGAGCGCGTCCAAGTGAGATTTGGCTCTTGCGCATGCGCAGGAAGTGAAGTCTTGCGAGAGGATGTGTGTGCGAGAGAGATTTCAGCGATTTTTAGTGATTTTTTTTTGCTTCTGCGCTTCGTGGAATTAAATAAAAATTGCCAAAATCTTCCGTAGCTGCACGAGCTCTCACAAGATTTCACTTCCTGAGTATGTGTAGAACACAAATCTTGCTCGGGCATGTGCATGCGCCTGCCAGTCACCCGGAGCTGTGTGCGCATCACACCAATAGCGGCAGTATATAGGAACCTCCGCCTGGATCTTGGGCATAGATGGTGCAGTCTTTTCCTCGTAGCAGAAGCAAGGGCTTGATTCCAAATGGAAAATAATGCACTTGGGCAAAAGGAATCCTCCATCTGAGTATTGTATTGGCAGTTCTGTGCTAGCAAAAACTTCAGAAGAGAAGGATTTAGGGGTAGTGATTTCTGACAGTCTCAAAATGGGTGAGCAGTGTGGTCAGGCTGTAGGGAAAACAAGTAGGATGCTTGGCTGCATAGCTAGAGGTATAACAAGCAGGAAGAGGGAGATTGTGATCCCGCTGTATAGAACACTAGTGAGACCACATTTGGAATACTGTGTTCAGTTCTGGAGACCTCACCTACAAAAAGATATTGACAAAATTGAACGGGTCCAAAGACGGGCTACAAGAATGGTGGAAGGTCTTAAGCATAAAACCTATGAGGAGAGACTTAATGAACTCAATCTGTATAGTCTGGAGGACAGAAGGGAATGGGGGGACGTGATCGAAACATTTAAATATGTTAAAGGATTAAATAAGGTTCAGGAGAGAAGTGTTTTTAATAGGAAAGTGAACATAGGAACAAGGGGACACAATCTGAGGTTAGTTGGGGGAAAGATCAGAAGCAACGTGAGAAAATATTATTTTACTGAAAGAGTAGTAGATCCTTGGAACAAACTTCCAGCAGACGTGGTTGGTAAATCCACAGTAACGGAATTTAAACATGCCTGGGATAAACATATATCCATCCTAAGATAAAATACAGAAAATAGTACAAGGGCAGAATAGATGGACCATGAGGTCTTTTTCTGCCGTCAGTCTTCTATGTTTCTATGACTAAATGACCTCCAGGGGTCCCATCCATGCCTTTTTTTAAAGGCAGCCCCCCTTGAGGAAAGAGTGGTGCCTGATTGAGATGCTAAGCAGCAACCACGCTTCAGTCTGGCATAGTTCTTTACGCCTGCTCCAGCAGCGTGGCCGTGTTGCGGAGGAATAGGCTAAGAGTTTTTTTTGGTTTTGTTTTTTGCTGACGCTGGAGGAAAAAAAAGGCATTATCACAAGGGAGGGGAGGGGGAGAGGCTGCGACTGCTCCAGACTGATAATGTCAGAGACAAACGGCAGCAGCATCTTAACAACGTCGAGGCTGCCAGCTCGCCTCCTTCTAACCATGGAGTGGTTTGCCTGCAGTGATAAGTGGGGGGGGGGGGGGCAGGGGGGGGAGGTTCGGTGTCCATGAGGTTCAAAACTTTTCCAGCCTCCTAATTAGAGACTCCGCTCTAATGCAAGAACCTCTTTTCCAGAATCTGAAAAGTTTATCTCCGCTGGGTGCAATGAAACCTGGTGCAGTTTTAGGCTAATAAGACAGACGTGGTTTGCTACAGCAGTGTTTCCCAACCTTGGCAACTTGAAGATATTTGGACTTCAACTCCCAGAATTCCCCTTCAATTTGCCAAGGTTGGAAACACTGTGCTATAGGGATGCTTTAACCCGTTAAAGGGTTAAATAAGGTTCAGGAGGGAAGTGTTTTTAATAGGAAAGTGAACACAAGAACAAGGGGGCACAATCTGAGGTTAGTTTGGGGGAAAGATCAGAAACAACGTGAGAAAATATAATTTTACTGAAAGAGTCGTAGATGCTTGGAACAAATTTCCAGCAGATGTGGTTGGTAAATCCACAGTAACTGAATTTAAACATGCCTGGGATAAACATATATCCATCCTAAGATAAAAAACAGGAAATATTATAAGGGCAGACCAGATGGACCATGAGGTCTTTTTCTGCCATCAATCTTCTATGTTTCTATGTTTCTATGCTCCAAACTGAAAATCTTCAGCAGCTCCAAACTCCATTTTTTAGGAAATTCCCTTCTGATGGAATTTGTTTAATTCCTCATTAGCTGGGGCTGCGGTGTTATTCCCCCCCCCCCTAAAATATTATCCTCACTCTAAATGGTCTTAATTTACTTTTAGTGGAATCAGCACATGCCCACCAATTTACTTGCCTTTAAAAAGGCATGTGATAGATTCACGGAAGATTAGGCTTCAGGGCCTGCTAGTCCTAATGGTCATGCCTTATCTCCACGGTCAGAGCCAGCAATGACTCAATGTCACCCTTTGTGGGGCGGGGGGAACGACAGCAAAAAGCAAACTCTTTTGAGTTTCAGAAAAGCACCGAGCAGAGTTTTGCAGAAGCTTGGTTGCTGCGGAGAAAAGTTTACGATATCTGCAGGGCATCCAAGGTGAAGGCTAGAGCAGATTTGACTGACAACGTGCCATCAGGTCAGTAGTGATTCTTACTGGCCATACATGATCATTGCAAACGCCTATATTTAACATTCTGCAGGAGGTGGTAATGGTAAATGCCCGTTGTCAAGGTTCCAGGTAACATCCGAACTAAATCAGAGTCCGAGTCAAAATATTCCTCAAAGTTCCAATTTATTTCCGGAGCCATCCTGGCACCTAAACAAGGAAACCTGGATCTGAGTTTCCCACTCAGTTGAAAGTTCACATCCCTTGTCCACCACCCACAAACTTGTCACGTTGCCCATCCAGTTTGTGCCAGCGTGGCAAGTCCTTCCTCCGTTTCCACCCAGGTGGAACAACCCTCCCAGGCCTGCTGGCAAAGCTGTGTTTTTAGAAACATAGAAACATAGAAGTCTGACGGCAGAAAAAGACCTCATGGTCCATCTAGTCTGCCCTTATACTATTTTCTGTATTTTATCTTAGGATGGATATATGTTTATCCCAGGCATGTTTAAATTCAGTGACTGTGGATTTACCAACCACATCTGCTGGAAGTTTGTTCCAAGGATCTACTACTCTTTCAGTAAAATAATATTTTCTCATGTTGCTTTTGATCTTTCCCCCAACTAACTTCAGATTGTGTCCCCTTGTTCTTGTGTTCACTTTCCTATTAAAAACACTTCCCTCCTCGACCTTATTTAACCCTTTAACATATTTAAATGTTTCGATCATGTCCCCCCTTTTCCTTCTGTCCTCCAGACTATACAGATTGAGTTCATGAAGTCTTTCCTGATACGTTTTATGCTTAAGACCTTCCACCATTCTTGTGGCCTGTCTTTGGACCCGTTCAATTTTGTCAATATCTTTTTGTAGGTGAGGTCTCCAGAACTGAACACAGTATTCCAAATGTGGTCTCACCAGCGCTCTATATAAGGGGATCACAATCTCCCTCTTCCTGCTTGTTATACCTCTAGTTATGCAGCCAAGCATCCTACTTGCTTTCCCTACCGCCTGACTGCACTGTTCACCCATTTTGAGACTGTCCGAAATCACTACCCCTAAATAGAAATACCCCTAAACTATAATAGAAATAAGAAGACATCTCCTGGCACTAATCAGTGGAAGAATTTGCCCCCAGAGGCTGCAAACGCTCCAACACCGGAAGTTCCAAGAAGAGACAGGATAACAATTTGTCCAAAATGGTTATTCTATTATTCTAGTCTAGTCTAGTTCAGCCCAGCCCAACCCAGCCCAGTCCACAGTGCCTTTCGGAAGGCCAGGAGAGTGGGGGCGGGGCGAATCTCCAGGGAAAGCTGGTTCCAGAGTGCCAGAGCCACCACAGAGAAGGCCCTCCTCCGTGGTCCCCCCAGCCGACATTGTTTGGCTGACAGGACCTGGAGGAGGCCGACTCTTTGAGATCAGATCAGCTTCTGGCATGTGTGAGACATTTATTTAACACATGACTTGGAGACCCAACCTTGCAGGACGAAGAGCCAATACAGCGTTAAGATCGTCCCCTGTGTTCCCCATCTCTATTAATTTATAATAATAATAATTTATTAGATTTGTATGCTGCCCCTCTCCGAAGACTCGGGGCGGCTCACAACAATAACAAAAAACAATATTATAGGGAAACAAATCTAATATTAAAAAAGAAGCATATAAAACCCTATCATATTTAAAAACCAAACAACACATACATACCAAACATAAAATATAAAATAGCCTGGGGGAAAGGTGTCTCAACTCCCCCATGCCTGGCGGTATAGGTGGGTCTTGAGTAGTTTACAAAAGACAAGGAGGGTGGGGGCAGTTCTGATCTCTGGGGGGAGTTGATTCCAGAGGGCCGGGGCTGCCACAGAGAAGGCTCTTTCCCTGGGGCCCAGCAGATGACATTGTTTAGTCGACGGGACCTGGAGAAGGCCAACTCTGTGGGACCTTATCGGTCGCTGGGATTCATGCAGTAGCAGGCGATTCCAGAGGTACTCTGGTCCAATGCCATATAAGGCTTTAAAGGTCATAACCAACACTTTGAATTGTGACCGGAAATTGATCAGCAGCCAATGCAGGCCGCGGAGTGTTGTAGAAACGTGGGCAAATCTGGGAAGCCCCACGGTGGCTCTCGCGGCCGCGTTCTGCACGATCTGAAGTTTCTGAACACTTTTCAAAGGTAGCCCCATGTAGAGAGCATTGAAGTAATCGAACCTCGAGGTGATGAGGGCATGAGCGACTGTGAGCAATGACTCCCTGTCCAAATAGGGCCGCAACTGGTGCACCAGGCGAACCTGGGCAAACGCCCCCCTCGCCACAGCCGAAAGATGATTTTCCAAAAGATATAGGATAGTGATGGCGAACCTATGGCATGGATGCCACAGGTGGCACGCAGAGCCATATCTCCTGGCACGTGAGCCGTTGCCCTATCTCAGCTCCAACGTCCATGTGTGTACCGGCCAGCTGATTTCTGGCTCGCAGAGGCTCTGCGAGGGCATTTTGGCTTCCAAGAGCCTCCGGGAGGTTGGTGGGGGGCGTTTTTACCCTCCCCCAGCTCCAAGGAAGCCTTTACAGCCTGGGGAGGGCAAAACACAAGCCTACTGGGCCCACCAGAAGTTGGAAAACAGGCCATTTCCGGCCTTCAGAGGGCCTCTTGGAGGGGTGGAGGAAGCTGTTTTTGCCCTCCCCAGACATTGAATTATGGGTGTGGGCACTCACGCATGCGTGATAGTGCGCATGCACACTCTTTCAGCAAATAAGGGAAAAAAGGTTCACCATCACTGGCATAGGATGGCCTTGAACCCCTCAAAAGAATGCTTTGTGGCTGACTCTGTCCCCTCATGAAAATCCCCCGTCCCAAGTTCCCATAAACATCTATCCCCAACTTGTGCACATTTATCCCCAACTTGTGCACCGGCTTTCCACCTGTATTTTACCAAGAAAACCATGTACAGGTAGTCCTCAACTTATGAACAGAATTTTTATTGCTAAGCAAGGCAGTTTGTTAAGTGAGTCACACACAATTTTATGATCTTTTTTTAACCATGGTTGTTAAGTGACTTGTTGCAACTGTGAAGTAAAGCAGATATTTGTTAACAAAATTTGGAAGGGATCTTGGTGGTCTTCCAATCCAACCCAGGGCTCAAGCAGGATTCCCTAAATCAGGGGTCTCCAACCTTAGCAACTTTAAGACTTGTGGACTTCAACTCCCAGAGTTCCTCAGCCAGCCATGATCCTGGCGTATCATTTACCTCAGAGGTCTTCAAACTTAGCCACTTTAAGACTTGTGGACTTCAACTCACCGAAATCCACAAGTCTTAAAGTGGCCAAGTTTGAATATCTCTGTTCTAAATATATTCATTTAGGACTTTTATGTGCCCTTTCATAGGTCTTGCCAGTTTTAAGTCTCTGTGCATCATCCCTGTGGTGTCAGCTAGGACTTTTATATGTCTATAAGGATAACAATCCCTTGGAGATCCCTGACTGGCTGGCACGACTTAAAAAGAATCAAAGGTGGTAAAAATAAAACCAGTGCACTACCACAAGCCTCTGCTACAAACAGCCACGGCATGAAAAGGATGACACGTGCATCAGGGGATCACAATGCCAGCCTTGGCCCCACTCGCTTACATCTGGCCGTTGCACACATGTACGTCGGTCACATGATTTGCACCATGATATTGCGACATATATTTAATCATTCCTCCACCCCACCCCCGCCTGTGCCTTTTCCTCTGTGGACATCCATGCTCAGCAGTCGGTCAGGGGACAGAGCAAATGTACACAACATCTATTTGAAAGAAGAGTTAGCTGATTGATTCTGCTAGGAGGTTAAAAGCGAAAAAAAAATAAAAAAAATTCCTGCTTTGAAACAGCGTATTGCAAAAGAACTTAGCCCAGAGCATCACCGCATTGTTAGCGCAAAGGCATCGGGCAAAAGAATTTGCAGCTGATTCAAAAACCTTGATTACAGAAGTGTAATTTTTTACACTCAGAGTCTGTTTCGGAGTGAGCAGCATGTAAATGCAACAAATAAATAAAAATAAACAGATAAAGAGCCCGAGAGTTCAAAGATAGTACAGGCAGTCCTCAACTTACAACAGTTTGCTTAGTGACCACTCAAAGTTACAACAGCGCTGAAAAAAGTTTGACTGATGACCATTTTTCACACTTACGATTGTTGCAAACATCCCCATGGTCATGCGATTCACATTTAGTTGCTTGACAACTGACTCGCATTTATGATGGTTAAAGTATCCGAGGGTCCTGTAATCCCCTTTTCCAACCTCCTGACAAGCAAAGTCAATGGGGGAACCAGATTAATTTAACAACTGTGTGTTACTAATTGAACATCTGCAGGGATTCACTTAACAAAAGTGACATGGAATGTTGTAAAATGGAGCAAAAGCCAGTTAACAAATTCCTCACTTAGCAACATACGTTTGGGGCTCCATTGTGGTCATGCATTGATTACCTATACAAGTAGTCCTCAACTTACAACCATTCACCTAGTGACTGTTCCAAATTTACAACAACCTTGAAAAATATAACTTGGACTTATGATCATCAGTATCTCCATCAGGTTAAAATTCAGGCACTTGGCAAGTGGCATCCTCAATAGAATAGAATAGAATTATTTTATTGGCCAAGTGTGATTGGACAGACCAGGAATTTGTCTTGGTGCATATGCTCTCAGTGTACATAAAAGAAAATATAGATTTGTCAAGAATCATGTGGAAATGAATCATCAGTTGATTCATTTAATGACTTTGTGATTCACTTAACAACTGCAGTGATTCAGTGAAAGGATTTGCTTCACATGTGGCATTTAACAATGGTTTGCCTAACTATAGTCTATGACAACATTGGCTAAATGTGCACATTCTCCTAAGCTCTCTTTTACTTATGTCTTTTACAGTACAGTGGTACCGCTACCTAAGAGCGCCTCTACTTACAAACTTTTCTAGATAAGAACCAGGTGTTCAAGATTTTTTGCCTCTTCTCAAGAACCATTTTCCACTTACAAACCTGATCCTCTGAAAGTGTAACCGGAAAAGGCAGGGAGAAGCCTCCATGGGGCCTCTCGAGGAATCTCTTGGGAGGAAACAAGGAAGGAAAAGGCGGGGAGAAGCCTCCACGGGGCCTCTCTAGGAATCTCTTGGGAGGAAACAGGGCCTCCATCTCCCTGTGTTTTCCCCAACCGCATACATTATTTGCTTTTACATTGATTCTTATGGGAAAAATTGCTTCTTCTTACAAACTTTTCTACTTAAGAACCTGGTCACGGAATGAATTAAGTTCGTAAGTAGAGGTACCACTGGTTTTTTAAAAATATATTACAGTTGCCATTACTATTCTGTATTTTATCATTTTTATTTTGACATGGCCTAACGGCTAATTAGTAAATTCTTATACACAACAGAATAAAATCAGAGCTGCTAGTTCTCTAGCTGGCACTGGCCTTCATTCTTCTCAAGAATCTAGGATGTCGTAAGGTATTGGTGTAGTGCGGACCCACAGTATGTGGCCCTTAGTAATTGACAGATGAAAATACTGTCAATGCCCAGATTTTTTTAAAGTGCCAGCCAAGGTTTTTAATATGCTACCCAATAACCACTGGGACCACCTTGGTCAGTTTATGTCATAAACAGTATGAGATGATGGACAGCCAGTTTGAGCAGTGGTTAAGACATCAAGCTAGAAATTGGGAAACCCTGAGTTCTAATTGTGCCTTTTGTTGGGCCGGTCAGCCCTAGGAAGGAGGCAATGGCAAACCTCTTCTGAAAAACCTCGTCAAGAAAACTGCAGGGACCTATGGAAGCAGTGCTCTAGAATTGGACACAATTAGATGAGGAAGAGGAGGAAGAAGAAGAGGATTAGGAGGCCGATTAGGCTCCGGGTCTCGTCGAATAAACAATGCTGTCTGGCGGGACCTAGGGGAAGAGCCTTCTCTGTGGCGGCCCTGGCCCTCTGGAATCAACTCCCCCCAGAGATCAGGACTACCCCCACTCTCCTTGCCTTTCGTAAAATTTTGAAAACTCACCTATGTTGCCAGGCATGGGGAAATTAGCACACCGCTTAGCTATTGAGGTTTATGCATGGTTTGTTTCGTTTGTATGATTGTTTTTTATAAGGGTTTTTACACTGTTTTTAAGTATTGGATTTGTATTCATTGTATTGTTTTCCTTGTGAGCCGCTCCGAGTCCTCAGAGAGGGGCGGCATACAAATCTAATAAATAATAAATAAATAATAAAAAAGGAGGTGATAAATGCCCAGATAAATTCAGAAAAGGAACATGTTGCCAAGCTGCTAAACATAAGAATTCACATTCTACAGTCAACTAAACAATACAGGTTGGCGGGCCTGCAGGGAAGGGCCTTCTCTGTGGCTGCCCCGGCCCAATGGAACCAACCACCCCCCATGTCTGTACTACTCCCACCCTATTGGCCTTCAGGAAGGCCTTAAAGACCTGGCTTTGCTTGCAGGCCTGTGGGCCATGACTGCTACATCTAGTCACTGTTGTGAGTGATTGATGTGTGTGTGTGTCTGATTGGACAGTTTGTCAAGGATTTATTAATTGCAAGTATAATGGGTTTTTTAAATTGTCAGTATAACTGTTTTTACTATTTATATTTGACTTTTTAACACTGTATTGTATTATTTATGTTGTAAGCCGCTCTGAGTCCCATGGGATTGGGCAGCATAGAAGTCAAATAATAATATAATAATAATAATAATAATAATAATAATAATAATAATAATAGCAGCAACAACAACAACAACAATAATATATTAGATTTGTATGCCGCCCCTCTCCGAGAGAGAGAGATAGATAGATGAATGAATGAATGAACCAATCAATCAATCAATCAATCAATCAGAAATCTGGCAGTACTTTTTCCAACTAAGCCAAGCTTTCTCCAAATGTTTGCTGCCATAGATCCACACAGGGATCTTCCCACAGCCTACCTTAAATAATACTAAGGAGCCACCTTAAATAATAGGAAGGAGGGAGGGGGAGAGGAAACTCAAGCACAACTCTTCTCAGCCTAGAGAAAGTGACAGCTCCTAGAAACTGTTATCAGCTGCCTATTTACTACCAATTGGAGGGATCAGGTGATTTCAAGGCTGCCTGAAGACCAACACAAGGGGGTCAAGGTCAGGAGGCAGCCTTGAAGAGAAGCAGCTTGCGAGGCCCCAACAAGTCAATGACCTCCCAGATTCTGTATAAAAATAAAGCAGGAAAGAAACGCATTTTCCTCCTTCCCTTCCCTTAAAAGTTATCGCTCCTCTCCTTGTATAGCTCTTGTGTGAGTTCATGGAGGAGCGAGAAGAGGAAATCCTGTGGTCTTTTTCATTCTGTCCTCCAAAGGCTGCAGAGAATTGTGAAATGTCATTTTAAGAGAAAGCAGGGCAGAAAAGCGGTATTGCAAGCAACCACAAGGTCAAGTATTCCCAACCTTGGGCTCCCCAGATAGGCTGGATAGCAAACGCCCATCAGTCTCAGCTAGCATTTTGGTTGGCAGGAGAAAATTAGGAATGCTGGATTGACTCGGCTGGAATTAACTGGATGAAGCAGTTTTTATACTTTTGGTGCCTTAGATCAGTGTTTCCCAACCTTGGCAACTTGAAGATATTTGGACTTCAACTCCCAGAATTCCCCAACCAGTGAATGCTGGCTGGGGAATTCTGGAAATTGAAGTCCAGATATCTTCAAGTTGCCCAGGTTGGGAAACACTGCCTTAGATAATGTAATGCAAGACTATTCATTCTTTCACCCCACCCCTGTCCTATTGTCTCTCCTATATTCCATATATCTTCTCTTCTATCCCTATATCTTTCTTCTATTCTCTCATTGATTATTTTATCCTATACTCTCTCTTGTATTCTTTCTCTAATTCTATTTCCTCGAAGGTGTCCTCTATTACCTTCATTGTGTATTATTGTGTATTGGACTAACTAACTAACTAACTAACTAACTAACTAACTAACTAACTAACTCAATCAATCAATCAATCAATCAATCGGATGGTCTAGTTTTGGTCGCCGTGATACAGAAAAGACATTAAAATTCTAGAACAGTGATGGCGAATTTTTTTTTGCTTGGGTGCCAAAAGACTGAGCATGTAAACAACCTCATTAAGGGTTGAAATGTTGATTTGCTTCATGCAACAGAACAGAACAGAAAGAACAGAATAGAATAATAGAGTTGGAAGGGACCTTGGAGGTCTTCTAGTTCAAACTCCTGTTTAGGCAGGAAACTCTACATCACTTCAGACAGATGGTTATCCAACATCTTCTTAAAAACTTCCAGTGTTGGAGCATTCACAACTTCTGGAGGCAAGCTGTTCCACGGATTAATTGTTCTAACTGTCAGGGAATCTCTCCTTAGTTCTAAGTTGCTTCTCTCCTTGTTTATAATAACAATAATAACAACAACAGAGTTGGAAGGGACCTTGGAGGTCTTCTAGTCCAACCCTCTGCTCGAGCAGGAGACCCTATACTACTTCAGACAGATGATTATCCAACATCTTCTTTAAAACGTCAAGTGTTGGAACATTCACAACTTCTGGAGGCAAGCTGTTCCACGGATTAATTGTTCTAACTGTCAGAAAAGTTCTCCTTAGTTCTAAGTTACTTCTCTCCTGGTTTAGTTTCCACCCACTACTTCTTGTTCTATCATCAGGTGCTTTGGAGAATAGCTTGACTCCCTCTTCTTTGTGGCAGCCCCTGAAATATTGGAACACTGCTATTATGTCTCCTCTGGTCCTTCTTTTCATTAAACTAGACATGTCCAGTTCCTGCAGCTTCATACATTTTAGCCTCCAGTCCCCTAATCATCTTTGTTGCTCTTCCCTGCACTCTTTCCAGAGTCTCAACATCCATTTTTGCATTGTAGACTTGGAAGGGACCTTAAAAGTCTTCGAATCCAACCTCCTGTTATGTCAATAAGCAAGGCAGAAAAGTTTTTGATGAATGCAAATGCAAAGTCCTAATTTCTATAGGCACCACTGTGAAATGTGACCAAGCATCCTTTCTTTTATACCGATTTGCAAATTCTAAAGTAAACGCTTGTCTTTATTTTGAAGGCTTTAATGAACTTGGGGCAGCCTGCTTATAAAACCTTAGATTTGCACTACTTAGATGTTTTTTAACAAGAAACCTTGGTTTTAATTCAGTT
The DNA here is from genome assembly GCF_031021105.1 of Erythrolamprus reginae. Classification (NCBI taxonomy): domain Eukaryota; kingdom Metazoa; phylum Chordata; class Lepidosauria; order Squamata; family Dipsadidae; genus Erythrolamprus; species Erythrolamprus reginae. The sequence continues at coordinate 23,190,713 of NC_091950.1, forward strand.
TTGGCCTTGATGAGTCTCATGAAGCCAATTTGCATAAGGGCAACTGAAAGGGATTTGATTCCTGACATAAATCCAGTAGCTTTCAAATATTCTTACCTTTAGAGACCCAATCCCACAATTAATTAATTATCCACTGCTACAAAACTAATCTCAGCCTAAAGGATTGTACAGGACCATTCTCCTATGAAAGTAACCAGGTATGTTCAGTTTTTACAAGTATCCAAAATACTCCGTAATGCATACAAACCACAGCACTGAAGTTGCATGTTGAATTATATCCTCTCCCAAAATATCCCAGAAACTATATAGACCCCAAGTACAGTGCTACAAAAAAAAAGGGATATTCGCCCAGACAGAAAAGTCTTCACTGTCTAAGGCCTTTTAACAATAGCCTTTGATTTACAACCACAATTGGGAGCAGAATTTCTGTTGCTAAACAAGGTGGTTATTAAATGAGTCATGTCTGATTTTACAACCTTTTTGGCCCACTTATTAAGCAAATCATGGCAATGAAGCGAGCAGCGGTGGGCTACGAGCCAGAATGCTAAATTGCCCTCGCTGCAGCGGCTCGTAAATTCTTGCGGGGCAAGCACGATTTTGCTGCTGCACCTGTGGAGGCAGCAAAATCGCGCACGGAGCCACAGGTGCACCCTTATTTCGGCATGTGCGGAAGGAAAAATCCTCTCCGAAACATGGGCGCATCTATGGCTTCGTGGGCGATTTGGCTGCCTCCACAGGAGCAGGAGCAGAATCGCGCTGGCCCCGCAAGAACTTACGAGCTGCGGCGGCGAGTGCAATTTAGCGTTCCGGCTCCTAGCCCCCCACTGGAAGCAAGTCATATGGTTGTTATGTGAAATTGGTCCCTCCCCAAATGACTGCTTGTCAGAACCTGGGAAGGTCACAAATGGTTGTAAGTCAAGGACTATCTGTAGAAGGCCATCGAGAGGATAGAAAGCAAAGAACCGCTACTATATTTCATACATAGTACCTGTAAGTAAGAGAGACAACCACTAAATATGACAGTTTGTTATGTCTTAAGCCCTGTTGTGGCTCAATTGCCATTGTCTTCCTTGCTGGCTTAAACCACTGAACCTCCTGTGGGCGCGCAGGGACTCATGACCGATGACTCGTTTGATCCCTCCATCAGTCTCCCACAATATCATAGCTAAGGACTCCCGCAATATCATAGCTAAGGACTCCTTGAATGAGCCCAATCTTAGGTGACAACCAGCTTGGAAGCCTACCTCTCTCGCGGACGAAATATGCCAGGTAGAGGTCAAGCTCCTTGACCGAGACACTGATGTGGTGTGGCTGGACACAGAGGATAGGGTTGGTGCACTGGGTGGACTTGACAAGGCGTTCCCCGTCGGTGCTCTCCAGCGGGATCCCTTTGAAGAGGATCACCATGACGAGGTCGAGGCGCCAGACTTTGTCGGCCTGGCGGAGACAGTCGATTCGGCGCATTTTGCCCTTCTGATCGGGGTTGGAGAGGACGCAGCACGCGGGCTTCTTCCCCGTGATGGAGAGCACAAAGTCCTCCCGGTACTCGGGGCGGATGTCCTTGCGCAGCTTGGCCAGCAAGCGCGAAGCCCACTTCTGTTTCACTTCCGGCTTCTCGTTGAGCAGCTCGTCTTTGACGGCCCGCTCCTCGTCTTTCGTCATCCGTTTCTCGTGTTTCTTGAAGTACTTGCGCTTCCGGGCCTGGAGGTTGAACCAGGTATAGGCGAAGGCCCGGACATGAGGGAGGAGGGCCTCAATGAAAGGATGGAATTCATCCTGAAGAGATTGAGAGAAAAAGAAAAAAAGAGTGGTCAGGCATAAGCTGTGCTTGGAAACATTGCTCTGCTCCTCTCAAGCTAACAAAAAGGGTGCGTGTTGGATTGCCAGGATCATAGAAACCTGCCTGATTTTTAGAAACAGACACCTGAAGCCCTGCTCTTCATTTTGTTGCCTTACAGATAGTCCTCGACTTGCGACTGGTCTTTTAACAACTGTTTGAAATGCTAACAACATATTATGGGGTATTTATGGACTTTCTAACAAACCTATTATGGGGCATTGGACTTTTTTCTCCCCTGATTTATTCCATTTTCCCCCCCGAATTCCCTGATAATTCCCTGATATTTCCCGCGCCGCCGATTTCCCTGATAATTCCCTGATTTCCCTGTTTTCTAGGTTTGCTGGACACCCTGCTTTCCTTCACGGAATTCAGCATTTGAAAACTCTGTGTTTCATACAAGCGCAGAGGACAAATTGCTCTGGTTTCTTTTAAGGAAAATCTGCCTCAGGAGGCCCCACAGTTGAACAGATACAGCCTGTCAGCCATTTCTCCAACTTGAGCAGAGATCTTGTCTGTCACCTATAATACCCTGAGGAGTCGACAGGTCATGGATCCCATTTGCAGGAACAAAGATAGCCATGCTTGGACACACCAGGTTATCTCTGTCCTAAGAGAAGAGAGGAAGCCATGGACCATATTCAGAACTACCAGCAAAAATTTCAAGCTAACTATAAGTAGATCTAGACACGGGTCTCCAACCTTGGCAGTTTTGAGGCCTGTGGACTTCAACTCCCAGAATTCCCAGCGGGCTGAGAGGATTCTGAGAGTTGAGGTCCTCAGGTCTCCAGGTTCTCAAGGTTGAACACCAGATCTAGAAGAAGGACAATGCCCCGGTCCTGATCTCCACAAGGATGAAACCAGTGAAAGACTCCCCGTCGCCAGCGCTATCAGTGCGCTCCTGGTGACTGGCGGAAGTGCATGTGTGTCTGGTGTGCGCAGGAAGCAAAATCTCACGTGACAATGCTTGCGCATGAGAGATTTCACCGGGTTTTGGTGATTTCTTTGCTTCGACAAAGCAAAAAAACGCCAAAAACCAGCGAATTGCTTTTTATTTGTTTGTTTGTTTATTAAACTTCTAGGTCGCCCTTCTCAACCAACTCAGGGCAGCATACAGCGCAATAAATACAATATGATACAATGTGTAGAAATCTAATTATTTTTTAAAAATGCTATCAAAATAAGAAAATTTCTAAAAAAAACCCATCTATCCCGACACAGCCGTACACATTCATCCAATCCAATCACTCACAGCATCAGCTGGGGCCAATCTCACTCCTCATGGCCCCTATGCCTATCAGCAGAGATAGGTCTTCAAAAGCTTTGCGAAATACCAAGAGGCGGGACGGTAGATATCTCTGAATGGAGTTTGTTCCAAAGGGCTGGGGCTGCCACAGAAAAGGCTCTTCTCCTAGGTCCTGCCAGATGACATTGTCTGGTCCGACGGGACCTTGAGAAGGCTGACTCTGTGGGACCTGGGATACATGAGGCAGAAGATAGTCCTGGTCGCTGGGATACATGAGGCACAAGATAATCCTCGTATGTGCAGAAGCCAAATAACACGCGCATACAGGATGCGGAGATTCGTGCGCATCTCCATTTTTCCAACTGGAACTGCATACCGGAGCGTTCATGCAGCCGCCTCACTATTGGCTGAAGCCCTGGAAGATTTAAGATTAAGTTTTAATTGGATTTGTATGCCTCTCCTCTCCGAGGACTCGGGGCGGCTCACAGCATGTACAAGAAACAGAAAACAGTAATGAAAATCCAGTTAATAATACATTAAAACAATCTTTAAAAATCCTAATTAAAAAACTATCAATACCATTCATTTGACAATCATAATAAAAACATTCATTTGTCGGGGGGGGGGAAGATATAAAACCCCCAGATGAGTTTTAAAACTCTTTCCGAAGGCGAGGAGGGTGGGGGGCAGTGTGAATCTCCGGGAGGAGTTGATTCCAGAGGGCCGGGGCCCCCACAGAGAAGGCTCTTTCCCTAGGTCCCGCCAGCCAACATTGTCTGGTCGACGGGACCCTAAGGAGACCAACTGTGTGGGACCTCCCCGGACGCTGGGATTCATGTGGCAGAAGGCGGTCTCAGAGATAATCTGGTCCTATGCCATGTAAGGCTTTATAGATCATAACTAACACTTTGAATTGTGTCTGGAAACAGATTGGTAGCTAATACAATCCGCGGAGTGATGACGAGATATGGGCATAGAAACGTAGAAGACTGACGGCAGAAAAAGACCTCATGGTCCATCTAGTTTGCCCGTATACTATTTTTTGTATTTTGTCTTAGGATGGATCTATGTTTATCCCAGGCATGTTTAAATTCAGTTACTGTGGATTTACCAACCACGTCTGCTGGAAGTTTGTTCCAAGGATCTACTACTCTTTCAGTAAAATAATATTTTCTCATGTTGCTTTTGATCTTATCTATCTATCTATCTATCTATCTATCTATCTATCTATCTATCTATCTATCTATCTATCTATCTATCTATCTATCCCCCAACTAACTTCAGATTGTGTCCCCTTCTTCTTGTGTTCACTTTCCTATTAAACACACTTCCCTTCTGAACCTTATTTAACCCTTTGACATATTTAAATGTTTCGATCATGTCCCCCCTTTTCCTTCTGTCCTCCAGACTATACAGATTGAGTTCATTAAGTCTTTCCTGATACGTTTTATGCTTAAGACCTTCCACCATTCTTGTAGCCCGTCTTTGGACCCGTTCAATTTTGTCAATATCTTTTTGTAGGTGAGGTCTCCAGAACTGAACACAGTATTCCAAATGTGGTCTCACCAGCGCTCTATATAGTGGGATCACAATCTCCCTCTTCCTGCTTGTTATACCTCTAGCTATTCAGCCAAGTATCCTGCTTGCTTTCCCTACCGCCTGACCACACTTGCTCACCCATTTTGAGACTGTCAGAAATCACTACCCCTAAATCTTTCTCTTCTGAAGTTTTTGCTAACACAGAACTGCCAATACAATACTCAGATTGAGGATTCCTTTTCCCCAAGTGCATTATTTTCCATTTGGAAACATTAAACTGCATGTCTTGGAAAGCCCAAAACCGCTCTCGCAGCTGCATTTTGGACAAGCTGAAGTTTCCGAACACTTTTCAAAGGTAGTGTAGAGATGGATTCTCCTCCCGCCTTTGGCTTCAGCCAAGCTTTTTTGGCCGTTGTCCCACGTGCTTTGCTTCAGCTGAAGAAACAGAGATTTCCCCAGCGAGCCTTCCAACCCCAAGGAGAGAGGACAGTTAAGAGTTTCCTTTCAGGAAAAGGGAAAGGAAACGAAACAGGCTGCCCACAAATGGAGCTGAAAAGACAAACAAGAAGGACACTCTTATCCAGAAAAGTGATTTCAGGGGAAAGCCATGAGAGGAAAGGGAAACCCATCATGCTGGGCACAGGGGCATTCACACACACACACACACACACACACACACACACACAAATGAGAAAGGCAGCCTCATGGGGTGAAAGTTCACTTTCAAGATGGCTGCCAGATTGATGGCAGATTACCTCAGATTCCCCTCAGCTTTTTGCTCTCCATCCATACAGCTTTTTGGTTATCACATGGACCTATTTATTATCATTGCATTCCTTTGTTGTTATTTACTTATAAAATTTATTTGCTGCCCATTTTGTATCCTATCAACAATTATTTTATCCTTTATTTTATACTGTTCCGTTATTTTACTTCTGTTTACGCATCTTTTCTATTTTTCTTCCTTTGTATTATTGGAAGCTGTCTAGAACAGCCCTATGGCGAGTGGGTGGCAAATAAATTTAACAAAGAAACAAACAAATAATAATAATAAGAGGAGGAGGGGAAGGGGGAGAAAGAAGAGGAGGAAGAGGAAGAGGAAAAAGAAGAGGAGGAAGAGGAAGAAGGGAAAGAGGAGCAGGAGCAGGAGAGAAGACAGAGATACTACATCTCTTCTAAACACACGACACCACACTCAGGCAGGTCACCTTAAACACAACCTAAGCATAGCCCATAAAATCATCTGCTACAACGTCCTTCCTGTCAATGACTACTTCAGCTTCAACCACAACAACACACGAGCACACAAACTTAAAGTAAACTGCACCAAACTCGACTGCAGGAAATAGGACTTTAGTAACCGAGTCGTTGATGCATGGAACTCGCTACCTGACTCTGTAGTATCATCACCTAACCCCCAAAACCTACCTACTTACTTACTTACTTACTTACTTACTTTGTTTGTTTATTTATTTTGTACAATACACAATGAGGGTTTTAGTGGGTATATATCTATGTACACATAGTAAAATACATGATGAAGGTTATAGAGGAGATACTCATAGTAAAATATATCTAAGAAATAATAGAAAAGAAGGTATAGTAATAGAACATATCAATGAAAGAATAGAAGAAGAGATATAGGAATAGAAGAAAGGAATAGGAGATATAGGAGAGCAATAGGACAGGGGACGGAAGGCATTCTAGTGCACTTGTACTCGCCCCTTACTGACCTCTTAGGAATCTGGATAGGTCAACCATAGATAATCTAAGGGTAAATTGTTGGGGTTTGGGGATGACACTATGGAGTCCGGTAATGAATTCCATGCTTCGACAACTCGGTTACTGAAGTCATATTTTTTATAGTCAAGTTTGGAGCGGTTAATATTAAGTTTAAATCTGTTGTGTGCTCTTGTGTTGTTGTGGTTGAAGCTGAAGTAGTCGCCGACAGGCAGGACGTTGCAGCATATGATCTTGTGGGCAATACTTAGATCTTGTTTAGATCCTTAGACTATCCACTGTTGACCTCTCCCGATTTCTAAGAGGTCAGTAAGGGGCGTGCATAAGTGCACCAGCGTGCCTTCCGTCCCTTGTCCTAATGTTTCTCTCTTGTATATAAACATTGCTTTATCTTTGTATACCAATATGTACTTGTCAAAACAAACAAACAAATAAATAAATTCTGAAGAAGCCTAACCTAACCTAACCTCTTTTTGAGGTTTCTGCACACGAACATATGATCAAAAAAATTAATGGCATCAGAAGAAAACTTGTCAGGGGGGACGTTCCTGCTGCCGTTACTTAAAATCTGCTTCTCCGTTTGAACTCTTGAAGGCTTTCCACCAACAGCCAGCATTACCACTCCACCCCAGTGCCAAAATGATTTGGCCTCTGCAAAGAGTTACTTGGCACGGCTGACTTCCTCATGCAGCTGGAGATAGCAATCAAAGATCAACATGACCCTGCTTTCCGCATAAAATCTACCGCTCATTTAAGTTGTGCAACATCAATTGCACACAAACTGGCAGAGGCAGAGCTACCATGAATTTAAAAAAAAAATCCATCCTGAGATAGAAATGTAAGAAAACCTCCCTCCCCTCCAGGCTTCATTGTTTCATGGATAATATTAATACAACAAAGGTTGAGAAGAAATGTTTTATTAAAAAATATTTTACTCTCTGGATGCGTGTTTTCCAAATTTAACAACTTTAAGGTGTACGGACTTCAACTCCCAAAGTTCGCTAGCCACCACGAGCATTCCGGGGGTTGAAGTCCACACAAGTTATAGTTGTCCAGTTTAAAAACACTGTTTTATTTATTTATTTATTTATTTGATTTGTATGCTGCCCCTCTCTGCAGACTCGGGGCGGCTAACAACAACAGTAAAACAGTATATAACAAAATCCAATACTAAAAAACAGTTAAAAACCCATTATATAAAAACCAATCATACATACAAACATACCATGCATAAAATTGTGAAGTCCTAGGGGGAAAGAGTATCTCAGTTCCCCCATGCCTAGCGGCAGAGGTGGGTTTTAAGCAGCTTCAGAAAGGCAAGGAGGGTGGGGGCAATTCTAATCTCTGGGGGGAGTTGGTTCCAGAGGGCCGGGGCCGCCACAGAGAAGGCTCTTCCTCTGGGTCCCGCCAAGCGACATTGTTTGGTTGACGGGACCCGGAGAAGACCCACTCTGTGGGATCTAACTGGTCGCTGGGATTCATGCAGCAGAAGGTTTAGTTAGAAATGCCAAGGCATGGACTGAATGAGGTCCCAAAGGATCCTGAGATTACACCACTGAATTTTGGCTGCAAAGTGGCCAAATCATAGCACCATATTTTGCTTTTCAAAAATTAAAGGTGGGCAGAGAATATATCTAGGAGTCTTCCACTGCAAACCTTACAACCATTTTTTAAAAAACCCATTCCCTGAAAATTGGAGGCCAAAATTCTTCCGCTTGAAGGTTTCCTTCTGCCTTCCAAAATTTGGGAAGCCGAGTTAGTTACAACCACCAGCCCCTCAAATGTTTTCCATTGCTGACTTATTCCAATTTTAAAATATTAATGTAACCACACTAACCAAAATTGAATTTTGCAAAAAGGCTGGATTAAATAAATTAAATGGAACATGAATTTTTCATTTCCAGTAATCTCTGGCTAGGTCTTTGAAATGGCAGGAAAGAGCTGATAGACTCATCTCGCAATTCCTGCAACAGACAACATAATTCTGAATCCCCAGATGTGTGGTATGTTGTGCGCAAATGTAGGTAATGTAGGTTGTTGAGCAATTCAAAAAAGATCTTTTTAAGAAGGAAACCCTGAAAGAATAAAGCACACAGCAATCCAGTGTTTCTCAAATACAGCCACTTTAAGATGTATGGACTTCAATTCCAGAACTGAATTCTGGGAATCGTTAAGTTGCCAACTTTGAGAAATATTGATTAACCAAAAGCAATCAAAATGTTTAGTAGCTTCTCCTTACTGAGATTTTAACAGTGGAATAACATAATGTTTTCAATCCCTATTGGTTTGTATAAAAGGCTAATCTGGAGGAATTTGTTATTCCCCACAATTTAAGTGCACCACTAATTGCAATGTATCTCTATTTACAGGTGAGACTCGAAAAATCCGAATATTGTGCAAAAGGTCTTTTATTTCAGTAAGGAAGGAAACGAGAAGTGCTCCAAAATCTCCCAGTAGACAATAGATAATACCGTGTTTCCCTGAAAATAAGACAGCATCTTATATTAATTTTTGCTCCCAAAGATGTGCTATGTCTTATTTTCAGGGGATGTCTTATTTGTTTTCAATGAATTGTATCCTATATCTTGCTGCAGCAAAAATGCATCCAAACACGCAGCCGCGTGTTGGATGCATGTTGGATGTGTTTTAAATCAGATTGATGCAGCATTTCAGGATGCAATTTATGGACAGCAATGTTATATATGTTCTGTTCGGGAATGCTGCGAAACGAAACCTCTCCTATGTCTTATTTTCGGGGTGTCTTATTTTCGGGGGAAACGGTATTACGCATATAATATTCTAATTTTCTGAGATGGGGGATTCGGGGTTTTCATGAGCTGTACCCAGGGGTGGGCTACTGCCCGGATGGCGGGGATGGGGATGACGCAATGCGATAGTGAAAATGGAGCTCCACCCCAGAGCACCCAATTTGCTCTGAAAGATATTGAAAGAAAATGCAGGGCGTCCTGCATAAGCCACACCCACAGTGTGGTAGTAAAATTTTTGGTAGCCCTTCGCAATTATGACAAGTCACAGCTGGAACTATCTTGCCTTGCATGTAATGACTCGCTCTCATATATTACGTTTCACCCTTTAAGTTGCATTACTGAAATAAAATCAGTCATTATTCACTTAACAGCTGCCTTGCTTTGCAACATAAATTTAGGCCTCCAATTGTGAACATAAGTTGAGGACTACCTATATAATAATAATAATAATAATAATAATAATAATAATAATAATAATAATAATTTTTTTAAAAAAAGTGCAGACTCTGTAAAGAAACAGATGAAATAATCGATCACATACTTAGCTGCTGCAAAAAGATTGCACAGACTGACTACAAGCATAGACATGATGCTGTGGCACAGATGATCCACTGGAACTTGTGCTGGAACTACCATTTACCAGTGGCAAAGAACTGGTGGGACCATAACCCCGAAAAAGTGGTCGAAAATGAGCAAGCAAAACTGCTGTGGGACTTCCGACTTCAGACTGACCGAATTCTGAAGCATAACACGCCAGACATTGTGATCGTGGAGAAAAAGAAAGTATGGATCATTGACATCGCAATCCCAGGGGACAGCAGAATTGAGGAGAAGCAGCTAGAGTAATTAGTGAAATACGAAGATCTAAAAATTGAACTGCAACGACTCTGGCATAAGCCCGTGAAAGTGGTCCCAGTGGTACTTGGCACGCTGGGCGCAGTGCCAAAGGATCTCAGCGGACATTTGAAAACCATCGGAATTGACAAAATCTCCATCTGTCAATTGCAAAAGGCCGCTTTACTGGGATCGGCAAACATAATTCGCCGCTATATCACGCAGTCCTAGGTGCTTGGGAAGCGCCCGACTGGTGATGAAATACGAAATCGAGCACAGTGATCTTGTTTGCTGTGTTGCACTGACATAATAATAATAATAATAATAATTTATTAGATTCGTATGCCGCCCCTCTCCGAAGACTCGGGGCGGCTCACAACATAGCAATAATACAATGCATTACAAATCTAATAATAAAATTTTAAAAGTCAATTAAAAAACGTTAATATAACATAATCAGTGACATAAAATTCCCAACTACACAATCGTACACATTCAACCCAGTTAATCATGCAACAGAGGCCATATATCAAATGAGTATTTTAAAACACAATAAGAACTCTTGATATAATCTTCCAAAGAGATGCATTAAAATTATTTTTTGTATGCTGATTGCCAATGGGGTCCATCATGCAGGTAAAGCAACCTATCTGAGAAAAATGAGGGATTTCACAGCATCCCAAAGCCCAAACATGTATTATGCTATCAGCTTTCACAAACTACCCCCAATGCATTAACCAAGAGGGCACAAGACATTTGTTATTTTTGCTCAGTTACCTCTCTGAAAATGCTACCAAAAATAATCTTGATGCATTCGGACCAATGATTGCATCAATGTGTTTTTCTGCTGAATGTTTTATCAATGCCCATTATTTATTTACTTTCTATAGCTATATACGGCTGCCTGAAAGCAATTTCTGGGCAGTTCGCAATGCCAAAATAAAAGCATACGATTAAAAACATGATTTTCAAGATATTACACGCAGTGAATGTAGTACAAAGGGCCTGTGAAAAATAACTGATAGAAGCCTGAAATTTTTTGACTGTGTTCACACGTAGTACTAACTAAGCCAATGGTCTGGTTGGCTGTGGCTTAATATATGTTATGTCCTGGGCAGAAATTTTAATTCTCACTTTCCAGAGAACCAAAGGATGCAAATGGCTCCAAAACAGGTAGCATTTCTCTATCTTCAGCTATCTCCAAAAGCTAACAGGTTCAGGAAGATTACGCCTGGATGGGAGATTATACCAGTGTTATAAACTATGCTGAAAAGATGGGGGTTTTTTTAGAATAGAATAGAATAGAATAGAATTTTTATTGGCCAAGTGTGATTGGACACACAAGGAATTTGTCTTGGTGCATATGCTCTCAACGTACATAAAATAAAATATACATTTGTCAAGAATCATGTGATACAACACTTAATGATTGTCATAGGGGTCAAATAAGCAATGAAGAAGCAATATTAATAAAAATCTTAGTATATACGCAACAAGTTACAGTCATAATGAATAAATAATAAATAAATATAAATATAAATAAATAAATAAATATAAATATAAATAAATAAATATAAATATAAATAAATAAAGTGTGAATTACTACTGCATTATCATCAACAAAGCTGCATGGAAGTGTCCATAAAATCCCCAATGTGTCACCAAGGGTGGCTTTCACTTTGAGCTATCGTAGTTTTAATTTTTTTTAAAGGATATTTTTCTTGCAGATTTATTTGGGGCAAAAACAAAAACAAAAAAACCCAAATCCCACCGTTAGAAAACATTTGGTAGCTAACCATGGAGCAATGCAGAATCTCCAATGCACCAGTTTGAATGGTTCCATGTGAGGTAGATCAGGGGTGTCAAACTCAGATGCCAGATGCGGCCTGCATGGCCAGATGCGGTCTGGCTCACAGCGTTGCCGCTGCTAGCCAAACTGGGCTCCCGACTTCTGTTTTCGGTTGCGACAGCTTTCTGCAACCCTCGGCCAGTGAAAACCAGTCCCCCCGGAGCTCCATTTTCACTGGCAGAGGGTTGCAGGAAGGTTTCGCATCTGTTTATCAGAGTTTGGGAGCCCGTTTTTAGAACACTTGGGCTCCCACAGGCACTCCCGACATGAGTGACATCAAGCAGGCCACACCCACTCGGGCCACACCCACCTCTGGCCACACCCACTCTGCCCCCGCCCCTCCCGGCGAAGTCAAACACAACCCTGATGTGGCCCTCGATGAAATTGAATTTGACACCCCTGAACTAGATCCATTTAGCAGATAGGAGAACAAATGGAAATTACCTCCATAAATGTCACCATTTAGTCTGTTTCTCTTCTTGAGGTTACATTGGATAATCAAACCATCCTGTCTAATCAGCACAAATTCCCAGTTTGGGCATGTCATGTTGCTTGCTAAAATAGATTTCATTTTACTCAGTGATACAGGCTTTATTTGAATTTAAAATAATGATCGTATTTCAGATACGTCGCCAAGAAAGAATCTCATAAAAACACTGTATGGATTCCGAATGGCTACAGCACGCAGCTGCGTAAGCTGTTATGCGGGTACCCAGATACGCCCATGTCACTCCATCACTCCGTGAGCTGCACTGGCTTCCGATCAGTCTCCGAACGCAATTTAAGGCATTGGTTATTACCTATAAAGCCCTACATGGCTTAGGATGAGATTATTTACGGGACCATCTTCTGCCTGTGACCAATTAGATCTCACGCCATTCCCAGCGACCGATTAGATCACACAGTTGGCCTTCTCCAGTCCTGTCAGCCAAGCAGTTGGCGGGACTGCGGGGAAGGGCCTTCTCTGTTGTGGCTCCGGTCTTCTGGAAACAAGTTTGGCAATTCGTACCGCCCCAGAGATTCGTACCGCCCCCACCCTCCTGGCCTTCCGAAAGGCTCTGAAAACACACTTATGCCGGCAGGGCTGGCAACCGTGAGCGATTGTATATTGCTCCAGCAGTAGTGTAAATGAGTATGGTTGCATGTTTGTTTACATCAGATTTTAAATTTTGTATTCATTTTTATATGTATTTTGGGATATTTTTAATTTTTAGAAACATAGAAGATTGGTAGCAGAAAAAGACCTCATGGTCCATCTAGTCTACCCTTATACTATTTCCTGTATTTTATCTCAGGGTGGATATATTTTTGTATAATTTTAATAACTAAATTATAAACCACTTAGAGAGGGCTGTACAGCACTGTGAATATACGTCTAAATGCTATTGTTATTTGAGCAGGAGGCTGGAATAGATGACCTCCAGGGCCTCATCCATCTCCATATTATTCTATCCCCCCCCCTTCCAGTACAAAAAAAAATGGCAATTTTCACAGGGAGGTCAGAAGAGGACACCATTCCACAAGCACCATGTAAGGTAAGAAGAGGTCAAGCCAGGTGAGGTCTCTGCTGAGAGTAATTCATTAGCCCCAGTGTACATCTGTGTTTGGTCTCGGATAATCCCTGATTGGATTTCAACCTTCCATGACTATACACACCCACCCTAGCTTTGTGAATAGCCCCCCCTCCCCTCCCCTCTTTAAGCTTTCCCGGGTTTCAGCCTGATGAATGTCCTTGCTTGCCTGTGATCCTGGCCAACTGTAAATTGATAATATACCACTGCAAAAAAAGAAAAAAAGAGAAAAAGTGCCAAAGTCCAGACTCCGGATAATCGAGAAACAGGAGCAAAAAAACAACAACAACAACCCCACGCCCAGATGGCCATTGTCACAAAATCCTAGTCTTATTTTATAATAATTTTTATTGATTTTTTATATAATAATAACACATACGCACTACATATCACACAGTGCTCAGTGATCTGTGCTCCCACCACCCACGACATTCAAACCCCTCCACCAAAATGAGGGTGTACCTTATTTGTAATATTTTAAACTAAGAACATTACAGTAGTTACATATTATAGAGCAGTGATGGCAAACCTATGGCACGGGTACCACAGGTGGCATGCGGAGCCATATCTGCTGGCACGCGAGCCCTTGCCCTAGTTCAGCTCCAATGTGCATATGTGTGCCAGCCGGCTGATTTTTGGCTCACACAGAGGCTCTGGAAGGGCATTTTTGGCTTCCAGAGAGCCTCCGAGGGGATGGGGAAGGGCATTTTTACCCTCCCCTGGCTCCAGCGAAATCTTTGGGGCCTGGGGAGGGTGAAACATGAGCCTACTAGGCCCACCAGAAGTTGGGAAACCGGCTGTTTCCAACCTCCAGAGGGCCTTCGGGGATTGGGGGAAGCTATTTTCACCTTCTCTGGGCATTGAATTATGGGTGTGGGCACTTGGGCATGCACGATAGTGCGCTTACACACTTTTTTAGCACCCGAAAAATAGGTTCACCATCACTGTCCTAGTCTATAACAGGGTAGCACCCACAGTGAAACAATAATATGGTTAACCAACATTGTTTCATATCATATGGATCTTGCACACACTTACTCACTAGCTTGCCATATTTGATAATAAATCACACTCGCTTTCTTCATATTACCAATACGGAGCTGGAGGAGGAGTGCATGTTTAAAACCGTGTTGTAAGTCCATGGTAGAAGTGAAGTTTGTAACTGCCGTCTTTCTGATTCATCATTCACAACAAAGCTATGCCTGCTCTTCCAGTATAAATACAGTTGTATACGTAGGGAATGACTGGTCTTAACATTGCCAAGGTTGAGAAACGCTGGCATAAAGACAATGTTATATTTACTTTTATGTACACTGACAGTATATGCACCAAGGTAAATTCCTTGTGTGTCCAATCACACTTGGCCAATAAAAATTCTAGAATAGAATAGAATAGAATAGAACAGAACAGAACAGAATCAAACAGAATACTTTATTGGCCAAGTGTGATTAGACACACAAGGAATTTTGTCTTTGGTGCATATGCTCTCAGTGCACATAAAAGAAAAGATACATTTGTCAAGAATCCTGTGGTACAACACTTAATGATTGTCATAGGGGTCAAATAAGCAATCAGAAAACAATCAATATTAATAGAAAACTTAAGAATACAAACAACAAGTTACAGACATAAGTGGGAGGAGATGGGTGATAGGAATGATGAGAAAAAGCTAGTAGTAATAGTAGTGCAGACTTAGTAAATAGTTTGACCATGTCAAGGGAATTATTAATTTAGCAGAGTGATGACATTCGGGGAAAAACTGTTCTTGTGTTTAGTTGTCTTGCTGTGAAGTACTCTATAGTGACGTTTTGAGGGTAGGAGTTGAAACAATTTATATCCAGGATGCGAGGGGTCAGTAAATATTTTCCCTGCCCTCTTTTTGACTCGTGCAGTATACAAGTCCTCAATGGAAGG
Organism: Erythrolamprus reginae; assembly: GCF_031021105.1. Taxonomy (NCBI): domain Eukaryota; kingdom Metazoa; phylum Chordata; class Lepidosauria; order Squamata; family Dipsadidae; genus Erythrolamprus; species Erythrolamprus reginae. The sequence goes on from NC_091950.1 coordinate 23,206,011, forward strand.
CAGATTGGCAACAATTGTTTTTTCTGCAGTTCTGATTCTCCTCTGAAGTCTGTGTCGATCTTGGGGGGTTGCAGAATCAAACCAGACAGTTTTAGAGGTGCAGATGACAGACTCAATGATTCCTCTGTAGAACTGTATCAGCAGTTCATTCTACTGTCCATTCATTCAACTGTATCATTCAGTATTATTCTACTCTTCTATTCTATTCTATATTGGGGGGTAGATATGCAGAAATGGCTGGTTTACTAAGTTCAAGCAAAATGAAAATAAAGCAGATTGAACTTTATAGCAGGGTTCCCCACCCTTGGCAAGTTTAAAACTTGTGGAGTTGGAGTCTGTATACAGTAATCCCTCACTACTTTGAGGTTCATCTTTTGCGGATTCGCTACTTCGCGGGTTTTCAAAGGGGGCTTAAATCCATTAAATCCATTGAAAATTTTAAATCCATTAAAAATTCATAAAATTCTTCTACAGTACTACTGTACTCTATTAAAGAAACTGGTAGGATATCACATGTAGTTTCAACTGAGAAACATTTATAGAATGACTGTTTAGTGCAAAAGGTGGGTTTTAAAAGTCCAAATACTCGTTGAATACATAAAAAAAATATCTTTCCTCTACTTCACGGAAATTTGTTTTTCACGGGTGGTCTTGGAACGCATCCCCCACGAAAATTGAAAGATCACTGTATCTTAAAGTTGCCAGGTTTTTGAAGACCAGTGCTTTATAAGCCCTCTTTCCTAGTCTGCACATATACAAAAATATATTGGCTGTGTGAATGCTGGAAATTGTAACCTGGCTGCAGCTGGAAAGTTAATGGCTCAAAAAAAAAAAGCTGATTTAAAGACTTGAGGAAGGAAATGTGGGCGATGGAAAGACCATTAAAAGTCCAGAGTCTAAAACCATTCAAGCATACTTGTGATTGACAGTGGTCTCCTGGCCCTTTGCTTCCCCTCTTTGTCTTTTCTTACAATTTGCAAACAGAGACTAAACGATCCTCCTTTGCTGGCAAATGTTTGGCAATACATATTTAAAACATACAGGTAAGTCCTTGACTTACAAGAGTTTGTTAAGTGAGTGTTCGAAGTTGCATTGGCACGGAAAACAAGTGACCATTTTTCATATTTATTTATTAGATTTGTATGCCGCCCCTCTCCGTAGACTCGGGGCGGCTAATAACAATAATAAAACAGCATATGACAAATCTAATATTTAAAATAACTAAAAACCCTTATTAAAAACCACACATACACATAAACATACCTTGCATAAATTGAATAGGCCTGGGGGGAAAGGAATATCTCAATTTCCCCATGTCTGATGACAGAGGTGGGTTTTAAGGAGCTTACGAAAGGCGAGGAGGGTAGGGGCAATTCTGATCTCTGGGGGGGGGGCTGGTTCCAGAGGGTCAGGGCCGCCACAGAGAAGGCTCTTCCCCTGGGTCCCACCAAACGACATTGTTTAGTCGATAGGACCCGGAGAAGGCCAACTCTGTGGGACCTAACTGGTTGCTGGGATTCGTGCAGCCCCGGAGATATTCTGGTCCGATGCCATGAAGGGCTTTATAGGTCATAACCAACACTTTACGTACTTAAAGGACGCTGCACTGGTAGTAAAAGTTGAGCTGCATGCGCAGCTTTGGTTGTCTTGCGTGCGCGTGCATGTGTCCCAGCATGTTTTTGCCTCTGCGCATGTGCAGGAAACAAAATCTCACGAGGGGACATTCATGTGAAATTTCAGCACGGAAGCAAAAAAAATTGCCGAAATTGCATGTGTGTGCCTCCTCGCAGGATTTTACTTCCTGTGCATGCGCAGAAACAAAACCACACTGGGATACATGCAAGCACATGCAAGACGTCCAAAGCTGCATGCGCAGAGAACTAATAGCAGCAGTCAGAGCAATCTGCCCCTGCTTATGACCCTTGCAGCAGCTGCATGCTCATATCATGATCCAGATTAAGATGCTTGACAGCTGACCCATATCTACGACTGCTGCGGTGTACTATGGTCATGTAATCATGCTTGCAGCCTTCTGGCAAGCAAAGTCAATGGGGAAGCCAAATTACTTAAAAACTGTGGTGATTCGCTTAAGAACTGTGGCAAGAAAAGTGGAAAAATGGGGGCAAAGCTCACTTAACAAATGTCTCACTTAGCAACAGAAATGGTGTGCTCCATTGTGCTCTGGAGGACAGAAGGGAAAGGGGGGAGGACATGATTGAAACATTTAAATATCTTAAAATGTTAAATAAGGCTCAGGAGGGAAGGGATTTTAATAGGAAAGTAAACACAAGAACAAGGGGGAACAATCTGAGGTTAGTTGGGGGAAAGATCAGAAGCAACGTGAGAAAATATGATTTTACTGAAAGAGTAGTAGATGCTTGGAACAAATTTCCGGCAGACATGGTTGGTAAATCCACAGTAACTGAAGTTAAACATGCCTGGGATAAACGTATATCCATCCTAAGATAAAATACAGGAAATACCTAGTATATAAAGTAGTATATAAATAGTAAATAAAGTATATAAATAATAAATAAAGGAAGACTAGATGGACCATGAGGTCTTTTTCTGCCATCAATCTTCTATGTTTCTATGTTAAGCACTATCTGTACTATTGTAATGGAATTGTTTTAAATCAGTTTCAAAACAATTGCTATTTCACCACTTGTATTTATTGCTTCAGGTTGAGGGCAAAGGAAATCATGAATTATTTATTTATTTATTTATTACTTAGATTTGTATGCCGCCCCTCTCCGAAGACTCGGGGCGGCTCACAACATGTAGAAACAAATCATAAGCAATCAGACAAATTTAAAATATTTAAATATTTAAAAAAAACCCATATGCTAACAGACACACACACAGACATACCATGCATAAATTAAACGTGCCCAGGGGGGAGATGTTTCAGTTCCCCCATGCCTGACGGCAAAGGTGGGTTTTAAGGAGTTTACGGAAGGCAGGAAGAGTAGGGGCAATTCTAATCTCCGGGGGGAGTTGGTTCCAGAGGGCCGGTGCCGCCACAGAGAAGGCTCTTCCCCTGGGGCCCGCCAACCGACATTGTTTAGTTGACGGGACCCGGAGAAGGCCAACTCTGTGGGACCTAATCGGTCGCTGGGATTCGTGCGGCAGGAGGCGGTCTCGGAGATATTCTGGTCCGATGCCATGAAGGGCTTTAAAGGTCATAACCAACACTTTGAATTGTGACCGGAAATTGATCGGCAGCCAATGCAGACTGCGGAGTGATGGTGAAACATGGGCATACCTAGGTAGGCCCATGACTGCTCTCGCAGCTGCATTTTGCACGATCTGAAGTTTCCGAACACTTTTCAAAGGTAGCCCCATGTAGAGAGCATTACAGTAGTCGAACCTCGAGGTGATGAGGGCATGAGTGACTGTGAGCAATGAGTCCCGGTCCAGATAGGGCCGCAACTGGTGCACCAGGCGAACCTGGGCAAACGCCCCCCTCGCCACAGCTGAAAGATGTTGTTCTAATGTGAGCTGTGGATCGAGGAGGACGCCCAAGTTGCGGACCCTCTCTGAGGGGGTCAATAATTCTCCCCCCAGGGTAATGGACGGACAGATGGAGTTGTCCTTGGGAGGCAAAACCCACAGCCACTCCGTCTTATCCGGGTTGAGCTTGAGTCTGTTGACACCCATCCAGGCCCCAACAGCCTCCAGGCACCGGCACATCACTTCCACCGCTTCATTGACTGGGCATGGGGTGGAGATGTAAAGCTGGGTATCATCCGCATATTGATGATACCTCACCCCATGCCCCTGGATGATCTCGCCCAGCGGTTTCATGTAGATGTTAAATAGCAGGGGGGAGAGGACCGACCCCTGAGGCACCCCACAAGGGAGAGACCTCGGAGCCGACCTCTGACCCCCCACTAACACCAACTGCGACCGGCCAGAGAGGTAGGAGGAGAACCACTGCAGAACATGTTAAGTAGAATAAAAGCATGAAAATCCGTATTTTATCTCAAATGCAATGGCACCCACTATCTTTAAGCAGAGATTCATGTTGAGGTTAATACCAAGAACCAGGATAGCCATTTCAAAATTTGAAAATGTCTAAGAACCGGTTCGCACAGAAGCTCTTTATATGACTGGCAGGCAACTCAAATCCCACCACCACCGCGCTCCATTCAAAAACAACACCGTGTTCTAATATGTCTCAAACTTGACATCTCAAAGAGGATGACTGAGGAATTCTGGAAGTTGACGTCCCTACCTCTTCAAGGTGTCAAGGTTGAAAAAGACTGCTCTATTCATCTAAACTCATAGGGATAATAACTATGTGTACCGCACAACAAAACTGACCACGTTTCAAAGCCATCATTCAAAGTTAAACAGAAAAGTAGATATAGAATTCAGACATTCTACAAGTAGTCCTCAACTTATGATCACAAATGAGCCCCAATTTTTTTTAAAGTTTTTTTTAAAGAAAAACATAAGACATGGCATAAAGTTCCAATTTAAACATTTCCATCAAGTTATTTCTCCTCCTAAATACAATTCTTTATCTCTATATAAATATATCCAAACTTTATATATACAATACTAAATTCATTTTTTCCCAATTCACGAAGATAAGAATACCCGTATTTTTCAGAGTATAAAACGCTGATAATTTGGGTACATCTTATACTTTTCAAAGCTTTTTTCCCCAGTTCTAACGAGGTACTAACAATCTTCCCACCTCTTCTCAGCTCAGGATTTTTTCATTGCTATTCCCTCCAAAGATAATGGTTTTTCCAGCCATAACCAGGGGATAAAACAATGTGCTGAAGCTGACCACACTAAGGACATTAGACAGATGAATACCTGGTAAGTAGATTTAGATTTTAGATTTAATTGGATTTGTATGCCGCCCCTCTCCAAGGACTCGGGGCGGCTCACAGCATGTACAGAAAAAACAGGAAACAATAATAACAATCCAATCATACCTTAAAAAACAATCTTAAAATTCTAATTAAAAACTATCGATATCATTTATTCAGCAGTCAAACTAAGCATTCATTGGTCAGGGAGGAAGATCTAAGGAACCCCAGGCCTGGCGGCAAAGATGAGTTTTTAAACTTTTTTGGAAGGCAAGCAGGGTGGGGGCAGTACGAATCTCTGGGGCCCCCACAGAGAAGGCTCTTCCCCTAGGTCCCGCCAGCCGGTAGATTCCCCCCCCCCCTATTTTTCTCCCCCAAAACTAAGGTGTGTCTTATACTCAGAAAAATACGGTGTATACATTTCCAAACTTGTCACTAATTCATAATCCCAACAGTCCTCTTTGATTCCCAACAGTGGTATATCCAGATTTCAAAACATTCTTTTTTTTTTTAAAGATCTTTATTAAATATATACTTTTAAAAACAAAAACAAGACATAACAAAGGTACATATAATTCTTAATACCACAATTATATGTATCATATTAAAACAGAGACCGAAGATTTCAAAATATTCTGATTCATTCTTATCTTTCAATTCCATCGTAAACCTGTCGAAATTTCTACTGCCTAAGCAAGACTTTTGCTAAGGGACTTTTACCCATTTTATGACTTTTCTTCTCACAGTTGTTAATTGAATCACTGCAGTTGTTAAGTTACTAACATGGTTATCCTGGGCCTAGAAAGCCTAGAACTACGGCGCCTAAAACACGATTTGATTATTGCCCACAAGATCATATGCTGCAACGTCCTACCGGTCAATGACTACTTCAGCTTCAACTGCAATAACACAAGAGCACGCAACAGATTCAAACTTAATACGAACCGCTCCAAACTTGACTGTAAAAAATATGATTTCAACAATTAAGTTATCGAAGTGTGGAACTCATTACCGGACTCAATTGTGTCAACCCCTAACCCCCAACATTTCTCTCCACGATTGACCTCTCCACGATAGACTCTCCACGATTGACCTCTCCAGATTCCTAAGAGGCCAGTAAGGGGCGTACATAAGTGCACTGGTGTGCCTTTTGTCCCCTGTCCAATTGTCTTTCCTTTCTCTCACTTATCATATATATTCTCTTCCTTTCATATATCCTCTCCTCTAAGTTCACTTTTACCCTCATATATATTACCACATGTCTATTTTTCTTCCTATGTATTTGTGTATTGGACAAATGAATAAATAAAATAAAATAAAATAAAAGGTTGATAAATGAACCTAGTTTCCCCGTTAAGTTTGTCGGAAGGTCTCAAAAGGGGATCACATGACACCCCCCCTGGGACACTGCAGCCGTCATAAATATGAACTGGTTGCCGCTCATCCAAATTTTGATCACATGACTTTGATCACATCTTTGGAGATGGCACTTTTTTCAGTGCCGTCGTAACTTTGAAGGGTCCCTAAATGAACTGTTGGAAGTCACAGACTACCTGCAGTTGGAAATGAATATTCTTTGAAACAGAATATTATAAGACTTGGCAGAAGGTTTACAACTGGTGGAATATGAAAAAAGGATTTTTAAGGTCTTTTTCTTTTTTTTAAAAGATATTAAACAGTTAAATAGTTAAATTTACTAGATGAAATATACCACATAGCGATATCTGATATATAAGTTTATTCTTTGAATTAGCATAAATTACAATTATACAACTGATGGAAAATATTGAAGTTTGAAATTATTTTGATAGTATATAATACATATCATTGACATGTTTACTTTTCTGTATTGATCTATACTATAATTAGTTTTTTCTTTCTGTATTGAGAAAACTTCTATGCTGAGTGGAGCAATTGTAGCTCCTTTCTATGTAAAACGTTGTATGTTTTGTTATGTCTTTATTTCAAATATTAATAAAAATATTTTTTTTTAAAAAGGAAATGAATACAATGATCCCCCGATCATTGCGAGGGTTCCGTTCCAGGACCCCTAGCAATGATCGGGTTTTAGCGAAGTAGCGCTGCGGAAGCAAAAACACCATCTGCGCATGCGCAGATGGTGTTTTTACTTCCGCAGTGCTAGCGAGGAGCCGAATATTGGGGGCCGCGCGGCTGTTTTAAAACGTTGCCGCCGGCATGGGGGGCTTGCCAAGCACCCCCCGGACCCCCAACCCGGGTTTGGGGGGCTGCTAGGAAGCCCCCCATGCCGGCGGCGACGTTTTAAAACAGCCGTGCGGCCCCCAATCTTCGGCTCCTCGCTAGCGCTGCGGAAGTAAAAACACCATCTGCGCATGCGCAGATGGTGTTTTTACTTCCGCAGCGCTACTTCACTAAAACCCGATCATTGCTAGGGGTCCTGGAACGGAACCCTCGCAATGATCGGGGGATCACTGTATAGCCATTTCGCAATGATCGGGGTCGCAATACCCGGGGGATCACTGTATTCTGAAGGTTGGCTCCAGAAGAAGCAGAGTTTCCATAATTTAAAAAGAGGGCCGGATAAAGAACTCACGTTCCAACATTGCTTTTCAGAAATAAGAGAGGTGAGTCCGATCCATGTTGGTAAAAAAGGATGCCGTAATTCACAGCAGCTGGTTGGTGGTGTTTGATCAAAGAAAACAGAAAGCTGAGTAAGGGAAGAGCCACGAAGATCTGAAGCAGCTCCAAAAATATAATGTGGGGTAAAACGAACACACCCTATTTTAGAAACATAGAAACATAGAAGACTGACGGTAGAAAAAGACCTCATGGTCCATCTAGTCTGCCCTTATACTATTTCCTGTATTTTATCTTACAATGGATATATGTTTATCCCAGGCATGTTTAAATTCAGTTACTGTGGATTTACCAACCACGTCTGCTGGAATTTTGTTCCAAGGGTCTACTACTCTTTCAGTGAAATAATATTTTCTCATGTTGCCTTTGATCTTTCCCCCAACTAACTTCAGATTGTGTCCCCTTGTTCTTGTGTTCACTTTCCTATTAAAAACACTTCCCTCCTGAACCTTATTTAACCCTTTAACATATTTAAATGTTTCGATCATGTCCCCCCTTTTCCTTCTGTCCTCCAGACTATACAGATTGAGTTCATGAAGTCTTTCCTGATACGTTTTATGCTTAAGACCTTCCACCATTCTTGTAGCCCGACTTTGGACCCGTTCAATTTTGTCAATATCTTTTTGTAGGTGAGGTCTCCAGAACTGAACACAGTACTCCAGATGTGGTCTCACCAGCGCTCTATATAAGGGCATCACAATCTCCCTCTTCCTGCTTGTTATACCTCTAGCTATGCAGCCAAGCATCCTACTTGCTTTTCCTACCGCCCGACCACACTGCTCACCCATTTTGAGACTGTCAGAAACCACTACCCCTAAATCCTTCTCTTCTGAAGTTTAGGAGGTTTTTTAAAAAAAAACAACAGCTGGGTCATCAATCCCAACCCACATCCCTTCTGTAAAGATTAGGTGGACTTTCCTGTTTTCTTTCTATTATTGTTTTACTTATTGGCTATTTGTGGCTGGTTTCTATTCCACTTTCATTCTTTCTCACAAGAAGAATACCTGACGTGCAAAATCCTACAAGTTCATTAATAATAATAATAATAATAATAATAATTATTATTATTATTATTATTATTATTATTATTATTATTATTGAACTTGTAGGATTTTGCAACATCATCATTATTATTATTATTATTATTATTATTATTATTATTATTATTAATTAGATTTGTATGCCGCCCCTCTCCGGAGACTCGGAGCTGCTCACAACAATAATAGACAGTGTACAAATCCAATACAGTACTTAAAAAAACAATTAAAAACCCTTGTCATTAAAATAGTCACACAACCCAATCAAACCATACATAAATCGTAAAAGCTAGGGGATATATCAATTTCTCCATGCCTGGCGACATAGGTGGGTTTTCAACAACTTGCAAAAGGCTAGGAGGGTGGGGACAGTTCTAATCTCCGGGGGGAGTTGATTCCAGAGGGCCGGGGCCATCACAGAGAAGGCTCTTCCCCTGCAACCCGCCAGACGGCATTGCTTAGTCGACGGGACCTGGAGAAGGCCAACTCTGTGGGACCTAATCAGCTGCTGGGATTCGTGTGGCAGAAGACGGTCATGAAGGTATTAATCTGCCCCTGGGAACAGCGAAGGCACCGGCCAAAAATGGGAGCTTCGGAGGGCCGTGCGGCCAAAGCTCTGTTTGCACCTGCGAACAGGTGCTTCTGTTTAAATATATATATATATTTAAATGAGTTTTTATATATATGGAATTGTTTTAAATCAGTTTCAAAACGATTGCTATTTCACCGCGTGTGTGTGTGTGTGTGTGTGTGTGTGTGTGTATATATATATATAAAATATGTGTACATATATATATATATGTAACTATATTTACAGCAGCACAAAGCTAACATAGAAACATAGAAGATTGACGGCAGAAAAAGACCTCATGATCTATCTAGTCTGCCCTTATACTATTTCCTGTATACTTCAGCGAAATCAAACTGCCCACTTAGGAAGCAACACTGATTGCCAATCAATTTCACATGCTGTTGTTGTGCACTTTCCACTTTGTACAGAACGAAGTATTCCATGAGAATATTTCATTCATTCAGATCTAGGATGTGTTCTTTGAGTGTTCCCTTTATTTTTTTGAGCAGTATATATTTCTTTTTTTTCTTTTTTTTTAAACCATATGTTTGGAAAAATATACCTGGGAAAAAGTGTCTCATATATATAAAGAAATTGTGATTGATTAAAGTGTATAATTATGCATTTATTGTAATGTTAGAATATATATCAATTTATGTATGGTTTGAAAAATACCTTTTGCCAAAAAAGAAAAGAACTCTAGTTTGACACTCCTGCTCTAAAGAAATCATCACATTATGCTTCTATATACGTTGATTTATTTATTTTTTGCAGTGGTTCTTCAATGCAAATAGAAGTAGTCAAAATGTTTTTTTGCACTGTTGTTTGCTAATCTAAAAACGGAAACCCCAAATCAAATACAGGTAAAAATACAATTTTGAAAACGATTATCTGATTGATAAGGGGGGTGCATAAGTGCACCAGAGTGCCTTCCATCCCCTGTCCTAATGTTTCTCTTTTACTGTATTATGTATGTAAATATTGTTATATCTTTGTATGCCACCAATATGTACTTGACAAAACAAATAAATAAAAATAAATAAATAAATAAATATCAATACTACTTTTTGTGCCTTATCTATCTTACAACTGCAACTTTAATTGCAGGAAGGAAAAATTACAAAGGAACTGAAACTACTCCTAACCCCAAAACCTTTAACCTTTAGAGTATCTACAATTGATCTCTCCCCCTTTCTAAGAGGTCTGTAAGGGGCGTGCATAAGCGCACCATTGTGCCTGCTGTTCCTGTACTATTGTCTTCTTTTGTTACTTTTTATCATTAGTTATCTAATGTTTTATTTGTACAAATTACCACCCTATAATTGTTTGACTAGATAGATAGATAGATAGATAGATAGATAGATAGATAGATAGATAGATAGATAGATAGATAGATAGATAGATAGATAGAATTTACAAGGTACAACAACATTTTCAACTTCGGTAACTTTTCGTTGTGTGGATTTCAACACCCAGAATACTTCAGCCAGTGAGGCTTGGAGAGTTCTGGAAACATAGAAACATAGAAGATTGACGGCAGAAAAAGACCTCATGGTCCATCTAGTCTCCCCTTATACTATTTCCTGTATAAGCTGAAGACCACACATCTGAAAACTTAACCAAGGTTGAAAAACACTGATGTACAATACACAGCACAGAGTTGGAATAAATATAAGGAAAGCTGACACAATGGAACAAATTCGCTTTTAAAAAGTGGTCGGTTTTCCTTTGTCAGATGTTTTAAGCAGAGATGCTAATAAACGCTATATTAATTACCTTAGTACAACTGGTCGGATGGTAACTTTTGGGATTCCCTCCTGTCTCTAGAGTCTATCTCTTTCTCCAGCTCTAGAATTCTACTATGACTTTTAACTGGCTCCCTATTAGGATCAGCTCTAATTTGAAGGTTTTTTAAAAAAAATCCCCCAAAACAACCAATCTACTGCTGGAGGGAGTTATAGTGATGAGAGCGCAGAGATTAAAATAAGCACATCCGTTCCCTTACTTTTGATATTAATGTAATACCTGTCTTTTCCCATTCCTCCTCCTAATGTTATTTCGTGTGACGTGCCTTCAAGGTCGTCTTGACTTTTTGCGGTTGCCTGGGCAAGTCCCTGCAGTTTACTTGGCTAATTTTTTCAAAAGCTGTTTGCCCTCGCCTTCTTTTTCCTAAGGCTAAGACAGAGTGACAAGCCTAAATTCATCCAGATGGCTTCATGCCCGCGGTAGAACTAGAACACAGAATCTCCTGGTTTCTAACTTGCTGCCTTCCACCACTATAGCAAAACTTTTATACGCTAAAAAAAAAGTCAGATTCACTTAACCACCACGTTATTCCCTGCAGTGATTCACTTAACAACCCCTTGGCAAACCTGTGTAAAGTCAAATAGTAAAATGCTGCAAAATTCCCTTCACCAATGTCTCACTTAGCCACAGAAGGGTTGGGTTCAATTCTGGTTGCCGACTGCTTGTAATCGATAATGGTTAACCCAGTTGGCACCTCAATAGTTCCTAAATTGCCAAAGAATCTATCGATATTTTTGGTAACTGTAGTCAAGCACAGTTGGCTGTCGTTCTAATGCGCGGCTTGCACTGGCTGCCGATCAATTTCCGGTCACAAGTCAAAGTGTTGGTAATGATCTATAAAACCCGACATGGCATCGGACCAGAGTACCTACAAGACCGCCTTCTGCCGCACGAATCCCAGCGGCCGATTAGGTCCCACAGAGTTGGCCTTCTCCAGGTCCCATCAACAAAACAATGCCGTCTGGCGGGACCCAGGGGAAGAGCCTTCTCTGAGGTGGCCCGGCCCTCTGGAATCAACTCCGCCCAGAGATTCGAACTGCCCCTACCCTCCTCGCCTTTGGTAAAATGTTGAAGACTCACTTTTGCCGCCAGGCGTGTGGGGATTAATCTCCCCCCTCCTTTTTTCGCTGACCTTTATTATGTTTATGTTCAGTTGGACTGAGTGTGTATGATTGTGTAACAGATAGGTTTTTATAACAATGTATTTTAAATTAGTTTTTTAAAGTTTTTAACATTAGATTTGTAGTTACATTGTATTGCTGTTATGTTTTGAGCTGCCCCGAGTCTTCGGAGAGGGGTGGCATACAAATCTAATAAATTATTATTATTATTATTATTATTATTATTATTATTATTAATCTACCTATTTCATTTTATGCATTTATACTCTGAATATAGATTTTTCAAAGCTTTCCCCCCCACCAGCACTAACAAGCATATAAATCCTCGGAGAGGGGTGGCGTTCAAATCAAAATCAAAATCAAAATCAAATCAAATCAAATCAAATCAAATCAAGTCATGTCAAGTCAAGTCAAATCAAATCAAATCAAATCAAATCAAATCAAAAAATAAATATCAAATAAATAAATTTTTTCCCCAGCTTCCTACTCTCTCCAAAGTGGTTTTTTCCAAGTCTTCACAGGCTTGTTTTCATTCCTTTCTCCCTCCAGAAAAAGTTTTTTTTCAGCCCTAATTCCTTCCGAAGGAGGCTTTTTTAAAGACCTAACCAGGGGATAAAATAATGTGCTGAAGCTGATCAGACTAAGCACGCTAGCCAGGTGAATACCTGGTAGGTAGATTTCTCCCCTGCCACCCGCTGTTTTCCTCCTCCAGAACTAAGGTGCGCCTTATACTCCGAAGAATACGGTACATTGAAGGTCTGCAGGTTTCAGTTCAAAAACAACCCCCCCCCCCCTATGCCTGAAAAGTTTTCAATCAGTTTTGTGCTACCTGCTCTGCCATATGCCAGTGAAACGTGGACGGCAACCTCACAATCGATACACAAAGAGCCATGAGAAAGCCATGGCATCCCAAGACAAGAGAGAAAGACCTGCACATGGATGGGGGAAAGATTAAAGGCAACATGAGAAAATATTATTTTACTGAAAGAGTAGTAGATCCTTGGAACAAACTTCTAGCAGACATGGTTGGTAAATCCACAGTAACTGAATTTAAACATGCCTGGGATAAACATATATCCATTGTAAGATAAAACACAGGAAATAGTATAAGGGCAGACTAGATGGACCATGAGGTCTTTTTCTGCCGTCAGTCTTCTTTGTTTCTATGTTTCTATGGATTAGAGAACAAGCGAAAGTATACGATATCCTCAAGAGAGTAAAAAAATGGAAATGGAAATGGACTGGTAACATAGCAAGAAGAACTGATGGCAGGTGGACCGAGGCAGTCATAGAATGGATCCCACTTGATTAAAAAATGCCCACAAAAGAGACCTAAAATAAGATAGATCAAAGACTATTGTATTGGCAAAAGAAAACTCAGGACCATATTGGTTGGAAACATGCGGAAGAGACCTTCATCCTGCAGTGAATAGACAATGGCTAAGATGATGATGGTGATGATGATGATTTGGGGGAAAGATCAAAAGCAACATGAGAAAATATTATTTTACTGAAAGAGTAGTAGATCCTTGGAACAAACTTCCAGCAGACGTGGTAGATAAATCCACAGTAACTGAATTTAAACATGCCTGGGATAAACATAGATCCATCCTAAGGTAAAATACAGAAAATAGTATAAGGGCAGACTAGATGGACCAGGAGGTCTTTTTCTGCCGTCAGACTTCTATGTTTCTATGTTTCTATGATGATGAAATAATAATGGATGTTTCAGCATATTTTCAAAGGTCAGGATCACCTTTTCTATCATAAAAGACCCTTCATATCCTGGACACAAACAGTTTCAACTCCAACCTTCAAAACAAAGCTATAAGTGTTGGTTATGACCTTTAAAGCCCTTCATGGCATTGGACCAGAATACCTCCGAGACCGCCTCCTGCCGCACGAATCCCAGCGACCGATTAGGTCCCACGGAGTGGGCCTTCTCCGGGTCCCGTCAACTAAACAATGTCGGTTGGCAGGCCCCAGGGGAAGAGCCTTCTCTGTGGCGGTCCCGACCCTCTGGAACCAACTCCCCCCGGAGATTAGAATTGCCCCCACCCTCCTTGCCTTTTGTAAGCTCCTTAAAACCCACCTGTGTCGTCAGGCATGGGGGAACTGAGACATCTCCCCCGGGCATATACAATTTATGAATGGTATGTATGTATGTATGTGTGTTTAGAAATGGGTTTTTTAAAATGTTTTAGTAGAAATTTAGATTTGTTGTAAATTGTCTTTTGCACTTTGTTGTGAGCCGCCCTGAGTCTGCGGAGAGGGGCGGCATACAAATCTAAATAAACATAAACATAAACATAATGGGCCAGCAAACTTTCCCACCTCAGGGATCACTAAATTCATAATTTTAAAATCCATGGAGCACTAATATGCAATTCTTAAGAAGATAAACAGTATTTAGTGCAATATGTATCAGGAAAGACTTAATGAACTCAATCTGTATAGTCTGGAGGACAGAATGAAAAGGGGGCACATGATCAAAACATTTAGATATGTTAAAGGGTTAAATAAGGTCCAGGAGGGAAGTGTTTTTAATAGGAAAGTGAACACAAGAACAAGGGGACACAATCTGAGGTTAGTTGGGGGAAAGATCAAAAGCAATATGAGAAAATATTATTTTACTGAAAGAGTAGTAGATCCTTGGAACAAACTTCCAGCAGACGTGGTAGATAAATCCACAGTAACTGAATTTAAACATGCCTGGGATAAACATATATCCATCCTAAGATAAAATACAGAAAATAGTATAAGGGCAGACTAGATGGACCATGAGGTCTTTTTCTGCCGTCAGTCTTGTATGTTTCTATGTTTCTATTAAAAATGCAAATAATTTTTCTGCAGATCACCAAAATTTTCACGTGGACGACCAGTGGTTCACAGACCACTAGTTGGTGACCACTGCTATAGAGCACTGCATACCAGAACAACTAGACACAATAATAGTTTTTTCCCTGAATGCCATCACTCTGCTAAACAAATAATTCCCTCAACATTGTTAAACTATTTCCAAAGTCTGCATTGCTATTAATCTTTTCATGTTCCCATCACCCATCTCCTCCCTTTAGTGACTGTATGACTGTAACTTTGTTGCTTGTACCCTTACATTTATATTGATTATTTCCTGATATGATTTGATTGCTTTTTTGTACCTGGACTATCGCTAAGTGTTGTACCTTATGATTCTTGACAAACGTATCCTTTCTTTTATGCACACTGAGAGCATATGAACTAAGACAAATTATCGTATTTTTCAGAGTATAAGACGCACTGGAGTTTGGGGGGCAGGAAAAATGGGAAATAATCTGCTTGCCAGATTTTTATCTGGCTAGGGTCCTTAGTCTGGTCAGCTTCAGCACATTATTTTATCCCCTGGTTAGTGCTTTTAAAAAAACTTATTTGGAGAGAGTAACAATGAAAGAGCTTGCAAGTCGGTAAAAGCTGGGAACATTGTTAGCACCTGGTTAGGGCTAGAAAGAAACTTATTTGGAGCAAGTTAGAGCAATGAAAAAAATCTTGCAAAGACCTAGGACTTGGAAAACATTCTTCACAGACAATAACAATGAAAGAGCTTGCAAGCTGGTAAAAGCTGGGAACATTGTTAGCACCTGGTTAGGGCTAGAAAGAAACTTATTTGGAGCAAGTTAAAGTAATGAAAAAAACCTGCAAAGACTTAGGGCTTGGAAAACATTCTTTGCAGAGAGTAATAATGAAAGAATCTGCAAGATAAAAGCTGGGAACATTGTTAGTACCTGGTTAGGGCTAGAAAGAAACTTATTCGGAGCAAGTTAAAGTAATGAAAAAAACCTGCAAAGACTTAGGGCTTGGAAAACATTCTTTGCACAGAGTAATAATGAAAGAACCTGCAAGATAAAAGCTGGGAAGATTGTTAGCACCTAGTTAGGGCTGGAAAAAAAGCTTAGAAAAAAGCTACATTCAGAGTAGTATAAGATGCACCTGAATTTTAAGCCTCCTTTAGAGAGGAAAAAAGTGTGTCTTATACTCCGAAAAATAAGGTACCTGTGAGTCCAATCACACTTAGCCAATAAAAAAATTCAATTCAATTTTACACTATACCACACTATTCTATTCTATCACATTCTATTCGCATGTTTGTAGGCACATTGATACACTGTCCTCCCACATGCGAAAGCAATCTTGTGACGATTGTAGGCAAGGATCTGGTTGTGCAATTTTACTGAAATGGATGCGTGTACCAGAAAAACCCTACACAGAGCGAATCTTGATGCAATTACTCATTTGATTATGTCACAATTGCTAAAATGCAGTTGCAGCAAGAGAAGTAGCGCAATGCACAAAAAAGCCACGCATGAGGCTTCAGGAAGATGCTCCTGAGACAGAGCGGCCCTTGTTTGAAAAAAAAAAAATCAAAGGACAATTCCATTTTTTTATTATCACCGCAACAATAATATGTTATCTATCAGCATGTTTACAGAAGTAATAAAGAGAAATGCAAATGACAGACGACAAGAGCTGTGCATGCACCAATTCACATATTAATCTCACTGGTTTTTCCCAGTGTCACTGGATAATTCAACAGGTGTAGATGTCAGGACTGTGAATAATAAACCCATTTTACCATAATAGAAATAGCAATAGCATTTAGACTTACATACTGCTTTGCAGTGCTTTTACAGCCCTCTCTAATCGATTTACAGAACCAGCCTATTGCCCCCAACAATCAGGGTCCTCATTTGACCCGCCTCGGAAGGATGGAAGGATGAGTCAACCTTGAGCCGGTGGTGAGATTTGAACTGCTGAACTACAGCCAGCAGTTAGATGAAGTAGCCTGCAGTGCGGCACTCTAACCATTGTGCCACCCTGGCTCTTAAGAAATGCATTTGTGAGGCACAGTGAAAAACAATCCTGAAATATCTGAACAGCAAATATTTCTTATTTTAAATTTTTTTTTTTTTAAATTTCAGATACAGTGATTAGATTAGATTTATTGGATTTATATGCCGTCCCTCTCTGCAGACTCGGGGCGGCTCACAACAATGGCAAAAACAGTACATAGTAACAAATCTAATATTTAGCAATCTAAATTACAGTTTTAGGTTAAAAAATTCATAAAAACAACCCCAATATATATAAAAAACAAGCACACAATCAATCATACACCAAAACAACATGGGCAAGGGGGAGATGTTTCAATTCCCCGATGCTTGACGGCAGAGGTGGGTTTTAAGGAGTTTACAAAAGGCAAGGAGGGTGGGGGCAATCCTAATCTCTGGGGGGAGCTGGTTCCAGAGGGTCGGAGCCACCACAGAGAAGGCTCTTCCCCTGGGTCCCGCCAGACGACATTGTTTAGTCGACGGGACCTGGAAAAGGCCAACTCTGTGGGACCTAACTGGTCAGTGGGATTCATGCGGCAGAAGGCGGTCCCAGAGATAGTCTGGTCCGGTGCCATGAACTTAATTCATTCTGTTACCAGGTTCGTAAGTAGAAAAGTTCATAAGACAAAGCAATTTTCCCCATAGGAATCAATGTAAAAGCAAATAACACGTGCAACTGCATCCCAAAAGTCACCCCTTCTGTCTTGCGCCGCTGGAAATCCCTGTCTCCAGACTTCTGTTGCCAGCCGAAGCGCTGGGATACCCCTGAGCCTCCCCTTGCTGGGATTCAAAGTAGCGCTGGCAAAAATGAAGGGATTCCCAGCAAGGGGAGCCTCAGGGGAATCCCAGCAACGCAAGAACGGGTGCTTCGGTTGGCAATGGAAGTCCAGAGGCAGGGATTCCCAGCGAAGGAAGGTTCAGGGGAATCCCAGCGCTTCTGGCAACGGAAGTCCGGAGGCGGGGCATCCCAGCGGCGGCGGGTTGGGTTCGTAAGATGAAAATAGTTTGGAAGAAGAGGCAAAAAATCTTAAGCACTGGGTTCGTATCATGAAAAGTTCGTATGAAGAGGCATTCGTAAGATGTGGTATCACTGTATATACATTTAAAAGGACATTTTCTTAATCATTACATCTTTACATTCACCATCAAAGGAAGCAGAAAGAGAAGTGAAAGAGAAAACCATAGACATAACAAAAACAGACTGTACATAAACCCCCACCCCTGCTGTCTCATTGACAGCTGAGTTTTCAGTTTATCATACGTTGAATATTACCAGAAGATACTTATGTGTTGTATATTTTATATCTTGTGAGCCGCCCCAAGTCCTAAGAGAGGGGCGGCATAGAAATCCAATTAATAAATAATAAATAAATAAAATAAATAAATAAATACTATTCAGACATAAGTATAACCAATTTTCAAATAAGTTATATTCTTTGATCCTCTTTCCCTATCATCTCGCATATATAGTCAATTGTTACAAAGTTCCTCAATAAATCTAATATTTTTAAACCCATTTAAACTTATTCACAAGTCTTTTATACAGCTTCCTTTTTTTCTCCCTTTTTTCATAAAATTCTTTCCATATTTCACAACACTTTGAATCGCCTTGGTCTTTAAGTTCCATTGTCATCTTATCTGATTCTGCACAACCAAGACTCCTTTCGGGTGGTGCTTCCAATATTTTACAATATTTATCCTTATTGCTGTTGTTACGTGCTGAATTAGATAGCAGTGTTCTTTCTCCATTTTGGTTTTTCCAAAATGCCAAGTAAAAATATTTCTGGTTTTAGTTCCAGCTTCTCAATCGGATTCATGTCCAAGTTCTGGAAGGCAACACGGGGGTTAAGCTTTTATTAAATGATGCTGTTCTGCATTATCGCAGGGGGTCTGCCCTGACCTTCGGCAACTGCTTTTGTTTAATTAGGTCTCACCACTTCCATCCTTTCTTTTTTCAAGGAGAGAAGATCATAAAAGAGCAGGCTGGATATTTGTGGGGAGAAGAAAGCACCCCTTCTTCCATTAGGAACCACTTATTTACATTCGTAAGATTATATATTAAGTCAAGTCTAGCTATTGGAGTGGTACCTCCAATAGCTAGACTTGACTTAATCCTCAATCTGAGTATTGCATTGGCAGTTCTGTGTTAGCAAAAACTTCAGAAGAGAAGGATTTAGGGGTAGTGATTTCTGACAGTCTCAAAATGGGTGAGCAGTGTGGTCAGGCTGTAGGGAAAACAAGTAGGATGCTTGGCTGCATAGCTAGAGGTATAACAAGCAGGAAGAGGGAGATTCTGATCCCCTTATATAGAGCGCTGGTGAGACCACATTTGGAATACTGTGTTCAGTTCTGGAGACCTCACCTACAAAAAGATATTGACAAAATTGAACGGGTCCAAAGACGGGCTACAAGAATGGTGGAAGGCCTTAAGCATAAAACGTATCAGGAAAGACTTCATGAACTCAATCTGTAGAGTCTGGAGGACAGAAGGAAAAGTGGGGACATGATCGAAACATTTAAATATGTTAAAGGGTTAAATAAGGTTCAGGAGGGAAAGTGTTTTTAATAGGAAAGTGAACGCAAGAACAAGGGGACACAATCTGAAGTTAGTTGGGAGAAAGATCAAAAGCAACTTGAGGAAATATTATTTCACTGAAAGAGTAGTAGATCCTTGGAACAAACTTCCAGCAGACGTAGTTGGTAAATCCACAGTAACTGAATTTAAACATGCCTGGGATAAACATATATCCATCCTAAGATAAAACACAGGAAATAGTATAAGGGCAGACTAGATGGACCATGAGGTCTTTTTCTGCCGTCAGTCTTCTATGTTTCTATGTTTCTACCTCTACTTACGAAGTTAGTTCACTCCATGACCAGGTTAAGAAGAAAAGTTTGTAAGAAGCAGCAATTTTTCCCATAGAAATCAATGTAAAAGCAAATAATACATGCGATTGGGCAAACCACGGGTGGGTGGAGGCCCTGTTTCCTCCCAGGAGATTCCTACAGAGGTCCCACAGAGGCTTCTCCCCGCCTTTTCCAGTCTTGTTTCCTCCCAGGAGATTCCTAGAGAGGCCCCACGGAGGCTTCTTCCTGCCTTTTCTGGTTACAGTTTCATAGGCTCAGGTTTGTAAGTAAAAAATGGTTCTTGAGAAGAAACAAAAAAATCTTGAACACCTGTTTCTTATCTAGAAAAGTTTATAGGTAGAGGTGTTCTTAGGTAGAGGTACCACTGTACTTAGAACTTTTGATCAGTAGTTGAGAATTCTCCAACGCAGCCAGGAAGTCAGTTTAGCTCCTATGTAGTCTCAAAGATGCTTTATCCAAAGGCAACCGGACTGGGTTTTTTTCCCCCTCGAGGAAGATGTCTTGCTTACTATAATTTAGAATAACAGGGTTGGAAGGGACCTTGGAGATCTTCTAGTCCACCCCCCTGCTGAGGCAGGAATGCCTATAGCACTTCAGACAAATGGCTATTCAACATTTTCTTAAAAACGTCCAGTGTTGGAGCATTCACAACTTCTGGAGGCAAGCTGTTCCATTGATTAATCGTTCTGTCAGGAAATTCTCTCCTTGTTCAGAAGAATTAGAATTGCGGCGCCTAAAACACGATTTAAGTATTGCCCACAAGATCATATGCTGCAATGTCCTTCCGGTCAACGACTACTTCACCTTCAACCGCAACAACACAAGAGCATGCAACAGATTCAAACTTAATATTAACCGCTCCAAACTTGACTGTAAAAAATATGACTTTAACAATCGAGTCATCGACGCGTGGAACTCATTACCGGACTCTATAGTGTCTACTCCCAACCCCCAACATTTCTCCCTTAGACTCTCCACGATTGACCTCTCCAGGTTCCTAAGAGGCCAGTAAGGGGCGTACATAAGTGCACTGATGTGCCTAACATCCCCTGTCCAATTACCTTTCCTTTTCTCATATATCCTATATATTCTCTCCCTCTCATCCACTCCTCTTCTTTTTTACTTACTATCCCTATATACTGTATACTACTTAATGTCTATTTCATTCCATATGTATTGTATATTGGACAAAGAATAAATAAATAAATAAAAGAAGGAGGAGGAGCCACACCCATGCATTCACACCACCCCAGTCAGTCCTTTGCTATTTACACACCTGCCCCATGGTCACATTTAAGGATATTGCGGGCCTGGAGTTTGATACCCCTGGGTTTAGAGCATCGAGATAAGATTCTAGTCCCTTCTTAGCAACTGGGCAATTCTGCACCGGTTTGCTCTCAAACCAACCTATTTCCCAGGGTTGTTGTGGGGATCAAACTACTGGAGGAAACATTGTGTTAATGCTGCCTGTTGCGCTCCTGAAATATGGGAGCTTAAACAGGAATAAATAAACCAGTAAAGAAACTTTCTATAGCACAAATATAGAATAGAATATATATAGAATAGAATAGAATGGAATGGAATGGAATGGAAATAAGATTAGGAATAGGATTAGAATAGGGGAAGCAGTTGTTTTAAATCAATTTGGTTACTAGTCCTCAAGAAAATATGAAACAATCTAAGGGAAGTGTTTTTAATAAGAAAGTGAACCCAAGAACAATCTCAGATTAGTTGGGGGAAAGATCAGAAGCAAGGTGAGCAAATATTATTTTACTGAAAGAGTAGGAGATGCTTGGAACAAACGTCCAGCAGGCGTGGTTGATAAATCCACAGTAACTGAATTGAAACATGCCTGGGGTAAACACATATCCATCCTAACATAAAATACAGGAAATAGTATAAGGGCAGACTAGATGGACCATGAGGTCTTTTTCTGCCGTCAATCTTCTATGTTTTTGTCCAAAGCTACCTTGTTAAATTGATCTTCATATTCTATGATGAAATTCAATTTCTTTTACTACCGGTTCTGTGGACGAAGCTTGATAGATGTGGTTTGGCTTGGTGGGCTCGGCTTGGTGGGTGTGGCAGGGGAAGAATACTGCAAAATCTCCATTCCCACCTCCCTCTTGGACCATCCAGAGGTAGTATATGCCGGTTCTCAGAAATACTCCAAATTTCCGCTACCGGTTCTCCAAAACCTGTCAGAAATCTGCTGGATTTCACCCATCAAAAACACCCTTTCCCAATGGAACACCGTGCAAAACCCAAAACAGATGCAACAATAATCTCACATTTTTTTCTGTCTTAGAAGTAAAGATTTTCCTCTGAACATGGAGACTTGGGATAATTTCTGCCAAATCGTCTCTCCAATCCCTCGTAAAGCGAGGCCTTTCAGGAAAAGAAAGTGTTTTTGTAACTTGTTAATCCATGTGGCTTCTTGGAATTAGGATCTGATCCAGATCTAGCCTCACCCTTTCTCTCACAATCAGGTCACTCTGCCTTTTTAACTGCCCCGGGCAAAGCATTTGCAATCAACATCATCCAACAGGTGCGGATCCCTGGCATCTCCTGGAGGTGCCCCGTGGCCCCAGCAGGACTGTCCTCCTCCAGTTGGAAAACATCAGAGGTCATCTAGTCCAGCTCCCTGTTCAGCTAGTGAAGGGCTGCAAAAAAATGCTTTTGTCATACTGTAGGCGTGATTTATTTTGTGGGTGTGGCTTGTCAGCGTTGTGACCAGGTTGGAGTGGCTTGAAGGTCATGTGACAGGCTGAAAGGTGGCCAACTTGATGTCACTCACATCAAGAGTTAGGGTTAGGGTGCCTGGCCTCTCTTCGCCTCCAAAAGATACAATTTCCCCATCTATTTACTATTACTGAACATCCAAAATATACTATTTAATTCTATGTATATATGCCATATGTGTACATATGAAAGAGTAGTAGATGCCTGAAAGAGTAGTAGATGCTTGGAGCAAACTTCCACAGTAACTGAATTTAAACATGCCTGGGATAAACATATATCCACCCTAAGATAAAATACAAGCAATAGTATAAGGGCAGACTAGATGGACCATGAGGTCTTTTTCTGCCGTCAATCTTCTATGTTTCTATGTTTCTACATATATATTACACACAGGCATACAAAAATATACATTATCTAGTATATAAATTCTATCTGTATGTACACACCAACATGCACGCACAGCTCTTCTAAAATTATACACATTCAACCTCATTTACTGTGATAGGAAAAACATACCCAGAGCCCAGAAGGGAAAAAAAGAAAAAATATATTTTTTTTCCTACCGCTTCTGCGTACCTGACAGTACCAGTAGGGGTTCATCACTGCGTTCAGCACAGGAACCACTACAGCAGTGTTTCTCAACCTTGGAGGCTTGAAGACGCATGGACTTCAATTCCCAGAATCCCCTGGTCGGCAATGTTTCTCACCTTGATGCAGCTTGAAGATGTGTGGACTTCCAACTGCCGGCTGGAAAGTTCTGGGAGTTGAAGTCCATGCATCTTCAAGCAGCCGAGATTGAGAAATAGTGCTAGCTGGGGAATTCTTGGAAATGAAGTTCATAGATCTTCAGGTGGCTGAAGTTGAGAAACACTGCCCTACGGCATTCCTGACAGTTGGCCATCGAGCCTCCCACAATGGAGAACTCGCGATTTCAAGTGGCAGCCTGTTCCACTGGCAGAGCTTTTGTATAATCAAGTTGTTCTTCCTGAAATGAAAATCTCCTTCCTTGTCATTTGAACTGGACTGGATCTCAAATTACAACCATTCGGTTAGCGACTGCTCAAAGCTAAAAGTTTGGGGGAAAGATCAAAAGCAACATGAGAAAATATTATTTTACTGAAAGAGTAGTAGATCCTTGGAACAAACTTCCAGCAGACGTGGTAGATAAATCCACAGTAACTGAATTTAAATATGCCTGGGATAAACATATATCCATCCTAAGATAAAATACAGAAAATAGTATAAGGGCAGACTAGATGGACCATGAGGTCTTTTTCCGCCGTCAGACTTCTATGTTTCTATGCACTTATCAGTATTTGTTATGCTTACGACCACTGCAACATCCCTGCAGGGAAGGCCTGACATCTTCAGAGCTACCGGTGTGCCCACCGATGCTGTTGCAGATGCGCGCGCCCCCAGCATGAGATTTTGTTTCTGCGCATGTGCAGCAAGCGAAATCTCGCACGAGTGAGATTTCGGCAATTTTCACCAGTATTTTTGCTTCGGTGCAAAAATTGCCAAAATCTCATTCGCCCATCTTCACACAAGATTTCACTTGCTGCGCATGGGCAGAAGCAAAATTTTGCACAGGGGCACATGTGCACGCATTGGGAGCATGCAGCTGTGCATGCGGAACATAGCTCCTTACCGTTCCGGAAGCCGTCCTTCACTAGTCACATGATCAAAAGATCTCACCCTTGCGACTTCTTGAGAAACAGAGTCTATTGGGAAGCTGGGTTCACTTAACAACCATGTTACTAACTTAACGACTGCAGTGATTCACTTATCTAATGAATAGAATTGAATTTTATTGGACACAAAAGGAATTTGTCTTGGGGCATATATTCCGAGCAGTGGTGGGTTGCATTTACCCATGTGCCAGCGAGACTCCGTCCACCGCTGGCTCTCTTGGTCCGGCCCTGGTGGCAAGCACATGTCTGGGGCAGGCGCGTGCACATCCGGTGTGATATTTGGCTTCCACGCATGCACGCAGAAGCGAAATCTCACATGAGAACACTCGTACGTGTGGGATTTCCATGATTTTCGATGATTTCGTTGCTTCCGCGCATGGGCAGAAGCAAAAAAACATAGAAGCATAGAAGAATGACGGCAAAAAAAGACCTCATGGTCCATGTAGTCTGCCCTTATACTATTTTCTGTATGTTATCTTAGGATGGATATATGTTTATCCCAGGCATGTTTAAATTAAGTGACAGTGGATTTACCAACCACGTCTGCTGGAAGTGTGTTCCAAGCATCTACGACTCTTTCAGTAAAATAATATTTTCTCACGTTGCTTCTGATCTTTCCCCCAACTAACCTCAGATTGTGTCCCCTTGTTCTTGTGTTCACTTTCCTATTAAAAACATTTCCCTCCTGAACCTTATTTAACCCTTTGACATATTTAAATGTTTCAATCATGTCCCCACTTTTCCTTCTGTCCTCCAGAATATACAGATTGAGTTCATTAAGTTTTTCCTGATACGTTTTATGCTTAAGACCTTCCACCATTCTTGTAGCCCATCTTTGGACCCGTTCAATTTTATCCATATTTTTGGGGGGGTGAGGTCTCCAGAACTGAACACAGTATTCCAAATGTGGTCTCACCAGCACTCTATATAGCGGGATCATAATCTCCCTCTTCCTGCTTGTTATACCTCTAGCTATGCAGCCAAGCATTCTACTCGCTTTCCCTACCGCCTGACCACACTGTCCCCCCATTTTGCGACTGTCAACAGTGCAGTGAAAAATAATTAATAATAATAATAATAATAATAATAATAATTTAGATTTGTATGCCGTCCCTCTCCGCCAAAATCTCGTGCATGTGAGCATCCTCATGCGAGATTTCACTTGCTGCGCATGCACAGAAGCCAAATCTCATGCGGGGCTTGCATACATGCGCCATGCATGCACGGATGTGTGCGCATCGGCATTTCCGCTACTGGAACGGCAATCCCGACTCCCACTCCTGCTGCATGCATCCTCTTCATTCGGGTGCACCCGTGCATGCGCCCGCACTCCTTGTATGATTTTGCTTTCGCGCATGCACAGGAAGAAAAAACCCGCCAAAATCTCGCGGGGGGCCACGGGTGCGGAGATGGGGCATAAAATGGGGCACGACTCACTTAATAACTGCTTTGCTTTGCACTGAAAATTGCAGCCTCGATTTGTGATTGCAAGTCGAATACTACCTGCGTATTTGAGATTAGTAATCAGGTTCAGTCAGCAGTAGTTATCTGTTCTTCTTACATGGGCACACAAACACACACACAGGGGAGAGGAATGTGGAGACAAGTTCAGATTGGCACCAGTCAGCCAAGTCACGGAGAAAAACAGAGGCTATGCGGAAACGCCGTTTACATGCCAAGCTGTTTACCGTTCTGCATCAAAGTCACCGCCTGGCTAGTTCCAGCAAAACTGCCATCACTCACCCTTTGTGCCCTTACTCAGCCTCGGCAGAGCCATCTGTCGCCCAGTTACTCCCCTCACCCCAGGGCAGCCTCCACGCAAGGGAGAAATTAAGACCACTAGGAAAGACACAACTCACCGTTTAATAATAAGAAGCAAGATCTTTTCCGTCACGAGAGAATGGATGGGCAAACGCTTCCTCTCTGGTGGGAGAGGAATAATTGAAGCCGGAGAGGAGAAAAGGTCTAACAGGGAGGGAAGTAGGGAAGGAAGGAAGGAAGGAAGGAAGGAAGGAAGGAAGGAAGGAAGGAATTTACTTTAGTTTAGTTTAGTTTATCTTAGCTTAGTTTATAGTTTAGTTTAGTTTAATTTAGCTTAGTTTAGTTTATAGTTTAGCTTAGTTTAGTTTAGCTTAGTTTAGTTTATAGTTTAGCTTAGTTTAGTTTACAGTTTAGCTTAGTTTAGTTTAGTTTAGCTTAGTTTAGCTTAGTTTAGCTTAGTTTATAGTTTAGTTTAGCTTAGTTTATAGTTTAGTTTAGCTTAGTTTAGTTTAGCTTAGTTTAGCTTAGTTTAGCTTAGTTTATAGTTTAGTTTAGCTTAGTTTAGCTTAGTTTATAGTTTAGTTTAGCTTAGTTTAGCTTAATTTAGCTTAGTTTATAGTTTAGTTTATAGTTTAGTTTAGCTTAGTTTAGCTTAGTTTATAGTTTAGTTTAGCTTAGTTTATAGTTTAGTTTAGCTTAGTTTAGTTTAGCTTAGCTTAGTTTATAGTTTAGTTTAGCTTAGTTTAGCTTAGTTTAGTTTATAGTTTAGCTTAGTTTAGTTTATAGTTTAGCTTAGTTTAGTTTAGTTTAGCTTAGCTTAGTTTAGTTTAGCTTAGTTTATAGTTTAGTTTAGCTTAGTTTAGTTTAGCTTAGTTTAGCTTAGCTTAGTTTATAGTTTAGTTTAGCTTAGTTTATAGTTTAGTTTAGCTTAGTTTATAGTTTAGTTTAGCTTAGTTTATAGTTTAGTTTAGCTTAGTTTAGCTTAGTTTATAGTTTAGTTTAGCTTAGTTTATAGTTTAGTTTAGCTTAGTTTAGTTTAGCTTAGCTTAGTTTATAGTTTAGTTTAGCTTAGTTTAGCTTAATTTAATTGATTTTTATGCTGCCCAAACCCATGGGACTCAGGGTGGCTTAAAATAAAAATACAGTACTGTACAGCGTTACAAAAAGTCAAATACTGTATAAATAATAAAATCAGTAAAAATGGGAGGTGGATCCCTCCCAGTTTGGACCAGTTCTCCTGAATCGGTAACGACCTCCTGATGATGTCACAATGACATCACGGAACCGGTTCGGTGGTGACACCATCTTTTTTTAAAAAAAAAATTGATTAAAAAAAAAAATAAATAAATTTTTCTTCCAAGCATGCGCAGAAGCCGAGTTTCCTGCACTGTGCATGAGAACACCATCCTTTTTTCTTTTGGCTATTTATTTATTTACTTACTTACTTACTTACTTACTTACTTACTTACTTACTTACTTACTTACTTACTTACTTACTTACTTATTTGCTTATTTACTTATTTATTTATTTTTTGTGTATTTATTTATAATTTTTTTATCACTGCGCATGCTCTTGTGTGTACCCGCAAGGCCACACGCCGTGGGGGGAAAGCGAACTGGCAGCAGGATAAGTTAGAACCCACCCCTGCTATTTGTAGCTGGGACACATAGCCATGTTGAATCTGCTAACTCAAGTGTTATTATAAAAGAGGGGAATGTCATAAACAAGAGAGAGAGAGACAGACAGACGTGAAGCAGTAACTCAGCACCATCAATGTGGTTGAATGTAGAGAAAGAGAGATTTAGACTTTCAGGGACAAAGCTCTCAAAACTCTTAATCTGGGATGGACAGGGTTGTTTATGAAGGAATGTGCAGATTGATTGGAAAAATCTAGGGCAATGATGGCGAACCTTTTTGTCCCTCAAAAGAGCATGGGTGTGCGCTATTGCACATGTCCTAGTGCCCACACCCATAATTCAATGCCTGGAGAGGGGGGAAACAGCTTCCCCTCCCCCCCCGGAGGTCTTCTGGAGACTGGAAATGGCCTGTTTCCCAATTTCTGGTGGACCCAGTAGGTTTGTGTTTCGCCCTCCCCAGCGATGGGGAAGGGCGTTTTTACCCTACTCCGGGTTCCCTGGAGCCAGATGCCCTCCCCCATCCTCCCAGAGGCTCTCTGGAAGCCAAAAATGTCCTCCTAGAGCCTCTGTGCAAGCCAAAAATCAGCTGGCTGGCATACACATGCATGTTGGACTAACCTTTGTCGTCAGGCATGGGGGAACTGAAACACCTCCCCCGGCCACGTACAATTTATGTATGGTATGTTTGTGTGTGTGCTTGTTAATATAGTGGGGTTCTTTTTAAAACTATTTTAAATACTTAAATTTATTGAATCTATTTGGATTTGTACGATTGTTTATATTTTTGTTGTGAGCCGCCCCGAGTTCGCGGAGAGGGGCGGCATACAAATCTAAATAATAAATAAATAAATAAATAAACGGCTCGCGTGCCAACAGATATGGCTCTGCGTGCCACCTGCAGGGGTATCAAATTCAATTTCATTGAGGAGCTGCTTCAGGGTTGTCTTTGATCTGAGGGGGTGGAGTGGCCGTGGTCGTGGCCGGTGGAGCTCACCACCACTCGAGTCAGAGGCGGCACCTGTGGTGGCCTGTGCGCTCTGCCAGCGAAAATGAGCTCCCGAGTTCCGTTTTCAGGCTGTGACGGCCTCCTGCAAACCTTTGCCAGTGAAAACAAACCTCAGCAGGGCTGCGTGTGGCCCTCTCAAGCTCCGTTTTCGTTGGCAGAGGCACTGCGGGCCGATCCTTCACTGTTTCTGGATTGGCCCCACAGGCCAGATCTAAGCATCCCATGGGCCAGATCCGGGCTCCGGGTCTTGAATTTGACACCCCTGGTTTACACTATCAAAGATTCAGTCCACATACATAGCTAGATTGTGATCCCCTTATATAGAGCACTGGTGAGACCACATTTGGAGTACTGTGTTCAGTTCTGGAGACCTCACCTACAAAAAGATATTGACAAAATTGAACGGGTCTACAAGACCCGGGGCTACAAGAATGGTGGAAGGTCTTAAGCATAAAACGTATCAGGAAAGACTTCATGAACTCAATCTGTATAGTCTGGAGGACAGAAGGAAAAGGGGGGACATGATCTAAACATTTAAATATGTTAAAGGGTTAAATAAGGTTCAGGAGGGAAGTGTTTTTAATAGGAAAGTGAACACAAGAACAAGGGGACACAATCTGAAGTTAGTTGGGGGAAAGATCAAAAGCAACGTGAGAAAATATTATTTCACTGAAAGAGGAGTAGATGCTTGGAACAAACTTCCAGCAGACGTGGTTGGTAAATCCACAGTGACTGAATTTAAACATGCCTGGGATAAATATGTATCCATCCTAAGATAACATACAGGAAATAGTATAAGGGCAGACTAGATGGACCATGAGGTCTTTTTCTGCCGTCAGTCATCTATGTTTCTATGTTTCTACATACATACATACATACATACATACATACATACATACATACATACATACATACATACATATGAAGAGGCAACAGTCATCACGACCACCGGAACATTTAAAATTTATTTTAAAACTACTAAAATTATTAAGCTTTCATTAATCCTCTACTAACGTCATCAGAGTATATTATTATACTCTGGGGACATAAAAGTATATATATTATTATATACTGTATATCTATAACATATTTTTTGCTGGTAATGATAATGATAATATATATATATACATGTCCATCCGTTGACTTCTTGACTCAAATCAAGGGTTAATTTTGTCAGCTTGGCTAGAGATTTTTGCCTTGTTGTCTCAGATTCTGGTTGAAACAGATTTTTCAGGGCGAGTCTTTGATCCATCCTAATTAAAGAGATCTAATTTTTAAGAGGAAGCAAATTGAGTCTGATTTGGCAAACTCTGGTTTCTCATGCCAGTCTATATCAGCATCACTTTGGCCCAGAGAAGACCTTAACTGGATTGAAACAAAAGATTTGGAATTAAGATCTTCCAAAATATCTCAGTCTTACCAAAGGTGTGGCTTGCAGGTTCTCCACAGGAAAACTCCAAGATATTCTTTATAGAATTACACACTGTCCTCGGAAAAAGCTTTTTCACCTTGGTTCAAATTGGCACACTACTAGTGATGGGCGAACCGAACGCACACAATTCGGGTCCGTACCGAATTTTGCGGTGTTCGGTATGCCGAACATGAACACAATTTTTTTTGAAACTTCGTGCAAAGTTCGGGGTCGCGTTCGGCGTTCAAAGCTTTGATGTCACTGGCAGGTTGCTAAGGATGCCAAGGTGATCACTTCCTGGATTCCATGGAATCCAGGAAGTGATCAGCTTGGCGTCCTTAGCAACCTGCCGATATACGTGACATCAAAGCTCTGCCCCTGGAATCTCTTGGTAGGATTCCCTGTTCGGGTTCAGCCAAATTTTGCATAAAGTTCATCTGAACTTGCCAAACCCAAACACTGTTGGGTTCGCCCATCACTACACACTACCCATTACTGAGACAATAAGTGAACACTAATGTCCCATTCCATTCCTTCATTGATATGTTTTATTCCTATATCTTCTCTTCTCTTCTTTCTTAGATATATTTTACTATGAGTATATCCTCTATAACCTTCATTATAAATTTTACTCTGTGTATACACACTAAACCCCTCATTGTGTATTGGACAAAATCAATCAATCAATCAATAAAAGCAATTCAGAACTAAGGAGAAATTTCCTGACAGTCAGAACAATTAATCCCTGGAACGGCTTGCCTCCAGAAGCTGTGAATGCTCCAACAATGGAAGAATTTTAGATGATGTTGGATAAGCCTTACATAGTATCAGGCCAGATTACTTACGGGACCGCCTTCCGCCGCTTGAGTCCCAGCGACCGGTCAGGTCCCACAGAGTTGACCTGCTCCAGGTCCCATCAACTAGACAATGTCGCTTGGTGGGGCCCAGGGGAAGAGCCTTCTCTGTGGAGGCCCCGGCCCTCTGGAATCAGCTCCCCCCAGAGATTTGCACTGCCCCCACCCTCCTTGCCTTCTGCAAGAGTCTTAAGACTCATTTATGCCGTCATGCTTGAGGCGATTAGATCATAGCCCCCTGGCCGATGAATGTTATGTGTGACTGTTGTCTGAATGGGTATGATTGATTTTTTAACAAAATTGGGGATTTTAGATTAGTTTATTTAGTTTAAACTAATTGGATTTATCTATCGTATTTCACTGTTTCCTTTTATATGTTGTGAGCCGCCCCGAGCCCTCGAAGAGGGGTGGCATATAAATCCAATCATCCAATCATCCACCCATCCACCCACCCACCCACCCATCCATCCATCAGTCTATCAATCTATCTATCTATCTATCTATCTATCTATCCATCAGTCCATCAATCTATCAATCAATAAGCCAACCAACCAACCCACCCACCAACCAACCATTTGTCTGAAGTGGTGTAGGCTTTCCTGCCTAAACAGGGGGTTGGACTAGAAGACCTCCAAGGTCCTCTCCAACTCTGTTATTCTATTCTGTTTGTGTGTGAGATCAGATATACAGCTCAAGCCAGTAACGTACGTACTGCTAAACTGTCTGTTGTACTATTCATGGTTTCTGGCACTCATAAATCTAATTGTCAGAAATCTTGGTTGTCTCTCTCTGATCAAGAGGATGCTACTCTCCTTCAAACATGAGCGTCCATCAAAGTTGTCAGGCTCATAGCGGTAGCTGTAATTTGACCAGATTAGAACAACACTTCCCTTTCATTACTAATTGTTTCAGATTTGAATTTCTTGAACTTTGAAGCAGCTTATTGGTTGTTTGTTGGCTTGGTACTGGGAAATAAAATAAATATGGGTTGTAATTCTGAAATGGCCCAGAGGTGGCCCTCGGCTTATGACCACTCACTTTAGTGATTGCTCAAAGATACAACAGCATTGGGAAAAAGGTCCTTATACTTATGACAGTTGCAACATTCTCACAGCCAAGTGGTCCAAAATTCAGGCGCTTGGCAACTGGCGGGTATTTATGGCAGATGCAGCATCCCAGGGTCATGTGACCACCACATGTGACTTTCCCAGCCAGCTTTCAACGAGCAAAGTGGATGGAAACTTCAGATCGTGCAGAACGCAGCCGCGAGAGCCATCGTGGGGCTTACAAGATTTGCCCATGTTTCCTCAACACTCTGTGGCTTGCATTGGCTGCCGATCAGTTTCCGGTCACAATTCAAAGTGTTGGTCATGACCTTTAAAGCCCTACATGGCTTTGGACCAGACTACCTCCGGAACCGCCCGCTACTGCACGAATCCCAGCGACCAATAAGGTCCCACAGAGTGGGCCTTCTCTGGGTCCCGTCAACTAAACAATGTCGATTGGCGGGCCCCAGGGGAAGAGCCTTCTCTGGAACCAGCTCCCCCCGGAGATTAGAATTGCCCCCACCCTCCCTGTCTTTCGTAAACTACTCAAGACTCATTTATACCGCCAGGCATGGGGGAGTTGAGATATTCCTTCTCCCTAGGCCATTACAAGCTATGCATGGTATGTCTGTGTGTATGTTTGGTTTTATTATAAGGGTTTTTAGTTGTTTTTTATTGGATTATCACATGCTGTTTTTATCATTGTTGTTAGCTGCCCTGAGTCTACGGAGAAGGGCAGCATACAAATCACCAAAATTATTATTATTATTAATTATGGAGGATGTTGAATTGAGCCGGGGGTCTCCAACCTTGCCAACTTTAAGACTTGTGGACTTCAACTCTCAGAATTCTGGGAGTTGAAGTCCACAAGTCTTAATTTTGTCAAGGCTGGAGACCCCTGCAATGGAGGGTTCACTTGAGAAATTCAATGGTGAAAAAAGTTAAGGTTCTACATGGAGGCAAGAAAAACAAAATGCACAGGTACAGAATATGTGGTACGTTAGCACTAGCAATAGCACTTAGATTTATACACTACTTCACAGTGCTTTTAAACATAGAAACATAGAAGTCTGACGGCAGAAAAAGACCTCATGGTCCATCCAGTCTGCCCTTATACTATTTTCTGTATTTTATCTTAGGATGGATATATGTTTATCCCAGGCATGTTTAAATTCAGTTACTGTGGATTTATCTACCACGTCTGCTGGAGGTTTGTTCCAAGGATCTACTACTCTTTCAGTAAAATAATATTTTCTCATGTTGCTCTTGATCTTTCCCCCAACTAACTTCAGATTGTGTCCCCTTTTTCTTGTGTATACTTTCCTGGTTAAAGCCCTCTCTAAATAGTTTACAGAGTCAGCCTATTGCCCCCAACAATCTGGGTCCTCATTTGATCCACCTTGGAAGGATGGAAGGCTGAGTCAACCTTGAGCCTGGTGAGATTTGAACTGGTGAACTACAGCCAGCAGTCAGCAAAAGCAGCTTGTAGTACTGCACTCCAGTCACTGAGCCACATTGCCCAACAGCAGTAAATGTGAGAGGGATCTTGGAGTCCTAGTGGACAACCATTTAAATATCAGCCAACAGTGTGCAGCAGCTGCCAAAAAAGCCAACACAGTTCTAGGCTCTATTAACAGAGCGACAGAATCAAGGTCACGTGAAGGGTTAATACCACTTTATAAGGCCTTGGTAAGGCCACACTTGGAACACTGCATTCAGTTTTGATCACCACGATGCAAAAAGGATATTGAGACTCTAGAAAGAGTTCAGAGAAGAGCAACAAAGATGATTAGGGGACTGGAGGCTAAAACATATGAAGAACGGTTTCAGGAACTGGGCATGGCTAGTTTAATGAAAAGAAGGACTGGGAAGAGATGATAGCACTGTTCCAATATGTCAGGGGCTGCCACAAAGAACAGAGAATCAACCTATTCTCCAAAGCATCTGAGGGTAGAACAAGAAGCAATGGGTGAAAACTAAACAAGGAGAGAAGCAACTTACAACTAAGGAGAAATTTCCTGACGGTTAGAACAATTAATCAGTGGAACAGCTTGCCGCCAGAAGTTGTGAAGACCCCAACACTGGAAGTTTTTAAGCAGATGTTGGATAACCCTCAGTCTGAAGTAGTGTAAGGTTTTCTGCCTAAGCAGGGGGTTGGACTAGAAGACCTCAAGGTCCCTTCCAACTCTGTTGTTGTTGTTGTTGTTGTTGTTGTTATTATTATTATTAGAAACAGAAACATAGAAGACTGACGGCAGAAAAAAGACCTCATGGTCCATCTAGTCTGCCCTTATACTATTTCCTGTATTTTATCTTACAATGGATATGTTTATCCCAGGCATGTTTAACTTCAGTTACTGTGGATTTACCAACTACGTCTGCTGGAAGTTTGTTCCAAGGATCTACTACTCTTTCAGTAAAATAATATTTTCTCACGTTGCTTTTGATTTTCCCCCCAACTAACCTCAGATTGTGCCCCCTTGTTCTTGTGTTCACTTTCCTATTAAAAACACTTCCCTCCTGAACCTTAATCAACCCTTTAACATATTATTATTATTATTATTATTATTATTATTATTATTAACTGCATGATTGAGTTCATTACAGTGGTTTGCTTAACAACCATGTAAAATAAAAAGGTGGTACAACTGGGTGTGACTCACTTAACCACTGACTTGCTTAGTGATGGAAATTCCGGTCCTATGTGGTTGGAAGTCAAGGACTACTTGTCATCTATTCAATGCAGGCTGATCCTGTAGCTCTCCTGTGGGGTTCTAGCAAATCATGAATTCCGCATTTATATTCCAGCTAACTGAAACATTTTCACTCGGGCCACAGACTTCGCTTTCGACATGCCTATTGCCCAAGCATGTCCTTGCTTGAGATAGGGCAATGCAGGTGTGAACACATTCTAATGAACCGTCGACCAGATGAATGAACAATGCTGCAGGATAACATACAGTGGTACCTCTACTTACAGACTTAATTTGTGCCGTGACCAGGTTCTTAAGTAGAAAGGTTTGTAAGAAGAAGCAATTTTTCCTATAGGAATCAATGTAAAAGCAAATAATGCATTTGATTGGGGAAACTACAGGGAAGGTGGAGGCCCTGTTTCCTCCCAGGAGATTCCTAGAGAGGCCCCACAAAGGCTTCTCCCTGCCTTTTGCAGCCCTGTTTCTTCCCAGGAGATTCTTAAAGGGGCCCAATGGAGTCTTCTCCCTGCCTTTTCTGGCCCTGTTTCCTCCCAGGAGATTCCTAGAGAGGCCCCACGGAGGCTTCTACCTGCCTTTTCCTGCCCTGTTTCCCCCCAGGAGATTCCTAGAGAGGCTCCACGGAGGCTCCTCCCTGCCTTTTCTGGCCCTGTTTCCTCCCAGGAGATTCCTAGAGAGACTCCACGGAGGCTTCTCCCCACCTTTTTCGACCCTGTTTCCTTCCAGGAGATTCTTAAAGGGGCCTGATGGAGGCTTCTCCCTGCCTTTTCCAGCCCTGTTTCCTCCCAGGAGATTCCTACAGAGGCCCCACGGAGGCTTCTCCCCGCCTTTTCCAGCCCTGTTTCCTCCCAGGAGATTCCTAGAGAGGCCCCACTGAGGTTTCTCCTTGCCTTTTCTGGCCCTGTTTCCTCCCAGGAGATTCCTAGAGAGGCCCCACGGAGGCTTCTCCCTGCCTTTTCTGGTTACAGTTTTGGAGGCTCGGGTTTGTAAGTGGAAAACAATTCTTGAGAAGAGGCAAAAAAAATCTTGAACACCTGGTTCTTATCTAGAAAGCTTC
Source organism: Erythrolamprus reginae (assembly GCF_031021105.1). NCBI lineage: Eukaryota > Metazoa > Chordata > Lepidosauria > Squamata > Dipsadidae > Erythrolamprus > Erythrolamprus reginae. The sequence continues at coordinate 23,241,638 of NC_091950.1, forward strand.
GTAGGTAGAGGTGTTCTTAGGTAGAGGTATCACTGTATTTGATTTGGTATCTACGCGCCCTCTCTGGCAATTTGATTACCATACAGAAGAAGAAACCGAATGTTTTTAGATTCCATTTCAGCCTCTACCCAAGCTGGAACAAGCCGTGTGTCGCATAGCAAGGACAAAAGCAGAGTCTTAGTAGGAAGTCAGCTGAAACGGATCAGTAGCTTCATGAGCTGGGAGTTGTTATTATTATTGGGACAGGAGGAGAGGGGGGTGTATCACAAAGGAAGCATGAGAAGTGTTTGGAAAGCCATGATGTGGTTGAAAACCACATCGCATCCAAACGTCTTCCCCACCCAGAAGATAAAATCAGGCTGACATGGGGAAAGAAGTATTTCCCAAACCTGGGAAAATTAAGCCAGTCACGGTCACCTTGACCCATGAGATTGGTGGCAAATAAATTTGATAATAAAATACAAAGATTTGCCAATAGAAGTAGAACCACTTTGTGCAAGAGAGAGGAAAGATTATATACCAATATGCATGAGCATTTTGGGTGCCATCCCAAAACACTTAGAGCATCACTTAAACACCTTCGGCATTGACAAAGTCCCCATCAGTCAATTGCAAAAGGCAGTTTTATTTGGAACAGATTCCACCTGGCCACAATTCCCACAAAGAGAATTAAACATCCATATTTGCCCATCCCATGTCCTCAGGAAGGAGTTGATAGGTGGACACAAACAGCAATAGCATTTAGACATATATACCGCTTAATAGTGCTTTGACACTCCTCTCTAAGCTGTTTACAGAATCAACCTCTTGCCCCCAACAATCTGGGTCCCCATTTTACCCACCTCGGAAGCATGGAAGGCTGAATCAACTTTGAGCCAGTGGAGAGATTTGAACTGCTGAACTACAGCTAGCAGTTATTATTATTATTATTATTATTATTATTATTATTATTATTATTATTATTATTTAGATTTGTATGCCGCCCCTCTCCGTAGAGTCGGGGCGGCTCACAACAATAACGAAGACAATGTAAGAACAAATCTAATAATTTAAAAAACACTAAAAACCCCATTATTAAAAGCAAGCATACACACAAACATACCATGTATAAACTGTATAGGCCCGGGGGAGATGTCTCAGTTCCCCCATGCCTGACGGCAGAGATGGGTCTTAAGAACTTTACGAAAGGCAAGGAGGGTGGGGGCAGTTCTGATCTCCGGGGGGAGCTGGTTCCAGAGGGTCGGGGCCGCCACAGAGTAGGCTCTTCTCCTGGGTCCCGCCAAACGACATTGTTTAGTCGACGGGACCCGGAGAAGGCCAGCTGAAGTAGCCTGCAGTGCTGCACTCTAACCACTGAGCCACTCCGGCTCCTAACCAAATCTAGTCTAAACATCTGATTGGCCATGAGAACCATATTAATAAACTATGATTTATTACCAAATTAGGTAAAAGTCCTTTGAGTAACAACACACAAACCCATTACCTATCACAATAGTGACACTGAAATTGATTTAAAGATTGCCACATGCACTAAAATATATTTGAAAATCTCCCAAAGTATTCCTGTAAGGGATGAAAATTGATCAAATTACCAATGGTAATTGGTTGACACAACATACTGTAAAGATCATTCAATGATGCTGTTTTTAAAATACAACTAGTCCTCAAGTTACGACCGATCGGTCAGCAACCATGAAAAGTTATGAAAAGGCTAAAGGAAGAGAGATGCCAAGATCATTTCTAATAAGCAGTTTGGGGTACCCAAGGGGAAAAAAATGGAAAACTCTATTTTAAAGTACTTTTTTTTTTAACCTTTGCAACTTTAAAATAGGTGGACAAACCCCCAGAATTCCCCAGCCTCTTGGCTGAGGTTGAGAAACTCTGCTCTAAAGAGAGGAAGGTTAGGCACAAACGAGGCTCAGATTTCAAGCGAACAAAAACCTGGTTGTAATTATGAAGGAAAACCATTTCTGAGCATGCTCAGGGGCGATCACTTGTTGCTTGTATCCTTAAGATTTTTATTAATATTGTTTCCTGATTGCTTATTTGAACCTTTGACAATCATTAAGTGTTGTACCTCATGATTCTTGACAAACGTATCTTTTCTTTTATGTTCACTAAGAGTATATACTGTATATACCAATGACAAATTATTTGTGTGTCCAATCACACTTGGCCCAGAAAGAATTCTATCGGCTGTGTAGAAAATAAATAAAAACGTCCCAACAAATTTGGCTGTTCAGCCTCCGTTTCCTGCCATGGTCTTATGTGTCTGACATCCAGTTTTAGGTAGGGATAGAAACCGCGGCCGGTAAACAGAGCTGATTATCCTTCTTCATTTTCTAATGCCTGGCCTGCCTGGGGTCACCGAACGTCAACATCAAATAACCCCCCAAAATAAAAGAAATCACAAATCTGGTTTCCTAGGCTTTGCAAGGGACCAATAAATTCATTAGTTCATTCATTCATTCATTCATTCATTCATTCATTCATTCATTCATTCATTCTATTTTTATGCCACCCTTCTCCTTAGACCCAGGGCGGCTTACAACATGTTAGCAATAGCACTTTTTTAACAGAGCCAGCCTATTGCCCCCACAATCCGGGTCCCCATTTTACCCACCTTGGAAGGATGGAAGGCTGAGTCAACTTTGAGCCGGTAATGAGATTTGAACCACTGACCTACAGATCTACAGTCAGCTTCAGTTGGCTGCAGTACAGCACTCTATCTGCTGCGCCACCCCGATATTTTGCAACTTGGATTGTAAGAAGATCTATGGGACCGTCTTCTGCTTCATGTATCCCAGAGGCCGGTCAGGTTTCACAGAGTTGAAGACTGTTCGGAAACTACAAATTGTGCAAAATGCAGCCGCACAAGATATATGAGTTGGGGTGGCGCAGCAGGTAGAGTGCTGTACTGCAGGCCACTGAAGCTGACTTGTAGATCTGAAGGTCAGCGGATCAAATCTCATCACCGGCTCAAGGTTGACTCAGCCTTCCATCCTTCCGAGGTGGGTAAAATGAGGACCTGGATTGGGGGGACAATAGCCTAGCTCTGTTAAAAAAGTGCTATTGCTGACATGTTGTAAGCCACCCTGAGTCTAAGGAGAAGGGCGGCATAAAAATTGAATCAATCAATCAATCAATAAATAAATATAGTGGGACTACCAAGATCTGCCCACATTTCAACATCACTCCACGAGCTGCACTGTTTGCCAATTGGTCTCCGGGCCCAATTCAAAGTGCTGGTTATGGCCTACAAAGCCCTACATGGCTTAGGATCAGATTATCTTCGGGACCGTCTTCTGCCTCATGCATCCTAGCAGCCAGTTAGGCCCCACAGAGTCGGCCTTCTCCAGGTCCTGTCGGCCAGACAATGTCGACTGGCAGGGCCTAGGGGAAGAGCCTTCTCTGTGGAGGCCCCGGCCCTTTGGAACAAACTCCCTCTGGACATACATACTGCCCCCTCCCTCCTGGTCTTTTGTAAAGCTTTAAAAACCTACCTCTGCTGGCCGGCATGGGGGCCATGGGTGATGAGACTGTCTCTGGACGATACTAGATATGATTGGACTGGATGAATGCGTGTGAGTGTACATGGGGTCTCTTAAAATGTTTTTTTAGTAAACTTTCATAATTTTTATAGTTAGTTAGATTTCTTATATATTTTTATATTTAATGTTGTACGCTGCTCTGAGTCGCCTCGAGAAGGGCGGCATAAAAATCTAAATAATAATAATAATAATAATAACAACAACAATAATAACAACAACAACAAACAACAAAACAAAACAACAAAACAGACAATAATAATAATAATAATAATAATAATAATAATAATAATAATAATTTATGCATTTCTGTTAGATTAGATCAGAGGCAACGTAGTTGTAAATTGTCTCATCGCAGTATTTCAAGTCTGGTGGAGTAAGGTGTATTGTTGCAGACAGGAGGAGCGAAGGACCCTTTGTGTGAAATATTTCTGAATTTCTTCATGTTTATCTATCTGTTTACTGTGAGCCGCCCTGAGTCCCAGGAGAAGAGTGGCACAGGCATCTGATTCATAAATTAGACAGTCTTGTGATCTCCGGGCCCAACAGCCTTGGAAAGAAGAGGAAGTATCACCAAGGGACCCCATCCTTGTGGCCTGCACTTTCTTCCTCAGTTTTCTTTAGTGCCAGCTCTCGTCTCCCCACCCTTCTCGGTGACATGGTCTCACCCCTTGCCTGCATGATCACAGGGCGGTGACTCCACTCCGCAAGCATCCCAGCAGGGAGGGTGTTACGGGTCCCTTTGCAAAATGCTTTTGAAGGCCAGCTATCTATAGCCGTGAGCTGAGCTGCAGCATGCTTTTTCTTTTCATGATTAAGAAGCCAGACTTAGTAATGTGATTAAATGATCCGGGCTGGTCACAGAAGGATCTCCTGACTGGCACCACTCATTCCTTCTGGCATCGCCCGGAGGGCCCCGCGTCTCCCCGTCAGATATAGAAACATAGAAACATAGAAGATTGACGGCAGAAAAAGACCTCGTGGTCCATCTAGTCTGCCCTTATACTATTTTGTGTATTTTATCTTAGGATGGATATATGTTTATCCCAGGCATGTTTAAATTCAGTTACTGTGGATTTACCTACCACGTCTGCTGGAAATTTGTTCCAAGCATCTACTACTCTTCCAGTAAAATAATATTTTCTCATGTTGCTTCTGATCTTTCCCCCAACTAACCTCAGATTGTGTCCCCTTGTTCTTGTGTTCACTTTCCTATTAAAAACACTTCCCTCCGGAACCAACCCTTTAACACATTATTTTATCCTAAAACATATCTTAAATTAAATTGCAGCCCTTTCTGGAGAGGTTGCCCATCATTCATGACTGTGTTACTTTGAGCCTGGATTACTGCAATATATTAGGGCTGTCTTTGATGACTATCTGGAAACATCAAATGGTGCAGAATATGATCGCCTTCATACTGACAAATATCTCTGCTGAAACCAGCGGTGAAACCTTCCCTTCACTTCGTGTGTGTACACACACTCTGCCCGTGCGTGTGCACACTTTTTCACTCTCTGCACATGCGCAGAATGCTTTGCACATGGGCAGAGGGTTAGAAAAAAGAAAATGGCAGCCTCAGAGTGTGTGGGCAGAGCCTTGTGCTATTGCGCTACCGGTTATCCAAACCACCGTCCACCACCAGTATCAATACGTCCAAACTGAGCTGTAAGATTAAGATTACAATGCCGTTTGGCGGGACTCAGGGGAAGAGCCTTCTCTGTGGCGGCCCCGGCCCTCTGGAATCAACTCTCCCCCGGAGATTCGAATTGCCCCTACTCTTCCTGCCTTCCGTAAGATGTTGAAGACCTATCTATGTCGCCAGGCATGGGGGAAATAACTATCTTGTCCCCCCAGCACCACCTTTTTTTCTGACTGTTAATATATGAGAATTTTATGACTGTGTAGTAATGATCGTTTTTTAATATTTCTGGGTTTTAAATTGCTTTTAACTTACATTGGATTTGTAATTTGTATATTGTATTGCTGTTGTTGTGAGCCGCCCCAAGTCTTCGGAGAGGGGCAGCATACAAATCTAATAAAACTTAAACTTAAGATTTATTAGATTTGTAGCATTTCATCCGCGGCTCAAACCATTGCTTTAGATCAGTGGTTCTCAACCTGGGCATTGGATCCCCTTAGGGGGTCAAACGGCCATTTCATAGGGGTTGCCTCGTGTCGCCCCATGAGATTCCAGCGCGTTTTTGCTTCCTGCGCACATGCAGAAGGAAAAACACTCTGGGGACGCACAGACATGCACGCAAGACAACTGAAGCTGCGTGCAGGGCGCACTGGTAGCGGCGGTGATGGCAATCCTCTCTTCTCTACACCCCACCCGCCAGGCATGGTTAACCACTCAGGGCAAAAGCTCCTGGGATATCAAGCAGCGCAGAAGAAAGTAAGATATTGCGAGGTGCAGTGGCCTCTGATACTCTCTGCTTGCAGAAATACTTCACCCACAATTAATGCTCATCCATGTTCAATGTATTGTGCAAACAAGCTCACTGAGTCAGGCCATCGATCGTTCTAGGCGCTAGATCTTTCTAAGATTACCAACCTTAGTAGGGATGGAGTGGGAGGTGAGGCTGGGGTGTCTCTTTGGAAAGTCTCAAAGATGTCGGCAAGGAGAAGGTGGAAGAATAATAATAATAATAATAATAATAATAATAATAATAATAATAATAATAATAATATTTATTTATTTATTTATTTATTTATTATTTATTATTTATTTATTTATTTATTAATTATTGATTGATTGATTGATTGATTGATTGATTGATTGATTGTATTTGTATGCCACCCCTCTCTGCAGACTCGGGGCAGCTAACAACAATGATAAAAACAGCATGTGACAATCCAATAATAAAACAGCTAAAACCCCTTATTTATAAAAACCAAACATACACACAGACATACCATGCATAACTTGTAATGGCCTAGGGGGAAGGAATATCTCAACTCCCCCATGCCTGGTGGTATAAATGAGTCTTCAGTAGTTTACGAAAGACAGGGAGGGTGGGGGTAATTCTAATCTCCGGGGGGAGTTGGTTCCAGAGGGCCGGGGCCGCCACAGAGAAGGCTCTTCCACTGGGGCCCACCAAACGACATTGTTTAGTCGACGGGACCCAGAGAAGGCCAACTCTGTGGGACCTTATCGGTCGCTGGGATTTGTGCGGTAGCAGGCGGTTCCGGGGATTCCAGGAATTCCCACCAGTCAAAAACCATTTGAGGGGTATCCCCTACAGCAGGGCCTCAAAGGATAATATTCAGATGGTGGTTCCTACTTACTGCCGCTACCGGTACGCTGCATGCAGAGTTCTGGGTGACTGGCAGGCGGGCACACATGCGCATGATTTGCAAGATTTTGCACATTTTTGTGTGATTATTTTTTTTCTTCTGTACATGCGTGGAAGCATAAAGTCACAGAAATCTTGCATGCACAGGAAGCAAAATTTCACAGGAGGACATGTGCGCACGTAAGATTTTGGTGATTTTATGCTTCCGCATATGTGCAGAAGCAAAAAATCACCCAAATCTCTTGCACATGCACATCCTCTCATGAGATTTTGCTTCCTGTGCATGCAAGATTTCAGTGATTTTATGCTTCCGCGCATGTGCAGAAGCAAAAAATTGCCAAAAATCTCTCTCGCGTGCACATTCTCTCGCAATTTTGCTTCCTGTTTATGCGAGATCTCAGTGGTTTTATGCTTCCGCATATGTGCAGAAGCAAAAAATCACCCAAATTTCTTGCGCATGCACATCCTCTCACGAGATTTTGCTTCCTGTGCATGCGAGATCTGTGATTTTATGCTTCTGCGCATGTATAAAAGCAAAAAATTGCCCAAATCTTGCAAATCTTGCAAGATTTTGCTTCCTGTGCATGTGCAAACAAAATTGCACTGGGATGCGGGTGCGCACCTGCCAGTCACCTGGAACTATGCACGCAGCTCCAGTTTTACTACCGGAACGCAGTGTGGCCCGTACTGGGTAGGAACTTGCTACTGATCATATTACTGTGTACAGGTCATTTTTCACTTGCGACTACAATTGAGCCCCAAAATTCAGTTGTTTGTTAAGTCAGTTTTGCCCCATATTACGATATTTTTTTCCCCACTTGTGAAGTGAATCACGGCAATTTGTTAAGTTAATTAACATGGTTGTACAATGAATCTGACTTGTTTCAGTTGGCTTGTCAGAAGTCCCCAAAAGGAATCACATGGGACCTTACAACCACCATAAATACGAGTCAGTTGCTAAAACGTTTTAATTTTGTGCACAGGATGCTGCTGCAGCATGAAAAACGGCCGCAAGTCACTTCGTTGTCATCATAACTTCAAATGGTCACTAAGTGAACTGTTGTAAATCGATGATGGCCTGTATTGACATCAGGTTCCTCAGACAAGAGCTGATTTTTCAAATATGCTTTTGTGGAAGAGATTTCTAGGACAGGGGTCTCCAACCTTGGCAACTTTAAGCCTGGCGGACTTCAACTCCCAGAATTCCCTAGCCAGCAAATCAAAGCTGGGGGGGGGAATTAAGCCATATTTGCTTAACGACTGCCTATCCATTTAACAACAATCGCGGTGATTTAACTGCCAGGCCAAAAAGAGTTGTAAAATTGGCCATGACTCCGTTAACAATGTAAATTCTGATCCCGATTGTAGTCGTAAGCCGAAGGCCACTTTGGACTTCTGCTATTGAATCTTGGCTGCCGAAATCTGGTCAACCGCAAGAGAGCAGTAAGGAATCTGTTTCCTCCTTGTTTCTTTTCTCCTCTCAAGTGGTTGACCTCATTTTTGCTCCCTAGCTGAATATGTTTAGAGGGCTGAAGGTCTTTGTATTTTAAACCTCCCGTAAGCCTATTTGTGAGGATTTACATAACAGTAGCTCTGTCTCAGATTTGTGGGGAAACCGTTCTGTAGCATCTCAACAAATCCTGTTATAGCCACAGCACAACATTGGAAAGGAGATGGCTTTCCTTCAATATCAGCATGAGAAATTAAAACCGGAGAATATCCGACAGCTGTGGGCTGCACCCAGTACAGGCCACATTATAGTGTGATAATGGAAATGGAGATGTGCATGCATCTCCGCATCAATGACGCATATGTGCATGCACCTGCATGAGATTCAGCTTCTGTCCATGTGCAGGAGGTGAAATTTCATGCGAGGACACCTGGGCATGTGAGATTTCATCAATTTTGGGTGTTTTTTGGCAAAGATCGGCAAAATCTCACACGCCCGCTTACTGTGTATGTGCAGAAGTCGAAGCACACTGGGAGCACTGGCGACATGGAGCCCTTCCCTGATATCTGGCAATGGCAAAATTGATAGCAAACAGTGGTACCTCTTCCTAAGAACGCCTCTACTTATGAACTTTTCTAGATAAGAACCGGGTGTTCAAGATTTTTTTGCCTCTTCTCAAGAACTATTTTCCACTTACAAACCCGAGCCTCCGAAACTGTAACCGGAAAAGACGGGGAGAAGCCTCTGTGGGGCCTCTCTAGGAATCTCCAGGGAGGAAACAGGGCCTCCAGCCTCCCTGTGGTTTCCCCAATCGCACACATTATTTGCTTTTACATTGATTCCTATGGGAAAGATTGCTTCTTCTTACAAACTTTTCTACTTAAGAACCTGATTACGGAACGAATTAAGCTTGTAAGTAGAGTTACCACTCTATATTTACGTCAGAAAAAAGACCTTATGGTCCATCTAGTCTGCCCTTATACTATTTCCTGTATTTTATCTTAGGATGGATCTATGTTTATCCCAGGCATGTTTAAATTCAGTTCCTGTGGATTTACCAACCACATCTGCTGGAAGTTTGTTCCAAGCATCTACTACTCTTTCACTAAAATAATATTTTCTCACGTTTCTAAATTCAAACGTAGCAATCGATTTTTGCATCATCTTGCTTTTCTTCTCTCTCTCTCTCTCTTCCTTCTTTATAACTTTCTCTGTATTTTGGTACTTGCCTTTTTTCTCCCATGCTTTCTTTGTACGTATTTCAATGTCTTCCGGTAAGCCAACAAGGTTTTGAAAAGGATCCTATTATAAGAGGGGCTTCTGGGGATAAATGGCCCACCTATGCCAGCTCTGTTTTAGGATTTTACAGATGAACACCAGGCCTGGACTGGGCCTAGAAACAAATCCGAAGCCAGAGGAATGGAGATAAGATCAGTGTAAAGCTCTTGTTGGAAATCCATCTGGCTGCTACACGTCATCTCAACGGCCATTTCCAAGTAGTGTCACCCCTCATGGCGCTTGCTTGTTGTAATTTAATCTAGGCCTGGCCAAGACTTGAGTCACGAGGGCCTCATCCATTCCTCGAAGAAGGGGACACCAGCCCTGCCTCAGCAAAGGCAAAAATCCTGAGGTTCAATGTATTGCTTTGCTGGCAAATACACAAGTTCTCATCAGCGATTCCAGCCACCGATGTATTCAGGGTAGGACTCGATTTACAAACACAGTGTAGGCCCAAAATGTCTGCTGCTAAGCAGAAGACAGTTAAGTGACCTTTGACCTATTTCACAACCTTCCTGGCAGCAATCACCACGCTGTTAAAATCAGTTAAGTGAAATCAGGTTTCCCCATTGGCTTTGCTTGTCAGAAGGTCGCAAAAATATGGCCAGATGAACAGGCCGGATCAGGGGCAATACCGATATCAAATGATCTAAGTGCCAAAGCCCACTGCAACAATATCGACTGTTGTGGTTAGCTCTGGCCCAGCTCCTGCCCCAAGGACTGTGGATGTGGGGGAGACATCCACATACCACAGGCCTGTTTTGCTCCCGGTGGAATCTGATGATGAAGGCTCCTCTGACCAAGAAGACATGAGTGACAAGGAGGAGGAGAGTGTGGCAGACAGCTCAGAAGGAGATCAATTATCTAGCTCCTCCTTGGATTCGGAACAAGAGTTAATGATACAGCCACGCATGCGGAGAGCGATGCATAGGCAGCAACAACTGAGAGATTATTATCAAAGAAAATGAGGCCACCTGTGGTTGGGTGGGGCTGTGGTAATTAGTGAGGCTGCTATAAAGAGCAGCGTGTAGGTTTGGCTATTGTGGAGGATTATCTGATCGTTGTGTTTTGTGCCTGCCTTGCTGACTTTGACCTTGGTGTGTTGCTTTTTCCCTGCTTTGAAACTAAAGCAGAGCAAAGTGTGTTTCACTTTGTGAAAGCAGAAGGACTGTGAATTGCCTCACAGCTGCAAGCTAAGTATCTCAGAACTGATAAGGGACTTGTACCAATTACCAGTTTGTTTGGAGACGAGTGCTCTTTGTTATACCAAAAGAGGGCTTAGTTTAAGTGAATTTTTGTTATAAAAAACATTGTTTTGAATTTTCAAACGTGTGTGTGTCTGAAATTTGTATCTGAATTTTCAGGAGGATTCTGCCAGAGAGCTCGACAGAACAATCGCCAAAAAGGCTTCTAGAGTTGTTAACCCGATCCTACGCAGCTTCTGCTCTGGCAATCTCACACTACTCACCAGAGCCTACAAAACTTTTCCCAGACCCATCCTTGAATACAGTTCATCTGTCTGGAACCCATACCACATCTCGGACATCAACACCCTTGAAAATGTCCAAAGATACTTCACCAGAAGAGCCCTTCACTCCTCCACTCGAAACAGAATGCCCTACGACAGCAGACTATCAATACTTGGTCTTGAAAGATTAGAACTACGACGCATAAAACACGATCTAAGTATTGCCCACAAGATCATATGCTGCAACGTTCTACCTGTCAATGGCTACTTCAGCTTCAACCGCAACAACAAAAGAGCATGCAACAGATTCAAACTTAATATTAACCGCTCCAAACTTGACTGTAAAAAATATGACTTCAGCAACCGAGTTGTCGAAGCATGGAACTCATTACTGGACTCAGTAGTGACAACCCCTAACCCCCAACATTTTTCCCTTGGACTATCCACGATTGACCTCTCCAGGTTCCTTAGAGGTCAGTAAGGGGCGCGCATAGGTGCACCAGTGTGCCTTTCATCCCCTGCCCAATTGTCTCTCCTTATCTCATGTATCTTTTCTTCCTTTCAAATATGTTCTCCTATACTTTTATATCTTTTCTTCTATTCCTTTCTTTATTTATATTACTACATATCTATTCTCTTCAATGTGTATTATGCATTGGACTAAATAAATAAATAAATGAACAAACAAACAAACAAACAAACAAATAAAATTCCCATTCCTGCCGTTATTGCTGCAGTTGACTGCACATCCGTGTGGCCTCAGCGTGTGTTATTTTGGCGCTTTTTTTTGCTTCCACGCATGCACAGAAGGAAATAATCGCCGGAACTAACTAACTTACTTACTTACTTATTTATTTGTTGGATTTATATGCCACCCATCTCCAAAATATACGCGCACATTTCTTGTGACATTTTGCTTTCTGCACATGCACAGAAGCCAAAACACGCTGGGCGTCTTTTACCGTTCTGGTAGGAACCCACTACTGCCGCGAATACTGCAACCATCATAAATACATACCAGTTGCCGAGTGTCTTAATTTTGATCACATGGCTACAGGGATACTGAAATCATAGTTAGATTTGGTTTTTTTTGCCAAATAGAAGTTTTATTTTTCTCCAACATAGAATAAAAAACAAACACTAAAACCATGCTTAAAGTAAAACATTTTTTTTTCTATTAATTGTTCAGTGGAGGCATTTTTTCTTCCATTATAAAAAACATTCTATAGAACTTAATTAATATTATCAAAATAAAAAAGCTCAAAAAACCAACAATCTTTTCCCCACCTTACCTTGAAAAATTACATTGCATCAGTATAAACAATATCAAACTCTATATTGTACCCATCTTAATTCAAACTTTCATTTCTACATTAGATTAATTAATTCAATATCAACTTATCCAGTAATTACTAGAGGTTCTATATATATATCTAAAATAGAACAAAAGTATTTCTTATCATATCTTGCATAAACTATATTAGAAAATTCTATATGTTTAAATTCCTATTAATAAATGAATTTGTGTCATATCATTATATAGTGCTACCACCAATTCTTAGCTTGCCATCTGGCTAACAATATTTGACTCAATTTTCTTATCTCATCCTTCCCCACAATAAGTAGGTATAATATTTATTTAGCGTTTAATTTTCCATTCAGTCATAAAATTTCCCCCATATTTTATTTATTTATTTATTTATTAGATTTGTATGCCGCCCCGCTCCAAAGACTGTTTATCTTTCATTTTCAAAGTCAATCTATTCATTTCTGCACAGTCCATAATTTTCCTCAAAACCTGTACATGGGGCAGGGCAGCATGGGTGTGTGTGTCATGTACATGTTTGCAGGTGGCAGGTGGCATTATGGGTGTGAGCACTCATGCGTACACAATAGTGCACCTGTGCGTGCTTTTGGCACCCAAGGAAAAACAGGTTCGCCATCATGGGGGAAAGATCAAAGGCAACATGAGAAAATATTATTTTACTGAAAGAGTAGTAGATCCTTGGAACAAACTTCCCGCAGACGTGGTTGGTAAATCCACAGTAACTGAATTTAAACATGCCTGGGATAAACATAGATCCATTGTAAGATAAAATACAGGAAATAGTATAAGGACAGACTAGATGGACCATGAGGTCTTTTTCTGCCCTATGTTTCTATCACTGATCTAGGATGTCTTTGAGAGAATCAGCTTCTTTTTCCCAACCCTCAACTTACAATCCAACAATGATCCAGATACTATAACCGTCTCTCCCTTTTCCCATGCAGGTTGTATTGGCTTTCACACATTTTGCTTTCATTCATTCGCTGCCTATGTCAACACAAATTAACCTAGGTGAGCTCGACACAATTATAGGAATTAGAAGAACACAAATAACACTGGGCCAACCCAACCATACGATGGCTCAGCATGGTGGTCTGTTTCACATAAGACATGATGCCCTCAACAAACACGTTCTGTTATGGCTTAACTTAGTTCCCGCAACATGCTACAACAGATTTATTTATTTACTTGCTTACTCTGATTGATTCCAAATCAGCTATGGTCAGCCACAAACAGACAGAGTTCTTAAGCATAAAACTTATCAGGAAAGACTTCATGAAATCAATCTGTGTAGTCTGGAGGACAGAAGGGAAAGGGGGGACATGATCGAAACATTTAAATATGTTAAAGGGTTAAATAATGTTCAGGAGGGAAGTGTTTTTAATAGGAAAGTGAACACAGGAACAAGGGGACACAATCTGAGGTTAGTTGGGGGAAAGATCAGAAGCAACGTGAGAAAATATTATTTGACTGAAAGAGTAGTAGATGCTGGGAACAAACTTCCAGCAGACATGGTTGGTAAATCCATAGTAACTGAATTTAAACATGCCTGGGATAAACATATATCCATCCTAAGATAAAAATACAGGAAATAGTATAAGGGCAGACTAGATGGATCATGAGGTCTTTTTCTGCCCTCAATCTTCTATGTTTCTATGTGTTACTAAAGGAGGATTTCCCCTATACCCAGTAATGGGCTGCTGCTTCCACGAGGGTATGGGGGGGGACACACAGTGGGGGCTGGGGGGTAGTAGGTTTATGCACTATTTTATACTAAATCGTTTCTGTATTATTGTCCTTGCTTCTCTAGTACCTTAGTATGATCCTTAATTACTTTAAAATAGGAAATAACCAAATAGTATGTTTTTACCTACAAACGCTTTAATAATTTTAATCATTATCTAGAACTGAACCTGTATAGCAATTAAAGAAAATTGAGCTACTTGCCTAATCGGTTATCATACTGAACCTTGTGGGTTCAGTGCAAAACCTTAAAATGTTACTGTGCTCCTCAACAAATAATGCTGTCTGCCATATGTGGCTATTCAAATAAAGTGACTTAATCAATTGAAAAAGAGTCCAAGCACCTATTTGAAAACTTATCTTGGTCGGTAAGTCACTCTCACCCAATCACATGACTTTTAAGCCACCCCCCCAGTCACATGATTGTCAAGCCACTCCCACCTGGTCACATGGCCAGCAAGCCACCTTGATAATCACATGATCATCTGGCCACACCCACAAAATAAGCCACACCCACATCACTGCCTATACCTATATACTAACTTGCTGCTGTAGAAGAAGAAACACAACCATTTCTATAAAAATAATTGATACCTCCTTTCTCTGAATATCTGTGAAAATCCTGCCATCAATACAAACAACTGCCAGCTCTATGGATCAATGGACTAACTCAAAAGGGTGCACATTCTTATGGCTTAATTTTAATTGGCCCTTTATTTTATAACCTGAAGGACTAGGTTAGGAATAAATTGTCATGCAGAAAATCTATCTATATGATTGCTAAGACTCGACACTGACTCGTTGGGACATAATCAATCGATCAATTATTTTATATTGTGTGTTCACAAATGCCCTTATGGGAATCAATTTTACAAGCACATGGATAGGACAGCACGACATTATGGAGAAATGGTGGAGGACAGGGGTCTCAAACTCTCAAGGCCTGCGGCAGGGGAGGGTTCTAATTTACCTCGTTGCTGGTTTGCTTCTTCCCGCACCCAGTGGTGGGCCCCAGCCTAAACAGTGGGGAACACGGTTCCAGTGGAAGCCATGTAGCGCGTAGTCTAGCTCTGGTGCCGATGCCGGGCATGCATGCGCCACCGCACTTCCCCGGGACCTACGCCTGCCCTGCCCCACTACAAGCGCTGCCTTCCCCCGCCATTCACCCCTCGCTCGCCTCTTGTGCCGGCTCTCCCCACAGCAAATTGTCACCCCAGCGAGCGACACTGTCGAGGTCTTAACAGTTCACTTGAAAGATCATGATAGTTCAAGCCACTCCCACCTGGTCACATGGCCCCTCTCCTACCCAGTCACATGACCACCAAGTCACACCCACAAAATAAGCCACACCCACAGCGTGGAAGTAAAAATTTTGGCTGTCCAAAAATTACTGAGCTGTAGGATGTGTGTGTAAGCGCGCGCGGCCCCCCCTCCCGGAGCGTTCCAGCAGGGCCGCGAATAGCTGCCCTTTGCTGGGCGGAAAAAAATACCTCACGTGACAAACAGAAACGTCATTTGGCTCAATTGTGGCTGTAAGTTTGAGGACTGCCTGTGCACTTTTATTTTCTGAAGAGTTTTGGAATCAGAGGCTGCTACTCTCCGACATGACTCATGTGGTTTGCACTTCTAATGCTAACTGCGTCCAGGAACAGGAACAGGAGTGGTGAAAGGCAGAGTGAGGTGAAGGAGGCAATGCAATATTAATGCACTTTGACTGCACCGAACACTTAAGCTATCTATTTGTGGTACAAAAGCACCGAGGCCTGTATAGATCCTTAACACTCTCTGTGCAGGAGATTCCTTCACGGTGGATGTAAACGCATTAGGGCTGCTGCGTGTTACTGATCCTTCCTGTAAACCCATCCGCTCCGTCGGTGTGAGAGAAAGAAAGAAAACAACAGAACTGGCTGCCACAAGCTGCAGACATGAAAAAGTGTTTAAACTGCCTCGGCAAATCTGGAATGGTGGCAAAATACATCGTTCAACAAACTCCTCACTTTGTTATTGTTTAAACAAAAAAAGCAACAGCAATCATATACCCCGTGTTGTGGTTAGCTTTGGCCCAGCTCCTGCCCCAAGGACTGTGGATGTGGGGGAGACATCCACATGCTGCAGGACTGTTTTGCCCCCCCCCCCCGGTGGAATCTGCTGATGAAGGTTCCTCTGACCAAGAAGACATGAATGACAGGGAGGAGGAGAGTGTGGCAGACAGCTCAGAAGGAGATCAATTATCTAGCTCCTCCTTGGATTCAGAACAAGAGTTAATGATACAGCCACGGATGCGGAGAGCGATGCATAGGCAACAACAACTGAGAGATTATTATCAAAGAAAATGAGGCCACCTGTGGTTGGGTGGGGCTGTGGTCATTAGTGAGGCTGCTATAAATAGCAGCCTGTGGGTTTGGCCATTGTGGAGGATTATCTGACTGTTGTGTTTCGTGACTGCTTTACTGACTTTGACCTTTTGTGTGCTGATTTTCCCCCGCTTTGAAACTAAACCAGAGCAAAGTGTGTTTCACTTTGTGAAAGAAGAAGGACTGTGAATTGCCTCACAGCTGCAAGCTAAGTATCACAGAACTGATAAGGGACTTGTATAGATTACTGGTTTGTTTGGAGACGAGTGCTCTTTGCTATACCAAAAGAGGGCTTAGGTTAAGGGAATGTTCATTATAAAGAACATTGTTTTGAATTTTCAAATGTGTGTGTGTCTGAAATTTGTACCTGTGAATTTTTGGGAGGAGTCTACCAGAGAGCCCGACAGAACAATTATTAAAACCATACAACTCAGGCATACCATACACAAATCTACCATAGTCTAGGGGTAACTCAGTTACCCCATGCCTGGCAACATTGGTGGGTTTTAAGTAGCTTATGAAAGGCAAGGAGGGTGCGGGCGGTTCTAATCTCCGAGGGGAGTTGATTCCAGAGGATATACATTTTACAAATGGATATGTTCGTTACAGGTAGCCCTCATTTAGTGACCATTCAAAGTTACAGTGGCACTAAAAATATCACCTATGGCCACTTTTTCACACTTACGACCATTCAGTAGTAGGTTGCTACCAGTATGGTAGCGGACTGCCGCCAGATTGCGCAATTTGTACACAACCACTTTATTGGCAGTCCTATGGGTGCCGGCACCTTTTGTTGTATTTGTCGCTTCAGGCAACATGCGCAAAAGTAAAATTTTGTGACGGGCTGCGCGTGTGAGAGAGAGATTTCGGCGGTTTTTTTGCTTCCGCGCATCCATCCCCTCATGAGATTTCAGTGTGTTTTTGCTTCCTGTGTTTGCGGCCTCCAGTGTTTTGTGAAGAACTGACAGGATTGCGACGAGTCTGATCTTCCAGGATCTGTGACAGAAATGGCCCACTTCCTACATCCCATTAGACAGCATTCTTTAAACGAGGAACTAAGAGTATTTGACTCCAGTTGGACCCAGTGAGACAAGTACCAACAACGGTTTCCACTGAATGGAGGGAATAATTGGAAAACAGAGCAGTCCCTCTAAGCCAGGGCTGAGTCCTAGTGCTTCCATCACCTCACGTCTCGATTACTGCACTACGCTCTACGTGGGGCTACCTTTAAAGAACATTCGGAGACTGCAGTTAGTCCAATATGCAGCCGTGTGAGCAGTGGTGTCCAGAGGACAGTTGGGAAATGTGCCCCGCCCCTTATCCTTGGGCGGGAAAATACAGAGCTTGGATTGGCTGGCTCAGCCTGGCAGCTATTTATATCTACTGCTGCCAGACTGAGCCAGCCAATCCAGGCTTCGTATTTTCCCGCCCAAGGATAAGGGGCGGGGCACATTTTCCAACCTTACCAAGATATACCCATATATCACCATCACTCCGTGAGCTGCATTGGCTACCAATTGGTCTCTGGACGCAATTTAAAGTGTTGGTTATGACCTATAAAGCCCTACATGGCTTAGGATCAGATTGCCTACAGGATCTTCTCCTGCCTCATGTATCCCAGCGGCCAGTCAGATCCCACAGAGTTGGCCTTCTCCAGGTTGTATCAGCCAAGCAATGCCGGTTGGCAGAGCTGAGGGGAAGGGCCTTCTCTGTGGTGGCTCCAGTCCTCTGGAACCAACTCCCCCCCCCTGAGATTCACACTGCCCCCCCCCACCCTCTTGGCCTTTCGAAAGGCTTTAAAAACACAGTCAACGATTGGAGTGTATATGAGATGAATGTGGATGATTATTTTAATGAATTGGCTTTTAGATCTGATTTTTAAGTTTAGATTTCTTATATATTGTATTATTGTATTTATTTTTGCTATGAGTCGCCCTGAGTCTGTGAAGAAAGGCGGCTTAGAAATCTAATAAATAAAAAATAAAAAAAAATAAAAAATAAAAATAAAATAAAATAAATAAATAAAATAATAAATAAATAAATAAATAAATAAAATAACATAAAATAAAATAAATAAAATAAATAAAATAAATAAAATAAATAAAATAAATAAAATAAATAAAATAAATAAAATAAATAAAATAAAATAAAATAATAAAATAAAATAAAATATAAATTTTGTGGAAAACTGACGGGATTGGGACAACTATGATCTTCCAGGATCTGTGATAGCAATGGCCCACTTCCTATGTCCCATTAGATGAGGGGACTAAGAGTATTTGACTCCAGTTGGACCTGGTGAAACAAGTACCAACAATGGTTTCCACTGAATGGAGGGAACAATTGGAAAACAGAGCAGTCCCTCTAAGCCAGGGCTGAGTTCTAGTCCTGCCTTAGTGGTGAGTTTGGACCAATCACCAGGAGACTGCACGTTCTAGTCCTACCTTAGGCATAAAAGTCCCCTTGGTGATTCTTGGTCCAGTTACTTTCCCTCAGTCCAACTCATCTCAAAGGATTGTTATAGGGAAAAAAGAAGGAACGTATACAGGATATGTTTGATACTTTGGGTTCTTTGTAAAAACATTAAAGGCAGGATACAAATAAATAAATACAATTTTCTAGGAGGGTGGTATAGATTTTAACAGCCAGAATTCTTATCCGTGGCCATGCTGGTGGTGCAATTCTGCGAGTTCAAATCCACAAATCCAGTTATCTCCAAGACTCGGAGACACTACACTGAACTGCCAATGTGGAAAACAGGATGTTGAATGCCATCTGGTCCATGGTTTTTTTTCTTAAGTGCTTAAAAAAACACACCCCAAAGTCACATTTCTCAGCTTAACAGTCTACCCCTTGGCCTAGCGTTAAAAGACCAAACGAAAATGGCTTGCTTGGGAAAAAAAATCAAGCTTAAGCCACGGCACCACTTGTTTGTTTCCAGTCTTAGAGTGATGTGCAAAGCAATTAGTTATGACTTGCTCAGCAAACCCTTCGTTAAAAGATCCTAGCTTGGCATTATGGGTGAGTGGCCATTACACAAGATTGCATTAGACTGCAAGGGGATCACCTAAGTTCACGTTTAAACGTCTCCTTAAAAAAAAACACCCAACCCCATTCATCTTAGACTAATCGCTCCTATGCAGCTTCACCTATCAAGAGCCTGGCTTGAGAAGATAATGGGAGAAAGTAGAGAAACATAGAAACATAGAAGATTGATGGCAGAAAAAGACCTCATGGTCCATCTAGTCTGCCCTTATACTATTTCCTGTATTTTATCTTAGGATGGATATATATCAGCCGCTCCGAGTCTACCAAGAGGGGCGACATACAAATCTAATAAATAAATAAATATGTTTATCCCAGGCATGTTTAAATTCAGTTCCTGTGGATTTGCCAACCACGTCTGCTGGAAGTTTGTTCCAAGCATCTACTTCTCTTTCAGTAAAAATAATATTTTCTCACGTTGCTTCTGATCTTTCTCCCAACTAACCTCAGATTGTGCCCCCTTGTTCTTGTGTTACATAGAAACATAGAAGACTGACGGCAGAAAAAGCCCTCATGATCCATCTAGTCTGCCCTTATACTATTTCCTGTATTTTTATCTTAGGATGGATATATGTTTATCCCAGGCATGTTTAAATTCAGTTACTGTGGATTTACCAACCACGTCTGCTGGAAGTTTGTTCCAAGGATCTACTACTCTTTCAGTAAAATAATATTTTCTCATGTTGCTTTTGATCTTTCCCCCAACTAACCTCAGATTGTGCCCCCTTTCTTATTAAGATTGAGACTAACTTCAGATTGTGTTCACTTTCTTATTAAGAACACTTCTCTCCTGAACCTTATTTAACCCTTTAACCTATTTAAATGTTTCTATCATGTCCCCCACCCCCGTTCCCTTCTGTCCTCCAGACTACACAGATTGAGTTCATTAAGTCTTTCCTGATACGTTTTATGCTTAAGACCTTCCACCATTCTTGTAGCCTGTCTTTGGACCTGTTCAGTTTTATCAATGTCTTTTTGTAGGTGAGGTCTCCAGAACTGGGCACAGTATTCCAAATGTGGTCTCACCAGCGCTCTATACAGTGGGAGAAAGCCACAGAGAGGGAAAACACAGGATCAAAGTGTAACAAATATTTTGTATTTTCATTGGAGAAAGATTGAAGAGACGGTTTTGTCCATTGTCACAAAGGTGACCTGCTTCTGCAGGCATGGGGGAATTGAAATTTTCCCTTTCCCCCTAGGCTTATAGAATTTATACATGGTATGTTTGTTTGTATGTATGATTGGTTCTTTAAATTGGTTTTTTTTTTAGATTATTTTTAATATTAGATTTGTTTACATTGTCTTTTTATTGTTGTTAGCCGCCCCGAGTCTGCGGAGAGGGGCGGCATACAAATCTGATTAATAAATAAATAAATCTAGAACAATCTAGAACTGAACACACTCAAAACCGTAGAAATGGTGGTAGACTTTAAGAGAAACCCTTCCATCCTTCCACCTCTCACAATACTAGTCAACACAGTATCAACAGTAGACCTTCAAATTTCTAGGTTCTATCATATCTCAAGACCTAAAATGGTCTCCTAACATCAAAAACATCATCAAAAAAGCACAACAAAGAATGTTCTTTCTGCGCCAGCTCAGGAAGCTCAAACTGCCCAAGGAGCTGCTGATACAGTTCTACAGAGGAATCATTGAGTCTGTCATCTGCACCTCTATAACTGTCTGGTTTGGTGCTGCAACCCAACAGGACCGACACAGACTTCAGAGGACAATCAGAACTGCAGAAAAAACAATTGCTGCTAACCTGCCTTCCATTGAGGACCTGTATACTGCACGAGTCAAAAAGAGGGCGGGGAAAATATTTACTGACCTCTCACATCCTGGACACAAATTGTTTCAACTCTTACCCTCAAAACGTCGCTACAGAGCACTGCACACCAAGACAACTGGACACAAGAACAGTTTTTTTCCGAACGCCACCACTCTACTAAACAAATAATTCCCTCAACGCTGTCAGACTTTCTACTAAATCTGCACTTCTATTCTACTAGTTTTTCTCATCATTCCTTTCACCCATTTCCTCCCATGTTGACTGTATGACTGTAACTTGTTGCTTATATCCTAAGATTTTTATTAATATTGCTTCTTCATTGCTTATTTGACCCCTATGACCATCATTAAGTGTTGTACCACACGATTCTTGACAAATGTATATTTTATTTTATGGACGCTGAGAGCATATGCACCAAGACAAATTCCTTGTGTGTCCAATCACACTTGGCCAATAAAAATTCTATTCTATTCTATTCTAAATAAATAAATAAATTTTAAATCCATCCTAGCTAGCAGAAGGAACCAAACTTGGCCATTTACATCTGAAGGGGGGTGAAGGAGGCAAAAATTACACGGTTGAGGTTTCTTTTTAAGGCTGAAGCAGCTATCAAAGGCTACTTCTGTTGTGGGTGGTTACACGAGAGCTTTTTCTTCTTTCTTTCTTTTTTCTCTCTTTGCCGTAGTAAAGAATATCTCCCCTTCTCGTTGGCCCAGCTGGTTTTCAAAGGGAAAAAAAAAAAACCTGCCTCAAATTTGGCCAGGATGTATGGGTTGGGGAAGAAGAGAAAAGAAAAGGGGGAAAAAATTAAAAGGGAGAGAGGGAAGATAAGATTACACATTTTTCAGTGTTCCTGTCGAGTACTGTGCATTGTTGAAAGGAAACACTGGGCCCTTTCTTCGCAAGTAACCTTCCCCGTGCGCAGGCTCTGCTACTCTCTATCTCAGATATGGAGAAATAGGTTCTTCTCCGTTTGCAAACTGCCCGGCTTACTTGCACATGCATTCGGTTTGGGAACGGTGACTAGAAGGAGTTCAGCCACCTCAGTTCTACCTTTTTCCTCTTGCTAACTGCAAAGGAAAAAAAGAGGAAACAATCAAGGAGACAAGGGTAATTTGGGCCCAAAAGTTTGGATAGAATTGGAATAGTGGGAGGAAATAAGAGAGAAAAATTATAAATTAACAATGGCGGCAAGCACATACTTACGGGACCGCCTTCTGCCGCATGAATCCCAGCGGCCGGTCAGGTCCCACAGAGTTGGCCCTCTCCAGGTCCCGTCAACTAGACAATGTTGTCTGGTGGGGCCTAGGGGAAGAGCCTTCTCTGTGGCGGCCCCGGCCCTCTGGTATCAGCTCCCTCCAGAGATTCAAACTGCCCCCACCCTCCTCGCCTTCCGCAAGAGTCTCAAGACTCACTCAAGTCGCCAGGCATGGGGCAATTAGATCAAGCCCCCCCCCCCCAACTACTAAATATGATGTGTGGTTTGACTGAATTGGTTGATTGATTTTAATATATTGGGATTTTAGCTTGTAGTTTTTAATTAATTAGATTAGTTGTAAACTTTGTTTTATATTGTATTATGTGAGCCGCCCCAAGTCTTTGGAGAAGGGCGGCATACAAATCTAATAAATAGATAGGTAGGTAGGTAGGTAGGTAGGTAGATTGATAGATGAAAGAAAGAAAGAAAGAAAGAAAGAAAGAAAGAAAGAAAGAAAGAAAGAAAGAAAATATTTACAAAATGTTTGATAGATGGTATCTACCTCCAGCATGGTTGGCAAAAATGTTTCCAAATAGCCCGGCAAATTGTTGGAAATACAGTATAACCACGACCAAGGGACATTCTACCACATGTGGTAGACATGCCCAAAGGCGAAGAATTATTGGGGAAAAAGAAAATTAATATGGAGTTTTTCTTTTTGGTTGTATTTTCCTTTTAAGCCAGTATTCTTGATTTAGCAAGTTGAAGATATGTGGATTTCAATTCACAGAATTCCCCAGCCAGGTAGCACAGCTGGCTGGAGGATTCTGGGAGTTGAAGTCCATGCATCTTCAAGTGGCTAAAGTTGAGAAACACTGTTTTAAATGGTAGCTTTCATTGAAGAGAATGAAAACTGGGTTACTTAGCAGCCCAGGTTAGGAATATTTTACCCAAAAGATCTGACAACTAGTACTGTAAAGTCTTCTGCGGTAAAGGTAGTCCTTGATTTGCAACAATCGAGGCCAATTTTTTTGTTACTAAGTGAGATAGTTGTTAAGTGAATTCTGCTCCACTTTACAAGCACTCTTGCCATGCTGTTAAATGAATCGCTGAAGTTTTTAAAGTTAGTAACCAGTTGTTAAGTGAATTTGGCTTGCCCATTGACTTTGCTTTTCATAAGTTTGCAAATAGGATCACATGACCCCAGGACACTACAATGGTCATAAATGTGAATCAGTGGCCAAGTATCTGAATTTTGATCCCATGACCAGGGGATGCTGCAATGGTCGTTAAGTGTGAAAAACAGTCGCGAGTCAATTTTGTCAGTGCCGTTGTAACTTCAATGATACAAAATGCAGAAATCTTTTCAATCTCAGCAGTTTGAAGACAAGAATACAGTGGTACGTCTACTTACGAACTTAATTCGTTCCGTGACCACGTTCCTAAGTAGAAACGTTTGTAAGAAGAAGCAATTTTTCCTATAGGAATCGATGTAAAAGCAAATAATGCATGCGATTGGGGAAACCACAGGGAGGGTGGAGGGCCTGTTTCCTCCCAGGAGATTCCTAGAGAGGCCCCACGGAGACTTCTCCCTGCCTTTTCCGGCTCTGTTTCCTCCCAGGAGATTCGTAGAGAGGCCCCACTGAGGTTCCCCCCCTGCCTTTTCTGGCCTGTTTCCTCCCAGGAGATTCCTAGAGAGGCCCCACAGAATCTTCTCCCCACCTTTTCTAGCCCTGTTTCCTCCCAGGAGATTCCTAGAGAGGCCCCACAGAGGCTTCTCCCTGCCTTTTCCGGCCCTGTTTCCTCCCAGGAAATTCCTAGAGAGGCCCCACGGAGGCTTCTCCCCGCCTTTTCTGGCCCTGTTTCCTCCCAGGAGATTCCTAGAGAGGCCCCATGGAAGCTTCTCCCCGCCTTTTCTGGCCCTGTTTCCTCCCAGGAGATTCCTAGAGAGGCCTGACGGAGGCTTCTCCCTGCCTTTTCCTGTTACAGTTTCGGAGGCTCGGGTTTGTAAGTGGAAAATGGTTCTTGAGAAGAGGCAAAAAAAATCTTGAACACCCGGTTCTTATCTAGAAAAGTTCATAAGTAGAAATTTATTTTTATTTTATTTATTTTATTACTTAGATTTGTATGCCGCCCCTCTCCGAAGACTAGGTAGAAGTACCACTGTACTTCTTAGGTAGAAGTACCACTGTACTTCAACTCCTACAATTGCCCAGCCAGAATTCTGTGGAATTCCCCAACATTCTGGGAGTTGTAATCCACACATCTTGGAGAAATAATGATCCAAATAACCACTAGATATCAGGAAAGAAAGGCCACACACATTCTTTGCTGCCTCCTATTGCCCAACCAGATTTTTACAGCCAAAAACACACACACACACACACAAACACACACACAATTATTCAAAGTTTAATAGGACCCTGAGAAAAAAAAATGTGATTCCAGATGCCGTAGTTGAATGAACCAGTATCTCTTCATCTCGAAAACTGAGGCAGGGCAACCTCAATGAACTCACTTTAATTAAGAAGTAACGATATAATTCCGTGATGGCGAACCTATGATATGGAGCCATATCTGAGGGCATGCGAGGTTTTACTCTATGTCAGCTCCAGCGCACATGTATGTATTGGCCAGTTGATTTTTGGCCTTCAGGAGGATGGTGGGAAGGCTGTTTTTGCCCTCCCCAGCCTTCAGGAAGCCTGAAGAGGGTGGAAAATGGCCTGACAGGCCTACTGGAAGTCCAGAGGCTTCAGTGAGGTCTATCTGCATGTGTCGGGTAGGCAGCGTGGAGGATAGTGGTGCGCGCATGCATGAGGGGAGGGCATTGCATTATGGGTGTGGGCATGCACGCATGCGCTATCGTGTGCGCACACACCTTTTTTAGCACCCAAGCCAAAAAAATGTTTGCCATCACGGATATAATTCATATTATTATTATTATTATTATTATTATTATTATTATTATTATTTATTAGATTTGTATGCTGCCCCTCTGTAGACTCGGGGCGGCTCACAACAATAATAGTACAATATATAACAAATCTAATAATTAAAAGTCATTAAAACCCCCTTATTTAAAAAGAAACATACACACAAACATACCATGTATAAACTGTATAGGCCCAGGGGAAATGTCCCAGTTCCCCCATGCCTGGTGGCAGAGGTGGGTTTTAAGAAGTTTACGAAAGGCAAGGAGGGTGGGGGCAGTTCTATTCTCCGGGGGGAGCTGGTTCCAGAGGGTCGGGGCCGCCACAGAGAAGGCTCTTCCCCTGGGTCCCGCCAAATGACATTGTTTAGTCAATGGGACCTGGAGAAGGCCAACTCTGTGGGACCTAACCGGTCGCTGGGATTCGTGCGGCAGAAGATGGTCTCGGAGATATTCTGGCCCGATGCCATGAAGGGCTTTATAGGTCATGACTTTTAATAACTTTTTAATAACTTAGATGCTGGGGTCTTTGGCTTCTTCATTCATGCATCAAAGAAACCTTTCTGAATAGAAAATACAAAAGACCAGCTCCCTTGGCCTTTATCCTAGATATTGTCATCCTGTTTGATACATTCGGTTTGATAATGTACTCCGAGTTCTTAAAAGAACCTGCTTGACCAAGACCAGGGACAAATTCCAATATTCTCAACGGTTTGGCAACTTTTCTGCAAACCCACTGAATCCAGGGTTGCACGCCAAGGGTAGTCCATTGACCATCCTTTGTGAGCCTCTGGAATAAACTGTTCTAGTCTGGGAAATGGCAAAAACCTCTTTTTCTAATATGTCGGTGTTATTGCCAAAATAAATTCCTGGTCACAGTGCCCACTCCTGAAATTAATTTACAGTATATTCTACCAAGTAGATTCATTTTCTTTGCCTAAGGGGGAAATGAAAACATCTGCAGACAGAAGAAAGAGAATAAGAACGTTTTGGAGAACTGCAAAATAGTCAGTGGAAACAATGCTTGAATTATTGGGGATCGGAGAACCTTCCCCCCAATATCCCCAGGGCTATATTTATAGGAGACAATTTTTGACAAAAAAAAGACACTGACAGCATTGGTGCTGTATACATTTCGTCAATTCTCCCATACACTCATTTTTGAACATAGAACATGGAATAATAGAGTTGCAAGGGACCTTGGAGATCCTCTAGTGCAGTGTTTCCCAATCTTGGCAACTTGAAAACCTCTGGACTTCAAGTCCCAGAATTTCCCAGCCAGCATTTGCTGGCTGGGGAATTCTGGGAGTTGAAGTCCAGATGTCTTCAAGTTGCCAAGGTTGGGAAACACTGTTCTAGACCAACTCCCTGCTTAGGCAAGAAACCCTACAGACAAATGGTTATCCAACATCATCTTAAAAACTTCCAGTGTTGCAGCATTCAAAACCTCTGGAGGCAAGCTGTTCCACTGAATAATTACTCTAACTGTCAGGAAATTTCTCCTTAGTTCTAAGTTGCTTCTCTCCTTGTTTAGTGTCCACCCATTGCTTCTTGTTAACTTCCGTTGCTTCTTGTCTTGCCTTTTGGTGCTTTGGAAAAATGGGTTGACTAGCCCCCTCATCTTTTGCCTTCCAAACTCACAACCGCAACACTCAAGCAGCTGCTCGATATAAATCAAAATCCACAAAAGGGAGAAGCAAAGAAAATGGGGCAGGGGGCGGGCATGGAGTGTTTATTCTCAGAAGGGAAAAATAGCCAGGGAACCATAGCAGAACAGACAGCAAGTCTCCAGTTGAAAGAACAAAGTGAGGCTGAATAGAGATGGGAAGAAAGGAAAGTTCTGAGTGGTAAGAAGAAAGAGAAAGAAAGAAAGAAAGAAAGAAAGAAAGAAAGAAAGAAAGAAAGAAAGAAGGAAGGGGGAGAAAGAGAGAGAGAGAAACAGAGAAAGAGAAAGAAAGAAAGAAAGAGAGAGAGAGAAAGAGAGAAAGAGGGAGAGGGAGAGACAAAAAGAAAGAAAGAGGGAAGGAAGGAAGGAAGGAAAGAAGGAAGGAAGGAAGGAAACACAGAAAGAATGGAATAGAATAGAATTTTATTGTCCAAGTGTGATTGGACACAGAAGGAATCTGTCTTGGTGCAAATGCTCTCAGCGTACATAAAAGAAAAAGATATATTTGGAAAGAAAGAAAGAAGGAAGGAAGGAAGGAAAGAAGGAAGGAAAGAAAGGGGGGAGAAAGAGAGAGAGAGAAACAGAGAGAGAGAGAAAGAGAGAGAGAGAAAGAAAGAAAGAAAGAGAGAGAGAGAGAGAGAAAGAGAAAGAGGGAGAGAGAAAGAGAAAGAAAGATGGAAGGAAGGAAGGAAGGAAAGAAAGAAAGAAGGAAGGAAGGAAGGAAACACAGAAAGAATAGAATAGAATAGAATTTTATTGGCCAAGTGTGATTGGACACACAAGGAATTTGTCTTGGTGCAAATGCTCTCAGCGTACATAAAAGAAAAAGATATATTTGGAAAGAAAGAAGGAAGGAAGGAAAGAAAGAAAGAAAGAAAGTGGGAGGGAGAAAGAGAGAGAGATCAAGGACCTGGATACAACTCAAGCAGGTCACTCTGAAGTCCTGGCTAGGAGTGGCACAAAGTTTGCCAGGGCTATTTTGAGCTTTTGGGATCACATTGGGAAACTCCTCTAAGCTACAGTGGCACCAGCAGCTGCCATAGCCACTTTGCCAGGAATACGGATGTTCCCAAATCCACACTGTGCTTGTGCTCCCTCCCAAAAAAAGGAGAAACACTTGCCAGGGTTTTTAATCTTTAATTGGGGAACTGCAAAGCAGGAGAGAAAGGGGGGGGGATTGGGGGGTGGTGGTTGAGGAGGGAGAAACCCCCCTCCATGCCACTCTGAATTCAGAGAGAGGCAGATTTATCTCTCAGCTGGATGGTGACATTCTGTGCATGCCTGGAATAGAGCAGAAGCAATTTTGGGGTGACAGCAAGGGGGAAATTTCAAGCAAAGATTTCTTTTCAGAACTAAATCAGCCATTTAAAATCCCCTAAGGGTATTTTTTTCCCCATAAAGACATGCAGCAAAATTATAGCTAAAGAACCATAACTCCAGTTGTTGAAAACCTCTCCCAACTTATTCCTGAATGCAAAAACACTGGGTATTTCTTTGGGTGCCAGCGCTCGTTTTTGAAATTTTGGGGTGAGGGTTTCGGTGACTGGTTTTGAAATAAAACCCAATGAACGACAGAACGCCTGGAAAAAAAAAGCAAAACAAGGGGACTCGGATCAGCAGAATTTTACAAATGGAAATCGGTGCTAAAAGGTCTATGGAGATTCTTGTAAAAAAAAAATTGGCCTGCATTGGCTGCCTATCAGTTTCCGGTCACAATTCAAAGTGTTGGTAATGATCTTTAAAGCCCTACATGGCATTGGACCAGAGTACCTCCGGAACCGCCTGCTACTGCACGAATCCCAGCGGCCGATAAGGTCCCACAGAGTTGGCCTTCTCCGGGGCCCATCGACTAAATAATGTCGTCTGGCGGGCCCCAGGGGAAGAGCCTTCTCTGTGGCGGCCCCGGCCCTCTGGAATCAACTCCCCCCGGAGATTATAATTGCTCCCACCCTCCTTGTCTTCCGTAAACTACTTAAGACCCACCTATACCGCCAGGCATGGGGGATTTGAGACATCTTTCCCCCAGGCTTATTATAATTTATGTTTGGTATGTATGTGCTGTTTGGTTTTTAATTATGATAGGGCTTTTAGTTTTTTAATATTAGATTTGTGCCATTATAATATTGTTTTTATTGTTGTTGTGAGCCGCCCCAAGTCTTCGGAGAGGGGCGGCATACAAATCTAATAAATTATTATTATTATTATTATTATTATTAGTAGTAGTAGTAGTAGTAGTAGTAGTAGTAGTAGTAGTATTATATCATACATTTCTTTTATATCTTGAGGAGTGTGCTCTCTAGGTCAATGTTTCCCAACCTTGGCAACTTAGAGATATTTGGACTTCAGCTCCCAGAATTCCCTAGCTAGCGAATGCTGGCTGGGGAATTCTAGGAGTTGAAGTCCAGATATCTCCAAGTTGCCAAGGTTGGGAAACACTGCTCTAGGTGTTCAAGGTTTTATCATATGAATAAACATCATCATTCTCTCTCTCTCTCTCTCTCTCCCATACACACACACACACACACACACACACACACACACGAATGTACAGTAATATATAGACAAATTTATGATAACATCCATCATATTATAACATATTTTCCATTGTAATATCAGTTATACAATCAAGTAAGAAAAAAATATTACCCATCTGTTTTCCTTTCTCATATATACCATATTCCACCCAATTTTACAACGACAATCTATCTCTTTCCGTCTCTTCCCTTCTCCCCTCCATTTCTCTCTCCTTCCCTTTTTTCCTTCTCCTATCCTCCCTTCCACTTCCCTCTCCTAATATGTTAAAGGGTTAAATAAGGTACAGGAGAGAAGTATTTTTAATAGGAAACTGAACACAAGAACAAGGGGCCACAATCTGAGGTTAATTGGGGGAAAGATTAGAAGTAACGTGAGAAAATATTATTTTACTGAAAGAGTAGTAGATGCTTGGAACAAACTTCCAGCAGACGTGGTTGGTAAATCCACAGGAACTGAATTTAAACATGCCTGGGATAAACATAGATCCATCCTAAGACAAAATTCAGGAAATAGTATAAGGGCAGACTAGATGGACCGTCAGGTCTTTTTCTGTCGTCAATCTTCTATGTTTCTATGTTTCTCTCTCTCCCAGATCAGGGTTGTCCTAAATGCGCTTTTTCAAAAGGCAACTGGACTTACAGATACAATTACAACCCAGTCCTTTCAGAAAGAGTGCTAATGACCAGATGACTGAAAGGATTACGAATCCTTCCATTCTCTGCCATTCAGTCAGAACTGAAGAAGATTCTTGGATGAGAAGTGAGACCTCTTCAAAGGAAAAAACAAAGGAAGTCCAGTTGCCTTTTGAAAAAGCACCTTTGGGACAAGGTTAAAAGCCATTTCTCGCTCAGCCAATCCATAAGCCTTCGAATGTGTGGAAGGGTGCATCCTAGGAAAAAATCTGACAACTGAAAACAACCATTTCCCTTCTAAGTGCCACCGATAGTTCTCAAAGGTGGGCAGCTCAGCCTTTCAGATAATTTAATTGGCAAACAATTAGCTTGGATTTATACAACAGAGTGTTTATTTATTTATTTATTTATTTTGTCCAATACACCATGAGGGTTTTAGTGGGTATATATCAATATACACATAGTAAAATACATGATGAAGGTTATAGAGGAGATCCTCATAGTAAAATATATCTAAGAAATAATAGAAAAGAAGATACAGGTATAGGAATAGAACATATCAATGAAAGAATAGAAGAAGAGATATAGGAATAGAAGGAAGGTATAGGAGATATAGGAGAGCAATAGGACAGGGGACGGAAGGCACTCTAGTGCACTTGTACTCGCCCCTTACTGACCTCTTAGGAATCTGGATAGGTCAACCGTGGATAATCTAAGGGTAAAGTGTTGGGGGTTTGGGGATGACACTATGGAGTCCGGTAATGAGTTCCACGCTTCAACAACTCGGTTACTGAAGTCATATTTTTTACAGTCAAGTTTGGAGCGGTTAATATTAAGTTTAAATCTGTTGTGTGCTCTTGTGTTGTTGTGGTTGAAGCTGAAGTAGTCGCCGACAGGCAGGACGTTGCAGCATATGATATTGTGGGCAATACTTAGATCTTGTTTAAGGCGTCTTAGTTCTAAACTTTCTAGGCCCAGGATTGAAATTCTACTCTCATAGGGTATTCTATTTCGAGTGTGTGACTAACTCGGTAAAAGCGTTAGGAAATTTGCAATTCAGCAGGTTCTGAAAACCCATCCTTTGATATCAAAGGTCATGTGAACCAGGCTACTACTTTAAGCCACGGTACAGTTTATTAGTTGGTGATAGATTCTCGTAAAGAAGGCCGGCAGACTAGGAGAGCTGGAATAACCCTTTATTGGTATGTCTGAACAGAGAATAGGCGTTGATTGCTTACCTGAACGCCTCTTCTCGTACGGTGAGCGGGTACAGCAGTCACATGGGTTGCTCATGTCCAATCCGGTGGAACTGAGCCTAGTGTTAAAAAAGCTTGCCGGATCCGCCCCTTCCCCAGAATTCGCGAATCCATAGACTAGGCTCAGCTGTGAAGCTCTGTAGTGTTCAACTCTCATTGTTAGAGAAAGAAGATATAGAAAGGTAAAGAAGACACATACAAGGGCGGGAAGTGACTGCTGTACCCGCTCACCGTACGAGAAGAGGCGTTCAGGTAAGCAATCAACGCCTATTCTCCGTACTGAAGGAGCGGGTCCAGCAGTCACATGGGACATACCCAATAGATGGTCCCTAGGGTGGGATTAGATTGCTATCGTGTGAGATAACGGATTGGAGTACCCTTCTGCCGAAGGCAGCGTCCGCTGAAGCGTAAGAATCAATCTTGTAGTGCCTGATGAAGGAATTTGGCGAGGCCCAAGTGGCTGCTTTGCAGACCTCCTCCAACGGGGCTTGAGTCGCCCAAGCGGCCGAGGTGGCTGCGCTCCTGGTGGAATGCGCTGTGATGTTCCTTGGAACTGAGAGGGAGGCCGACTCATAGGCCTTAGATATAGTCCCTCTGATCCAACGGCCTATTACTGTTGAAGACACTTTGGCCCCCATGACTCTGGGGTGATAGGCTATAAAAAGTGCTTCTGACCTCCGAAAGGGTCCTGTGCGTTGGATATAGATTCTCAGCGCTCTGATGAGATCCAGGGTGTGCCATCTAATTGCCAAGGGATGGTCTCGTTGGAGGCAGAAGGAAGGTAGGACAATATCCTGAGATCTGTGGAACATGGAACTGACCTTGGGTAAGAAGGTGGGGTCCAGTCGCAAGACTACCTTGTCCTGATGGAATTGACAAAGGTCCTGCCTGATTGAGAGGGCAGCCAGCTCCGAAATGCGTCGGGCAGAGGTAATAGCCACCAGGAATGCTACCTTAAAGGATAGGTACCTGAGGGACGCCGATTTTAGGGGTTCGTATGGTGCCTGCGTGAGGGAATGGAGAACCCGTGGCAAATCCCAGGATGGATACCTGTGGACCTTGGAAGGTCTGAGGTTGGCTATGCCCTTGAGGAATTCCTGAACTTCAGGGAAGGATCGGAGAGGCTGTCTGCGGGGACCCCCTAGGACAGATGAAATGGCTGCCAGATGACGCCGGAGGGTGCTGGTGGAAAGACCTTTATGGAAGCCTTGCATAAGGAAGGAAATAATTCTGTGTATGGGGATGCACAGAGGGGAGAGACCTTCCTGTAGACACCACTGGTGAAACTTGGACCATGTGTGGTCGTAGATTCGATTGGTCGAACCCCTTCTGGCCTTTAAAATGACCTCCACTGAATCGGGGTCATGACCACGCAGTTCTAAGTCTCTCCTGATAACAGCCAGGCGGTGAGGTGGAACCACTCCGGGTCTGGATGGAATGAGGCCCCCTGCCGCAGCATATCCCCCGAAACGGGGAGTCGCCAAGGGTCCTGGACGGACAGCTGTTGGAGATCCGCAAACCAGGGCCGGCGGGGCCAATGAGGGGCGATTAAGATTACTCGGGCCCTCTCGGTGAGGACCTTGTGAATCACGTCCGGGAGAATTGGAATTGGAGGAAATGCGTAGAGTAGGCCTGGGGGCCATGGACTCCGGAGGGCATTGATTGCTTCCGCTCCCGGGGATGGAAATCTGGAAAAGAAGCGAGGGAGTTGGGCGTTCGCATTGGTCGCGAAGAGATCCAGGACTGGTAGGCCGAATCTGAGGCTGATTTGATGGAACAGGTCCTGATGGAGGTTCCACTCTCCTGGGTCTATCGTTGCTCGAGATAGCCAGTCCGCCTGGACGTTGAGGCTCCCCGAGATGTGGTCGGCTAGGAGCGACCGAAGATGTTTTTCCGCCCAAAGGCCTAACTTGAGGGCCTCCCTCATGAGAGCCTTGGATCTCGTGCCCCCCTGTCTGCAGATATGGCTTTTTGTGGCAATGTTGTCGGTGAGAATGAGAACGTGCCGGTTGGGAATGCGAGAAGAGAAATGCTTCAGAGCCAGGGAAACGGCTCTTAACTCTAGCCAATTGATTGGCCTGGAAGCTTCCTCCGGGGACCACGTGCCCTGGGCTATCATCCCCTGGGCGTGGGCGCCCCATCCCGATAGACTGGCATCTGTGGTGATGACAAATTGATCCGGGCACCTGAACGGGGATCCTTTGTCCATGGCCGGAGACTTCCACCACTTGAAGGATCTGCGAACACTTGGCGGGATGACAATGCGCCGATTTGAGTTGCTGTGCCCCGATCTCTGAAAGGGTAATAGGAGCCACTGGAGTTCCCTAGCATGAAGGCGAGCCCAGGGAATAATGCCTATGCATGACACCATCTTCCCCAAAAGGGAAGACAGAGTTACTATGGATACTGAAGAATTAGATAAAATGTTAGAAATTAACTCCCCTATACTGAGTTTTCTCTCGGGAGAGAGAAAAACCTGGGAGGATTCTGAATCGATAATGGAACCCAGGTGAGAAATGGATGTGGAAGGTTGGAGGTGGCTTTTTTCAAAGTTGATGGAAAAGCCATGGTCCTGAAGGACTGACATGGTGATAGAAAGGTCTGTTTTCACTTTCTCTAGGGAGTTCCCATGAATCAAAATATCATCAAGATAACATAAAATGTGAATGGGAGACGCCCGGATATAGGCCGCCAGGGACCCCAAGAGCTTTGTAAAGACCCGAGGGGCCGAGGAAAGGCCAAATGGCATCGCCCTATACTGGAAGTGCCTGCCTTGAAAGGAAAAACGTAAAAATTTTCTGTGGCATTTGGCTATAGGAATGTGGAGGTAGGCCTCAGTGAGGTCTAAGGAGACCATGAAATCTCCCGTGTGAATGGCGGCCAGAATAGAAGATAAGGAGTGCATCTTAAACTTCCTATATTTGATGAATAGGTTTAGTTTCTTTAAATCCAAAATAGCTCTCCAACCTCCGGATGACTTTGGAACCATAAATAGGATGGAGTAAAAACCTTGGCCCTTCTGACCGGAAGGAACCGGTTGAATGGCTCTGATGGACAATAGATGAGAAATGGCCTCCTCCATACGGTTACAATCTGAGGAGGACCTGGGAGAAGGGCAGGAAATAAAACGTTTAGGGGGAGGAGAAATAAATTCTAAAAGAAGGCCTGTTTGAACAGTGTCAATGACCCAGGGGTCCTTGGAGGTGAGACGCCAATTAGAGGCGAAATGGGCTAGGCGACCCCCTATGGGAATAGAGGAGAGATTACCATCTAGGTTTTTTTGAAGCCCTGTTAGAGGAAGCTCCCCTTTGGAAGCGAAAACCTCTACCCCTGGAGTTCCTACCTTGGGAACGAAAGCGGGGGGAATACTGACCTGGAGATCTCTGATAGGAAGCCGTTTGATCTTGCTGGCGCCCTGGGCGACGAAAGGACTGCGTTTTGGTAGCCTTTTTTGTGGTTGGACCCAAAACCTTCTTCTTGTCCGTGGTTTCCGTGAGGAGTGGATCCAGAAGATCACCGAAGAGAAGGTCGCGCTTTAAGGGTCCCTGGGATAACTGCCACTTCTGGCGTACTCCCGCTTGCCAAGGGCGAATCCATAGGAGTCTTCTTGCCGTTGTAGAAGCTGCAATAGACTTAGCAGAAAATCTAGTAGATTTCAAGGTGGCATCAGCCACGTACTGGGCAGCTGCAAAGACCTTGTTGAAGTCTTGTTGACCTCTCAAGTCATCGGGAGGAATATGCTGTTGAAGTTGGCGAAGCCACAGCAGCATGGCTCTGGAGAAAAAGGAGGCCGCTGCAGAACTTTTAATGGCCCAGGAATCTGCGGTGAATCCTCTTTTGAGCATTTGTTCAATGCGCTTGTCCTCTGGGCGGAGGACTTCCTCCGCCTCGCCTGGCACAGCCGCTGCCGAGTGAAGGATCTTGACAGGTTCATCCGGTTTGGGAAAGGATAGAAGCTCTTCATAGGAAGAGGAAAGTTTGTACAACTTTCTGTCCTTGGTGGAGGGATTAAGGCCAGAGGCTGGGAAATCCCACTGTTTGAGTAAAGCATCTTTAAACAATTTTGGCATAGGAATTACCTCGTTATCCTCCTGTTCCTCTGTGAAGTAAGGTAAATTCTCCTCCGGGGGATCAGTGGAAGTGGAGGCTTGTTTCTCCTGGGCCGCTAATCCCGTAGAAATTCTAGCTTTGAGGAGGAGAGATTTGAATAATTGAGAAGGAAAAATGGTAATTGGAGAAGGAACCTTTATTTGGGATTCCTCATCATCTGATAGGCCCTGAAAAGGATCCTCATCATCCTCCATATCCTCATATTCGTCCTGAGAGGAATCTGAATCATCCTGAATAGGAGCTCTAACCGCTGGGGAAGAACCCAAGGGGCGGGAGGGACGAGAAGGAGGAGGAGGTAAGGGAAGCTCATTGATGGTGGAGAGTTTGGCATCAATGGCCTTGGACAACACAGCAAAAATAGACTGGAACTCAGGAGGTAAACTGGAAATATCAGCAGGGATGGCAGAAGAATCCCTAAAGGCCTGGGAGGATCCTGGCTGGGGGGAATCTTCCATAATATCTGGTTCCTCTGGACCTATGCCCCATAGGTTAGGTTGGGGTCTGTCTAGGTTAGGCTCATCCAGAGATAACACAGGGACCCCAGAAGGAGGTAGACTAGCAGCCTCTGGGGGGTCTTGACTACTGATTACTTGGGCCTGCACTTTCAAACGTTTAGCTGATTTGTCATGGATTCTTTGTAGGGCTAGGTCCCTTCTCTTCTCGGCCCTGGTGACCTTGGTCGAGGGGCGGGCCCCTGGAGAAGAGGAGGAAGAGGCCTGGGGGATACTAGTAATCTCATCGCCTGTAGGCCTGGCCTCTCTGGGACCTTTAGTTGTGCCTCTCTTGGGAAAGGTAGCCATAGTCTGACAATTAACAGAAGACAAGGCTGAGCCAATAACTGAATAAATAAGGAGAAGAGTTTCAAGGACTTCCCAAGAGGAATGGATCCTGCTTCGAGGCCTCGAAGCTGCTGAGACTTGAGGACAATCTGGGCAAACCCAGAGTTCGTGTCCCCAGATCCAGCGGGGCCAGCCTCCCTAAACTTATTAATTAAGTAAACCAAGGCACTCTGGTTGGAGGCTTAGCCGGTGGAGAATTTAGCCTGGGACCCCCAAGGCCCGCTCCGGGATCCACGCGGTGGACTGAGGCCTACGCGGCTGGCAGGAGGCCAACACGAGAGGCCTAGGTTTAAAAAGGGCGCGAAGGCCTTCGCGCCGAAAAATCGCTCCGTAAAATTCTCTTAAAGGGGAAGCGATCGACTAAGTCCAGGAGACTATAGAGGCGTCTCACTCCGCAGGAGGTATTCTTAAGCCCTTTAATATTTATATATACAGTAAAGAATCAATAAATCAATAGATTAATACTTGCACCAGAACCTCCAGGCCAAAGGATTAAAAGAATCCACAAGCGGCCGCGGGGATCGTACACGGCAAAACCGCCGGGGGAAAACGAAACCGCAACTTCTCCAAAGGAAAAAAGCCGAGCCGCAAACGGCTGGCGCTATTAGTGCAAGTAAATAATAATGATAAAACAATTCTTACTACTTTTGAAGAAAAAGATCGAAGGGAAGGTGTTAGAATGTTGAACGAGCTATCACAATACAACCGCAGGATATGCGAACTGAGCGAATTCTGGGGAAGGGGCGGATCCGGCAAGCTTTTTTAACACTAGGCTCAGTTCCACCGGATTGGACATGAGCAACCCATGTGACTGCTGGACCCGCTCCTTCAGTACGGAGAACAACAACTAACTTGAAGAAGTACCTTGTGGCCATGCCTGGCAGCTTTATATATGTCCCGCTGCCAGGCTCAACCAGCCAATGTGTGTGTAGAGATCTTTCCCGCCGAGAGGAGAGGAAACGCCCTAATATGCCTGGGACACAACAGTTGTGATGCTGTTTGTGTGCAGGCTGCAGTTGCAATGTGTTAAGTTTTAGTTTACGTATTATAGGAGCTCATCCCTTAAGGCTTAATCTAAGCACTATCATGATCCCTCCAACCTGTTCTTTGTTTTGATTTTATGGTTCCCAAACCAGAAACCTCTGGTTCTGGAAGTCTGTGGTTTAATCGCCTTCTATTTTGTAACGCATGAAAGGCAAGATGTAATGCCTTCTCTGTGGCGGCCCCGACCCTCTGGAACCAGCTCCCCCCGGAGATCAGAATTGCCCCCACCCTCCTTGCCTTTCGTAAGCTCCTCAAAACCCACCTCTGTCGTCAGGCATGGGGAAACTGAACTACCCTTTTCCCCCTAGGCCTATACAATTTATGCATAGTATGTTTGTTTGTGTGTATGTTTGGTTTTAATAAGGGTTTTTAAATTATTTTAAACGTTAGATTTGTTACATGCTGTTTATTACTGTTGTTAGCCGCCCCAAGTCTACATAGAGGGGCAGCATACAAATCTAATAAATAAAAATAAATAAATAAATGCAATACCTGTAATACATTTTAAATAATTAAAAATTTCTTGGAAACCCATCTCCATACCTAGGATTATTTATTATTATTATTATTATTATTATTATTATTATTATTATTATTATTATTAGTTAGATTTGTATGCCGCCCTTCTCCGAAGACTCGGGACGGCTCACAAGACACAATATAAACAATGCAACAACAAATCTAATTAATTCAAAAATTACAAACTAAAATCCCAATATATTAAAATCAGTCAGCCAATTCATTCACAACCACTCATCAGATTTAGTCAATGGGTGAGGGGGGCCTTGATCTAATTGCCCCATGCCTGGCAACATAAATGAGTCTTAAGTCTCTTGCGAAAGGCGAGGAGGGTGGGGGCAGGGCGAATCTCTGGAGGGAGCTGATTCCAGAGGGCCGGGGCCACCACAGAGAAAGCTCTTCCTCTAGGCCCTGCCAGATGACATTGTCTGGCCTACGGGACCCGGAGAAGGCCAACTCTGTGGGACCTAACCGGTCGCTGGGATTCATGCAGCAGAAGGCGGTCCCGTAAGTAATCTGGTCCGATGCCATGTAGGGCTTTATAGGTCATCACCAACACTTTGGATTGCGTCCGGAAACCAATTGGCAACCAATGCAGTCCACGGAGTGTTGGAGAGCCATGGGTGAATCTGGGAAGACCCATGACCGCTCGCGCAGCTGCATCCAGACTCAAGCTCAACCCTGATAAGACGAAGTGGCTGTGGGTTTTGCCTCCCAAGGACAATTCTATCTGTCCGTCCATCACCCTGGGGGGGGAATCACTAACCCCCTCAGAGAGGGTCCGCAACTTGGACGTCCTCCTCAATCCACAGCTCACATTAGAGAAACATCTTTCAGCTGTGGCGAGGGGGGCGTTTGCCCAGGTTCGCCTGGTGCACCAGTTGCGGCCCTATTTGGACCGGGAGTCACTGCTCACAGTCACTCATGTCCTCATCACCTCGAGGTTCGACTACTGTAATGCTCTCTACATGGGGCTACCTTTGAAAAGTGTTCGGAAACTTCAGATCGTGCAGAATGCAGCAGCGAGAGCAGTCATGGGCTTTCCCAAATATGCCTATGTTACACCAACACTCCGCAGTCTGCACTGGTTGCCGATCAGTTTCCGGTCACAATTCAAAGTGTTGGTTATGACCTATAAAGCCCTTCATGGCACTGGACCAGATTATCTCAGGGACCGCCTTCTGCTGCACGAATCCCAGCGACCAGTTAGGTCCCACAGAGTGGGCCTTCTCCGGGTCCCATCAACTAAACAATATCGTTTGGCAGGACCCAGGGGAAGAGCATTCTCTGTGGCGGCCCCTGCCCTCTGGAACCAACTCCCCCCCCAGAGATTAGAATTGCCACCACCCTCCTTGCCTTTCGTAAGCTTCTTAAAATCCACCTCTGCCGTCAGGCATGGGGGAACTGAGATATTCTTTCCCCCTAGGCCTTACAATTTAGACATGGTATGGTTATATGTATGTTTGGTTTTATAATAAGGGGTTTCTTAGTTGTTTAGTATTGGATTGTTACATGCTGGTTTTTATTACTGTTGTTAGCCGCCCCGAGTCTGCGGAGAGGGGCGGCATACAAATCCAATAAATAAATGAATGAATGAATGAATGAATGAATGAATGAATGAATGAATGAAGAAATCAATCAATCAATCCTAGGAATCGTGAATCTTCCCATATCACATAGCCACATCCAGCCTACGTCTTGTCCTATCCACTTGTCCTTATTCCCCCCAAAATGGATTCAAGCAGCTCCATGTCAAAACATAATGGAGAAGGCATCTTGACACATGGGAATCTTGAAAAGGGTGGCAAAGTAAAGAAATATGTGCCATGGTGTCATCACATACCTGGTGTCACGTGTCATCAGGCAAATATTAAGTTGCAATTTTTTCCACCCATGATGACACCCTGGCATTTTGAATCATCATTGTAATGTATTGTGGCTTGTTACAGAGATGTCACACCCAGACATCGCTGGCCTAAGAATGTATGCAGAATTTAGAAATGGAGTCTAGAAATGTGCTTATTTATTTGAAGCTACTATTGTTATTGTCCTTAAGAAAAAAGATACTTATCTGTTATCTTGGGGGGGGGGATATTTTATTTAATGTGGAAGCTTTTGTGATCCCAGTCGCTTAAAGCCTCTTTTAGGATTGGTATATTGTTTCTACAACACTCCGTGGCCTGCACTAGCTGCTGATCGGTTTCCGGTCACAATTCAGTGTTGGTAATGACCTTTAAAGCCCTTCATGGCATTGGACCAGAATACCTCCGGAACCGCCTTCTACGGCCCCGGCCCTCTGGAATCAACTCCCCCCAGAGATTAAAAAAGCCCCCACCCTCCTTGTCTTTCGCAAGTTACTCAAGACCCACTTATATCGCCAGGCATGGTGGAATTAAGACATCTCCCCCAGGCTTTCTTATATTTTATGTTTGATACGTATGTGTTGTATGGTTTTTAAATTGTTGGGGTTTTTTAATATAATTTTAATATTAGATTTGTTCCATTGTTATACTATTGTTGTTGTGAGTCGCCCCGAGTCTTTGGAGAGGGGCGGCATACAAATCTAATAAATTGAATTGAATTGAATATTACTTTGTAAAATAATAAGATTAATAGACATTTTAATGAACAGACGCATACCTCCAATTAAGTTAGACAGTTACATTTATAAGAAAATGTAACTTGATTGAAGCGTAAAGGACATATTTATAGCATAAATATCTGTTTTTTTTAATCTGCAGATGGAAAGAAGGCAGTAGCTTTAAAAAACATTTTTTTTCACTCTAAGAAAGGAGAGAGGACACTGTATTCTAGAAGAGGTAGAAAAAAAAGGTTGTGGTATACAGTAGTAAGAAAAAGTAGGACTGCTTCTAAAGTGTGTTCTGTAGAGCTCTCTGGTAGACTCCTCTCAAAAATTCACAGGTACAAATTCCAGACACACACGTTTGAAAATTCAAAACAATGTTCTTTATACGAAAATTCAAATAAACTAAGCCCTCTTTTTGTATAGCAAAGAGCACTCGTCTCCAACCAAACAGGTAATTTGTACAAGTCTTATCAGTTCTGTGATACTTAGCTTGCAGCTGTGAGGCAATTCACAGTCCTTCTTCTTATACAAAGTGAAACACACTTTGCTCTGGTTTAATTTCAAAGCGGGGAAAAATCAGCACACAAAAGGTCAAAGTCAGCAAGGCAGTCACGAAACACAACGATCAGATAATCCTCCACAATGGGCAAACCCACAGGCTGCTATTTATAGCAGCCTCACTAATGACCACAGCCCCACCCAACCACAGGTGGCCTCATTTTCTTTGATAATAATCTCTCAGTTGTTGTTGCCTATGCATCGCTCTCCGCATCCGTGGCTGTATCATTAACTCTTGTTCTGAATCCAAGGAGGAGCTAGATAATTGATCTCCTTCTGAGCTGTCTGCCACACTCTCCTCCTCCCTGTCATTCATGTCTTCTTGGTCAGAGGAGCCTTCATTAGCAGATTCCAGGGGGGGAGGGGCAAAACAGGCCTGCAGCATGTGGATGTCTCCCCCACATCCACAGTCCTTGGGGCAAGAACTGGGCCAGAGCTAACCACAACAAAGTGACATACAGATTTACAAACCAAAATGGAGCCCAAGATTTCCATTGCTAAGCAAGATTTTTGTTAAGTGAGTTTTGCCCCATTTTACAACCTTGCTCATCACAGTTGTTAAGTGAATCACTGCAGGTGCTAAGTTAGTAACATAGCTGTTAAGTGAATCTGGCTTCCCCAAGGACTTTGCTTGTCAGATCACAAAAGTCTCCCCAGGAGACTACAACCATCATAAATACATACCAATTACCAAGCATCCGAATTTTGATCACATGACCACAGGGCCACGGCAATGCTGATGTGAAAAACGGTCATTCATCACTTTTTTCACTGCTGTTGTAACTTTAGATGGAAAAGCCTCAAAAATGGCCCAAAAAAGCCTCAAAAATGGCCCAAAAAAGCCTCAAAAACAGGACAAAACTGCCTTAAAAATGGGCCAAAACCACCTAAAAACCGGCTGAAGGGCCTCAAAAGTGGCCCAGAAAAAGCCTCAAAAACAGGGCAAAAAGGCCTGAAAAAAGCCTCAAATCAGTCCCCCAAATCCTAAAAGACAGTCCAAAAACAACCTGAAAAATACCTCAAAAATGGGCTGGGAAAAGTCTCCAAAATGGGCCAAAAATCCTTTAAAACAGGCTGACAAAAGCCCCCCAAATGGGCCAAATAAAGGCTTGAAAAAGGCCAAAAAAGGCCTGGAAATGGGGCATGTGGAGGCCACAAAATGGCCGGCGGGTGGGCAGGGATTCAGCAATATTCGGTATATAAAACACACAGAGATTTTCACTCCCTTTTGGGAGACAAAAAAATGCATCTTATAGTCTGAAAAATACGGTAACCCTCTTGTGATTAACCGGCACTATAAAAAACCACCCTTCCCTAACCAGATGATGGACATTATTCAAATACAGCTTTAAAATCTATTCTTCCCACATGACCGTTTTGAAAAATAGGTGCTGGAAGCCGCCTTAGCACAAATTAAGCTGAAATTGCTTATTAGATTGATGTTAATCAAGGTGGAACCGAATCAAGAAGAACCGAGTGACATGTCGCACAGGGGCCCTGCAATGTCTTCCTTTGGGAGAGAAAGCGCTGAGCTTGTCACACAGCCATTGCTACACAAGCAGCAAGTGAGAGTGGCACCTGGCCTGCAATCGCCCTGGAAACTTCACTTAATGTGCTGTCTCTCAAACCAGCCTATTCCACAGAAATAGCCTTGTATTTAGTAGTACAATAGTATTCCACTGAATTATTTATTTATTTATTTGTTTGTTTGTTTAATTATT
Source organism: Erythrolamprus reginae (assembly GCF_031021105.1). Taxonomy (NCBI): domain Eukaryota; kingdom Metazoa; phylum Chordata; class Lepidosauria; order Squamata; family Dipsadidae; genus Erythrolamprus; species Erythrolamprus reginae. The sequence goes on from NC_091950.1 coordinate 23,284,536, forward strand.
TATTTATTTAATTAATTAATTAATTAGATTTATAAGCCGCCCTTCTCCAAGTGGACTCAGGGCGGCTTACAAGAATAACATTAGTTGGGGGAAAGATTAGAAGTAACGTGAGAAAATATTATTTTACTGAAAGAGTAGTAGATGCTTGGAACAAACTTCCAGCAGACGTGGTTTCTATGTTTCTAAAAAAACGCAATAATAAAATACAATTATAAAAATTTGATATAAAAACCCCCAATAGCACAGGTGTACAAAAAAATATTTTTCGTAATCATCTCAGTGAACCTTGTACTTTTCTGAATCATTTTTGTTCTCATTTTAAAAAAAGATATAGTGTACTGTATATAGTTTTTCTGTAGCAGGTATAGTTTCTATGGAGCAGCATCATTACTATAAGGCAAAGAAGGCCCTTCCCCGCAGCCCCGCCAGGCAACATTGCTTGGTTGACAGGACCTGGAGAAGGCCAACTCTGTGGGCACTTATCAGCCAGTGGGATAATACTGAAGTGAAAGGAGAGGAAGATACAGTTAAGGGAGCATCACCTGGTGGTCTTTTTTTTTGTTCCAAGGTAACTCTACTTAAAACCCACCTCTGCCGCCAGGCATGGGGGAATTGAGATACCCTTTCCCCCTAGACCTTTACAATTTTATGCATGGTATGTCTGTATGTAAGTTTGGTTTTTTATTATAATGGGTTTTAATTGTTTTTAGTATTGGATTATTGTTATACGCTGTCTTATTATTGCTGTTAGCCACCCCGAGTCTCCGGAGAGGGGCGGCATACAAATCCAATAAATGAATGAATGAATGAATGAATGAATGAATGAATGAATAAATAAATAAACTCCCATTTTGCCACCCTATAATCCCTTCCTTCGTGAATTTTTTTTTTTAATCCTCTCCGAGCCTGCACCTTTGTTCTTTCATTTAAATACATTGCTCAAAAAAATAAACAACAGAATATAGCTCCAAGTAAATCAAACTTCTGTGAAATCAAACTGTCCACTTAGGAAGCAACACTGATTGACAATCAGTTTCACATGCTGGTTGTGCAAATGGAATAGTTGTGCAAATGAAATATTCAAATGAGAATATTTCATTCATTCAAGACTAGGATATGTTATTTGAGTGTTCCCTTTATTTTTTTGAGCAGTATATACATTTACAACCAAAATTTATTTTTTGCTAAGTGAGACAAGAGTTGAATTCTGCCTCCTTTTATGAGCATTCTTGCCACAATTGACAAGTGAATCATTGCGGTTGTTAACAACAACACATGGCCAGGGGGATGCTGCATCTGGTTGTGCGGAAAAAATGGTCATAAATCACTTTTTTCAGCACCCTTGCAATTTCGAACTGCCACTAAAGAGATGGTTTTAAGTAGAGGACTACCTGTGCTGATGCCTCGCTAGAGTTAAGGGACTTGTCTTAAGTTCAGAGGCCCCCACCCATGCGCATACTGCAGAATGTTAAGTGGAGAGAAAAATTCGGTCTCGGAGAGAAAAAAACATTTGAGGGCTCAGAGGAGCCCCTCTTACGCATCAAGTAGCTTGCTGGAAATTATTGCATTGAGTAGTAAGGCAGTGATGGAAAACCTTTTTGGCACGGAGTGCCCAAATTGGAACATGCGCGCACAGAGCACTGGAAACCAGCTGGTCGGCGGACATGTGCATGCTGCAAACCCAAAGATGGCACTGGCCAGCTGGTCTTTGGGTTTCCAGTGCTCTGGCAGGTGCGAAGACTAACTGACAGGCACGCATGCACGCACCAGAAGAGCAGCTGGCGATGGTGCGCATGCCCAGAGGGCTCTTCGCGCCACCTCTGGTATGGCTGCAGATCCGTAAGCAACATTTGAGCCTTATTGCTGTGATTTATTTATTTTATTTATTTATTATTAGAGTTGGAAGGGACCATGCGGGTCATCAAGTCCAACCCCCTGCCTAAGCAGGAACCCTATAGCATCCTAGCCAAATAGCAGTCCAATTTCCTCTTAAAAATGTCCAGAGTATTGGAGTTCACAACGTCCGCTGGTAGGTTGTTCCACTGGTTGATCGTTCTGACCATCAGGAAGTTCTTCCTTATTTCCAGGTTGAATCTCTCCTTGGTCAGCTTCCAGCCGTTGTTCCTCGTCCGGCCCTCCGGTGCCCTGGAGAAGAAAGTGATCCCCGCCTCTCTGTGGCAACCCCTCGTATACCTGTAGACTGCTATCATGTCCGCTCTGGCCCTCCTTTTCTCTAGGCTATCCATGCCCAGTTCCCGCAGTCTCTCTTCGTAAGTCTTGGTTTCTAGACCCCTGATCATTTTGGTTGCTCTTCTTTGCACCTTCTCCAGAGTTTCAATGTCTTTTTTGAAGTGTGGTGACCAGAACTGAACACAGTACTCCAGGTGTGGTCTGACCAGGGCGTAGTAGAGTGGTTTTAAGACTTCCCTGGTCTTGGAGTGTATTCCCCTGTTGATGCAGCTTCACCATCACAGCAATAAGGCTCCAATTTTGCTTACGGATCTGCAGATTTCATTTCTTCCTCTGGTCGCAGGTGTGAATGCAGGACTGTAGTTGAATGAATGTTTTTTATATCATAAGGATTTTAATTACATGTGTTTCTTATATTATAGGGATTTTAATTATTAGTTTTAGTGTTAGCTTGGTTTCACTTTTATATTGTATCGTACAGTGTTACCTCTACTTAAGAATGCCTCTACTTAAGAACTTTTCTAGATAAGAACCGGGTGTTCAAGATTTTTTTGCCTCTACTTAAGAACCATTTTCCACTTAAGAACCTGAGCCCGGAAAAAATTCCCAGGAAATTTGAGAACGGCACGAAGGCCCGGCCAGTTTCCTGCCATTCCCCCTTTAATCCTCGCCATCTCGGGCTTTTCTGGGCTGCCAGAGGAGCCTTTCGGTGGCGCTTAAGGAGGCTTTGGCAGTCCAGAGTGAACAAAGCGTTTTCCTTTCTCTGGGCGCTTGGAGAGGGAATAAACCACTTCACTGTAGTGACTCCCTCACGCTGCCTCCCATACACCTGGCGCGAGGTTGCCTCTCGGAGCATCTGGGTGCGGAAAGGCAAAAGGGGGCGCTCACCTCACCTTCTTCCTTTGGCAGCGACTGTCCTCCTCCTCTTCTTCCTCCTCCTCCTCCCACCCAAATTCCGAGCTTTTCTTTCTTTCCTAATGGGTTTGCCTGCATTATTTGTTTTTACATTGATTCCTATGGGGAAAATTGCTTCTACTTAAGAATGTTTCTACTTAAGAACCTGGTCACGGAACGAATTAAGTTCTTAAGTGGAGGTACCACTGTATTTGGTTCATATTGTTGTAAGCCGCCCTGAGAAGGGTGGCATAGAAATCCAACCAAATAAATCACTAAAATAAATAAATAAATCTTGGTCTAAGAGGGGGTATTTCATTATGCACCAGCTCAAGAAGTAACACAATACAAGATTGATTGATTGATTGGTTGATTGATTGATTGGTTGATTGGTTGATTGATTGATTGATTGATTGATTGATTCATTCATTCATTCATTCATTCATTCAATTTCTATGTAATATACAGGGAATCCTCTCCATTTGTCTCGAGTCATCACGTGGCCTGGAGCAGTGTTCCCTCTAATTTTTTGGGGGGGGTGGGCGGAAAAGTATAGTGTCTGAGCGGCAGTCCCTCCAGCACTGGGCGGCACAGAAATATTAAATAAATAAATAAACAAACAAACAAACAAATAAAAAACCCACCCTGTTTTGCCTCAAGAGAATTTCAAAATAAAATACTGTACTGTGTGTCTATAACAGTGAGCTCATAATAGGGCAACTCTATCAATATCAAAATGCCACTTAAATAGTTGAGCTAGTTTCAAACTAGATTTTGATTTTCTTTCTCTCTTCCTTACTCCCATTCTTTTTCTTTCTCTTTTCCTTCCTCTCTTTTTTCTATCTGTTTCTCTCTCTTCCTCTCTTCCTCTCTCTCTCCTTCCCTCTCACTCTTTCCCTCTCGGCTTCTGGGCAGGTTTGGAAAACTCTGAGTTGATGATGATTTTTAAGTGAGCGATTGCTCACTGCTCAGCTTAGAGGGAACTATGGCCTGGAGCAGGCCACATTTTCCGAGTTAACCTGGCCTGTGAAATGGGCACAATGTATGGCTACTTACAAAACTGCCTCAGGCCAAAAAGTTGGCTCATTAAATTTTTATTTCTTAAAGAATAAAACATTTCCCACGCTCATGGATCCTTTATAACTATTGTTTTAAATCTTTGTGAATATTTTTTGGGGGGCGGGGAGGGAATTCTTAAGCAACTGATTTTGGCTAACAAATCTTTCCCTTGTTTTTTCCCCCCAATCTCTAGTCCAGTGTTTCCCAACCTTGGCAACTTGAAGATATTTGGACTTCAACTCCCAGAATCCCCCAGCCAGCAAGCTGCACCGAGTTTTCGGAGAGGGGCGGCATACAAATCCAAATAATAAATAAATAAATAAATAAATAAATAAAGTTGAAGTCCAAATATCTCCAAGTGGCCAAGGTTGGGAAACACTACTCTAGTCTACTGTGGCCACAGATATTTGGATTCAGAATTCTGAAATAAACTGTGGAAAGAAAGAAATAGGACTGCCAGGAGTTTGATCCTGACCGGCTCAAGATTAACTCAACCTTCTATCCTTCCAAGGTCATTAAAATGGGGACCCAAATTGTTGGGGGTATATAAGTGCACTGATGTGCCTATCGTCCCCTGTCCAATTGTCTTTCCTTATCTCATATGTCATATATATTCTCTCCTTATCTATATCTATATCTATATATATTATATACAGTGGTACCTCAAGATATGAACCCCTCATCTTACGAACAACTCGTGATACGAACCCGGGATTCAGAAAAATGTTGCCTCTTCTTACGAACTTTTTTCGAGTTACGAACCGGCGTTCGGAGACTGCTGGGAAGCCGCGCGGCTGTTTTAAAAGGTGACAGCTGGCCTGGGGGGCTTCCCAGCACCCCCCCAAACCCCGAACCCGGGTTCGGGGGGGTGCTGGGAAGCCCCCCAGGCCGGCTGCGACCTTTTAAAACAACCGCGCCGCTTCCCAGCTGTTTCCTGAAGCCGAACGCCAAAGCCGAACTTCCGCGTTCGACGTTCGGAGACAGCTGGGAAGCGGCGCGGCTGTTTTAAAAGGTCGCAGCCGGCCTGGGGGGCTTCCCACCACCACCCCCCGAACCCCGAACCCGGGTTCGGGGGAGTTCTGGGAAGCCCCCCAGGCCGGCTGTCACCTTTTAAAACAGCCGCGCGGCTTCCCAGCAGTCGCCGAAAGCAGTTTTTTTGCGGGGGTTTTGTGGTTGCACGGATTAATTGACTTTACATTGTTTCCTATGGGAAACAATGTTTCGTCTTACGAACCTTTCGTCATACGAACCTCCTCCTTGCACCAATTAAGTTCGTATCATGAGGTATTACTGTATATATATATCATATATATTCTCTCCTTATCTCTTATATCATATATATTCTCTCCCTCCCATCTACTTCTCTTCTTTTTACTTTCTATCGTCATATATATTACTTAATGTCTATTCTCTTCCATATGTATTGTATATTGGACAAAGAATAAATAAAAAAATAAAAAAATATGCAGACTCCATAGATTGCTTAAAAAGGACTGTAAAGCATTGTGAAGCGGTCCAGCAATCTCACACTACTCACAAGAGCCTACAAAACTTTGGCCAGACCCATCCTTGAATACAGCTCATCTGTCTGGAACCCATACCACATCTCGGACATCAACACCCTTGAAAACGTCCAAAGATACTTCACCAGAAGAGCCCTTCACTCCTCCACTCGAAACAGAATGCCCTACGAAAATAGACTAACAATCCTGGGTCTAGAAAGCTTAGAACTACGACGCCTAAAACACGATTTAAGTATTGCCCACAAGTTCATATGCTGCAACGTCCTGCCTGTCAATGACTACTTCAGCTTCAACCGCAACAACACAAGAGCACGCAACAGATTCAAACTTAATATTAACCGCTACAAACTTGACTATAAAAAATATGACTTTAACAATCGAGTTGTCGAAGCGTGGAACTCATTACCAGACTCAATAGTGTCAACCCCTAATCCCCAACATTTCTCCCTCAGACTATCCACGATTGACCTCTCCAGGTTCCTAAGAGGTCAGTAAGGGGCGTACATGAGTGCACTAGTGTGCCTTTCGTCCCCTGTCCAATTGTCTTTCCTAATCTCATATATCATATATATTTTCTTCCTTTCATATATCTTCTCTATTTTTATATTTTTCTTTATATATATTACCTCATGTCTATTCTCTTCTATATTTATTTATTTATTTTATTTATTTATTTATTCAATTTTTATGCCGCCCTTCTCCTTAGACTCAGGACGGCTTACAACATGTTAGCAATAGCACTTTTTTAACAGAGCTAGGCTATTGCCCCCACAATCCGGGTCCTCATTTTACCCACCTCGGAAGGATGGAAGGCTGAGTCAACCTTGTATTGTGTATTGGACAAAATAAAGTCCAGATATCTTCAAGTTGCCAAGGTTGGGAAACACTGCCTTAGAAGACTCCTATGGGCTAGTCCTTCTTTGTTAACCCAGCTTGCCACAAAGGGTGACTTTTGCAGGGAACAATAAGATCTGGGTGTATCCTGGATTGATTGGTTGATTGGTTGATTGATTGATTGATTGATAGATGGATGGATGGATGAATCAAAAGCCATCCATGCCTCTAAAGGGAACTTTGAGCAGTGCACAATAAATAACAGAGCCATCATAAAGCAGATAAAAATCTAAAAGCCACAGTAACCTAACAACAAACAAACCACCTTGTTTGAATTCCAGATAGAAGCATAATTCAGAGCGCAAGAGCTACATGGCCTTACGATACCCCGCTCCGGATCTCAGCAGAGATGCAAAGGACTCAATTCAGAGAATGCACTTCACTTGTTCTGCAGCCCCCTCCAAATCCCATTCTTTCTGTTTATCGGAATTTTTTTTTACGGGATGCAATCGTCCTACATGAACGATTAACTACTGTACACATTGTCTAATGGGAGGAAATTTAATGTAAACTCCTCCGGGTTTTTATAGCAGCCACTTTTGTTACTTCAGTAAAAGAACGTTTAATAAAATAGGTATTTTCAGCACAAAAAAAAAAGGGCACCTGTATCACAAAGCTGGATAACTATTGGGTTAGCTGAAACGTGGTAGCGCTTTGCATTTGATATTGCCGGATTGCAGTCCTTTTTTGCTTTTTTGCTTTCTTTTCAAAATATTGGCCTTTCTTACAGAATAAAAAGTCAAAATGGCGGCCAGAACCGTGAGAATCAAAGCTCACTTTTTTTGTTACTTTTTTTTAATGCGCTTGCAGGACTTTAATTGCCAATTTCAGCTTTGTTTGTTTGACCATACGTTCCACACACACCTCTGTTTTACAGTCTGGTTTAAAATAAATAAACAAATAGATCTCACGGATTGTGCCTACCGTAATGTCATTTGTTTCCCCGTTAAGGCCCTTTCTCAACCACGGGCTAACTTTTAAGGAAATACATTGTTGTTTTTAAAAAGGCCTTCCGTGTTCATTCAGAAAAAATTACAGTGCTTCCTCGGGGTGATGGTGGGAAGTAAATTGTAACAAGGAACCGCTCAGAATTCAAAAGTTTTACGTTTCAAGCTGAGTTTTGAAACTGGACCAAGCATTCATTGAGTTTCGCCAAATAATTCTGCTTCTCTGCCACTCTCAATCGCTCAAGCTGGAGGCGACTGGGGTATGCCAAGAGCCTGGGAAGCCCCCCCCCCCCCCATCCTTTGCAATGGCCTAAAATGCCGCCTTTCCCAATGAAAAAAAGAAAATTACAAATGCAATCAGCTCCTTTTGCTTCCCACTTCCAATCTTCGGCCTGCCCAGAACTAAGAAGCTGCAAAGAAGCTGCAATTCACAACAAATCTAATAAATTTAAAAAAAAATTAAAAACCCATTATTAAACCAGACATACACACCAGACATACCATACATAAATTGTATAGGCCCGGGGGAGCGGGGAATGCCTCAATTCCCCCATGCCTGACGGCAGAGGTGAGTTTTAAGGAGTTTACGGAAGGCAAGGAGGGCGGGGGCAGTTCTAATCTCCGGGGGGAGCTGGTTCCAGAGAGTCGGGGGCCGCTACAGAGAAGGCTCTTCCCCTGGGACCTGCCAGACGACATTGTTTAATTTTAATCGACGGGACCCGGAGAAGGCCAACTCTGTGGGACCTAATCGGTTGAGACCCCGGTTATTTTGGGGGGGTTTCATAAGAAAGCGCTTTTCATTTGCAGCCAGGAAGGAGTTACACTGGGAGGAAGACAGAGTGCTCAATAATTAAATAAAATATATCAGGAATCGATAAGAGCGAGAGAAAGAACAGCCTGCCACGCTCCAGGGGACATAACTATAGAAAGTCCAGAGTGAGGCTGTGCCAACTCAGAATGCGCCTGCTCAAATATTTTGAACCACCACAACATCAGGCACGCCTGCTACAAAACTTACAACAGGGAAAAGAAAGGGGGAAAAAACAACCCCGCAAAACGAGGGAAGAAACTGCAATGGCAAACCAAGGCAGAGGAGCATGGCGCCCTAAGCGGCACATGGGAGCTGTAGTCCCCAAACCACCACAAAACAAAGGCCACTGATGGGAAGGAGTGTTCCAAGCCATGTACTTATTATGAACACAACTGGCTTGCTCTCCACAGCGAAAGCAAGACCCAATCTGCAGTAAAATTCACGGCTTATCTACGTCCCATGCGCGTTAATAACATTTCATTTGCCATTAATTCAAAATGCAAAGGACAGCAGCATTCTAAGCCATTGTACGGGGGATATAAAGAATATATCTGCTGAAACTTTTCCACAAGCAACGAACGGCTCCGGATTCATAGTTTAGCAAATCCGCCTGACAACTTTCTCATAAAACATACCCAGCATGAGGGTGTGAATATTTTAAGGCATGAAGGAGCAGCGCAGTTGTAGCAAATAACTGCACACACTTGGGATTGAAGAAATGGCGGGGCACACTCTCTTCCCTCCCATCTGGCTACACACCAGCACCATCTTTCACACATGCACCCCTGGCATTTTTACACACACACAAACTGAAAGAGCCTGCAAGAAAGAGAGGCCCATATGCTCAACAGCTCCAAGAAGCCTTCTCACTCTGGCAGCTGCACTCCACAGCCAGCTGCACACATTTTTACACACCTTTTTCTAGTGCAAGCACATCTCTCCCCCCCCCCCCCAAACGTTTTTGCTTTCCCCAACACTGGATGGTACCGATAGGGCCTAAGTCTAAGATGCAAAACCCCCTGGATGCATTCTCGGATCCAAACCCCTGAGAGACCCAGAACCCCATTCCCACATGTCCAAGGGGCACTCGCCTTCTTCTAACACTATAAAAAGCCTTGCACAGTTTTTGCACACATGCTTGTTTTTAATCCTTGCATTTTTCACCTAAAAGCCATCTCTACTCCCTCGCCCTTCCTAAATCTCTCTAAAAACTTGCAGAAAAGGGGTTGAAAGAAGAAGATAATGAAAGTAATAATACTACTACTGAAAGAGTAGTAGATGCTTGGAACAAACTCCCAGCAGACGTAGTTGGTAAATCCACAGTCACTGAATTTAAACATGCCTGGGATAAACATAGATCCATCCTAAGATAAAATATAGGAAACAGTATAAGGGCAGACTAGATGGACTATGAGGGCTTTTTCTGCCGTCAATCTTCTATGTTTATAATAACAATAATAGAATTCGAGACCAAGCTACAAGGAATAAATTGGAATCACTTTATAATATGTATATATATGGTATATATAAAATATGCCCCCCATTCTGGTGGAGGGGTATGAATGTTGTCTGGCGGTGGGCACAAATCACTGAGCACTTGTTGTATGTTGTGTGTGTTTTATATTTTAAAATCAATTTAAAAAAGTTATAAAAATATGTTGATAGTAATAATGATGATGATAATGATAATAATAATGATGATGATAATACTAATAATACTAATAAAAATACTAATAATACTAATACTAATACTAATAATACTAATAATACTAATACTAATACTACTACTACTACTACTACTAATAATAATAATAATAATAATAATAATAATAATAATAATAATAATAATAATAGTCCCCCCACGTCTCTGCTTAACCATCTGTCTGGCTCAAACGGCTGGCAGACCCACAGGGGGATTCCCACGTGCAACCCGGAGGAGCCACCAAACTGACACCCGCTTCCTTTCCAAACCTCCCACCCAAAGTTGCCAGCGTGGGACACGGAGAGCTAACACACACGCAGAGAGAAAGACTCGTGTGGCCCCCCAAAGCCCATCCTGGAACCCTCCACCAAGACCCACATTGGGCGGGCAAAGACCAAAAAAAGGCGCGGCGCGACTGACGCGGAGGACAGAAAAAAATAAAATAACTGTTTCGGAGTGAAAGCGGGGAGGCGCAGAAAGGGGGGGGGGAGAAAAGGAGGAGAGGAAGGAAGCTGGCGAGGGAAGAGCAGAAAGTAATTAGCAAGGATTTAAAAAAACGACCTGCCGGAAAAGGGGAAGGGAGGAAAAAATAAAATAAAATAAAGATCTGACGGCTGGCTAGTGCAGGCTATCCACCGGCGGGGCTGCAGAACACAACGCCAGCCCTGTCCTGTCCTTCCTTCTTCTCCCCGCGCGTACACACACACCCGCCGACAGTTATGCACGCACACACACACTTTCTCTCTCTCTCTCTCTCCCTCTCTCTCTCTTTGCAATGGCCAGAACCACGGCTTCTTTCTTTCTTTCAAATTAATTAGAGGGGGGGAGGAGGGAGAGTGAAGGAAAAGGAGAGAGAAGCGGATACACAAGCCACCTCGCGACCACGCAGGCATTTCTGGAAGGGGGGGGGGGTTTCACAAAAACTGCAGGGCGAAAGCAGGAAGAAAAAAAAGCCGAGGAGAAAGCGAAAGGAGTGAGACGGAGCGCGGCAAAGCGGGAAGGAAGGAAGGAGGGAGGAAAGGAAAGAGGGTGGGAGGGAAGGAAAGGAGGGAGGGGAGGGAGGAAAGAAAGGAAGGAAGAAAGGAAGGAAGAAAGGAAGGAGGAAGGAAAGAAATGAAGGAAGGAAAGAAGGAAGGAAGGAAGGAAAGGAGGGAGGAAAGGAAAGAAGGAAGGAAGGAAGGAGGCTGCGAAGGAAAAGGTTCTTTGGAATGGGCTGGGGGGGGGGGTCACAAAAAGCTTTTTAATTACCTGGGCGAGGCAGAGGGGTGAAGAATACATCTCCGAGCTCTTAGCGGAACAAACGGTGGTGGTTGGAGGAGGAGGAAGAGGGTGGCGATGATGATGGTGGCGGGGTGGGGGGGGCAGATTTGAAAAAAGCAGATCCAAGCGCAAAAGTTACTGAGTCATTTCGGCGGCGGCTGGAACAGTTTTCTTGACTCCCTCCCTCTCTCTCTTTCTCTCTCTCTCTCTCACTCTCTCTTTCCCTGGCGATGGATCAGGGCGGGCGGGGGGGGGAGGGAAGGGAGGAGACGGCGAGGGAGGGAGGGAGAGAGAGCAGAGGGTGGGACCAGAAAGGGGGGGGGAGAAGAAATGCATTAAAGAGGACCGGATTTAAAAGAGCTGGCAGAGGGAGGGGGGGGCTGTTTAAAATAAATCAATTAAGGGCGCGCGAATGGCATCGAACCGCCGGAAGAATTACGCGCGGGCATCTGCACCGAGGCAGAGAGATCCGAAGTAATAATTTTCAAATTTTCTTTTCATTGGGTGCAAAAGCAGATCGAGGCGGGAGTGTGTGAACCGGTAGGTGTCCCGCGGAGTTGGGAAGAGACTTTTAGCTTCCCGGCCGCAGTTTTTTTTTTTTTTCAAAATGGGGAGGTGGAGAAGCAATAAAAACCAACGGAATAACATTTGATTGCCCCAACTTTGGGGGGGGGGGGAGAGAAAAAGAAGTGGGGTTAGAAGATTCTCTAATTTTAAAATTATTATTATTACTATTGCTGCTCAACTAAAGAGTCCCCAAACTTTTTTCCCCTTCTCCCCAAGCGGTTGGAAATAGCCCTTCACAAGTTGTCAAAGCGCAGGGCTAAAAAAAAAATAAGTCTCTCTCTTTTGAAAAGTTTTCCTAGGAAGCCATAGGAAGAGGGAGAGAAAAGAAGAGCGGAGATCAAAAGGCCTAAAAGAGAATGTGAAATAAAACAGCAGTTTTAAAGGAGGAAGGAGACCACGCGTAAAAAAAAGGGCACAATTGCAGGCAGCCAAGGCTTCTGGGGATGGGGGGGGGCAGGAAGACTTATTGAGCCTTTACTTCCGAGTAAGCGTGTACAGATTTGGGGAGGTGAGTTTATAGAGGGAAAATCAACTAAAGTTGCTATTGGGGGGAAAAAGTTTTTTAAAAAGCCGCCGCTGAAATGTTTAGGAAGAAGAAAAGTGGAATTTTAAGTAGCAACCTGTCCGGAGGCCAGAAAAAGAGACGAGGAAGGAGGGAAAGTGAAAGGAAAGGGGGGGGGAAAGGAGGGCAAAAAAAATGCGATCCGAGGACGGGGTTGATCCCCTCTACCGTAAAAATCAAGTTCTCTTCCTTTTTTTAAATTTTGCCTACGAGGTGGGGGCGACCTCACCTTTTGTAAGATAGAAGCTAATTGTTATTTTTTTAAAGATAGCAGCAGCATGAAACTTTCACACGCGTTTTTCTACAAGCAAGACAGGCGGGCAAGGCTCTGAGTTAAAGAAATACTTTTCCATATATACTGTATATGTATATTGCAAGAATCACCACCCTTAACCCTTTTTGTCTCCCATCTGCAAACACGTGTAGACTGAAAAAGGGGGGGGCAGGCTTTTGCCCGTTTTAACATGTGTCATTCAGCGACCTCAGGGCGGGGGTGTTAAAAACTTCAAGTCCCTTGTCCCTCCCCTTCGCCAAGGGAATTACGGCACAGCTCTCCTATCTCCTGATGTGGGCAAATCAATGTTTAAAATCGTGTTGGCAATAAATAATGAGGTGCTGCCTTTCTGGACGTGTATTAAGAAGGCTAAGGATATTGGGGAGAGTAATGTGAAGTTTTTCCAGCCAGGCCTAAACCTTAAGCAACTTTCTTCACCAGTAAATTCGGTGGAAAACGCTCAGCCAGGCCGAGGGTGCAGTATTTATGGAATTTAAGGAAAAATAAGGATTTTTTTTTTTTAAAAAAGAGCAAGTTGCATTCATTGCATAGTTAGCAACTGGAAGTGGAAAAGTGTGAACGAGCGAGTATGAAGCGTGGGGTAGTATTAAAATAAAAACAGAGCCAACGCGTTTTTCTTTCTCCAAGGACTTTTCCAACTTCCTATCTTGGAACAGGTTTTTGGGCTGTCACTGCTCCAAAATACAGAATGAAAAAAAAGAGGCAATCTTAATGTAAGATCTCCAGACTCTGGAATCCTTAGCTCTGAGAAATCTAGCCCCCCTCCTTGGTCAAATGCGGCGTTTGTTGCTAGATTCAGGAGGTTTCTACGACTCCCACTTCCAAAAACGCGGCCAGGCCAAAGCGCCTGGCAGTGGAATGAATGGAGAGAGGTTGAGTTTCTCCTTTTCTCAAACCCTCTTTTCCTCCAGTTATCCAACCCTCCCCACACTGGGAAAAGGAGGAGGTTAGCCACCCTTTTGGGAGCAGCGCAACAGCGGCCTGGGGGCGACTTTACGGCGAGGTCCACCTAAAGAAAATGCCCAACTTCGGAAGCGCAAAACACTCCAGATCTATTTTTTCCCCCCCGACACATCACCAGTTTCTCCACAAAGGTGGGGTCGAGATAGAGAAGCGAATCAAAGGAAACTCCGGGGGAGAATAAGAAGAGAGGGCAGCTCTGCACGAGGTGGGTAGCAGAAGAGAAAATACTATTTAAATGTTTCCCTGGCGAAGCTGCCAGTTATGCGTCAAAAGCCGCAACTCCTCTACCGCTTCATGGCAAAGCGGCTCCAATTTAGTGGCGGTCTAAAAAAGTTTTAAGAAGTCCTGTTATTAACGTGGCCGGTACTCAACATTTGTCATCACTGGGCCGCTGGAGATTTCCCCTGCCCTCCAAAAAAGGGGGGAATTTTAAAAATGAGGTCACCAGGAAGACTAGCAAGTTGTCCCGCCAGCCAACTATGCACCCACCCACGCGCGCCTACTAGACGAAGCAAATAGCACCGCAAGGTCTCCGCGGAGTCCCTCGAGGTCTCTTTAATCTGGAATTAAGGCCACTAAAAAGCAAATGGGATTTACTTTTCAGCTCGAGAAAGCCGGGGCTCTTTTGACACGGAAAACGCGCGCGGGGGCGCGCAGAACGCACGTGGACTTCTTTAAGCGTCTTGGAGGATTTAAATAGAAAGTGAATCTGGGAAGGAGGGAGGAGGAATAATCACCAATAATTTTTACTTTTTTTTTTGAACTGTTGACTGAGTAATAAATAAGTCGGTGAATAAATGACAAGTGCGCTCAAGACTATTGGGGGCTTTTGAAAAAGGGCCCTTCTTTCACCCAAGGCAAGGACCTTCTGCCCACCGACCAAAATGGGCACGGGGTAAAAGAACAGAATAAGGATTGGCCTAGTGACCTCAAGAGGAAGCGGTTGCCTAGGTCTGGGTTTCTATCTTGGTAAAGGGGAAGGATAGTCTCCCATGAAAAAAGGGGGTAAAAAAATAAACCCCTGCACGCAGAAGCCCGACTATTTATTTATTTATTTTATTATTATTATTTATTAATTAGACTTTTATGCCCCTTTTAGGACTAGGCACAGTTGGCGCTTTCAGACGTTCTTTCTACACCTGCTAATCTTCCAAGTGGTTCCAAAAGCTCTTTTGTCACGAGGCAAGGTATTGGAGAGACCCCAAAGCACCTTCTCAGGTCGAGCCACAGTCGCTAATATGCAGGCAACGCCTCCCTGGCTAAGGCGAGAGTCCACATATGTAACCACAAGTCTGAATGGTTGTCCGAGGCAGGTCAACTTCTTCAAAGCCAGTTCACCTTTGTGTGGTTCCAGGCTGGTAACCTTGATCTACCGGCATATAGTGGCCACGTTTGGGAGCCGCAATCTGTGCGGCGCCTCAATGGGGAACTGACTTGTGCCAAGTTAGTTCACTTTCTTTCCTTCCTTCCTTCCTTCCTTCCTCTTTCCCTCCCTTCCCTTTTCTTCCTTCCTTTCTTCTTTTTCTCTTTCCTATTTTTTCTTTCTCTCTCTCCTGGCATCTCGGAATTTTTACTCCCACTCGGCCAACACACATACACCCTCCAGAAAAGCCCATTCCACTCTTTGGCTTAAAAAAAACAACAACAGAAATTCCGTCTCTCCTGGTTGACAGTATTTTCGCTCGGTTTGAGTCAAGGTTAACAGGAAAGCACCGTCGCTCCTGCCGCCCGGCAAAGTCTGAGGGAAATTGTACAGTTACCTGACGTGTGTATGTGAGAGAGAAACAGCCTCGGGTTTAAGTGAGGCCAGGCCAGGCCGCGCAGAGGCCCTGAGGCGCCAACTGGGGACCCAAGAAAGCAGAACTTCTCTCTTGAAAGTTACGCGTGAGGATATTCAGACGAACGCCGGACACGGCGTCTCCCCAATTGCTCTGGAGCTAGAATCTCTTTTCGTTAAAAAAAAAATCCCTAGGGCAAGATTCCTGGCGCAGAAGGAGAAGGGCCAATTCCGGACCTATTCATATTTATTTGGGCGTAATTCCCAGTGACTGTACTCGGGATCGATTCCACCCCTTCCCAAGGCGGAGGAGATCCACGCGTTCATTAACTGGAAACAACCCCGGGCGAGAGAGAAAAGGCGGGCGATCTTCACTTTTAAGGAAAGAATGACACGAGGTCGCCTTACACCAGCCCGTCCCTTTCCGTTCCCTAATCCTCTTTAGCCCTTTTTGAACGGGCGATCCCAAACACCTTTTTACCCGGGGAGAAAGCGCCGCTGACTTTCACTTCTGAGTTTTAAGGATCGCCCTGAGGCCTCCTTCTCCCCATTTTTTTTTTTTTTTTTGCACGGGGACCCACGCACGCCCACACAATCCACTAGAGATCCGTGCAAGGAAACGCCACCCTGCTTTGCTTTTGACGCAGCAATAAGTCGGCCTCGGCCAAAAAGAGGCGCCCGCTTGGCTCCGCGTGGAGGCTCTCCTGGTCTACAGCTGGGGAAGGATGGGGGGACGCGGGACCCGCAACGCGCACAATACCACCCCCCAACTAACATTTAAGGCTGGGACGGTGAGGGGGTGGGTGGATAGATGGATAGATAGATAGATAGATAGATAGATAGATAGATAGATAGATAGATAGATAGATAGATAGACAGACAGACAGACAGACAGACAGACAGACAGACAGACAGACAGACAGACAGACAGACAGACAGACAGATAGATGGTAGATAGATACATAAGATAGATAGACAGGCAGACAGATACCGATCCGCCTACATATATATACATATGGAGGTGAATTCTGATGGTGTGCGTGTGCAGGAAAAGGCCGAAGAGCAAGAAGTGGGAGGAGAGTGGGGGATGCCCGCTGCCGCAAAAGCTGCAGCCAAAGCGGCCTATGTACTCGCCGGGCGCCCGCCTTTCCTCCCCCACCCTCTCCTTGTTCAGCCGGTGCTCGGCAGCGGCACCTCGCCGCTTCTGCTGACGAGGCGGCCTGCCTCCTCCTGCCGCAGGGCCCAGCTCGCTTTCGCCCTGCGAGGTAGCGAATTTTGACGCGCCAAGGGCTGAGGCGGGGCCAGGAGAGCCCGCTCTGTGGAGAGGGGAGTTCCACGCTCGGCCTTTCCTTTCCTGAGCCGGGGGGGTTGGGCGGGGGGGACGGGAAGGCCGGCCCGAGGGCGGGTCGCTTTCGGAGGCGGCTCGTGTGTGTGGCGCAAGAGAAGGCCGGAGGGAAAGGCAGCCGCCGGAGCGGCCTTGGCGTTGCACAGCCGCGGTGGCTTCTTCCCTCCCCGCTGGGCGTCATTTTCAAGTTCAGCTCCGCTCCACTCGCCCGCCTTTCCTTCTCCGCCCCCCTCGCCAGAGAGCGGCCATTTTCCGCTACCTCGAGCCTGGGCCGAGCTGGCTGCCACCGTGAGCGAGCGAGCGAGCGAGTGTGCCATACTTTCGCCCCCCCCCCCCGCCTCCTTGCACAGATATTACGCATTTCCCACCCACCCCTCTCCAATTCCATGCGTAAAAATTCCATGCGTAAAAGCGCACCGGAGAGGGGAGAGCTCTCCAGACACTCCGCAGACGCGGCTCGCCTCGGGTCTCCGCTTCTCAAATCTCTCGTTTCACCCCCTTCCCCTCCTCGCCTCCCCCCCCCCCCCCCGGCATTAAACTGTGACACTAGCAGCACTTTGCGGCAATCGTGAGTGGGGGAGTAGGACGGGGAGAGACAGGTCTTTCCCCTGGAAGAGGCGCAATGGTTAAAGAAGTGCACCGAATTGTCGGCGCACTCTTGTAAGAGAGGGACGGGGGGTCCCTTCATCCCCCCCTTCCTCACCCTACTGGCGGTACAACTACTACCACCACACACACACACACACACACACACACAGCCGCTTTACAGACATATACACACACAGAGAGCTTTACAGATCTCTGTTCTTTCCTCCGAATTCCCCTCTCTTTGCCCCCATCCACCTGCCGCCGACCGACTTTCTCCTTCCGCCGCCCTCCCTAAGAGAAGCCCATCAACTTCACTGGGCGCCCCCCCGCCCCGAAAGCAAAGACCCAAAGATTTGGAAAGTGGAGTGCGAAACTTACCATCACCCAAACGAAATTGGTCAGGGCGGAGGAGCGGATGGATGCCAAACGGAAGCCAAGCTGGGGGCAAAGAAGAAGTGGGCGCTTGTTTTTTTTAAGGTCCCACCAAGTTGGTTTTTTTAAAAAAATTATATATATATATATATAGGGGGTCAAAATAGTGCAATCTTCCGTCCTTTTTCAGCGTTTGATCGTCTCTGGCGCTTGCAGCAGCGGGATTAGCATCTTAAGGGCAGGCAGGCAGGCTTGTGTTTTGGTCCCAGCTGGCGCCGGTCCCCCCCCCCCATGGAAAGGGGGCTAAAAAGGGTGGGGGCTTCGATGTCCTTTTTTGTGTGCGCCCCCCCCCTCTTTATCTTCAGTTGTGGTGGGGGGAATCACTGCGAGGATTAAAGTCTTCGCGGGCTGGTGGATGCTTGTATAAACTCTTAAGAGCAAAGCACATTCAGAGGTCTTAAGAAGGAAGTGGGGGTAGCTGGTGAAACGGGGCAAGAGTAATGATGGGGGGGGGTGAGAGAGAGAGAGACCTCACTTTTCCTGGGACGCCCCACCCTCCAAAAAAAATATTTAAAAAAAAATCTCTTCTTTTGCTGCCCGGTGCAGAGAGGAAACCAAGCTATCAAAGAAGGGGTTGATGAAGGTTTGATCAGCACCACAATCTCTGCAAAGAATATACCGGCGGGTGGGGGGGGGGAATGAAAAGTGAGGGGGGGGGTAGAGGACACCCTCACATCTCCCCCCTCCCGCTCCGGGCTCGCACGGCTCCCGCGGCACCCATGACCGACCTCTCCCGCTCTCTGCCTCCCCGCCCTCCCCGAGTGGCTTGTCTCCGCCTCTTTCTCCTCCCCCTCCTTTAACGTGGTGGTGGGGGGTCGGGTAGCGCTGGCATGGCGAGGGAGAGGTCTGGTGGAAGCGAACCTCCCCTGCCGCCTCCCGTTGGCTCGCCAAGGGGATCCAAGGAGGTTTGGAGGGGGCTTAAGGATGCCTCCCCCATCCCACCCGGTGAAGATCTAAGCCGGAGGATGGTACCCAGGCCTTTTACGATGAATGGAGGGGGGGGGAGGAAGAAGAAGAGAGAGCAAAAAAGAGGACATCTCCCCGTTGGGAAATTATTTATTTTTATTTATTTATTTATTTTGTCCAATACACATTGAAGAGAATAGGCAAGTAGTAATATATATAAAGAAAAGGATAGAAGAAAAGATATAAAAATAGAGGAGAAAATATATGAAAGGAAGAAAAGATAAAGGAGAGGCAATTGGACAGGGGATGGAAGGCACACTAGTGCACTTATGTATGCCCCTTACTGACCTCTTAATAACCTGGATAGTCTAAGGGGGAAATGTTGGGGGTGAGGGGTTGACACTACTGAGTCAGGTAATGAATTCCACGCTTCCACAACTCGATTGCTGAAGTTATATTTTTTTACAGTCAAGTTTGGAGCAGTTAATATTAAGTTTTAAGTTAATATTAAGTTTATTAAATTCTGTGTGCACCCGCTTGGATTCCATTGAAATTACATTTTTGTTTCAAAAAAGAATAGTATTAGCTCACACACACACACACACACACACACACACACACACACACCTTCCCAGCTATGCCACTGCAGGAGATGACCCCTAAGGGACCAGAGGAAAGCATAGATGTGGAAGCAATTTATTTATTTTTATTTATTTTTATTTATTCTTTGTCCAATACACAATACATATGGAAGAGAAGAAGGGGTTGATGAAGGTTTGATCAGCACCACAATCTCTTTGCAAAGAATATACCGGCGGGTGGGGGGGGATGGAAAGCGACGGGGGGGGGTAGGGCAGGGGGTCCCCAAACTTGGCAACTTTAAGACTTATGGACTTCAACTCCCAGAATTCTGGGAGTTGAAGTCCACAAGTCTTCAAAGTTAAATAATGATGATGATGATGATGATGATGATGATGATGATGATGATAATAATAATAATAATAATAATAATAATAATTTATTAGATTTGTATGCCGCCCCTCTCCAAAGACTCGAAGCGGCTCATAACAGCAACACAGAATACAAATCCAATGATTAAAAAGCAAAACAGTTAAAAACCCTTGATTTAAACACAATCATACAACCCCAAAAAAACCATACATAAAACGGAGCGGCCCAGAGGAATCAATTTCCCCATGCCTGGTGGCAAAGGTGGGTTTTTAGGAGTTTGCGAAAGGCAAGGAGGGTGGGGGCAATCCTAATCTCCGGCGGGAGTTGATTCCAGAGTGTTGGGGCCACCACAGAGAAGGCTCTTCTGCTGGGTCCCACCAGACGACATTGTTTAGTCGACGGGATCCAGAGAAGGCCAACTGTGGGGCCTAACTGGTCACTGGGATTTGTGCGGCAGAAGGCAGTCCCGGAGATATTCTGGTCTGATGCCATGAAGGGCTTTATAGGTCATAACCAACACTTTGAATTGTGACCGGAAACTGATTGGCAACCAATGCAGACTGCGGAGTGTTGATGTGACATGGGCATATCTGGGAAAGCCCATGATTGCTCTCGCAGCTACATTCTGCACCATCTGAAGTTTCAAGACTGCTGAATTAGGGGAAGATTTGGGTAGGGGGAGGCAAAGTGAATCCGCTTCAGCAGAATAAGACAGGGGGGCTGCAAAGGATGTCCTTCCTATTTGAAATAAGTGACATTCTTTTCTCAAGCACGTCCTTTCAGAGCCGATGCAGTGGTTAGCGTGCAGCACTGCAGGCTACTTCAGCTAACTGCTAGCTGTAGTTATTTTATTTTTATTTATTTGCTTTGTCAAGTACATATTGGAGGTATGTAAAGATATAATAACATTCATATACATGATACTAGTAATAAGAAAAAAAATGAGAAGGAACATTAGATATAATAATATTCATATGCATGGTACTAGTAAAAAAAGAAACATTAGGACAGGGGACGGAAGGCACGCTGATGCACTTATGCACGCCCCTTCAGCGGTTCAAATCCCACCACCGGCTCAAGGTTGACTTCCATCCTTCCGAGTTGGGTAAAATGAGGATCCAGATTTTTGGGGGCAATAGGCTGATTCTGTAAACCACTTAGACAGGGCTATAAAAGCCCTGTGAAGCGGTATATAAGTCTAAATGCTATTTATTTTGTTTATTTATTAATTTATTAATTGGATTTCTATGCCACCCGTCTCCAAGGACTCGGTTTTAATGGCACTATTTATTCATTCATTCATTCAATTTTTATGCCGCCCTTCTCCTTAGACTCAGGGCGGCTTACAACATGTTAGCAATAGCACTTTTTAACAGAGCCAGCCTATTGCCCCCACAATCCGGGTCCTCATTTTACCCACCTAGGAAGGATTGAAGGCTGAGTCAACCTTGAGTCGGTGATGAGATTTGAACCGCTGACCTTCAGATCTACAAGTCAGCTTCAGTGGCCTGCAGTACAGCACTCTACCTGCTGCACCACCCCGGCTCATTGCTATTGGTATTACATGTACTGTACATCCTTTCTCAGTACAGAAGGAATAAGCCTCCTGCTGGACAGGTACATCCTTGACTTAACAACCATTTGTTTAGTGACCGTTTGAAGTTTTAATGGCACTGAAAAAAGTGACTTGATGATTGTTTTTTCACACTTGGGACCATCGCAGCACCCCCATAGTCACATGATCAAAATTCACACTTCTGACAACTGACTCATATCTATGATGATTGCAGTGTCCCCAGGGGAAATGTAATCCCCTTTTGGGGGACCTTCTGGCAAGCAAAGTCAATGGGGAATCCAGATTCATTTAACCATTGTGTTACTAACCCAGGAGTTAGCAACCTGCGGCTCTGGAGCCGCATGTGGCTCTTTGATCTGCTGTGGCTCCCGGTCTGCCAGTCGGTTCCACAATTGATAGGGAAGTGATGGTGAACCTATGGCACGGGTGCCACAGGTGGCACTTGGAGCCATATCTGCTGGCACACAAGCCATTGCACTAGCTGAGCTCCAACGTGAATGTGCATGCTGGTGAATTGATTTTAGCTCACACAAAGGCTATGGGAGGGCATTTTTGGCTTGCAGAGGGCCTCTGGGGGGATGGGAGAGGGCATTTTTGCCCTCTCCAGGCTCCAGAGAAGCCGCTAGAGCAGTGATGGCGAAACTATGGCATGGGTGCCACAGGTGGCACATGGAGCTATATCTGCTGGCATGTGAGCTGTTGCCCTAGCTCAGCTCCAACATGCATGTGTGTGCTGGCCAGCTGATTTTTGGCTTGCACAGAGGCTCTGGAAGGGCGTTTTTGGCTTTCAGAGGGCCTCTGGGGGGATGGGGGAGGGCGTTTTTACCCTCCCCTGGTTCCAGGCAAGTCTTTGGAGCCTGGGGAGGGCAAAACACAAACTACTGGGCCCACCAGAAGTTGGGAAACAAGCTATTTCCCCTCCCCAGGCATTGAATTATGGGTGTGGGCACTTGCGCATAGTGAACGCCCACACTCTTTCGGCACCTGAGGAAAAAAAGGTTCGCCATCACTGCTCTAGAGCATCGGTGGCGAACCTATGGCACGGGTGCCACAAGTGACACATGGAGTCATATCTACTGGCACATGAACTATTGCCCTAGCTCAGCTCCAACGTGCATGTGGGTGCCGGCCAGCTGATCTTTGGCTTGTACAGAGGCTGTTGGAGGGTGTTTTTGGCTTCCGGAGAGCCTCCAGGGGCAATGGGAGAAGGCGTTTTTACCCTCCCCCAGCTCTTGGGAAGCCTTTGGAGCCTGGGGAGGGCGGAACACGAGCCTCTTAGGCCCACCAGAAGTTGAGAAACAGGCAGTTTCCGGCCTCCAGATGGCCTCCAGGGAGTGAGAGAAGCTGTTTTCACCCTCCCCGGGCATTGAATTATGGGAGTGGGCACTCACACATGTGTGACAGCACGCACACACCTGAGGGAAAAAAGTTCACTATCGCTGCTTTAGAGCCTGGGGAGGGCAAAAAACAGGCCTAGTGGGCCCACAAGAAATTAGGAAATGGGCTGTTTCTGGCCTTCAGAGGGCCTCCAGGTGGAGGCCGTTTTCACCCTCCCCAGGCACTGAATTATGGGTGTGGGCACGCGCATGCATCCATGGGAAAAAAGGTTCGCCCTCACTGTGATGGGGCTTTCAATTAGGAGAGATAGAGAAAAAAGGATGCCACTCTAGGGGAAGACTCTATGGTGGGGAGACTAGACTTCCGGTTGGCTCTGGAATTGAACAGGGTGGGGTGGGCGCTTCCATTTAGGACAGGGGTAGGCAAAGTTGGCTCTTCTATGACATGTGGACTTCAACTCCCAGAATTCCTGAATTAGCATGGATTGGCTCAGGGATTCTGGGAGTTGAAGTCCACAAGTCATAGAAGAGCCAACTTTGCCTACCCTTCGATTAGGATCTTCGTGGCTCTTTTGAGTGTTTAATGTTGCCAACCCCTGTATTAACCTAACAACAGCAATTGTTCACTTAAGAGCTGTGGCAAAAAAGTTTTTAATATAGGGTAGAACTCAACTGTCTCACTTAACAACAGAAAATGTGGGCTCACTTGTGGTCCTAAGCTTGTGGTCCACTCCGCAGTCTGCATTGGTTGCCGATCAGTTTCCGGTCACAATTCAAAGTCTTAGTTATGACCTATAAAGCCCTTCATGGCACCGGACCAGATTATCTCAGGGACCGCCTCCTGCCGCACGAATCCCAGCGACCAGTTAGGTCCCACAGAGTGGGCCTTCTCCAGGTCCCGTCAACTAAACAATGTCGTTTGGCGGGACCCAGGGGAAGTGCCTTCTCTGTGGCGGCCCTCGGCCCTTTGGAACCAACTCCCCCCAGAGATTAGAATTGCCCCCACCCTCCTTGCCTTTCGTAAGCTTCTTAAAACCCACCTCTCCCGTCTGGCATGGGGGAATTGAGATATTCTTTCCCCCTAGGCCTTACAATTTACGCATGGTTGTATATATGTTTGGTTTTATAATAAGGGTTTTTTTAGTTGTTTAGTATTGGATTGTTACATGTTGTTTTTTTATCATTGTTGTTAGCCGCCCCGAGTCTGCGGAGAGGGGCGGCATACAAATCAAATCAAATCAAATCAGTAAGTAAGTAAGTAAGTAAGTAAGTAAGTAAGTAAGTAAGTAAATAAATAAATAAGCAAGCAAGCAAGCAAGCAAGCAAGCAAGCAAGCAAGCAAGCAAGCAAGCAAGCAAGCAAGCTTGGGACTACTTGTACAAAATATGGGTTCTTAATTATGTCCTGGGTTGTCTGAAAAATGCCTCTTCTCTAAACTGGGCTGGGTCCTTTTAGTCCCTGAACATGTTTGCAGCACACAATCTCACTCATAATTTGACCCTTAACCTTTGAACCGGTATTAATAATGTGAAATAATGCTGGAGTCATGCTGCAACTAGGGAGAAAATGAGATTCATTCAACATTTTATGAAAACACACCTCTCTTTCTAATCCTGTTTTCTTTGAATGAGTCATTTACAGTGGACAATTTCATGCACGGGGCTTTAGAAACATGGATTGGAGATAACTGTATGTGTTGGCAGAGAAAAGGAAAATAATGTATCTATTATGGGGAATAATATGACCGCGTTGCTACTATGTTGGGCTAAGGACGTACAAGAAAGGCATGATTTATGCTAAGTTAAATAGGAATGTGTGTGGTCAGGAGGACAGATCTACTAAAGTTCAGCAGTGACCAAATATTTATATTTTAATCCACCCATTCCTTTGGAAAACTGATATGCTGTTTTTCAGAGCCAAAGAGGTATATTGCAATATATCATTGACAGAACAAGAGGAAACCGCTGGGATCATATGTAATGTTTACAAATCTGGCCTGTTCAAATCCTTTAAGTCACTGCTTCTCAACCTTGGCAGCTTAAAGGCATTTGGATTGTCAATGCTGCTCTAAGTCACATTGTGATAAGGTTAGTGTGTGTTAGTGTGTGTACCTTAATGCAGAGATGTCAAACTCAAGGCCTGCAGGCCGTATCCAATTCAATTCAATTCAATTTATTAGATTTGTAGGCCGCCCCTCTCCGAAGACTCGGGGCGGCTCACAACAATAATAAAAACAGTGTAACAATGGAACAAATCTAATAATAAAATTATATTAAAAAACCCCAACAATTTAAAAACCATACAACACATACATACCAGAGGAGAGGGGCGGCATACAAATCCAATAAATAATAATAATAATAACAATAATAATAACAATAATAATAATAATAATAATAATAATAAATATATATAAGAAAGCCTGGGGGAGATGTCTTAATTCCCCCATGCTGGCGATATAGGTGGGTCTTGAGTAACTTGCGAAAGACAAGGAGGGTGGGGGCCGTTCTAATTTCCGTGGAGAGTTGATTCCAGAGGGCCGGGGCCGCCACAGAGAAGGCTCTTCCCCTGGAGCCCGCCAAACGACATTGTTTGGTCGACAGGACCCTGAGAAGGCCAACTCTGTGGGACCTTATCAGCCGCTGGGATTCGTGCGGTAGAACGAATCCAACCCGTAGGGTGCTTAGATCTGGGCCCGCAGAGCCACCATAGAAACAGTGAGGGGCTGCCACAGGAGGCCCCCTCCCGGCTGATATTTATTTGTTTGTTTGTTTGTTTGTTTGTTTGTTTGTTTGTTTGTTTGTTTGTTTGTTTATATGCCGCCGCCATCTCTTTTCTTGAATTTTTTTTTTGAGCATGCGCAGAAGGCAAGTGTGAGCGGTCCAACTGACATTTAAGTTTAAATCAGAATCCAAGGCAAATGGTTCCTCAAAGTCCCAATTTATTCTTAGAGTCATCTTGCCACGACTCTGAGGAAACCCAGATCTGATTTCTATAGGATTTCTATTTCCAGGTTACAGTTCATTCTCCTGTCCCATCACCCACAAGTTTATTTATTTATTTATTGCATTTATATGCCGCTCACTCTCAATGGACTCTGAGTGGCTAACCACAGGTAAAAATACAATACAAGTAAAAAAACAATAAAAAACACCACTAAAATCACATGTATTATAAAACAATACAGTACTTGCAACAATTAGTCTTAATTGTCTGACGTTTGTCACATGGACCCTAAAGAAGACTCACAATTTTATGATTGTTGGAATCCACTCTATCTCTGGTTAGAAAAAAGAAAAAATTCCTTGCTAATTATAATACGAACATGTAAAGTATATAAATATACATATATCCCTGGTGAAAACAAAAAGAGCAAGTGAGATAATATTATGATTTACTAAATGAATTGATTGTCTAACAAAAAAAACCACCAAACTCTTTTTCGATAAAAGCTGTCACTGAATCTAAAGAAAATATACATAATTTCAGAAGAATATAGATACTGACCCTGTACACGCCTTTATTTTAATATATAGGTTTCTTTTTTCTTCTTCTTTTTTTCTTTGTTTTTCTTGCGTACTTTTTTCTGTGTTTTGTGTTGTCAATTTTTTCTTATTGGATGTAATGTTTTATGTATTCTATGTACCTTGTATTATATTTGTAAAAAAAAAATTTCTAAAAAAACCAAAATAAGTTTGTCACATGGACCACTAATCTCCTGCCACCGGGTCCGTACACGCCCATCTTCTTCCGGCCTGGTGCTGACAAAAGATGACCTTGAAACTCTGAAAGGAATTTATTTTGTCTACCTCTAACTCCTCATGCAACTGCCCCTCCCAACAGCAAGAAACATTCCAAAAGGACATAGCATAACGTGGCAGGCCAAGACCACTATCGAGTTGCAGCTGGTACGGTCCAATACTGCGTCCCGAGAGTGAAAATTGGAATGCGCACACTGCTCCAGCTGACTGGAAGGCAGGTGCGTGCGTTGGCCCAAGTTTCAGCTCCTGTGCACCCACCAGAAGCCAAATATTGTGTGAAGACGCACATGTGAGTGAGATTTTGGCGATTTTTGCTGATTTCTTTTGCTTCCCAGCATGTGCAGAAGCAACAATATCAGTGAAAATCACCGAAATCTCACTCTCGCGTGCGTCCTCACAGAAGATTGAGCTTCTGGTGCATGTGCAGAAGCCAAATCTTATGCCGATATGTGTGCGCGCATATGCTGGACACACACATGGCAGTCATTCATTTCATTTCATTTCATTTCATTTATTGGATTTATATGCCGCCCCTCTCCGAAAACTCGGGGCGGCTAACAACAGTCATGAACAATGTACAGTAAAAATCCAATACTAAAAACTAACTTAAAACCCCTTAATATATAAAACCAGTATACGTACAAACATACCATACATACAGTTGTATCAGCCTAGGGGGAGAAGAAGTCTTAATTCCCCCATGCCTGGCGGCAGAGGTGGGTTTTGAGTAGCTTACGAAAGGCAAGGAGGGTAGGGGCAGTTCTAATCTCTGGGGGGAGTTGGTTCCAGAGGGCCGGGGCCGCCACAGAGAAGGCTCTTCTCCTGGGTCCCGCCAAGTGGCATTGTTTCGTTGACGGGACCCGGAGAAGACCCACTCTGTGGGACCTAACTGGCCGCTGGGATTCGTGCAGCAGAAGGTGGTTCCTGAGATAATCTGGTCCGGTGCCATGAAGGGCGTTATAGGTCATAACCAACACTTTGAATTGTGACCGGAAACTGATCGGCAACCAATGCAGACTGCGGAGTGTTGGTGTGACATGGGCATATTTGGGAAAGCCCATGATTGCTCTCGCAGCTGCATTCTGCACGATCTGAAGTTTCCGAACACTTTTCAAAGGTAGCCCCATGTAGAGAGCGTTACAGTAGTCGAGCCTCGAGGTGATGAGGGCATGAGTGACTGTGAGCAGTGACTCCCGGTCCAAATAGGGTCGCAACTGATGCACCAGGCGAACCTGGGCGAACGCCCCCCTCGCCACAGCTGAAAGATGTTTCTCTAATGTGAGCTGTGGATCGAGGAGAATGCCCAAGTTGCGAACCCTCTCTGAGGGGGTCAATGTTTCTCCCCCCAGGGTAATGGACGGACAGATGGAATTGTCCTTCGGAGGCAAGACCCACAGCCACTCCGTCTTGTCTGGATTGAGTTTGAGTTTGTTGACACCCATCCAGGCCCCAACAGCCTCCAGGCACCGGCACATCACTTCCGCTGCTTCGTTGACTGGACATGGGGTGGAGATGTATAACTGGGTATCATCGGCATATTGATGATACCTCACCCCATGCCCTTGGATGATCTCACCCAGCGGTTTCATGTAGATGTTAAATAGCAGGGGGGAGAGGACCGACCCCTGAGGCACCCCACAAGGGAGAAACCTAGAGGTCGACCTCTGACCCCCCACTAACACCGACTGCGACCGACCGGAGAGGTAGGAGGAGAACCACTGGAGAACAGTGCCCCCCACCCCCAACCCCTCCAGCCGGCGCAGAAGGATACCATGGTCGATGGTATCGAAAGCCGCTGAGAGGTCAAGAAGCACCAGGACAGAGGACAAGCCCCTGTCCCGGGCCCGCCAGAGATCATCCATCAACGCGACCAAAGCAGTTTCCGTGCTGTAACCGGGCCTGAAACACGACTGCTGGGGACCTAGATAATCGGCTTCTTCCAAGGACCGCTGGAGCTGGAGTGCCACCACCTTCTCGACAACCTTCCCCATGAAGGGAAGGTTGGAGACTGGACGGTAGTTACTGAGTACGGCTGGGTCCAGGGAGGGCTTCTTGAGGAGGGGGCGCACGAGCGCTTCTTTATAGAGAGTTGGAAAAACTCCCCTCCCCAAGGAAGCGTTGGTAATCTCCTGGGCCCAGCTCCGTGTCACCTCTCGACTGGCCGAAACCAACCAAGACGGACACGGATCCAGTGAACAGGTGGCAGAACTCACAGCTCCAATGGCCTTGTCCACTTCATCAGGTGTCACCAAGTCAAACTCCTCCCAGACAGATGGACAAAGACGTTTAGCCCCAGTCACCTCGACTGACTCGTTGTCAGTCGACTCTGTTTTACAATTGGAGTCGAGATCGGCCCGGATCCGAGCGATTTTATCAGCGAAAAACGTGTTAAAGTCCTCGGCACTACTCTGTAAGGGCTCCCCAACTCCCCCCTGATTAAGAAGGGAGCGGGTCACCCTAAACAGAGCGGCCGGGCGGAATTCCGCTGATGCAATCAAGGCGGAATGATACGCACATCTTGCCGCCTTGAGCGCCACTTTGTAAGTCTTAATAAAAGCTCTTACAAGTGTTCGATCGGATTCGGACTTACTCTTCCTCCATCGCTTCTCTAGACGTCTCTTCTGGCGCTTCAACTCCCGGAGCTCCTCGTTGAACCATGGAGCTCTACGGGGTCTAGCGCCACGGAGAGGTCGCAATGGCGCAATTCGGTCAAGGGCCTCCGCTGACGCCTTGTTCCAGGCCTCAGCCAGAGACTCTGCCGGACTGCGGACGAGTGTATCTGGAAGAACCCCAAGCGCCTTCTGAAAACCTTCTGGATCCATCAGGCGTCTGGGGCGGAACATCTTAATTGGTTCCGCCTCCCTGCGGGGGAGGATTGGAGCCAGGAAGTCAAGCCGCAGTAGAAAATGGTTTGACCATGACAAAGGCAACACTTCTAAGCCCCTTAGTCTCAGACCATTACTCAGTTGCTCAGAGAGGAATACCATGTCGAGTGAGTGCCCCCCCTCATGAGTCGGACCCTGAACTACTTGAGTCAGGTCCATGGCTGCCATGGTGGCCATGAACTCCTGCGCCAGTCCAGAGGATTCGCCGAGCGACGGCAGGTTAAGGTCCCCCAAGACAATAAGTCTAGGGAAACCCACCGCCAGCCCGGCTACCTCCTCGAGCAGCGCAGGCAGGGCTTGTGCCACGCAGCTGGGAGGCATGTACGTGAGAAACAAGCCCACCTGAACCCCTAAGTCCAACTTCACCAGGAGGGACTCGCAACCCGCAATCTCCGGAGCAATGAGTCTACGCAAGCCAAGGCTCTCCCTGGCTATAATAGCCACTCCTCCCCCCCTTCCCCGGGATCGAGGTTGGTGCCATATCTGAAACCCGGCTGGGCAAATTTCAGAGAGAGGAACTCCTCCCTCTGGGCCCAGCCAGGTTTCAGTTACACATGCCAGGTTGGCCTCCTCATCCAGGATCAGATCCCGGATGAGGAGAGCTTTATTTACCACCGACCTGGCATTGAGTAGCAGCAACCTGATCCCAGGGCCAGATTTACACTCGTCACCAGTATTCTGGGTTGAGCTCACGGAGCCGGAACAAGGGATCGTTATTAAGCAACGATCCCTCCTTCCCCTGGAACGGCTAGCTCCGTGGCTCCCGCCATATCTGCCTCTCCCCAGCAGCACTGAGATATCCTGACCCTCTGTCACCCCAGAGATAGCCGCCGGGAGCACTCCGGGAGTGCCCGCGAAGAAAATCCCCGCCTGGCCAAGACCTCCAAGCATTCTGGCTTCGGCCTGACACCCAAGTTTCCGGCACTGTCATGCGGCGGCCATCTTGTTTTTGACTTTATAGATTTTTCGGCACAGCACATGCAACACCCACGAAGCCCAGTCACACAGTGTGGGAGGAAGCAAACTGGCAGTGAGGTAAGTTAGAACCCACCCCTGGGTCAAACCCAACCATGACGCGGCCCTCAATAAAATCGCGTTTGGAGAAAGGCCAAAACCGTCATAACATATTAAACTGTTAAAGGGTAAAGGAAAACTACCTGGTGATAAAGTTTAATGTTTAAAGGAGATGGAGATACTTATATTAATTTAAGACTATCATCTTTTTTCTGTTTACTTTCTGTTAATTTAATTTTTATTAATAGTACTAATTAGTATTTCTTGCTATTAAGTTACTTAAGATAGGCTATAGAGCAGTTTTTCCCAACCTTGGCAACTTGAAGAGATCTGGACTTCAACTCCCAGAATTCCCCAGCCAGCGAATGCAACTTGAAGAGATCTGGACTTCAACTCCCAGAATTCCCCAGCCAGCAAATGCTGGCTGGGGAATTCTGGGAGTTGAAGTCCAGATCTCTTCAAGATGCCAAGGTTGGGAAACACTGCTATAGAGAATGCACATAGTTAATATTATTATACAGACTTGTCGCACACTCGCCCGTTTCTCATTGTGAGGTTTAATTTTGTATGTTTCTATTGTCTTTGTATATTTGTTTATATATGTAAATAAAATTCATTATTTAAAAAAAATCACATTTGACATGCCTGCCCTAACAAGTAGTATAACCAGAGGATGACTAAACAGAAAGCCATTGCTACCTTCAATAACCATAGCTTGTTTTAAATCTCCAAACCAGTGTTCCCCATATTGTTGACATTTGGATTAATAGTGATTTATGTTTTAAGTCACAGAGGTGCATGACCTGAATCCAATTAGATTCAAAGAGATTCAGAAGATCAATTCTATTTGATGTGGACATCTGAATTAAATTGGCTCATTCGTCTGAATCAGATCCAGTTTCAAACCAACCAAATGTCCATATGCAGAAACTGTCTTGGTTGATCAATTCCATCGAAGTACATTTCATTTCTGATTGGTGAATCAAGTCAATCCCTCCATTCAATTTGTAGGGAAGAGAACATTTACTCAGTGGTATCAAGCAGTCCTCTTGGAAAACAATGCAGAAATTGCTGCTGCTGATAATAATAATAATAATAATAATAATAATAATAATAATAATAATAATGAGCAGAATTTTCTCTTTGGGTCCTGAGAGCTCATATACCCAAATACATATGTGCAGTCATTACTGAGAATTTTAGGAGAAAGTTGATGCACACCTCATAGTGTATATAATCATAACATAATCATAACAACAGAGTTGGAAGGGACCTTGGAGGTCTTCTAGTCCAACTCCCTGCTTAGGCAGGAAACCCTACACTACTTCAGACAGATGGTTATCTAACATCTTCTTTAAAACTTCCAGTGTTGGAGCATTTACAACTTCTGGAGGCAAGCGGTTCCACTGATTAATTGTTCTAACTGTCAGGAAATTTCTCCTTAGTTCTAAGTTACTTTTCTCCTTTTTTATATGTGTATGTATACAGTGATAGGCTGCAAAAAAATTTATTGCCACACTGTGTGCGTGGCTTATTGTGTGGGTGTGGACTGCCTGTCATGTGACCAGGTGTGAGTGGTTTGACAACCATGTGACCGGGGGGGTGGCTTAAAGGTCATGTGACTGGGTCAGAGTGGCTTACTGACCAAGATTTCAAATAGGTGCTTGGACTCTTTTTCAGTTGATTAAGTCACATTATTTGCATAGCCACAAAAAGAACAAATGGTAGACAGCATTATTTGTTTATTTATTTATTTATTAGATTTGTATGCCGCCCCTCTCCATGTGTTGAGGAGCACAGGAACATTTGAAGGTTTTGTACTGAACCCACGAGGTTCAGTATGATAACAGATTAGGCAAGTAGCTCAATTTTCTTTAATTGCTATAAAAGTTCAGTTCTAGATAATGATTACAATGATTAAAACGTTTATGGGTAAAACATGTTATTTAATGATTTCCTATTTTTAAATTAATTAAGGATCCTACTAAGGTACTAGAGAAGGATAATTAAAAAATAATTAAGTATTCAATAAATAGTGCATAAACTTACTACCCCCACTGCGTTCCCTCCCCCTGTGGGGACAGCAGCCTACTACTGTGTGTATATGTGGGAAACTAGATAAAATATGTTTAGATTTTACCCCACATGGACAGTAAGTCTGATCTGGATCAGACTACTGTCAGGTAGTCCTTAACTTACACTCTCTTATTTTGTGGGTGTGGCTTATTGGCCATGTGACCAGGTGGGAGTATCTTGACAGTCATGTGACCAGGGAGTGGCTTAAAAGCATGTGACTGGTTTAAAAGTGGCCAACTTGACGTCACTCACGTGAAGGGTTTGGGTTAGGGTTAGGGTGCCTGGCCTCTCCCCACCTCAAAGAGATACAATATTCCTTTACTATTACTGAACATACAAAATATACTGTTTAATTCTATGTAAATATGTCATATGTGTAAATACATATTACACACAGGCACACAAAAATATACATTATCTACTGTATAATGTGTATGTACACACACGCACGCACAGTTCTTCTAAAATTATACAGGAGAAGTTCCTGAGGATTGGAGAATGGCCAGTGTTGTGCCTATCCACAAGAAGGGCAGTGGAGAAGAAGCTGGTAACTACAGGCCAGTTAGCTTGACATCAGTTGTAGTTAAAATGATGGAGACTCTACTCAAAAAGAGGATAAATCAGCACCTAAAAAACAATAACTTATTGGACCCAAATCAGCATGGCTTTACTGAAGGCAAATCATGTCAGACTAATCTCATTGATTTCTTTGACTATGTCACAAAGGTGTTGGATGAAGGTGGTGCCGTGGATATTGCCTATCTGGACTTCAGCAAAGCCTTTGATACGGTTCCACATAAAGAGCTGATAGATAAATTAGAGAAGATTGGACTTAATCCCTGGATAGTTCAATGGATTTGCAGCTGGCTGAAGCGTAGACATCAGAGAGTTATTGTTAATGGTGAGTATTCTGAGCAGAGTCAGGTTACAAGCGGTGTGCCACAAGGGTCTGTTCTGGGTCCTATTCTTTTTAATATGTTTGTGAGTGACATAGGGGAAGGTTTGGTAGGGAAGGTTTGCCTATTTGCCGATGACTCTAAAGTGTGCAATAGGGTTCATATTCCTGGAGGCGTCTGTAATATGGTAAATGATTTAGCTTTACTAGATAAATGGTCAAAGCAATGGAAACTGCAGTTTAATGTTTCCAAATGTTAAATAATGCAGTTGGGGAAAAGGAATCCTCAATCTCAGTATTGTATTGGCAGTTCTGTGTTAGCAAATACTTCAGAAGAAAAGGATTTAGGGGTAGTGATTTCTGACAGTCTCAAAATGGGTGAACAGTGCAGTCAGGCGGTAGGGAAAGCAAGTAGGATGCTTGGCTGCATAGCTAGAGGTATAACAAGCAGGAAGAGGGAGATTATGATCCCGCTATATAGAATGCTGGTGAGACGACATTTGGAATACTGTGTTCAATTCTGGAGACCTCACCTACAAAAAGATATTGACAAAATTGAACGGGTCCAAAGACGGGCTACACGAATGGTGGAAAGTCTTAAGTATAAAACGTATCAGGAAAGACTTAATGAACTCAATCTGTATAGTCTGGAGGACAGAAGGAAAAGGGGGGACATGATCGAAACATTTAAATATATTAAAGGGTTAAATAAGGTCCAGGAGGGAAGTGTTTTTAATAGGAAAGTGAACACAAGAACAAGGGGACACAATCTGAAGTTAGTTGGGGGAAAGATCAAAAGCAACATGAGAAAATATTATTTTACTGAAAGAGTAGTAGATCCTTGGAACAAATTTCCAGCAGATGTGGTAGATAAATCCACAGTAATTGAATTTAAACATGCCTGGGATAAATCCATCCTAAGATAAAATACAGAAAATAATGTAAGGGCAGACTAGATGGACCATGAGGTCTTTTTCTGCCGTCAGACTTCTATGTTTCTATGTTTCTATTATAACATTCAACCTCATTTACTGCAATAGGAAAAACATACCCAGAGCCCAGAAGGGGGAAAAAGAAAACCATCCAATTTTTTTTTACTGGTTCTGTGAACCTGACCAAATTTTTTCTACTGGTTCTGCATACCTGACCGTACCCGTAAGAGCCCATCACTGGTACCAGGTTATACAAGGTTTGGCCTATATAGCATTTCTGCACTGTACCCAGAACATCTCAGTATCTACAGGTTGCCCCATTGTATTAATTAATGCAAAATTAGAGTTAGTGTCTAGCTTTAAGTGCAAATATAAAATTAGAACTATTGGGTTTCCTGTCTATCACCAAGCTACCCTTTAATTACTCACAGCAATGAATCATCCCTAAAAAAAGGACAAGAGCTTATACCTAAAATGGGAGCAATGATGTCAAAGTTTTGTTGAACGGATCTTAGCATTTCCTTCTGAGCAGAACATAACCAGGAGGGAAATCCGGAATTATGGGAAAACTCTCATCTTCTGACATTCGTCAGATCAGGAGTTCTACATGTAGTCTTTGACTTCTAGCCATTCATTGAATGATAGAATCCTTAGATTCGATCTTTAGAGAGTGTGTGTTTGAGTTTGAGTTTAATCAGATTTGTATGCCGCCCCTCTCCGCAGACTCGGGGCGGCTCACGGCAACACAACATCAGTGCAGAGGAGAGCAACAAAAAGATTAGAGGCAGGGGTGGGTTCCACTTATTTTTCTTAGGAGTCTGAAGCCTGAGTCTTCGGAGAGCGGCGGCATACAAATCTAATACATTATTATTATTATTATTATTATTATTATTATTATTATTATTATTATTATTACTACTATTACTATTATGTCAATACAACACAGCAAACGAGATCACTATGCTGGATTTCGTATTTCATCACCAGTCGGGCGCTTCCCAAGCACCTAGGACTGCGTGATGTAGCAGCGAATTATGTTTGCCGATCCCAATAAAGCAGCCTTTTGCAATTGACAGATGGAGATTTTGTCAATTCCGATGGTTTTCAAATGTCCACTGAGATCCTGTGGCACTGCGCCCAGCATGCCAAGTACCACTGGGACCACTTTCACTGGCTTATGCCAGAGTCATTGCAGCTCGATTTTTAGATCTTCGTATTTCACTAATTTCTCTAGCTGCTTCTCCTCAATTCTGCTGTCCCCTGGGAATTATTATTATTATTATTATTATTATTATTATTATTATTATTATTATTATTACCTTCCCTACCAGTTCGAATTACATTGGAAATATGCATTTGTCACCGGGGAAATGACCCTCTGCGCATGCGCAGAAGCCTTTGCACAGGTGCAGAAGGTTCTTTGCCAGCCGCTTTCACAGGACGGCGAACGGAGGACCGGTTTGGGGGCGTGGCCAGCCGGCCATCACTGACAGTGTGGTGAGAGGGAACATAATTTCCACCACTGGTTCAGGCGAACCACTTCAAACTGGCAGCAACCCACTAGTGACTAGAGGTCTGGAGCAGTATTGGGTTGCTACTGGAATGGGGAGGAGGACGGATGCCATCCTGGTAGTGAAAATGGAACTGCGTGCACAGCTCCAGCTGACCGCCGAGTGGACGCATGCATTAGTGTGAAATTCGGCTTCTGTGCATGCGTATGAGCGAGATTTCAGCAATTTTTCCCGATTTTTTCACCAAAAATCGGTTAAAATTGTCAAAATCTCATGCTCGTGCATGTTCTCATGGAAGATTTGTTTCCGTCAAATGCAGAGAAGCTGAATCTTGCACCGATGCTCGCGGGCGCGTGCCGGTGTCACAGAGCTCCGCAGGAAGCGCATCAGTAGTGGCGGCGATGAGGAGACCTTACTTCGTCTGGAGGCTAAAAAGTATGAAGAATGGTTACAGGAACTGGGAATGGCTGGAAGAGAAGAACCAGGGGTGGCATGATAGCGGTGTTCCAATATTTAAGAACATAAGAAGAGCCCTGCTGAATCAGGCCAAAGCCTATCAAGTCCAGCATTCTGTGTCACACAATGGCTCACCAATTGTCCATGAGGATCTTGGGCAGAAAGAGAAGGCAAGACCCTCCCTTTCCCTTGACCCCTAACAAATGGTACTCAATGGATTCCTGCCTGCCTCAACCAACATAGAGGCGGCACATGGACATCCATTTCAATAACCGCCGATACACTTGGCATCCATGAATCTGTCTAATCCTGCCTTGAAACTATCAAGGCTGACAGCTGTCACGACCTCTTCTGGAAGTGAATTCCATAAACCAACGACACTCTGGGTGAAGAAATATTTCCCTTTATTTGTCCTCACTTTCTTACCTATGAGCTTTAGAGAGTGCCCCCTCGTCCTAGTATTATGCGATAGAGAAAAGAATTTTTCTCTATCCACCTTTTCTATCCCATGCATGATTTTATACACTTCGATCAAGTTGCCCCTGAAACACTGTCTTTCAGCGCTGAAGAGACCAAGGCGTTGCAACCTGGTATCATAAGGGAGGGTCTCCATTTCCTTGATCATTCTTGTTGCCCTTTTTTGCACCTTTTCCAGTTCCATTATATCCTTCTTGAGGTGCGGTGACCAGAACTGTACACAGTACTCCAAGTGTGGTCTCACCATCAATTTGTACAGAGGCAATACAACACTTACCAACTTATTTTCAATTCCCTTCCTAATCATGCTGTTTTTAATGCTGTTGCGCACTGGGTTGACATCTTCATTGAGCTTTCCACCAAAGCCCCAAGATCCCTTTCTTGGGTTGTCTCAGAAAGTTTGGTCCCCATCAGTTGGTAGGTATAATTGGGGTTCTTTGCCCCAATGTGCACTTATTTAGGTTAAAATGCATTTGCCACTTTGTTGCCCACTCACTCAATTTCGAGAGATCCTTCTGGAGTTCCCGACAATCAGTTTCACTTTTCACTACCCAGAACAATTTAGTGTCATCAGCAAACTTTGTTACCTCACTATTTACTTCTATATCCAGATCATTAATGAATAAAGTTTGTTCCAAGCATCTACTACTCTTTCAGTAAAATAATATTTTCTCATGTTGTTTCTGATCTTTCCCCCAACTAACCTCAGATTGTGCCCCCTTGTTCTTGTGTTCACTTTCCTATTAAAAACACTTCTGAACCTTATTTAACCCTTTAACATGTTCTGTCAAGCTCTCTGGTAGAATCCTCCCAAAAATGCACAGATACAATTTCAGACACACACACACGTTTGAAAATTCAAAACAATGTTCTTTATACCGAAAATGCAAATAAACAGAGCACTCTTTTTGTATAGCAAAGAGCACTTGTCTCCAAACAAATTGGTAATTTGTACAAGTCCCTTATCAGTGCTGTGATGCTTAGCTTGCAGCTGTGAGGCAATTCACAGTCCTTCTTCTTTCACAAAGTGAAACACACTTTGCTCTGGTTTAGTTTCAAAGCGGGGGGAAATCAGCACACAAAGATCAAAGTCAGCAAAGCAGGCATGAAACACAAGGATCAGATAATCCTCCACAATGGCCAAACCCACAGGCTGCTATTTATAGCAGCCTCACTAATGACCACAGCCCCACCCAACCACAGGTGGCCTCATTTTCTTTGATAATAATCTCTCAGTTGTTGTTGCCTATGCATCGCTCTCCTCGTGGGTGGCTGTATCATTAACTCTTGTTCTGAATCCAAGGAGGAGCTAGATAATTGATCTCCTTCTGAGCTGTCTGCCCCACCCTCCTCCTCCCTGTCACTCATGTCTTCTTGGTCAGAGGAGCCTTCATCAGCAGATTCCACCAGGGGCAAAACAGGCCTGCAGCATGTGGATGTCTCCCCTACATCCACAGTCCTTGGGGCAGGAGCAGGGCCACAGCTAGCCACAACATTAACATATTTAAATGTTTCGATCATGCCTCCCCCCCTTTCCCTTCTGTCCTCCAAAAACCAGACAAGAAACAGTGGACGGAAACTGATCAAGAAGAGATTCAACCTAGAAATAAGGAGAAATTTTCTGACAGTAAAAACAATGAACCAATGGAATACCTTGGCTTCAGACGTTGTAGAAGCTTCATTACTGGAGGCTTTCAAGAAGAGACTGGACTGCAGTCAGTCAGAAATGGTGTAAGGCTGTGTTTCCCAACCTTGGCAACTTGAAGATATTTGGACTTCAACTCCCAGAATTCCCCAGCTAGCAAATGCTGGCTGGGGATTTCTGGAAGTTGAAGTCCAAATATCTTCAAGTTGCCAAAGTTGGAAAACACTGGTGTAAGGTCTCCTGTTTGAGCAGGGAGTTGGGCTAGATCAGTGTTTCCCAACCTTTTTTGAGCCGCGGCACATTATTCATATTTTCAAAATCCTGGGGAACATTGAAAGGGGGGGCGGGGGGGGGGGGGCGGGCTAAAGAAAAGTTTGGACAAAAAACCCCTCTCTCTTCCTCCCTTTCACTCTATTTCTCCCTCTTTCTCTCTTTTCCTTCCTTCCCTTCTTTCTCTCTCTCCATCCCTCTTTCTTTCTTCCTCTCTTTTTTGCTCTCTTTCTCCCTCCTTCCCTTCCTCTATGTCTTTCTCTCTCCCTTGTTCTCTCTCTCTCTCTCTGACTCTCTGTCTCTCTTGCTATCTCTTTCTTGCTTTTTTCTCTCTCTCTTTCACTGTCTTGCTATATGTCTCTTTCTCTTTGCCTCTCTTGCTATCTCTCTTTCTTTCTCTCTCTTTCTCTCTCTCTTGCTATGTCTCTCTTTCTCTCTCTTTCTCTCTCTCTCTGCCTCTCTTGCTAAGTCTCTCTTTTTCTCTTGCTATGTCTCTCTTTCTTTTTCTCTCCCTGCCTCTCTTGCTATGTCTCTCTTTCTCTCTCTTTCTCTGCCTCTCTTGCTGTCTCTCTTTCTTTCTCTGTCTCTCTTTCTCTGCCTCTCTTGCTATGTCTCTCTTTCTCTCTCTCTCTGCCTCTCTTATATGTCTCTCTTTCTTTCTCTCTCTCTCTCAGCTGACTGTAAGCGGGAGCCTGACGGCGGCAGCTGGACGTGCTGCTGGATACCGTATATGCCAGGCCCGCAGCGCCAGCATGTACGACATCCAGCAGCACGTCCAACCACCACCGTCAGGGCTCCCGCTTGCAGTCAGCTGAGAGAGAGAGAGAGAGAGCGCTCCCTCTCGCCGCCGCCTGGAGCTCCCTCTCGCCGCCACCATCTCCCCGCGACTGCCTGCGGCCGCTGCAGCCACACACACCCCGCGCTCCCACCGCCAGTGCCCTCCTGCCAGGCCACAAAGGACACTTGCCACCGACGCCAGGGAAGCTCCAGCTGAGCGGGGCGCTGCCGGTACTTCTGTCCTGGGGCTCCCGCTCGCAGCTGTCCCCCGGCTCCTGCTCGATGCCGCGGTTTTCGGCGCTCTCCTGCTGGGCCCCAAAGAAGGAAGGCGGGAAAAAGGCGCGAAGAATGGAGCTCTCCTACTTCCTGCCTTCCTTCTTTGGGGCCCAGCAGGAGAGCGCCGAAAACCGCGGCATCGAGCAGGAGCCAGGGGACAGCTGCGAGCGGGAACTCCAGGTCGGCACCGGCAGCGCCCCGCCCAGCTGGAGCTTGGCGGCACACCTGGCCGTGTCTCACGGCACACTAGTGTGCCGCGGCACACCGGTTGGGAAACGCTGGGCTAGATGACCTCCAAGGTCCCTTGCAATTCTGTTATTCTGACGTTACAATGGCTCTGGGAAAAATGGGATTTCCAACTGATCCTCGCACTTGCAGCATGGTCTCATGATCAATATTTTGGCAACTGGTGAGACCACATTTGGAATACTGTGTTCAGTTCTGGAGACCTCACCTGCAAAAAGTTATTGATAAAATTGAACGGGTCCAAAGACGGGCTACAAGAATGGTGGAGGGTCTTAAGCATAAAATGTATCAGGAAAACTTCATGAACTCAATCTGTGTAGTCTGGAGGACAGAAGGGAAAGGGGGGGCATGATCGAAACATTTAAATATGTTAAAGGGTTAAATAAATATGTTAAAGGGCTAAATAAATATGTTAAAGGGTTACATATCTGCATTTATGTTCAAGATTTCCTATGAATTCGCCGGTAGTATATACATGAGCTTTATGTTTTTAAATAATTCTTTTACTTCAACCAGTCATATCACTTATCCCATATTGATTGAAACATTTAAATATGTTAAAGGGATAAATAAGGTTCAGGAGGGAAGTGTTTTTAATAGGAAAGTGAACAAAAGAACAAGGGGGCACAATCTGAGGTTAGTTGGGGGAAAGATCAGAAGTAACGTGAGAAAATATTATTTTACTGAAAGAGTAGTAGATGCTTGGAACAAACTTCCAGCAGACGTGGTTGGTAAATCCACAGTAACTGAATTTAAACATGCCTGGGATAAACATATATCCATACTTTAGATAAAATACAAGAAATAGTATAAGGGCAGACTAGATGGACCATGAGGTCTTTTTCTGCCGTCAATCTTCTATGTTTCTATGTAACTGTCATGTGTATATGACGTTTGCAGCATCCTAGGGTCATGCGATTGCCATTTCCGACCTTCCCAGCTTGTTTCCGTCAAGGAAAGTCAAGAGGATGAAGTCAGATTTGCTTAACAACCACATGACTCACTTAACCACATGCAGGGATTGAGTTAACAGCTGTGGCAATAAAGGTCATAAAATTAGATGTGACTTACTTAACAACTGCCTCCCTTCACAGTGGAAATTCTAGTGTCAGTTGTGGACATATGTCAAGTATTTCTTTCCCAAATATGCCCATGTCACACCAACACTCCGCAGTCTGCATTGGTTGCTGATCAATTTCCAGGCACAACTCAAAGTGTTGGTTATGACCTATAAAGCCCTTCATGGCATCGGACCAGAATATCTCCGAGACCGCCTTCTGCTGCACGAATCCCAGCGACCGATTAGGTCCCACAGAGTCGGCCTCCTCCGGGTCCCGTCAACTAAACAATGTCGGTTGGCGGGGCCCAAGGGAAGAGCTTTCTCTGTGGTGGCCCTGACTCTCTGGAACCAGCTCCCCCCAGAGATTAGAACTGCCCCTACCCTCCTTGCCTTTCGTAAACTTCTCAAAACCCACCTTTGTTGTCAGGCATGGGGGAATTGAAACATCTCCCCCGGGCCTATATAATTTATGTATGGTATGTTTGTAGGTATGTCTGCTTAAAAATGGGTTTTTTTAACTATTTTAAATTTTAAATTGTATATTATTACATTTGTTATGAATTGTTTTATTGTGTTGTGAGCCGCCCCGAGTCCACGGAAAGGGCGGCATACAAATCTAATAAATAAAATAAATAAAAATAAAATAAATTATCTGAATACAAATATACTGTATATTATTTTTTTAAAAAAACTAATTAACATGTCCCTGCAACCTGTTTGCAGGGTAGTGATGTGTTGATAGCTCTCTGTCATCACACACTGGGGGCAAAGCCCTCCAGACACCTGCAGCGATAGTACAGACGCCTGCAGGGTCTTTGCATGGTCCTCAGGGCTGGAATCTCTGTGAGTCAGAATCCCCATAGAGTTGGGCTCAGGCTTGTATAAGTAAAACATCTGTGCAAACCCTCCCTTAGGAGAGAAATTTGTGCTGCACAATTGAAATCCAGAAGATGGGGCCATTTAGATCAGATAACGTTCAGGCTGTTTGATGCCGTTACACTCCAGGCACACAATTAGCATTAACACCTTTAAATATGCCCCAACAAGTGTAAATACATCCCTTTCCAATCCACTCCCACACATCCTACTAGAGAAATTCAAATAATTACTGGGGATTGGTCTGATGGGCAGGATTGCTCTAATAAAGGTGAACATTTTACCACGACTAATTTTCTTATTTGCAACAATACCTATAAAAATAGACAGGGACTTTTTTTCAATGAACTGAACAAAACAACATTGAAATTTATTTGGAAAGGGAAAAGACCGAGAATAAACATGAAAATATTACAAGATGCTGTTGTGGTTAGCTCTGGCCCAGCTCCTGCCCCAAGGACTGTGGATGTGGGGGAGACATCCACATGCTGCAGGCCTGTTTTGCTCCCCGTGGAATCTGCTGATGAAGGCTCCTCTGACCAAGAAGACATGAGTGACAGGGAGGAGGAGAGTGTGGCAGACAGCTCAGAAGGAGATCAATTATCTAGCTCCTCCTTGGATTCGGAACAAGAGTTAATGATACAGCCACGCATGCGGAGAGCGATGCATAGGCAGCAACAACTGAGAGATTATTATCAAAGAAAATGAGGCCACCTGTGGTTGGGTGGGGCTGTGGTAATTAGTGAGGCTGCTATAAATAGCAGCCTGTGGGTTTGGCCATTGTGGAGGATTATCTGATCGTTGTGTTTTGTGCCTGCTTTGCTGACTTTGACCTTTGTGTGCTGATTTTCCCCTGCTTTGAAACTAGCAAAGTGTGTTTCACTTTGTGAAAGAAGAAGGACTGTGAATTGCCTCACAGCTGCATGCTAAGTATCACAGAACTGATAAGGGACTTGTACAAATTACCAGTTTGTTTGGAGACGAGTGCTCTTTGCTATACAAAAAGAGGGCTTAGTTTAAGTGAATTTTCATTATAAAGAACATTGTTTTGAATTTTCAAACGTTTGTGTGTTTGAAATTTGTACCTGTGCATTTTCGTGAGGATTCTTCCAGAGAGCTCGACAGAACAGATGCGAGAATAAGGGCAGGCTTTGGCCTGCCTGATTGGATGTTATACTATCAAGCAGCAGCAATGACACGGATGAGAGAATGGATCTTATTGGATAATAAGAGACTCTTAGACTTAGAGGGACATGATTTACAGGTGGGATGGCACGCACCTATTTGGTATGAAAAGAATAAAACACATAGCTACTTCCAAAGGCATGCAGTTAGAAACTTACTATACTTAGCATGGGGCTAAATAAAATATAATAATTTAATAATAATAATTTATTAGATTTGTATGCCGCCCCTCTCCAAGGATTCAAATAATATCAATATTATTTGAGTGTGCCACACTAGATATCTACTATTGAAGGCTTATCACACCCGAGTTGAGTTAACTGGAAATTATATCCCAAGGTATAAATACATTTGAACAAAGAATGGTGAATTAAAATCTGTACAAACTTTAGAGAAACAAGGAATGCAAATGGATTAGTTCATGAGATTGCAGTTACAATCAAGATTTGAAACAGATCAAAAAGCAGAAAGTGTCAACCTAGAAGTGACTGAACTAGATGAAATTTTACTAGGGAAAAATGAAAAATTGATAAAGAAACTGTATGATTATTTGCTCACCATCGATCTAGAATTTGAACAGGTGAAAGAGACGATGATAAAATGTGTTAGTACTATGTACATAACTATTAGGGTTTGGCAATATATAGAATAAACCAGCAATGTATGCTTACATGTATTAGAACACTATTGCTTTAAGAGATAGTGTTACAGATTGTCATAAGAGGGAGCCAGAAGTGTGATTCACTCTCTCGGCTACTCTCTTTTATTTCTGGTTTGTCTTTGTGACTATGCTGCAGTAAGAACTGTGTATTTAAATTTATGTATTTGTAAGCTGGAAAAGTAAGCTTATTGTATATTTTTTGAGATGTGTTGACTGATTTAACTGCATATGATTAGGAATATTCTTGACTAAGATA
This sequence comes from Erythrolamprus reginae, assembly GCF_031021105.1. Classification (NCBI taxonomy): domain Eukaryota; kingdom Metazoa; phylum Chordata; class Lepidosauria; order Squamata; family Dipsadidae; genus Erythrolamprus; species Erythrolamprus reginae. The sequence goes on from NC_091950.1 coordinate 23,328,374, forward strand.
TTTGCCAGAGTAAATAATATTTTATACAATTAATGTATCCGGCTTGTATTACTGAATTATTATTCATATCTCTGGGATATCAGCTAGATATCTGAAAGACCTCCACATTTCTTCTCTGTACGTGTATCTTTGATTACTCAAAGATAATTCTGCACACTCCATATCAAAATGGATGAGCATAGGATAGAACTGCAAAAATGGCAGCAACTTTGGGAAAGGAGTCCACTGGAGAACGGCCTAGAAATCCAATAAATAAATAAATAAATTTAAAACTGGCTGCAGAATCCTGCAACATTTTTGCCATTTTCTAGCAGAAAATGGCCTGAAACACCCATTAAATACAGTGGTACCTCTACTTACGAACTTAATTTGTTCCGTGACCAGGTTCTTAAGTAGAAAAGTTTGTAAGAAGAAGCACTTTTTCCCATAGGAATCAACGTAAAAGCAAATAATGAGTGCGATTGGGGAAACCACAGGGAGGGTGGAGGCCCTGTTTTATCCCAGGAGATTCCTAGAGAGGCCCCACGGAGGCTTCTCCCCGCCTTTTCCGGCCCTGTTTCCTCCCAGGAGATTCCTAGAGAGGCCCCACGGAGGCTTCTCCCCCCTTTTCCGGCCCTGTTTCCTCCCAGGAGATTCCTAGAGAGGCCCCACGGAGGCTTCTCCCCGCCTTTTCCGGCCCTGTTTCCTCCCAGGAAATTCCTAGAGAGGCCCGACGGAGGCTTCTCCCCGCCTTTTCCGGCCCTGTTTCCTCCCAGGAGATTCCTAGAGAGGCCCCACAGAGCCTTCTCCCCGCCTTTTCCGGCCCTGTTTCCTCCCAGGAGATTCCTAAAGAGGCCCCACGGAGGCTTCTCTCTGCCTTTTCCAGTTACAGTTTCGGAGGCTCGGGTTTGTAAGTGGAAAATGGTTCTTGAGAAGAGGCCAAAAAAATCTTGAACACTCGGTTCTTATCTAGAAAAGTTCATAAGTAGAGGCGTTTGTAGGTAAAGGTACCACTGTATACTGGATTTACTTAAATTAACCACCACACGATTTGCTTAGGAACCCTGTGTTTTGCTTGTTGACAGAGGTGACCTGTTTTATGACTATCGTAAAAATGGTCATAAAATTGGAGCCAGACAAGTGGTGCCTCGACTTACAATTGTAAGGTCTATGACCAACATTCCAGGTTCCATTTACAATTGTAAGTTGAGGACTATCTATTATTATTATTAATAATAATAATAATAATAATAATAATAATAATAATAATTTATTGGATTTGTATGCCGCCCCTCTCCGTAGACTCGGGGCGGCTAACAACAATGATAAAAACAGCATGTGACAATCCAATAATAAAACAGCTAAAAACCCTTATTTATAAAAACCAAACATACACACAAACATACCATGCATAACTTGTAATGGCCTAGGGGGAAGGAATATCTCAACTCCCCCATGCCTGGCGGTATAAATGAGTCTTGAGTAGTTTACGAAAGACAGGGAGGGTGGGGGCAATTCTAATCTCCGGGGGAAGTTGATTCCAGAGGGCCGGGGCCGCCACAGAGAAGGCTCTTCCCCTGGGGCCCACCAAACGACATTGTTTAGTCGACGGGACCCAGAGAAGGCCAACTCTGTGGGACCTTATCGGTCGCTGGGATTCGTGCGGTAGCAAGCGGTTCTGGAGGTAATCTGGTCCAATGCCATGTAAGCCTTTAAAGGTCATGACCAACACTTTGAATTGTGACCGGAAACTGATCGGCAGCCAATGCAAGCCACGGAGTGTTGAAGAAACTTGGGCGAATCTTGGAAGCCCCAGGATGGCTCTCACGGCTGCGTTCTGCACAATCTGAAGTTTCCGAACACTTTTCAAAGGTAGCCCCATGTAGAGAGCGTGGCAGTAATCGAACCTCGAGGTGATGAGGGCATGAGTGACTGTGAGCAGTGACTCCCAGTCCAAATAGGGACGCAACTGGTGCACCAGGCGAACCTGGGCAAACGCTCTCCTCGCCACAGCCGAAAGATGATGTTCCAATGTCAGCTGTGGATCGAGGAGGACGCCCAAGTTGCGGACCCTCTCTGAGGGGGTCAGTAGTTTCCCCCCCCCCCAGGGTAATGGACGGACAGATGGAATTGTCCTTGGGAGGCAAGACCCACAGCCACTCCGTCTTGTCTGGGTTGAGTTTGAGTTTGTTGACACTCATCCAGGCCCCAACAGCCTCCAGGCATGCCACAGAAAACAAATATTCATGGTGTTCCTAAGCACCCAAATTATTTCTCTTTTAGCAAAATAACAGGTTGACTTGGTTCTTCCTCCCAGAAGAAAAGAAGAAAGAACAAAAAATCCAAACCGAGCGGAGTATTTTTGTTCCTTCAGCAACAAGTCTGCGCTCTGAGCTTAAACCAAAAAAAGACTGAGATCAGTTTGTGAAAAACTTCATTTAAAAAATAACCATGGAGAGAGAGAGAGTGTGTAGAAGTTTCAGTTTTATTTATGGTGACACAAACCACTTAGCATGAACTTTCAATTCGCTGGACTCAGCAGAAATGCGTGCGGTTATCCTTCAAAGCGTCACCTGATTCTGCCGCCTGGGAGAGAGAAATCTTAACACAATCACATTAGATTTTTACAAGCTAATTTTAATGCAGGCTCCCCCTCCCCCTCCCATGCAGATCAGACCAAAGGTCCGTCGAGCATCCATTTTCCAATCGCATTCTGATAAATGCCTCCAGGAAGCCAAAGACAAGGCCCAAAGTCAGCCATTCATCTTGTCTCCCATCGATAATCACAGGTAAGCGGCCTCTGCACATGGAGGATTCGTTTATTGGAGAAAATAAGAGCGGTCTGCTTGTTTCTGAAAACGCATCAATTGAGTCTTTGGTCCCATCTAATTTGATTTGATTTGATTTATTAGATTTATATGCCGCCCCTCTCCGCAGACTCGGGGCGGCTCACAACAACAACAAAAACAATATATATTAACAAATCTAATAATTAAAAAAATCTAAGATAACAATTACACATTTAAAATCTAAAAGCAAGAAACCCCAATATAACAAACATACATACAGTCATATCATGTACTAGAACTACATAGGCAGGGGGAGATGTCTTAGTTCCCCCACGCTTGACGACAGAGGTGGGTTTTAAGGAGTTTACGAAAGGCAAGGAGGGTGGGGGCAATTCTAATCTCTGGGGGGAGTTGGTTCCAGAGGGCCGGGGCCGCCACAGAGAAGGCTCTTCCCCTGGGCCCCGACAAACGACATTGCTTTGTTGACGGGACCTGGAGAAGGCCCACTCTGTGGGACCTAACCGGTCGCTGGGATTCGTGCGGCAGAAGGCGGTCTCGTAGATACCCTGGTCCGGTGCCATGAAGGGCTTTATAGGTCATAACCAACACTTTGAATTGTGACCAGAAACTGATCGGCAACCAATGCAGACTGCGGAGTGTTGGTGTAACATGGGCATAACTTGGGAAAGCCCATGATAGCTCTCGCAGCTGCATTTTGCACGATCTGAAGTTTCCAAACACTTTTCAAAGGTAGCCCCATGTAGAGAGCATTACAGTAGTCGAGCCTCGAGGTGATGAGGGCATGAGTGACTGTGAGCAGTGACTCCCGATCCAAATAGGGCCGCAACTGGTGCACCAGGCGAACCTGGGCAAACGCCCCCCTCGCCACAGCTGAAAGATGTTTCTCTAATGTGAGGTGTGGATCGAGGAGGACACCCAACTTGCGGACCCTCTCTGAGGGGGTCAATAATTCCCCCCCCCCCAGGGTGATGGACGGACAGATGGAATTGTCCTTGGGAGGCAAAACCCACAGCCACTCCGTCTTATCAGGGTTGAGTTTGAGTCTGTTGACACCCATCCAGACCCCAACAGCCTCCAGACACCGGCACATCACTTCCACCGCTTCATTGACTACTTAATTAAAGTAGCAATCTCTTTCTCTCTCTTTCTTCCCACTCCTATTCTGCTGAATCAGATTCATTGTATAGCACAGTGATGGCAAACCTTTTAGGCTGTGGTGCCAAAGGTGTGCGCGTGCACACAATAATGTGGGTGCATGTGCGTGCCAACGCCCATAATGCAATTTATTTATTGCTAGAGTTGAAAGGGACCATGACGGCCATCGAGTCCAACCCCCTGCCCAAGCAGGAACCCTATAGTACACCAGTCAAGTGGCAGTTCAACCTTCTCTTACAAATGTCCAGAGTGTTGGAGTTCACAACGTCCGCTGGTAGGTTGTTCCATTGGTTGATCGCTCTGACCGTCAGGAAGTTCCTCCTTATCTCCATGTTGAATCTCTCCTGGGTCAGCTTCCAGCCGTTGTTCCTCGTCCAGCCCTCTGGTGCCCTGGAGAATAAAGTGATCCCCTCCTCTCTGTGACATCCCCTCGTATACTTGTAGACTGCTATCATGTCCGCTCTGGCCCTCCTTTTCTCTAGGCTATCCATGCCCAGTTCCTTCAGTCTCTCTTCGTAAGTCTTGGTTTCCAGTCCCTTAATCATCTTGGTTGCTCTTTTTTGCACCTTCTCCAGAGTTTCAATGTCTCTTTTGAAGTGTGGTGACCAGAACTAAATACAGTACTCCAGGTGTGGTCGGACCAGGGCGTAGTAGAGTGGTATTAAGACTTCCCTAGTCTTGGAGTGTATTCCCCTGTTGATGCAGCTTAGGATTGTGTTGGCTTTTTAAGCTGCTGCTGCACATTGTTGGCTCATGTTTAGTTGATTGTCCACCAAGACTCCGAGGTCTCTTCCGCAGTCGCTACTGCTAAGAGGGGTTTCTCCCAGGTTGTATGTGTGTCCAGGGTTTTTTCTGCCTAGGGGAAGGACTTTGCTCTTGTCGATGTTAAACATCATTTTGTTGGTGTAGGCCCACTGTGTTAGTCTGTCTAGGTCTTTCTGTAATTTGAGCCTGTCTTCTAGGGTATTGGCTACCTCCGCCAGCTTGGTGTCGTCTGCAAATTTGATCAATGCGAATTTGATCAATGACCTTGGCATGTGCGCAATCACTTCTTGCTGCTCCCTGTGCATGTGTACAGGCCTCACTAAGGCCTCCTGACTTCCACTAGGCCTGTTGGGCTGGTTTTTGCTCTCCCCATGGGATGCAAAAGTGTATCGGTGTTTATTGAAACGGATGTCCATTTGCCGCCTCTATGTTGGTTGAGGCAGGCAGGATTCCCTTGGGTCCCATTTGTTGGGGGTCAGGGGAAAGGAAGGGTCTTGCCTTCTCTTTCTGCTCAAGATCCCCATGGACGATTGGTGGGCCACTGTGTAACACAGAATGCTGGACTCGATGGGCTTTGGCCTGATTCAGCATGGCCCTTCAATCTGTCAACGACCTTGGAGTACTCATATCCAATGACCTAGGTCCTAGCGCCCACTGCAACAACTTTGCCAAAAAGACTTTAAGAGTTGTTAACCTAATCCTTTGCAGCTTCTTCTCTGGTAATTTTGAACTGCTAACAAGAGCTTACAAAACATTTGTCAGACCAATTCTAGAATACAGCTCACCTGTATGGAACCCACATTGCATATCTGACATCAACACAATTGAGAGAGTCCAGAAATATTTCACAAGAAGAGTCCTTCATTTCTCTTCTCGCAACAAAATACCTTACTCCGCCAGACCTGAAATTCTTGGTTTAGACAACTTACAACTTCGTCGTCTCCGTTCCGACTTAATTATAGTTCATAAAATCATATACCAAAATGTCCTACCTGCTAACGACTACTTCACCCTCAACCGCAACAACAGACGAGCACGAAATTGATTTAAACTAAATGTCAACCGCTCCAAACCTGACTGCAAAAAATACGACTTCAGCAACAGAGTAATCAACGCCTGGAATGCACTACTTGATTCTGTGGTTTCTACTCCTAACCCCAAAACCTTTAACCTTAGACTATCTACAATTGATCTATCCTCTTTTCTAATAGGTCTGTAAGGGGCGTGCATAAGCGCACCATTGTGCCTACCGTCCCTGTCCTATTGTCTTCTTTTGTTACTTTTTATCATTACTTATCTAATGTTTAATTTGTACAAATTATCACCCAATGTCCCCTTTGTTATACATATTAACCCAGGAAATACTACTAAACAAAATTCGACTAAATAATGAAATAAAAGGAATTAAGATAAAAGATGAAGAATACAAATTACAGGCATACGCAGACGATATTGTACTTTTCCTAGAAGATCCTATAAGATCTGGCCCAGAATTAATCAGAGAAATAGAAATTTGTGGGGAACTCTCAGGACTAAAAATTAATAAGCAAAAAACGATGCTTATGACAAAGAATATGACTATAAAACAAATTAAAAAATTGGAAGAAATTACAAATCTACAAACCACAAAAAAAATTAAATACTTAGGACTAATACTATCAAATAAAACTTCATCTCTTAAAAAAGATAACTATAACAAACTCATACAAGAAACTAATAAAAACTTAGAAAAATGGAAAGATTTGCAACTATCCATGTTAGGTAGAATCGCGGTGATTAAAATGGACATCTTACCCAAATTCCTCTACCTTTTCCAAACTGCCCCTATTAATATCGAACAATTTTTTTTTAAAGAGATTAATAAAACTTTTTCAAAATTTATTTGGCAAAATAAAAAACCCAGAATTCAATTCAGATACCTCCAAGACACCAAAAACAGAGGAGGATTAGGACTCCCCGATCTGAAACAGTATTACACTGCAGCGTGCCTAACATGGCTAAAAGAGTGGATTAATCTTACTAATAAAAGAATACTGGTACTTGAGGGCCATGATCTACAGTTGGGGTGGCATGCCTATTTATGGAAAGACGATAAACAAAAACAAACTGTCTTTAACAAACACATGATAAGAAAATCTGTCCTTAAAACCTGGTATGAGACTAAAAGAAAATTTTACAACAAAATTCCTAGATGGCTATCTACCATGGAAGCCATAGTATATCCGAATTTAATAGACCCTACCAAGACCATAAAATATAAAGATATTTTACATCCAAATGGAGAAATTAAAACTAAACAAGAATTGGAAATACAAAATTATAGGATGGACGAGTGGACATATATGCAAATAAAATCAAGATATAATAAGGATAAACAAATACCAGGTATAGCAAATTCCACCCAAACTCTAGACAAGATCTTAACAGGAAACGCTGAAAAACAGATAACTAAACTATACCAGATTTTACTAGAACACGAGAAAGAAAAAGAGATGATTAAAAATCCAATGGTAGCCTGGGAGAAAAACCTACAAAGAAAAATCCATATAGCAGAATGGGAGAAAACATGGAATACAATAACCAAAATCACCCTATCATCAGCCTATAAAGAAAACTATTACAAACTATTTTACAGGTGGTATCTACCACCGGCAAGACTTGCCAAAATTTACCCAGCACTACAAAATGTATGTTGGAAATGCAATAAAGAAAAAGGAACTTTCTTCCATATGTGGTGGTCCTGCCCTAAAATCCAAAAAATTTGGGAAACAATTTACAAATGGTTAAAGGAAATCACAAAGGAGGAAATAGAGTACTCACCGGAGAATTTGGAAAAAATCTTACTCGAAACAAACCCTTTTTTTAGTGACTCACATAAATACAGCTACAAGAATTGCAATTGCGCAAACATGGAAGAACAAACAGACCCCCAATATAAATTTAATAATAGAAAAAATATATACATGTGCAGAAATGGATAAATTGACAAACCTACTTAAGGGAAACAGAATCAACGAAACTAAAAGCACGTGGAACAATTGGCACGAGTGGATTCAAAGGAAAAGATTTGTATAACCTTATACAAAATAGCAGTACAAACCTTAAAAAAAAAAATGAAAATACCATTTGAATGTTTTTACCCTGTTTTGCATTGCATAGTATTAAGTTAATATTATCCATATAACAACTGTAACCGGTAAAAAAGTTGGATAAGACCTGTAAACTGTATAAACAAATTGTGATATATGTTTGACAAACAAACAAACAAACAAATGTTCTTATGCAAAGCCTGGGGATGGTGAAAAATGACCCAACAGGCCAATTAGAAGTTCAGAAATGAAAGGAAATGGAGCTGCCCTACTATTTAGGAAAGTGAACACAAGAACAAGGGGGCACAATCTGAGGTTAGTTGGGGGAAAGATTAGAAGTAACGTGAGAAAATATTATTTTAGTGAAAGAGTAGTAGATGCTTGGAACAAACTTCCAACAGAAGTGGTTGGTAAATCCACAGTAACTGAATTTAAACATGCCTGGGTCAACATATATCCATCCTAAGATAAAATACAAGAAATAGTATAAGAGCAGATAAGATGGACCATGAGGTCTTTTTCTGCCATCAATCTTCTATGTTTACCTTCAGATAGCAATAGCAATAGCCTTTAGCGTTATATACCGCTTCCTAGTGCTTTACAGCCCTCTCTAAACGATTTACAGAATCAACCTATTGCCCCCAACAATCTGGGTCCTCATTTTACCCACCTCGGAAGGATGGAAGCAGGGGTAGGCTACTGCTCGGACGGGGGGGTGGGGGGAACACAGTGGGGTAGCGAAAATGGACCTCCACCCTAGAGCACCCAATTTACACTGAAAGATGTTGAAAGAAAATGCAGGGCGTCCTGCATAAGCCACGCCCACAGTGTGGTAGTAAAAATTTTGGTAGCCTGGCTGGGGAATTCTGGGAGTTGAAGTCCAAATATCTTCAAGTGGCTAAGGTTGGGAAACACTGGTCTAGACTATATTTCTGAGCAATAAATGAATACCAGCCTCAGGTAATCTAGTAATAAAATAAGAGGCTAATTGGAAGTAACTGTCATCTTTCTCTTCTCTCCTCTCCTCCTTTTTTTTCTTTCATTACTGCATTTTTGTTTTTGCACTTTTCATTTTTTCATTGTTAGTTTTTTAATCCTGTATTCAGAATTCTAATAAACTTTATTTTTTTTAAAAACTGTATACTGTGTGGGTCTGGTTTTTGTGATTAATCAGAAACTTCCGCTGCTGCAGAAGAGGACTGTGGAAATGTTGGCAGAAGGGACAGAGGGTTATTACAGCATCTATCCTGCATTATCCTTTGTGTTTCCAAGTCATTTTTATGATGTTCATTTCTTTATAAGGATTGCTGCTAACATTGAATGGTTTTAAATTAATGGGTTTTTTAGATACTTTTTAAATATTAGATTTGTTTATTATATACTGTTTTGTTATTGTTGTGAGCTGCCCCGAGTCTATGGAGAGGGGCGGCATACAAATCTAATTAATAATAATAATAATAATAATAATAATAATAATAATAATAATAATAATAATTTTTTTTTAAAGCCCACCATCTTCTGTTTTAGACCACTCGTCCTTTAAAATTTTGTTTTCTATTAGAATGGCTGAAACAAAGGGGTTTTTTTTCCAATTGGGCCTTGTCTCCTGGCATACTTTTTTTTTAAAAAAAGATTGTTTTAAATCTTGTCCTGCTTTAGTTTTAATGCCGAGTTTTATGAATGTTTAATGTTCTTATCCATTTATAAGTCACCTTGGAAGAATTCTGCCCTTAGACCCAGCATAAAAACAATTTAAAGTAATCAATATACAAGATAAAATAGGGGAGGAGGGAGGGAGGGAGGGTGCCAAAATATTTATTCTGGTTCCCTCTATGCCCAATGAAAGAAACTACATCTGGATGGATAAGATGCACAGCTGGGAACATCCCTGCATGCTGCATTGTTTTAGCAATAGCAAGAGCACGTAGACTTATATACCGCTTCACAGTGCTTTACAGCCCTCTCTAAGCGGTTTACAGAGTCAGCCTATTGCCCCCAACAATCTGGGTCCTCACTTTATCCACCTCGGAAGGATGGAAGGCTGAGTCAACCTTGAGCTGGTGATGAGATTTGAACTGGTGAACTACAGCCAGCAGTCAGCAGAAGCAGCTTGCAGTACTGCACTCTAACCATGGCGCCACTAAGGCGCCACAATTTTGTTACCCTCAACCTGTGGAGTGCCTGGCTAGGTGACAGCACCTAGCTAAACATGCTTAGCTTCAAAAGCTAAACTGCACCAGATTGGTTAGTACTTGGGTGGGAGACCACCAGGAGATCCCAGAACTAATAAACTAGACAAGGAAGTTTAAAAAAAAATACCAAAGAATCACTGTCAAACTAAATAGTTGGTAAATCCTCAGTGACTGAATTTAAACATGCTTGGGATAAACATATATCCATCCTAAGATAAAATACAAGAAATAGCATAAGGGCAGACTAGGTGGACCATGAGGTCTTTTTCTGCCGTCAATCTTCTATGTTTCTATGTTTCTAAACTACGGTACTTTTATATGATTGCCCACCCCCCTAAATCAAGATGGTTTGTCTATGTAATCATCAGGACTCAAGCTCAATTCAAACAATACAACACCTTTTGAAATCTCCTTGGATGGTTCAAGGGCTGTAGAGAAGGGATGAGTAAGTCTGGTTTTCTCGGGTTTAGAAATGGTACTAAGGGTTGTAGCTGATGCCAGCATTACTCAAGCCAGAGCAAGCTATGCGGTAAACCTCAAGAAAATGCATTCCAGTATCAACACTGGAAAATTATGGAAAGGGGGAAGGGAGGATAGGAAGCTTAAGCCAGCGTTTTCCAATCCTGACCACTTGAAGATGTGTGGACTGGAACTTGGAATACGTCATCCAGTTTTGGTCACCATATTATAAAAAAGATATAGACATTCTGGAAAGAATGCAGAGAAGCGCAACAAAGATCATGTGATTTTGCTTCTGTGTACGCGGAAGCTACTTGCCTAATCTGTTATCATACTGAATCTTGGGGTTCAGTACAAACCTTAAAATGTTACTGTGCTCCTCAATAAATAATGTTGTCTATCATTTGTCCTTTTTGTGGCTATTCAAATAATGTGACTTAATCAACTGAAAAAGAGTCCAAGCACCTATTTGAAAACTTATCTTGGTTGGTAAGCCACACCCACCCAGTCACATGATCTTTAAGCCACCCCTGGTCACATGATTATCAAGCCACTCCCACCAAGTCACATGGCTGGCAAGCCACTCCTACCTGGCCACATGACCATCAAACTACACCCATAAAATAAGCCGTGCCCACAATGTGAAAGTAATAATTTTGGCATCATCCATCATCGGAAATTGGCGATCATGTTGACGATCCTATTTTTATCAGCAGCCGCACGAAAAATTGCTGTTGAGTTTTGTTCTTAGATTTTGAAGCCATTATGTTCTTCTTCTGCCTGAACCTTCTTTGCCTTCAGTCTTTCCCTGGAGGATTAAGTGAAGTATGCTGTATTTTTCTGGTGCATCACATGTCCAAAATATTCTAACTTTTGCTTTTTTACGGTTTTGATGATTTCCCTTGCCTTTCCCAGGTGGCTTACCTAGGCGGCACCCTTTACAACTCTTACAATTCTGTTATTATCTTATTCTGCAAACAGAGTTTTCCTTTTTTCTCTCCCAGCAGCCCCCTTTGCTGTGGGTACAAATCAACACACTTCCTAGATCAGTGATGGCGAACCTATGGCACGGTTGCCAGAGGTGGCACACGGAGCTATATCTGCTGGCACATGAGCCGTTGCCCTAGCTCAGCTCCAACATGCATGTGTGTGCTGGCCAGCTGATTTTTGGCTCACACAGAGGCTCTGGGAGGGCGTTTTTGGCTTCCAGGGAAACATAGAAAACATAGAAACATAGAAGACTGACGACAGAAAAAGACATCATGATCCATCTCCTCTGCCCTTATACTATTTTCTGTATTTTATCTTAGGATGGATATATTTTTATCCCTGGCATGTTTAAATTCAGTTTACTGTGGATTTATCTACCACGTTTGCTGGAAGTTTGTTCCAAGGATCTACTACTCTTTCAGTAAAATAATATTTTCTCATGTTGCTTCTGATCTTTCCCCCAACTAACTTCAGATTGTGTCCCCTTGTTCTTGTGTTCACTTTCCTATTAAAAACACTTCCCTCCTGAACCTTATTTAACCCTTTAACATATTTAAATGTTTCGATCATGTCCCCCCTTTTCCTTCTGTCCTCCAGACTATACAGATTGAGTTCATTAAGTCTTTCCTGATACGTTTTATGCTTAAGACCTTCCACCATTCGTGTAGCCCGTCTTTGGACCCGTTCAATTTTGTCAATATCATTCTGTAGGTGAGGTCTCCAGAACTGAACACAGTATTCCAAATGTGGTCTCACCAGCACTCTATATAGCGGGATCATAACCTCCCTCTTTCTGCTTGTTATTCCTCTAGCTATGCAGCCAAGCATCCTACTTGCTTTCCCTGCCACCTGAGTGCACTGTTCACCCATTTTGAGACTGTCAGAAATCACGACCCCTAAATCCAAGCTCCAGATGCTTGCGGAAGGACATTTTTACCCTCCCTCGGCTCCAGACAAGCCTTTGGAGCCTGGGGAGGGCAAAACATGAGCCTCCTGGGCCCACCAGAAGTTGGGAAAAAGGCCATTTCTGGCCTCCAGGGCGCCTCTGGTAGAGGCAGGGGAAGCTGTTTTCGCCTTCCTCGGGCACTGAATTATGGGTGTGGGAACCTGCGCATGTGCAATAGCATGTGCCTACACTCTTTCGGCATCAGAGGGAAAAAAGGTTCGCCATCACTGTCCTAGATAATTTAACTCAGTGTTCTTCAATCTCAGCAGATTTAGCAGCCATGGACTTCAACTCCCAGAATTTCCCAGACAGCTGTGCCTTCCATAGATCAGTGTGGCACTCCACAGCTGCAATTACATCTCACTACTGAGCACAATATGACTTTCACTGTGTCAATTATTCCTCTTTCTTTATTCTCAAATGTAAACTTGGAAACAGTTTTCAGTCAGCCTTGGGGACTAATAATTGGCGGCATAAAATCTCCTCCTGCCAGGGTGAGTTCTGAGGTTTTGCAGAATTTTCTCCCTACGGTTTAGAGTCCAATATTTTTATAAGTATGAAAATCTGTTAAAGCCATATTTTAAGCAGGTGCCTCTGGCTTCCAATCTACCTTTTAATTGTATTAGCTACTGCTCTGAAGCATCCTTTATATCTATACGTTCATCATCCATCTATCCATCTCGGTACCCTCATATAACACCTATGCTCTGCGAGCTGCACTGGCTCCCTATTAGTCTCTGGGCACAATTCAAGGTGTTGGTTATTATTTATTATTTTTATTTATTTATTTAGTCCAATACATAATACACATTGAAGAGAATAGATATGTAGTAATATAAATAAAGAAAAGAATAGAAGAAAAGATATAAAAGTATAGAAGAACATATTTGAAAGGAAGAAAAGATAAATGAGATAAGGAGAGACAATTGAACGGGGGACGGAAGGCACACTGGTGCACTTATGCTCGCCCCTTACTGACCTCTAAGAAACCTGGAGAGGTCAATCGTGGATAGTCTAAGGGAAAAATGTTGGGGGTTAGGGGTTGACACTACTGAGTCAGGTAATGAGTTCCACGCTTCGACAACTGGGTTGCTGAAGTCATATTTTTTACAGTCAAGTTTGGAGCGGTTAATATTAAGTTTGAATCTGTTGCGTGCTCTTGTGTTGTTGCGGTTGAAGCTGAAGTAGTCATTGACAGGTAGAACGTTGCAGCATATGATCTTGTGGGCAATACTTAGATCGTGTTTTAGGCGCCGTAGTTCTAAGCTTTCTAGACCTAGGATTGATAGTCTGCTTTCGTAGGGCATTCTGTTTCGAGTGGAGGAGTGAAGGGCTCTTCTGGTGAAGTATCTTTGGACATTTTCAAGGGTGTTGATGTCTGAGATGTGTTATGGGTTTCAGACAGATGAACTATATTCAAGGATGGGTCTGGCAAAAGTTTTGTAGGCTCTGGTGAGTAGTGTGAGATTGCCAGAGCAGAAGCTGAGTAGGATCAGGTTAACAACTCTAGAAGCCTTTTTGGTGATATTGTTGCAGTGGATTTTGGCACTTAGATCATTTGATATTAGTATTCCAAGGTCTTTTACTGAGTGGGGGTTGGCTGAGAGATTTTGTTTATTCAGTTTATATATGAGGTTCGCATTCTTTTTGCCGATGTGGAGGGTAGAGCATTTGCTGGTTGATATTTGAAGTTGCCATGTGCTAGACCAATGTGAGACAAAGTCGAGGTCTTTTTGGAGAGTAGATGTGTTGTCCGTGGTGTTGAAAAGTTTTACATCGTCGGCGAAAAGAGCACAGTTGCTTGTGATATGATCGCAGAGGTCGTTGATGTTTATTACCTATAAATCCCTATATGGCTCAGGGCCAGATTATATACAGGACCGTCTCTTGCCATATACCTCCCAGAGACCTATAAGAGCACACAGAGTGGGCCTCCTCCAGGTCCCGTCAGGCAAGCAATGCAGGCTGGTGGGACCGCAGGGAAGGGCCTTCTCTGTTGCTGCCCCGGCTCTAAGGAATCAACTACCCCTCTCCTGATGTCCATACTGCTCCCACCCTATTGGCCTTCCATAAGGCCACGAAGACCTGGCTTTGCTGACAGGCCTGGGGGCCATGACCCAACAACAACAATGGGCAAATTGTATGAATGTTTAGTATGCATGTTGGGTTAGTTTATCATGCTTATTAGGGTTTTTAATTAATGGTTTTACAACTTAGTTTTAGATTTGACTTCTTTTTATCGTTTTGTATTTTATATTGCTGTAAGCCGCCCTGAGTCCGCAGCATAGAAGTCAAATAAATAAATAGCTAGATAGAGTCTAATCAATCAATCAGTCAATAAATAAATAAAGGATAAACTCCTATTCTAGGCCTGGCAGTGATCATCCATCAGCGCGACCAAAGCAGTTTCTGTGCTGTTACCAGACCTGTATCCTGACTGTTGAGCACCTAGGTAACCATGATCATGAAGCCACTCCCACCCGGTCACATGACCACAAAACCATTCCCACCCAGTCACATGACTGTCAAACCACTCCCACAAAGCCATATGACCTTCAAGCCATTCCCTCAAAATTAAGTCACACTCACAGAGTGGTAGTAAAAAAAAATTGGACCATATTGGTTTTATTCAAAAGCAGATTCTGAGAGTCTTAACACATATGTATTCTGCAGGAAAGGGAAGGAAGCATATTAAATGCACAATCCTATATGTTTATAATAAGGCACGACGCTACCCAGATCCAGTGAATTTTAATCCCAAATAAACTGAATATGAACACGTTAATGATAATCGATAAAATGAATCCCCCAAATGAAGTGTGCGCATGTGCTGAAAATATTTCACAAACCAATTTCTTCTCACCTTCAAAAAATGTTCGATTTGATTTCTCATTAGCATCTTTTAAAGGGGGTGGAACTGAAATATTAAAAGCACCCAGGAACTATTTAAATAATTAATCACTTTAAAATCCATCATTAAATGATCATATGTTCAACATATATCCAGATTAATAATATCTACAAGCATTCTCAAATGTTTAAGAAGAGCTATGGGTATAATCCCTTCTAATATCTATCATCTGTCTGGAACCCATACCACATCTCAGACATTAACACCCTTGAAAACATCCATCAGAAGAGCCCTTCACTCCTCCACTCGAAACAGAATATCCTATGAAAATAGACTAACAATCCTGGGTCTAGAAAGCCTAGAACTACAGCACCTAAAACACGATCTAAGTATTGCCCACAAGATCCTATGCTGCAACGTCCTACCGGTCAATGACTACTTCAGCTTCAACCGCAACAACACAAGAGCACACAACAGATTCAAACTTAATACGAACCGCTCCAAACTTGACTGTACATCTCCATTTTTTCTAACGGATCGCCGATCCCACCCGTACCAGGTATAGCCCGTCACTGGATGTTGTGGAGCAGGGGTGTCAAACTCAAGGCCTGGGGGCCACATCTGGCCTGGGGGTGCTTAGACCTGGCCTGCGGAGCCACCTTAGAATAAGGTGACCAGATGTCATCTTTCGGCTGTGGCGAGGTGGGCATTTGCCCAGGTTCGCCTGGTGCACCAGTTGTGGCCCTATTTGGACAGGGAGTCATTGCTCACAGTCGCTCATGCCCTCATCACCCCGAGGTTCAATTACTGCAACGCTCTCTACATGGGGCTACCTCTGAAAAGTGTTCGGAAACTTCATATCGTGCAGAACGCAGCTGCGAGAGCCATCGTGAGGCTTCCAAGATTCGCCCACGTTTCTTCAACACTCTGTGGCTTGCATTGGCTGCCGATCAGTTTCCGGTCACAATTCAAAGTGTTGGTCATGACCTTTAAAGCCCTTCATGGCAATGGACCAGATTACCTCCGGAACCGCCTGCTACCGCACGAATCCCAGCAACCGATAAGGTCCCACAGAGTTGGCCTTCTCCGGGTCCCGTCGACTAAACAATGTCGTTTGGCGGGCCCCAGGGGAAGAGCCTTCTCTGTGGCGGCCCCAGCCCTCTGGAACCAACTCCCCCCGGAGATTAGAACGGCCCCCACCCACCCTGTCTTTCGTAAACTACTCAAGACTCATTTATACCGCCAGGCATGGGGGAGTTGAGATATTCCTTCCCCCTAGGCCATTACAAGTTATGCATGGTATGTTTGTGTGTATGTTTGGTTTTATAATAAGTGTTTTTAGTTGTTTTTTATTTATTATTTATTTATTTATTATTTGGATTTGTATGCCGCCCCTCTCCGAAGACTCGGGGCGGCTCACAACAAGTAAAAAGCAATCCAATACATAATCCAATTAATTAAAATATTGAAAAATTTAAAAAAACCCATATACTAAGATACATACACACAAGCATACCATGTATAAATTCAACGTGCCCAGGGGGAGATGTTTAGTTTCCCCATGCCTGACGGCAAAGGTGGGTTTTGAGGAGTTTGCGGAAGGCAGGAAGAGTAGGGGCGGTTCTGATCTCCGGGGGGAGTTGGTTCCAGAGAGTCGGTGCCGCCACAGAGAAGGCTCTCCCCCTGGGACCCGCCAACCGACATTGTTTAGTTGACGGGACCCGGAGGAGGCCCACTCTGTGGGACCTAATCGGTCGCTGGGATTCGTGCGGCAGAAGGCGGTCTCGGAGATATTCTGGTCCGATGCCATGAAGGGCTTTAAAAGTCATAACCAATACTTTGAATTGTGACCAGAAATTGATCGGCAGCCAATGCAGACTGCGGAGTGATGGTGAAACATGGGCATACCTAGGTAAGCCCATGACTGCTCTCGCAGCTGCATTCTGCACGATCTGAAGTTTCCGAACACTTTTCAAAGGTAGCCCCATGTAGAGAGCATTACAGTAGTCGAACCTCGAGATGATGAGGGCATGAGTGACTGTGAGCAATGAGTCCCGGTCCAGATAGGGCCGCAACTGGTGCACCAGGCGAACCTGGGCAAACGCCCCCCTCGCCACAGCTGAAAGGTGGTTCTCTAATGTGAGCTGTGGATCGAGGAGGACGCCCAAGTTGCGAACCCTCTCTGAGGGGGTCAATAATTTCCCCCCCCTCCCCAGGGTAATGGACGGACAGATGGGATTGTCCTCGGGAGGCAAAACCCACAGCCACTCCGTCTTATCCGGGTTGAGCTTGAGTCTGTTGACACCCATCCAGGCCCCAACAGCCTCCAGGCACCGGCACATCACTTCTACCGCTTCGTTGACTGGGCATGGGGTGGAGATGTAAAGCTGGGTATCATCATTTTATTATTGGATTGTACATGTTGTGTTTATTATTGTTGTTAGCCGCCCCCAGTCTGCGGAGAGGGCTTACAAATCCAATAAATAATAATAATAATAATAATAATAATAATTATTATTATTATTATTATTATCATTATTATTATTATTTTGGCGGGATAGTCCCACGTCCCACGGCAATTTTTAAAAAACGGGCCGTCTAGTCACCTTACACTAGAAACATCAAAGGATCGACACACAATGCCTCTGCCAGTGAAAATGGAGCTTGGTAGGGCTGTGTGTGGCCCTCCCCGGCTCCACTTTCAGCTGTGACCCCCTCCTGACGCTCCCTGCCAGAGAAAACAGAGCTTGGCAGCAGGAGGCCATCACAGTTGAAAATGGAGCTCTGGAGTTTGTTTTTGCCAACAGGGTGATTGGGCCACCACAGATGCCTCCGAGTGCGTTTGGTGGGACCCAGGGGAAGAGCCTTCTCTGTGGTGGCTCCGACCCTCTGGAATCAGCTCCCTCCAGAGATTAGAGATTCGTAAACTACTCAAGACTCATTTATACCGCCAGGCATGGGGGAGTTGAGATAGCTCTTCCCCCTAGGCCATTACAAGTTATGCATGGTACGTCTGTGTGTATGTTTGGTTTTATAATAGGGGTTTTTAGTTGTTTTTATTATTGGATTGTACATGTTGTGTTTATTATTGTTGTTAGCCGCCCCGAGTCTGCGGAGAGGGGCGGCATACAAATCCAATAAATTATTATTATTATTATTATTATTATTATTATAACTGCCACCACCCTCCTTGCCTTTCGTAAACTCCTTAAAACCCACCTCTGCCGTCAAGCGTGGGGGAACTGAAACATCTCCCCCTGCCTATGTAGTTTTTTTGTGTATGATGACTGTATGTATGTTTTTATATATTGGGGTTTCTTGTTTTTTAGACTTTTTAAATGTGTTATTGTTATTTTAGATTCCAACTATTAGATTTGTTATTATATATTGTTTTTATCATTGCTATAAGCCGCCCCGAGTCTACGGAGAGGGGCGGCATACAAATCTAATTAATAATAATAATAATAATAATAATAATAATAATAATAATAATAACAACAACAACAACAACAACAATTGTCAAGTTGGACACGCCCCCTGGCCACGCCCCCCACCCCCTCCGAGGTCAGACACAACCCTGATGCGGCCTTCGATGAAATCAAATTTGACACCCCTGTTGTAGAACAAAAGCAGCCTTGCATCTTTTGATAGACGCTAGGCTCCTTCTCACCCTTGCCAAGTAGTTGCAATTCCAGCCGTTTGTTGAATTGGGTCCCACCCCCAGATGTGCGTTGTTAAACAACATGAAGTAACTAAATGCCTTTTTTTTTGGGTTGAGCAACCCAAACCTTGTTGTTTAGCAGATGTTCTAATTGTGCAAACTTCTGGAACGTTTTCTGTAGCACGAGGAGTTTAGGAAACAGAAAAACCCCTGCATGAGAACATATTGTTCCAGGGTTAGGTACAGATGTTTCCCAAGTCAAATCTGTGGCTTGATCAGAAAGAAGGTGCAATGCTGGCCGAAAATGGGCATTGTGAAAGTCTCAGGTGAGTCAACCAGGGACGGGCTGCTTGGTGGTTCACAGGGGTTCAGGAGAACCTCTAGCTAAGATTCCGTGCAGTTCGGAGAATCCCCAAATCCCATTCCTGTTCCAGGAGTCCCCACGCAGCCCATTTTGGAGGCAGACAAGCGCAGGCATGCACCAAGGCTCAGGGAGGGTGAAAAACGGGCCTAACGGAAGTCCAAGAGGCCTCCAGAACCTGAGGAGGCCGTTTTTAGAACCTGAGCCGGCTGTTTTCACCCTCCCAGAGGCTTGAGGAGAGCTCTGTTTGGGTCACTCCAGAAGCCAAGACCAACCCAAAAAGAGAAGCCAAACACACTGGTAAAAGGCAAAGGCAGTTTATCAAATTCAAGAAAAACACAGGTAACAGAAAATGTCCTTACAAACAGGAAAACGCTGTATCTTCAGATATATCCACGAAGGCAAAAGTCCATGCAGCAATACAGGATTCTTGCTGCCAAGACGAGGCTGTAGATAGCAGACCTACACCTCTTCCAAACTGCTGGGCCACAAGCCAGGAACAGAGACGTCAGAACAAAGCAGGACACTGTAACTCCAATTGATAACACTCCACATGGCTTCAAGGGCTTGCCTGCCTTTTAAACCCTGCTAAGGAGGACCACACCCAAGCCCAGCTGTTCCTAATTCAGTGCTGATAATACTTCTTTAATTGCTCCTTTCTTTGATCTGAACGTCTCTGTCGCATGTCAATGACGGCTTGTGCGTCATCACCTAATGACTCCAAGCTACTGGCTGGGGAGAGCCCCCCCCCCCCGGGGCTCTCATGCTGTTCTCCTCTTCGTCCCATTCCTGACTTTCCTCTCCCCCGTCCGACTGTTCAGCCACCTCCTCTGCGCTGTCATCCTCCTCTGGGCATGGAGCCAGCAAAGATGCAGCTGGACCTTGATCGGCCTCAGGCTGAACCATAACACCTCCGTGGTGCGGGAGATGAACTAGGCCACACCCAACATGGCCACGCCCCAGGCCGCCGTTACCGGTGCAGTTGCATGCATAGCTCCATGTGACCAGCAAGTGGGCACGCCCAAGCAAGTTTTGGCCTCCGCACATGCTCAGGAAGCCAAATCTCGTGCGAGGACACTCGTGCGTGTGAGATTTTGCCGATTTTCAGCCATTTCTTTGCTTCCGCACATGTCAGTCACAAAAATTTCAATCTATGTTTTCCTGGGGAATTTAAAGGTCTGTGGGGTTCGCTTTAGATCTTCCAAGATTTAAGCCACCTTTTTTTTTCCTTACTTAAATTTCCCTACCAAAACCTAAACCTTATTTTAAGTGTGAACACCTCAGCTGCGCCTAAATAATGACATTGGCCACTCCCTACCCTCCATGGACCCCAAGCAAGCTACATAAAATTCAAGTGGAGCCCCCTCTCAGTCAAGTTGCTTAAAATCGGTGGAATCATTGCCCCTTCTTCACATATAATTTTTTAAATGGTTGGTGATTTCCCAAAAGTAAACTCAGTAAACTTTCAAGATTCAAGCTGATGGATGTATGCAGGAAGAAGGGCAGAATCCACTTAAGAGCCACAAGTGAATGAGTTTAAGAAACACATGTGTGTTTTTTCACTCTGGATTTATTTAGTTTCTACTTTAAGCATTCTGATTTTCTCTTTGCCTTGGCGCTAGTTGCTTGATGGAAGGCATCAGAAACACCAAATTCTCTATTTGTTGTCATCTTGAATTTTGCTTGAATTTTGGCTGCTGGGTTCTAGTTGCCCTGTGCCATTGATGGTGAACCTTTTCTTCTTTGGGTGCCAAAAGAGCATGGGAAAGTGAACACAAGACCAAGGGGGCACAATCTGAGGTTAGTTGGGGGAAAGATCAAAAGCAACATGAGAAAATATTATTTTACTGAAAGAGTAGTAGATCCTTGGAACAAACTTCCAGCAGACGTGGTAGATAAATCCACAGTAAACATGCCTGGGATAAACATATATCCATCCTAAGATAAAATACAGAAAATAGTATAAGGGCAGACTAGATGGACCATGAGGTCTTTTTCTGCCGTCAGTCTTCTGTTTCTATCATACATGCCCGAGTGCCCACACCCATAATTCAATGCTTGGGGACGGCAAAACAACTTCCCCCATCCCCAGAGGCCCTCTGGAAGCCGGAAATGACCTGTTTCCCAACTTCTGATGGGCTCAGTAGACTTTTGTTTCTCCCTCCCCAGGTTCCGAAGGCTTCCCTGGAGCTGGGGGAGGGTAAAAACACCCTCCCCCGGGCCCTTGGAGGCTCCCTGGAAGCCAAAAACACTCTCCCAGAGCCTTTGTGCGAGCCAAAAATCAGCTGGTCGGCACACACATGCATATTGGAGCAGAGCTAGGGCAACGGCTCGTGTGCCAGCAGATATGGCTCCGCGTGCCACCTTGTGACATATGCAGAAGCCAGCCCATGACAAACTTTATGCTCATGGAAGGTGTAGATTGACATACATGGCACTGGACCAGATTATCTCAGGGACCGCCTTCTGCTGCACGAATCCCAGCAACCAGTTAGGTCCCACAGAGTGGGCCTTCTCCGGGTCCAGTCAACCAAACAATGTCGCTTGGAGGGGCCCAGGGGAAGAGCCTTCTCTGTGGTGGCCCCGGCCCTCTGGAACCAACTCCCCCCAGAGATTAGAATTGCCCCCACCCTCCTTGCCTTTCGTAAACTGCTTAAAACCCACCTCTGCCGCCAGGCATGGGGGAATTGAGATACATTTTCCCCCTAGGCCTTTACCATTTTATGCATGGTATGTCTGTATGTATGTTTGGTTTTTATATTAATGGGTTTTTAACTGTTTTTAGTATTGGATTATTGTTATATGCTGTTTTGTTACTGTTGTTAGCCGCCCCGAGTCTGCGGAGAGGGGCAGCATACAAATCCAATCAATCAATCAATCAATCAATCAATCAATCAATAAATAAATAAATAAATAAATAAATACAGTTGTTTCTGCATACACAGAAAGGAGGCTTCAATCGATTAATAGCAACTGCTCCAGAAAAAGACAGAAAATGAAAGTTCTTATGGTGGAGCAAAACTTCGAATGTAAGTGTTTGAATCGACTTGATCAGCCGTAGCTAGTATATGTCTCGCGGTAGCAGAAGAAGGCATGATTTGTGGCCATGATTTGCTGTTGGATTATTAAGTACTCTTCTCAAATCACTTCGGAAAGTGCTCCTTCATTCTGAAATCCAGGTACCTGCCGATGTAATTGTCTCTGCAATTACAAACAAATTGGTAAATACAATGGGCGTTGGCACTTATTGGTTGCCACCTGGAGTAGTGCATCCAGTTTTGGTCACTACACTACAAAAAAAGACATTGAAAGTCTAGAAAAAGTGTAGATGAATATTATTATATCTACTGTCAAAGACTACTTCAGCTTCAACCACAACAACACAAGAGCACACAACAGATTCAAGCTTCATATTAACCGCTCCAAACTTGACTGTAAAAAATACAACTTTAGTAATTGGGTTGTCGAAGCGTAGAACTCATTACCGGACTCTGTAGTATCATCCCCTAACCCCCAACATTTTACCCTTAGACTATCCACGGTTGACCTCTCCGGATTCCTAAGAGGTCAGTAAGGGGCGTACATAAGCGCACTAGAGTGTCTTCCATCCCCTGTCCTATAATCTCTCCTATATCTAACCTTCATTGTGTACTATTGTGTATTGGAAAAATAAAATAAAATAAAATAAAATAAAATAAAATAAAATAAAATAAAATAAAATAAAATAAAATAATAAAATAAAATAAAATAAAATAAAATAAAATAAAATAAAATAAAATAAAATAAAATAAATAGAATAGAATAGAATAGAATAAAATAAAATAAAATAAAATAAATAAAATAAAATAAAATAAAATAATAAAATAAATAAAATAAAATAAAATAAAATAAATAAATAAATAAATAATAATAATAAATGTTCTTTCTTATTTTTCTTTTTACTAGTATCATGTATATAAATATTATTATATCTTTACATGCCTCTAATATATATTTGACAAAACAAATAAATAAATTAAGTAAATAAAAAAAAACAGGATGATTAGGGGACTGGAGTGTATAACATACGGAGAGCGGTTGCAGGAACTAGGCATGGCTAGTCTGGCGAAAAGAAGGACCAGGAGAGATATGATAGCAGTGTTCCAATATTTATGGGGCTGCCACAGAGAGGAGGGGGTCAGGCTGTTTTCCAAAGCACTAGAAGGCCAGAATAATGGATGATAGCTGACCCAGGAGAGATTTAATCTGGAAATAAGGAGGAACTTTCTGACAGTGAGAGCGATCTGCAGAGGTTGTGAGTGCTCCAACACTTGAGACTTTCAAAGGTAGACTGGATGGTCATTTGTTTAAAATGGTGTAGGGACTCCTGCTTAAATGCGGGGATGGACTAGATCAGTGGTTCACAACCTTTCTAGGACCGCGACCCCTTAATACAGTTCCTCGTGTTGTGGTGACCCCCTACCATAAGTCTAGCGCCAAATCTCCCAACAGAGCTTTGAGCTGATTGGCAGGAAGGTCAGAGCGACGCCCCCACTGTAAACACCTGATTGGTCGGATTGTAAAATATGTTCCAAGATGCCATAATAGAAGCTTTAGTTCCTAATACCAGGAGAAATTTTACTTTTTCCCAGGGTCTCAGGCAACCCCCATCATTCGATCCCCAAAGGGGTCCTGACCCCCAGGTTGAGAACCACTGGACTAGATGACCTACAAGGTCCCTTGCAATTCTAGTAGTAATTAGTAACACCATATTATTGTAAGTTTGGTACTGACGAGTCAATTCGAAATGCTCGCATCCACCGCTGTTTGTTTTTTAACTGCATTGCACAAAATAATTGGAAGTTTCTTTGATTTGCTACGTGGAGATTCATATTCTCTTCAAACTGTTGTGGTTAGCTCTGGCCCAGCTCCTGCCCCAAGGACTGTGGATGTGGGGGAGACATCCACATGCTGCAGGCCTGTTTTGCCCCCCCTCCCCCCCGGTGGAATCTGACGATGAAGGCTCCTCTGACCAAGAAGACATGAGTGACAGGGAGGAGGAGAGTGTGGCAGACAGCTCAGAAGGAGATCAATTATCTAGATCCTCCTTGGATTCAGAACAAGAGTTAATAATACAGCCACGCATGCGGAGAGCGATGCATAGGCAGCAACAACTGAGAGATTATTATCAAAGAAAATGAGGCCACCTGTGGTTGGGTGGGGCTGTAATTAGTGAGGCTGCTATGAATAGCAGCCTGTGTGTTTGGCCATTGTGGAGGATTATCTGATCATTGTGTTTGGTGACTGCTTTACTGACTTTGACTTTTTGTGTGCTGATTTTTCCCTGCTTTAAAACTCAACCAGAGCAAAGTGTGTTTCACTTTGTGAAAGAAGAAGGACTGTGAATTGCCTCTAAGTATCACAGAACTGATAAGGGACTTGTACAAATTACCAGTTTGTTTGGAGACGAGTGCTCTTTGCTATACCAAAAGAGGGCTTGGTTTAAGTGAATTTTCATTATAAAGAACATTGTTTTGAATTTTCAAACGTGTGTGTGTCTGAAATTTGTACCTGTGAATTTTTGGGAGGATTCTACCAGAGAGCCCAACAGAACACAAACCAACATCTTGATTTTCAAAAAAAAAAAAAAAGTTATTTGAAGAACATCAATCTATTTATTCTATTAGGGCAGTGTTTCTCAACCTTGATGAGAGATAAAGACAGGTGGACTTCAACTTTCGGAATTCTCCAGCCGACCCTTCTGGGAGTTAAAATTCACACACCTTAATGTTTCCAAGCTTGAGAAATATCAACCTTTCGTTCACCGCGCAAATATTTTGGGAGATATGAAGTTTCTTCCTATTAGAAGGAATCCAGAAGGTATATAAGCTGCAAGCCAGCACTGCACCCATCTCCCAAATTCCTCCCAAATCAGCCTTGGTAACTGCCAAAAGTAGAAGGCAAATGAGTTTGGTTGCCAAAAGATAGCCCGCCCCAACTCAAAGATCATAATTTAACAAAACCTGTGTTGTAAATCACTACTAAATTCCTGGAATTTGACTGTGATGTGGCACGCACAAACCCTCGGGTTATCTGACAGAGAGCAGTATGCTTCGACATTTGCCTCTCCCCTCCCCACTATCCCTCCCTTTGCCATGCTCCTCATCCTTGATCCTGGCTAGTGCGGCATCCTCTGGATAAAGGGATAATGCCGCTTCCTAGTTTTTTTTTCCTTCCTTCCTTGCCTGGACATGGAAAGTCAACAATGTCATTTGGTGGAACCCAGGAGAAGAGCCTTCTCTGTGGCGGCCCCGACACTCTGGAACCAGCTCCCCCCAGATATCAGAGTTGCCCCCACCCTCCTTGCCTTTCGCAAGCTCCTTAAAACCCACTTCTGTCGTCAGGCATGGGGGAATTGAAATTTTTCCCTTCCCCCTAGGCTTATAGAATTTACACATGGTATGCTTGTTTGTATGATTGGTTTCTTAAATTGGGGTTTTTTAGATTATTTTTAATATTAGATTTGTTTACATTGTCTTCTTTATTGTTGTTAGCCGCCCCGGGTCTTCGGAGAGGGGCGGCATACAAATCTAATAAATAGATAGATAGATAGATAGATAGATAGATAGATAGATAAAGAAAGAAAGAAAGAAAGAAAGAAAGAAAGAAAGAAAGAAAGTATGTAAGTAAGTCATGGAAGGGTTCTTAGGTCGGCTCAGACACGTAGGCCTGGTGCCCTTCACTGATTAATAGTAAGGCATCATACAACAATGTTGGCGAACCTTTTTTCCCTTGGGTGCCGAAAGCGCAATAGCACAAGTGCCCGCACCCAGGCGTGGGCAGCAGGCAGGACGGGGTGGAACACAGTTCCACCGGCGGAAATGAAGATGCGTGCGCAGCTCCAGCTGATCGGTGGTTGTCACTTCCTGGATTACTGGTCTCGGCTTTTTTCCGCTGCTGCTTCTGCTACGTCTGCGCTCCTTGCTTTTTTCTTCTTTCCTCCTTCCTGGCCTTGGACGAGCTTCCCTCTCCCCTGTCAGGCTCCCCTCCAGCCTCACGTGGCCACCTCCCACCTGGTCACATGGCCGGCAAGCCACTCCTACCCAGTCACATGATCATTAAGCCACACCCACAGTGTGGCAGTAAAAACTGTGGTTTCCCATTACTGCCCACACCCATAATTCAATGCCTGGGGATGATGAAAATGGCCTCTGGAGGCCCTCTGGAGGTCCGAAACAGCCCATTTCCCAAACTCTGGTGGGCCTGGTAGGCCCGTTTTTCACTCTCCCTAGACTCCAGAGACAAAAACACCCTCCCCCACCTCCCCTGGAGAACCTCCAGGCGAGCCGAAAATAAGTTGGCCAGCACCCACATGCACATTGAAGATGAGCTAGGGTAACAGCTCGCGTGCCAGCAGATATGGCTCCACATGCTGTCATAGAACATAGAATAATAGGGTCGGAAAGTACTTTAGGAGCAGGGGTGGGTTGTTCTTACCTGCCTACTGGTGTGCTGCCAGTGCATCATAACAATTCATGCTTGTGTGTGCGACTGTGCGTGCTTCCTACACTCACGCACACATGTGTGTGTCCCCTCCCGTGAATTTTGCTTCCACATATGTTTTATCTGTTGGAAGCCACCCAGAATCCTTCGGGAGTTGGGATAATAATAATAATAATAATAATAATAATAATAATATTAATAATAATAATAATATTAATATTAATAATAATAATAATAATAATAATAATAATAATAATAATAATAATAATAATAGAACTGGTGGGATCATAAGCCCCAAAAAGTGGTCGAAAATGAGCAAGCAAAACTACTGTGGGACTTCCGACTTCAGACTGACCGAATTCTGAAGCAGAACACACCAGACATTGTGATCGTGGAGAAAAAGAAAGTATGGATCATCGACATCGCAATTCCAGGGGACAGCAGAATTGAGGAGAAGCAGGTAGAGAAATTAGTGAAATACGAAGATCTAAAAATCGAGCAGCAACGACTCTGGCATAAGCCAGTGAAAGTGGTCCCAGTGGTACTTGGCACACTGGGCGCAGTGCAAAGGATCTCAGCGGACATTTGAAAATCATTGGAATTGACAAAATCTCCATCTGTCAATTGCAACTCCCACAGAGTCGGCCTTCTTCTGGTCCCGTCGACTAAACAATGTCGTCTGGCAGGACCCAGGGGAAGAGCCTTCTCTGTGGTGGCTCCGACCCTCTGGAACCAGCTCCCCCCTGAGATTAGGATTGCCCCCACCCTCCTTGCCTTTCGTAAACTCCTTAAAACCCACCTCTGCCCTCAGGCATGGGGGAACTAAAACATCTCCCCCTTGCCCATGTTGTTTTGCTGTCTGATTGATTGTGTGCTTGTTTTTTATATATATTGGGATTGTTTTATGAATTTCTTAACTTAAAATTGTAATTGGATTGGTGGGCATTGGATTTGTCACTATGTACTGTTTTTTTACTATTGTTGTGAGCCGCCCCGAGTCTGCGGAGAGAGGCGGCATATAAATCCAATAAATCTAATATAATATAATAATAATAATAATAATAATAATAATAATAATAATAATAATAGTAGTAGTAGTAGTAGTAGTAGTAGTAGTAGTAGTAATATATTCAGTAGTCAATTCCAGTGATGTTCTACATCTCCAGTTCTCCACACGTTCAGAACCTATTATTATAGGTATGATTTTTTTCCTTTTTTTTGCCCTAGTCATTCTGTTTGTATTTTCAGGTCTTTACTTCATTACAATGTAGAATGCTTGGCTGCATAGCTAGAGGTATTTATTTATTTATTTATTACTTAGATTTGTATGCCGCCCCTCTCCGAAGATTCGGGGCGGCTCACAACATGTAGAGACAAATCATAAGCAATCAGACAAATTTAAAATATTTAAATATTTAAAAACCCCATATGCTAACAGACACACACACAGACATACCATGCATAAATTAAACGTGCCCAGGGGGAGATGTTTCAGTTCCCCCATGCCTGACGGCAAAGGTGGGTTTTAAGGAGTTTACGGAAGGCAGGAAGAGTAGGGGCAGTTCTAATCTCCGGGGGGAGTTGGTTCCAGAGGGCCGGTGCCGCCACAGAGAAGGCTCTTCCCCTGGGGCCCGCCAACCGACATTGTTTAGTTGACGGGACCTGGAGAAGGCCCACTCTGTGGGACCTAATGGGTCGCTGGGATTCGTGCGGCAGGAGGCGGTCTCGGAGATATTCTGGTCCGATGCCATGAAGGGCTTTAAAGGTCATAACCAACACTTTGAATTGTGACCGGAAATTGATCGGCAGCCAATGCAGACTGCGGAGTGATGGTGAAACATGGGCATACCTAGGTAGGCCCATGACTGCTCTCGCAGCTGCATTTTGCACGATCTGAAGTTTCCGAACACTTTTCAAAGGTAGCCCCATGTAGAGAGCATTACAGTAGTCGAACCTCGAGGTGATGAGGGCATGAGTGACTGTGAGCAATGAGTCCCGGTCCAGATAGGGCCGGTATAACAAGCAGGAAGAAGGAGATTGTGATCTTGCTGTATAGAGCGCTGGTGAGACCACATTTGAAATACTGTGTTCAGTTCTGGAGACCTCAACTACAAAAAGATATTGACAAGATTGAACAGGTCCAAAGACGGGCTACAAGAATGGTGGAAGGTCTTAAGCATAAAACCTGTCAGGAAAGACTTCATGAACTCAATCTGTATAGTCTGGAGGACAGAAGGAAAGGGGGGGACATGATTGAAACATTTAAATATGTTAAAGGATTAAATAAGGTTCAGGAGGGAAGTGTTTTAATAGGAAAGTGAACACAAGAACAAGAGGACACAATCTGAGATTAATTGGGGGAAAGATCAGAAGCAACGTGAGAAAATATTATTTTACTGAAAGAGTAGTAGATGCTTGGAATAAACTTCCAGCAGACATGGTGGGTAAATCCACAGTAACTGAATTTAAACATGCCTGGGATAAACATATATCCATCCTAAGATAAAATACACAAAATTATAAGGTCAGACTAGATGGACCATGAGGTCTTTTTCTGCCGTCAATCTTCTATGTTTCTATTATTTTCTCCAGTTCTTTGTCTTTACATCTGCTGTTTCTAGGTGCTACAAGTTAACTATCCAGACTTTTTTTTGTTCCTTTCAGCCTTGCAAGTATCCCTACATTGTGCCCATTTCACAGGTCAGGGAAACTGAGAAAATGGGGCCTGCTCCAGATCCCATGATGACTCAATGAGACAAATGGAGATGATTCCCTATATATTATACGTCTCGGGTACTATTAAGTGTATGATGTTACTGTATTATTTTATTTTTCATAATTATATTAGTGTATTTGACGTCAAGTTTTTAATTTTATTAATTAGAGGCTTGTGTTAGAGTCCTCAGATAGGGGCGGCATGCAAATCTAATAAACTATTATTATTATTATTATTATTATTATTATTATTTTTAATAATTTTAATAATTTTAATAATTTTAATAATTTTAATAATTTTAATAATTTTAATAATTTTAATAATTTTAATAATTTTAATAATTTTAATAATTTTAATAATTTTAATAATTTTAATAATTTTAATAATTTTAATAATTTTAATAATTTTAATAATTTTAATAATTTTAATAATTTTAATAATTTTAATAATTTTAATAATTTTAATAATTTTAATAATTTTAATAATTTTAATAATGTACCAGAGGGCCGGACGAGGAACAATGGCTGGAAGCTGACCAAGGAGAGATTCAACATAGAAGTAAGGAAGAACTTCCTGACGGTCAGAGCGATCAACCAGTGGAACAACCTGCCTGCGGAGGTTGTGAACTCCCCAACTCTGGACACTTTCAAGAGGAGATTGGACTGCCATTTGCCTGGGGTGCTTTAGGATTCCTGTTCAGGCAGGGGGTTGGACTTGATGACCTGCATGGTCCCTTCCAACTCTAACAATAAATAAAAATAAATAAATAAAAAATCCTTTGGCCTAAATGTTTTGCTTTGATCCAATAGTCGCTTGTGTGAAGAAGCTCACACAGCAGGACTATCTGTGCAAAGTTGAAGAAATGACAGCACACAAGATGATTTGTTAGTTCTTCAAATAGCTGAAGATACATCGTGCAAATAATGGATCAAATTTGTTCTAGACTTGGAGCCAAACCAGCTGGTGAATTAACAATCAGGATAAACTGTTTAGATGATTGTGGGCGCCCTTTCATTATAAGTTTTTAAACAGTGGTTGATTCATCCCATAATAGGGATTCTCTAACAGCAATTTACTACAACCAGCAGGGATTTTGACAAGATGTCCACTAATGTACATTCCAAATTAATGATTCTCAATAAATTGTTAATATCCTACTACCAGAAATGCAGTCTTTTTCAATGCAATTCATCTACATATCCAATAACAAATATTTCCAATACTGTCCTATTCTAAATTTCTTTTCCATACAAGTGTCTTATTTTAAACATAAAACCGATGCATTAGGATTTTGCCATCATGCTATTTTTTAATTTCTATACTTGGATGTGGGATGTACATTTCCCCGCTAGCTTTCCATCTGTTTCCTCTGTGTATTTGCTCCTCTCCATAAATAAAACACTACACAAAAGCGGTTTATCGGATTGTACCTACAATTGTAACATATTTTTTTCATGTGCACGATCTGATACCAATGCTCAGGAGTGCAGCAATACATTCGGTAAAACCTCACACAAAAGGAATCTCCATGCTGTCATATATGCACCATCACACCCAGGGTCCTATTTTTTTTTCCTTTGCAAGGTTTTTCACAGGGCACTTGTGAATATTAGTAATACAGTGATACCTCATCTTACAAACGCCTCGTCATACAAACTTTTCGAGATACAAACCCGGGGTTTAAGATTTTTTTGCCTCTCCTTACAAACTATTTTCACCTTACAAACCCACCACCGCCGCTGGGATGCCCTGCCTCCGGACTTCAGTTGCCAGCGAAGCACCCGTTTTTGCGCTGCTGGGATTTCCCTGAGGCTCCCCTCCATGGGAAACCCCACCTCCGGACTTCCATGTTTTTGGGATGCTGCAGAGGAATCCCAGCAGGGGAATCCCAGCATCGCAAAAACGGGCACTTCGCTGGCACCGGAAGTCTGGAGGTGGGGTTTCCCAGCGAGGGGAGCCTCAGTGAAATCGCAGCATCGCAAAAACACAGAGGTCCAGAGGTGGGGTTTCAAGGAGTTTGGTGTTTTTGCGATGCTGCAATTTCACTGAGGCTCCCTTTGCTGGGAAACCCCACCTCCAGACTTCCGTTGCCAGCGAAGCGCTCGTTTTTGCACTGCTGGGATTCCCCTGCTGGGATTCCCCTGCAGCATCGCAAAAACACAGAAGTCTGGAGATGGGGTTTCCCATGGAGAGGAGCCTCAGGGGAATCCCAGCAGCGCAAAAACGGGCGCTTCGGCTGGCAAAAGGGGTGAATTTTGGGCTTGCACGCATTAATCGCTTTTCCATTGATTCCTATGGGAAACATTGTTTCGTCTTACAAACTTTTCACCTTAAGAACCTCATCCTGGAACCAATTAAGTTTGTAAGACAAGGTATCACTGTATAGAAAAGAAAAAAAGATACAGATAAATACAGATGCTACAAATACAGATGCTACAGGAGCATTGCTTCAGTTGAAATACATATTTCACTCTGCTAAATCTTCCCAATTCACATCCTTGCAAAGAACTTTCTATTTTACATGCATCCTTCACCATTCTAGTCATCTTTATGATTTACAAGGAAGTTCTTAGGGAATAGTGTGATCTTTTGATGACTGTCTTGTTACTGTACTATTTTTTTTCCTTTTTGCACTCTTACGTCAATGCAATATTTTTCTCCGTTGCTTTTTCTTCACTGAAGCCTCTAGCCCAGTAACTAGGTTGACATAAGACCAAGGGCTGTATTTTTATTGATATAATTTGCTGCTCTGCACAGAATGTATTGATCCATTGAATCATTTTTTTATCGTGAACTATACTTTCGCTGAGGCCCATTTTATGGTGGGCAGCCTAAAGCAATTTATCTCTCCCACCACCCTCAACAAACTTTGAGTGCCTATGGTCCTATGGTTTAAACCAGTGATTTTCAACCTTTTTTGAGCCACGGCACATTTTTTTACATTTACAAAATCCTGGGGCACACCAAAAATGACACACAATGACACTCTAAGATACTCTCCTCTCTTTTTCCATCCCTATCTCCTCCCCCACTATGTGTGTGTGTGTTTACACGCTTGAACCATTTCCAAAAACAGGTGAGGGCTGGGGTTTTTTTCTCTCTTATACTTTGGGTGCTTTTTATCATATGCTTTAAATCAAGAGTCACTTCTCTCTCTCTTTTGTTTCTCTCTCTTTCCTCCCATTCTCTGCCTCAATCATTTTCTCATTTCTCTTTTTTCCGTCTTTTGTCTCTTATTTCTCTCTCTCTCTCTCCCTTCCTCTCCTTTACACACTCTCTCTCTTGCTTGCTTTCTCTCTCTCTCTTGCTTTCTGTCTCTCTCTTTCTCTCTCTCCCTCTCTCTCTTTCTCTTTCTCTCTCTCTCTTGCTCTATATCTCTCTGTGTCTCGCTCTCTCTTTCTCTCTCCATCTTGCTATCTCTCTCTTTCTCTCTCATACACCACGCCGGCAACAGCAGCATCGGGCAGTAACCATGGGGCAGTGGAAGCATGGTCAGCTGCGAGAGGGAGCTCCAGGGTGGAGGCACCGACGGCGGTGGCTGGACGTGTTGCTGAACGTCGTACATGCTGGCACTGCACTGGACACGGGTGTGGGGCTGGCAACTCTGCCCCAGCCCAGTCAGTGGGCCAGTGCCAGCCCCGCAGCACCAGCATATATGGCATCCAGCAACACATCCAGCCACCGGCATGGTGTACTGCCCGGTGCCGCTGCTGCCGGCACCCTCCTGCTCCCGGCACCCTCCCACTAGCCCCCAAAGCTCACCTGCCGCCACCGCCAGGGAAGCTCCAACCGGGCAGGGTGCTGCAGCGGCCAGAAAACTTGGAAGGCGCAAAGAAGGAAGCTCAGTTTCCGGTCTTGCAACTTTTTGCTCTTCATGCCCTCAGCAAAAAGTTGTGAGACCGGAACCTGAGCTTCCTTCTTCGCGGCACACCTGACCATGTCTTGCGGCACACTAGTGTGCCATGGCACTCTGGTTGAAAAACACTGGCTTAAACTACCTTCTATGTCATATCTATCTATCTGTTCTGTCCCAGCGACGAACCCCCCCCCCCCCCCAAGAAATAGGCTGTCACACACTGATTTTACAAGAGTTAAGCATGTAATTCTAATATTTTAGGAGCAGGGAGGTTTGGATTTAGAAATCCAGCAACAAAGCAAGAAATAAGTCTGTTTGCTGCCAGCTGCTAATTAGATTCCAAAACAGAACTCAAAATTCAGAGATATTTTCTTTGATCACATAGCTCTCATTAACTGACTCACTCGGAGTTGGCAGGAAGCCCAGAAATAATGATCCCAATTCCCCAGTTTGTAATTCATCATTGAAATAATAATATCCCAAAAGAGAAATCTGAGTGGACATCTGGAACATAATGAAAGTTGACTTCCACACCGAAGCGTCACATGGCTCAAACTGAAGGGTGTGACCAATTGTTCTAGAGATCTATTCATGCAGAGATCTCCTCTTGCTTAACCACTCATGCCTTCTCTCAACTCTGTGTACCCTAGCATCAAGAAGAGGCTCCTCCTCTTCTCCTGAATCACATCCTCTCTGACCTCCTCGCTATCAAACTTGGGTGCCATGTACACAGGCTTAGGATACCAGGCCACAACCAGTTGTGCGAGACGCGGATGGGCCACAATACTAACTAACTAACTAACTAACTAACTAACTAACTAACTAACTAACTAACTATCTATCTATCTATCTATCATCTATCTAATTATCTATCTATCTATCTATCATCTATCTATCATCTATCTAATTATCTATCTATCATCTATCTATCTATATCTATCATCTATCTAATAATCTATCTATCTATCATCTATCTATCTATCTATCTATCTATCTATCTATCTATCTATCTATCTATCTATCTATCTATTTATCTATCTATCTTCTATCTATCTATCTATCTATCATCTATCTAATAATCTATCTATCTATCTATCTATCTATCTATCTATCTATCTATCTATCTATCTATCATCTGTCTGTCCGTCCGTCCATCCATCCATCCATCCATCCACCCACCCACCCACCTACCTACCTACCTATCCATCCATCCAGCTATCCAGCTATTTAGCTATCTTCGTAATTCGGTTTTTATAGCTGCACAACTCAACCAAGTGACTGGGTGGTATACAACTCTAAAATTATAAAATAAATAAATAAAAAGCAGATAAGATGACTAATCAACTAACTGGAAAGGCAAGAAATGGGTTCCTTAATACATTCTGAGTTAAAAGTACAATATAAAATCATATTCTGTGAAGTTTCCACATTGATAGGCACATTAAAAATGATAGAGATCACGTTTTTTTCCCATATATAACTTCCAGTTATATACACTTTTGGCTATACAAGAACCCTTTAGTAGTGATCATGTATTTGCCAGCTTCCCAATACAAATATTTTTTTATTAGCAAGTTTCTGATATACCTATTTTTGAAGGTGAGTTTTGAATCGAAAGTGGCATTGTGAAGTCTAAAGAAACCTGGGACCAAGTTGTGTTGCAGTGCATTCCCACAAAGAATAATTTAGGTTGTACAGTGTTCCCTCAATTTTCGCAGGGGATGCGTTCCGAGACACCCCGCGAAAGTCGAATTTCCGCAAAGTAGAGATGCGGAAGTAAATACACCATTTTTGGCTATGAACAGTATCACAAACCTTCCCTTAACACTTTAAACCCCTAAACTGCGATTTCTCATTTCCTTAGCAACCATTTTAGATTATTATTCACCATGTTTATTTATTAAAGTTTATTTAAAAAAAATATTATTAAAGGTGGATGAAAGTTTGGCGATGACGTATGACGTCATTGGGCAGGAAAAACTGTGGTACAGTGATCCCTCGATTTTCGCGATCTCGATCTTCGCGAAACGCTATATCGCAATTTTCCCCACCCGATGACGTCACTCTCTTCCTTTCTCATCTTTCTTTCTCTCTCTCTTTCTCTATCTTGCTTCTTCCTCTCTCACACTCTCTTCCTCCCTCTCTCATCTCTTTCTTTCCTTCTCTCTCTTTCTCTATCTCTCCCCCTCTTGCTCTCGAGCGGCGGGCGGGCAGCAGCGAGGAGCCGAAGATCGGGGTTTCCCCTTTGCGTGGGCGGCGGGGAAACCCCGATCTTCGGCTCCTCGCTGCTGCGGTGCTGCCGAGCAGATCAGCTGCTGGGCGGCCGAAGAAACCTTCCCTGGGTCTTCCCCGCCACCCACGCAAAGGGGAAACCCCGATCTTCGGCTCCTCGCTGCTGCGGCGCTGCCAAGCAGATCAGCTGCTGGGCGGCCGAAGAAACCTTCCCTGGGTCTTCCCCGCCGCCCACGCAAACTCCACCATCTGCGCATGCGCGGCCATGGAAAAAAGGGCGCGCATGCGCAGATGGTGTTTTTACTTCCGCACCACTATATCGCGAAAAATCGAGTATCGCGAGGGGTCTTGGAACGTAACCCTCGCGATACTCGAGGGATCACTGTATAGGGAAAAACCCCGCAAAGTATTTTTTAATTAATATTTTTGAAAAACCGTAGTATAGCCGTTTCGCGAAGTTCGAACCCGCGAAAATCGAGGGACCACTGTACTCGCTTTTTTTCTCTCTCACACACAGAAATACACAGCCTCTTAATGTTATTTTTGGAAACCTCTAACTCTTCCAAGTTTTAGAATCCTGAAAAATCAATGTGGGATTGCAGAAGGCTGTGCTTTCTGCAATAGTAAGGCGCATTCCTTATACCGAGGCTGGGAAATATTGTGAAGGAGAAGTCAATGCCTACGTTTATTATTTTTTATGTGCACATTTATTATTTACAAGCACTCTTCCTCTTAAAACACTGATGCACAAAGCAAGGCTCAAAGCACCATACGCTCCTCCCCATGTGTTATATTCTGCCTTCAAAGTTCTCTAAAATGTTATTAAATTTATTTGGTTCTGTATGACAGGAAGAGAAAATTCGTAAATAAATGCCCGAGGAAAGTAAACAGGGAATGCTAACCGGAATTTGCTACGGAGATCAAACAGGAGATAGGAGGGAAAATTGATCAATGAAACGGTGGTAGGAAAGGATGGCTGAGCTGAGGTTCATACGGAAAGTAGGCCCATCAATGGCTCCATATCAAACTGATGAGACACATCAAACAGGTTGCTAGAAGGTGAGTTTTATTTATAAAAGTGAGTTTTAGATCCCTTGCCTCCAACCCCTTACCTCTTTCCAAGTTGATAAGGATGGACCATAAAGGGAATATTTATCAATTTTTCAAATTGTAGGGTGTTGGGTGGAATAACTAAACCCCTTTAAGAGAAATAAAATTCAAAACTCTCTTGAGAAGTTGAAGGATGGGGCTGACAGTGAACTTCATGAGGTTTAACATAGATGAGGGTGAGATTTTCAGTTGGAAAACAAATATCAAATGCATGGGTGCAGGGTAGAATACCTGATAACAGGATTTTAAAAAATGAAGTACAGTGGTACCTCTACCTACGAACGCCTCTACTTACGAACTTTTCTAGATATGAACTAGGTGTTCAGGATTTTTTTGCCTCTTCTCAAGAACAATTTTCCACTTACAAACCCAAGTCTTCGAAACTGTAACCAGAAAAGGCAGGGAGAAGCCTCCGTGGGGTCTCTCTAGGAATCTCCTGGGAGGAAACAGGGCCAGAAAAGACAGGGAGAAGCCTCTGTGGGGCCTCTCTAGGAATCTCCTGGGAGGAAACAGGGCCTGCACCCTCACTGTGGTTTCCCCAATCACACGCATTATTTGCTTTTACATTGATTCCTATGGGAAAAATGGCTTCTTCTTACAAACTTTTATTCTTAAGAACCTGGTCACAGAATGAATTAAGTCCGTAAGTAGAGGTACCACTGTACTTTGTTCAGACTTACATTGAAGCCCCCTTCATGAAGTAGCAAATCCGTAAATGATGAACTGCAAAGGATGGTAGGCACGGGGCTCCCTCTTGCCAGACCCCAATAAGAGCACACAGAGATGGACTCCTCTGGGTCACGTCGATTAAGCAATGCAGGTTGGTGAGATCGTGGGAGAGGAACTTCTCTGTGGCCGCCCCAGCTCTATGGAATCAACTCCCCCCCCCCCGAAGTCTGTACTGCTTTGCTGGCACACCTGGGGGGCCATGAACTAACAACTGACAAGGCCACACTGTATGAATGGCATGTGTGTATGGGATTTGACTGTTTTATAGTTTTAGATTATGTTCAACTTCTTTTTATTGTTTTGTATCTATTTGTATTTCTGTTTATATTATTATTGTAAGCCGCCTTGACACCTTCGGGATTGGGTGGCATAGAAGTCGAATAAATAATAATAATGATAATAATAATAATAATAATAATAATAATAATAATAATAATAATTTTTAAAAATTAGATTTGTATGCCGTCCCTCTCTGGAGACCCTTACAAATGAATGAATGAATGAATGAATGAATGAATTATTTATTATTATTATTATTATTATTATTATTATTATTATTATTTATAATTATTATTGTTGTTGTTGTTGTTGCTGCTATTGTGTTACTTGGCATGCTGGGTGCAGTGCCAAAGGATCTCAGCGGACATTTGAAAACCATCGGAATTGACAAAATCCCCATCTGTCAATTGCAAAAGGCCGCTTTACTGGGATCGGCAAACATAATTCGCCGCTACATCACGCAGTCCTAGGTGCTTGGGAAGCGCCCGACTGGTGATGAAATACGAAATCCAGCATAGTGATCTCGTTTGCTGTGTTGTATTGACAATAACAATAGCAATAGCAATAGCAATAACAACAATAATAATAACAACAACAACAATAAC
The DNA here is from genome assembly GCF_031021105.1 of Erythrolamprus reginae. Taxonomy (NCBI): domain Eukaryota; kingdom Metazoa; phylum Chordata; class Lepidosauria; order Squamata; family Dipsadidae; genus Erythrolamprus; species Erythrolamprus reginae. Next base: position 23,366,641 of record NC_091950.1, read on the forward strand.
AACAACAATAACAATAATAACAAGAACAACAACAACAATAACAACAACAATAATAAAGTGATAACATTCCTCAAATGTCTGAAAAGATGTCACACCAAAGAGATCCCAAATTCTTTCTGATTCCATAATAGCACAGACAAAAATAATGGATGAAAGAGAAGGAGATTTAATGTCAAAAAAATTCTTCCTAAGAGCAAGAAGTGGTCAACAGTGGAGTCCATTATCTAGAGAAGCAGTGGGCTCCATTCATTAGATGTGTCTAAATGGATCAAGCAAACCATAATGGTATGCTCAGATCCTGAGAGAGATGCACATCTGAATATCCCTCTCCTAACAATTACAGAAAAGCCTCCTTTGCAGTTCACACAGGGGTTGTGAGTTAAAAAAACACTGAAACGGTCTCATCTTAGCAGCCTGGGAGAAAAATTGGGTTCTAATGTGAAAATTCTGCAGATGCTGAGATTTCTGAAATGTTCTTCTCTTCGGTCTAAAGAAATCCCAGAGATCATCTAATTTGTTATTATTGTTTTTGTTGCTGAAGAAGAAGAAATTTGCTAAGATATGAGTCGTGGATGGTGCAGTGGTTAGAGTGCAGTACTGCAGGTTACTTCTGCAGATCACCGGCTGCCAGCAGTTTGGCAGATCAAATCTCACCAGGCTCAAGGTTGACTCAGCCTCCCATCTTTCCGAGGTCAGTAAAATGAGGACCCAGATTGTTGGGGGAAATATGCTGACTCTGCAAACCGCTTAGAGAGGGCTATAATCATCCCCTAACCCCCAACACTTTACCCTTAGACTATCCATGGTTGACCTCTCCAGATTCCTAAGAGGTCAATAACGGGCGTACATAAGCGCACTAGAGTGCCTTCCGTCACCTGTCATATAGTCTCTCCTATATCTCATATATCTTCTCTACTATATCTATATAACCTTCATTGTATATTATTGTGTATTGGACTAACTAACTAACTAACTAACTAACTAACTAACTAACTAACTAGAATAGAATAGAATAGAATAGAATTTTATTGGCCAAGTGTGATTGGACACACAAGGAATTTGTCTTGGTGCATATGCTCTCAGCGTACATAAAATAAAATATACATTTGTCAAGAATCATGTGGTACGACACTTAATGATTGTCATAGGTGTCAAATAAGCAATGAAGAAGCAATATTAATAAAAATATTAATAAATATTAATAACTATTAATATTATGAATATTAATCAATATTAATAAAAATAAAATAAATATAAAGCATTGTGAAGCAGTATAGAAGTCTAAATGCTAAATGCTGTTGCTATTGCCTCCACTGGAAGTTGATTCCAAGTTTCCACTACTCTTTCTGTGGCAATAATACTTCCTAATGTTACTTTTGAACTGTCAGTTTGAGGTTTTTCCTCTGTGTTCTTGATTTTTGATTAATATTGACAATGCTACCTTCTAGAATAGGGATGGCGTGTGCACACTTGTCGGGCCGCACTCTGGAAAAGCCCAACTTCTGGGTTCTGCACGAGAGGATGCATCTACGCATGATATTTCAGCGATTTATGCTTCTGCGCATGTGCAGAAGCAAACAATTGCCAAAATCCTCTTGCAAGATTTTGCTTCCTGCGCATGCGCAGAAGCAAAATCTCACTGAGACCCGCCCGCCTGCCCACCGGTCGCCTGGAGGTGTGTGTGCATCTCCATTTTTCCTACCAGTGCGCAGTGTGGCTTGTACCGGTAAGGAATCCGATACCGATCATGACATTTTGGGCGTGTGCGCATTTCCTCATACAATTCTGCTTCTGCACATGCTCAGCAGCTGGAATCGGCCCAAAACACAACTGAGGAGCTGATCAGCTGTGCTTCGGGCGAAGGAATGAAGGGCAGTTTAAACCCGGGGATAGGCTGGAAGGCCCTTTTACAAGCAGCAGAACAGGAAAAGCCTTCAAAACAGTAAAACATTTGCCAAAAAGTCTGGAAAAAAAAGATGGTGGCACCCACCCACCAGCACCAAATTAACCATGATGCCATCGTTGCATCACCAGCGGGTTGCTAACGGTTCAGGCGATCTGGTCCAAATCGGGAGGAACCCATCCCTGTAAGGGAAAGGATTCTCCTTTCAAACCGGAACAGTGGAGTACAACATTAAATTGCCTTGGTTATGAGCAGTGATGGGCTCCTACAGGTACAGTCAGGTATGCAAAACTGGTAGAAAAAGTTTGAATTTTTTTCTTTTTTTTCCCTTCTGGGATATTTTTCCTATTGCAGTAAATGAGGTGGAATATGTATAATTTTAGAAGAGCTGTGTGTACGTGTGTGTGTGTACATACACATATGGTTTATATAGTAGACAATGTATATTTTTGTGCGCCTGTGTGTAATATGTATGTACACATATGGCATATATACACAGAATTAAATACTATGAACTCAATCTATATAGTCTAGAGGACAGAAGGAAAAGGGGGGACATGATCGAAACATTAAATATGTCAAAGGGTTAAATAAGGTTCAGGAGGGAAGTGTTTTTAATAGGAAAGTGAACACAAGAACAAGGGGGCACAATCTGAAGTTAATTGGGGGAAAGATCAAAAGCACCATGAGAAAATATTATTTTACTGAAAGAGTAGTAGATTCTTGGAACAAACTTCCAGCAGACGTGGTTGATAAATCCACAGTAACTGAATTTAAACATTCCTGGGATAAACATTGATCCATCCTAAGATAAAATAACAGGAAATAGTATAAGGGCAGACTAGATGGATCATGAGGTCTTTTTCTGCCGTCAGTCTTCTATGTTTCTATGTATATTTTGGATGTTCAGTAATAGTAAGGGAGAGGCCAGGCACCCTAACCCTAACCTTTGACGTGGGTGATGTCAAGTTGGCCACCTTTAAGCCAGTCACATGACCTTTAAGCCACCACTCTGGCCATATGATCATTAAGCCACACCCACCTGGTCACATGGCCAACAAGCCACACCTACAAAATAAGCCACGCCCACAGTGTGGTAGTAAAAAAAATGCAGCCCTTCACTGTTTATGAACTGAGGAAAAGAGGAAGACAGTCACAAGGACTGGTGTGGAATGGTGTGTGTGTGTGTGGTGTGTAAGGCAATTTCCGAGGATATTTTTGATGCAGTCAAAGGGGAAGTGAGGACATCCCTTGTGTGTCTTCAACACGAGCCCTTGTGAGAAACAAAGCCGCAAACACCCCACAATGGTGGACTTGTAGCTGCAGGAAGTAGCTTATTAATTCCAGATGACATTTCCTCCCCACCCACTTCCATTTTTTTTATTTCCTGTAATAGCAGCTTTCAGCAAGGATGGGGAGGAATGTTTGTGGAAGCGGATGGTTTTCTGAGAAAAAGGAAGAAGAAGGGAGACCCACAAAGCCAAGCAGTCTGGCAAGGAAGCCTAACTCAAAAGAAGAGAGGTTTTGGCGGAAACCCTAGAATTTAAATCCCAGAAAGACAGGTGCCTCAAAATCTTACACCGAGTTGAAAGCCACAGCTGTAGAATTTCTACAATGTGTGGCTATAGCACTCTGTATTTGCTTAAAGTGATCACCATACTCAGTAATGGGCAGCCAAATTTTTTACTGCCACACTGTGGGTGTGGCTTATTTTGTAGGCGTGGCTTGATGGTCACATGACTGGGTAGGAGTGGCTTGCTGGCCATGTGACCAGGCGGGAGTGGCTTGAATGATCATCATCGTTCAACCGAACTGTTAAGTCCTCAACTTACAACCTCACCAGTGTCGCTTTCTGGGTTGACAATTTGCTTCGCGTTTCCCGCACTCTCCTTCCTGGGTCGCCCCCTGCCTCAGGCTGGGTAGCTAGGTGAACGGATGCCAATCAGCTGCTGAGAAAAGAGGGGGGAGGAAATGGGCCCCCTGAAGTAAACCCAGAGACAGGGTTTGAGCAATCGGTACTTTTATTCAGCTCAGAGAATAAGTGACAGCTCAGCAAGGTAAAGTGACAATTCAGCGAGTACCGACTGGCTCTGCAGGGAGAAGCCGCTTCTTTTATACTTTTGCGGTTCCCGCCAAAGCGAGAGCCGGCCGCGTCTGAGCCAATCAGGAGCGACTTCCTGCTTGGGCTCAGACAGCGCTGGAAAAGAGGAACAAACTATTTACAGCGTTACAAGGTAGCCATTTCAGGATACAACACCCCTCCCCTCATAGTTGGACCCATCCATCAAGAAAGCCACGTGACGAAGTCGTCCAATCGGTGAGGCCTTCGAGACTCTCGCGCTGACCTGCGCAGTCCATTTTCTCCTTCGCCACTGACTGTGGAGGATGGCTCGCCGCTGTTCTCCCGGTGCGGCGGACTAGGCCTGGCGGGCCCAACGAAGGCCTCGGAGGACGAGGATGGCTCGGCGTCGCTGGATGGTTCCCCCTGGCCCGATAAGTCTCTCTGCGTGTTTCTTAGTTCGGGCAATGTATAAAAGTCTGTTGAGGGGGGAGAGTCCGAGTCAGCGGGTTGTTGTAATTGGTTTTCAGTTCGTTTCCGAATGTGGTCTATGTGTCGTTTCCACAAACGACCATCCTCCAGTTTAACAATATAAGTCTTGGGTGCATTTTGCTTAACAATAATTCCCTTCATCCAGTTTACATTTCCATCAAAGCATTTTACATATACATTTTGACCCAAATACATTTCTCTTTCTGGTTTTATGCACATTTGGTTATTATTCAAACAGAACCTTGGGTTTAACCTGTCTAATGGTGACCTCAACTTTCTCCCCATCAATAACTCTGCAGGGCTTACATGTGTGTGCGAGTTAGGGGTAATGTGCTGGGTTAATAAGAATTGGTCCAAGTTCTGTTGCACATCTCCAGGGCCTGACCTGTGCAATGCCTCTTTTGCCACCCTTACGTAACGTTCTGCCAACCCGTTAGCCCAGGGCGAGTAAGGCGAGATGAGGGCATGTCTGACCCCCAGGCCATCTAGGAATAATTCGAATTGCCTGGCTGTTAGTTGTGGTCCATTGTCAGACACCAATAGATCAGGGCAACCATGGGATGCAAACAGTCTGCTCAATACCTTGATAGTGGCACTTGTGGTTATGTTGTTCATTGCTATTATTTCCAACCATTTGGAGAAAGCATCAACCACTATTAGGAAATACTGAGACCCCACTGGGCCAGCAAAATCAATGTGGATCCTAGACCAAGGGCCAGCAGGCTGTTCCCACTCAGCCGGAGTTGTTTTGGGGGGATTGGGCCTAGACTCTTGGCACGGGTCACACTTTGAAACCCAACTTTCAATATCAGCATCAAGCCCTGGCCACCATAAATGCCCCCTTGCTAGGCTCTTCATCCTGACAATCCCAGGATGGCCCACGTGTAACATTCTGAGTACCTTTTCCCTTAGGCGTTTGGGGATGATCACTCTATCCCCCCACAGCAAACAACCTTTTACATATGACAATTCAAGCCTTTTGTTCTTAAAATCACACAATTCAGGTTTAACAATATCATTTTGCCATCCCTTTAGAACACAGTTCACTACTTGTTTCAGGATTTGGTCTTGCTGCGTGTGTGCAGCTACCTCTTTTGCTGTGGTTAGTGGGTTTTCCTCGAGTTCTATCATTAGCACGTCTGTGGTTGGAACAGGGTCTTCTACCAAGTCTGCTATGGGGCATCTGCTGAGGCCGTCTGCATGATTGATTTCCTTCCCCCCCTTGTGGGTGAGCTCATACTGATACCCAGAGAGGAAAAGGGCCCATCTGATTAGTCTTGGAGACATAAAAGGTGGAGTGGGCTTGTTGGGGGCTAGCAGGCCTAGTAGGGGTTTGTGGTCAGTGACTAGCTCAAAATTTCTTCCAAAAATGTAATTGTGAAACTTCTTTACCCCTGCCACTAATGCCAGAGCCTCCTTGTCTAACTGGCTATAATTTCTCTCCGTGCTGGTCATGGTTCTTGAAAAAAATGCTATTGGGGCCTCTGTCTGATTAGGTAGAACGTGAGCTAGGACTCCTCCTATGCCGTACGGCGAAGCGTCGCACGTGAGCCTAATGGGTAGTGAGGCACTATATTGGACTACTACACTTTTAGAAGTTAGTAAATTTTTTATTTGAGCAAAGGCTTCACGTTCAATTTTCCCCCATGTCCAGCGGGCTTCCTTCTGGAGTAAACGATGGAGAGGCTCTGCTACTGTTGCCTTCTGCTTTAAAAAAACGGAATAAAAATTAAGGAGGCCCAAAAATGCTTGCAACTCACTCTTATCTCGTGGCTCTGGGGCTTCTCTAATTGCTCTCAGCTTCTCAGTTGTGGGGTGGATACCTTCCTTATCTATTTTATATCCTAGGAATTCAATACTGTTAGTTCCCCAGACACATTTATCAGGCTTGATTCGTAACCCTTTGTCCTGTAGCCTCTTAAGTACTTCCCTTATTCTTTTGTTCACTTGTTCCTGGTTTTCCCCTGCAATTAAGATGTCATCAAAATATGGGATGGCCCCATTTACCCCTGACAATAGGCGTTCCATGATGCTCTGGAATATCCCTGGGGCTATGCTCACCCCAAACTGTAACCTCGTGCATTTGAAAGCCCCCCTGTGCGTTACAATTGTTTGGGCGTTTGCTGTTTGTTCATCGACCGGAAGTTGCTGGTAAGCCTGCGCCAGGTCGATCTTTGCGAACCTTTTCCCCTCCCCCAGGGAGTGTAAGAGTTGTTGCACAACCGGAATGGGGTAGGGGTGGTGTTGGAGTGCCTTATTCAGGGTTGATTTGTAATCAGCGCAAACTCTTAAGGAGCCATCTGGCTTCAGGGGTGTCACTATGGGAGTTTCCCATGGCCCCTGTTCCACAGGGACCAAGATACCTTGACTAATGAGTTTGTCCAGCTGTAAGTCTAGCTTGGGGAGAAGCGGGAGGGGAACCCTGCGAGGTTTCAGTCTAACCGGTGGGACCTTGGGGTCAATAGAGAAAGATATGGGGGTTCCCTTATACAATCCTAAGGTGGGGCTGAACACTTCAGGGAACTCTTTCACAAAGTTAGGCATAATATCACAGTTTACATTACACACACCCGAAATTTCAATCCCCAACGGTTCCATCCATGCTAGCCCTAGCAGGGAGTGTTTGGCCCCCGTCACAATAAGCATGGGAAGGGTACATTTGACATTCTTAAATACAATAGGTACATTTGCAGTTCCCAGGACCGAGATTACCCCCCCTTGGAAGTCTCTGATCACCACAGAGGTTTGAATTAGGTCAGCCTCAGACACATTAGGCATATATAGCTTAAATTTTTCCCAGGGCATGATGGTATATCTCGAACCCGTATCTAGCTCCATTGAGCAAGGCTGGTTATTTAGTAACAACGAGATAACAATTTTAGCCCCCTTTTTGGTCGCCGTGTTATTCACGGAATATTGAGAGTTACCTCTATTGTAGTCTCGGTTAGCGGTGGGGTAATTCCTTTGACCCGAGTTGCGGAACGGTCTCCTTTCTCGCGATTGGGGGGGGTGGTTTTGGGGTCGCTGGTATTGTTGTGTGGCAAAAGTTTCTTCTGGTGCCGTTGCTCTGCATGCGATGGCGATGTGGCCTCTCCGGTTGCAACGGCGGCAAGTGGTGTCGCGGAACGGGCATCGATGGCGCTGGTGATTTCCCCGGCAGCCCGCGCAGGGGGCTGGATGAGTAGCTCTAGGGTGTCTCGGTTGGTCTTGCAGGAGGAGGCAGTCGTCCCCGTTGCTAGTTGGCTGGCTGCGGACGTCTGTTCCCATGGCGCTGGGAGACTCGGCGTCGATTTTGGCAATGGTTTCTCGCCTTCCGTGCTCTTTTAATTCTCTTGCCGCTGCGTCGGCTGCTTCCGCGGTTTGCGCTAATTTGATTACGGTTTGTAGAGTCGGCTCATCTTCGGTGAGGAGTTTACTTCTCACTGTGTGGTTCTTCATGCCGAAAATCAAGGCGTCGGTGAGGCGAGCTTCCGGATCTTGAAACTTGCATTGAGCGAGTACCGTTCGAAGCCGCGTTGTGAATTGGCTTATCGACTCGGTTTCTCTCTGAGCCATCATGTGAAATTGATGCCGGTAAACCACGGCTGGTCTGGTTGGTTTAAAATGGCTCGCTAGTTTCTGTTGAAGGACGTCCCACGCTGTGGCTCTTGCTTGTTCTGGTTCGGTGAGAGTTTGGGCAAGTCTACGGATCTCTGCGCCGCAGTAGTTTAGAAAAATAGCCCGTCTGCGATCGGCTCCGGCGTCCTGCATTCCCGCCGCCTCGAGGAATATCTCGAAGGTGGCCATGTACTCGTCCCAAGTCATTTTCTCGGCATCGAAAAGTTCTGGAGCCTGGCCGATCTGGATTTTGTCCATGTTGCACGCGAAGTTCTTCCGTTCGTTCGTCGCCAGTGAAGTAAACCCAGAGACAGGGTTTGAGCAATCGGTACTTTTATTCAGCTCAGAGAATAAGTGACAGCTCAGCAAGGTAAAGTGACAATTCAGCGAGTACCGACTGGCTCTGCAGGGAGAAGCCGCTTCTTTTATACTTTTGCGGTTCCCGCCAAAGCGAGAGCCGGCCGCGTCTGAGCCAATCAGGAGCGACTTCCTGCTTGGGCTCAGACAGCGCTGGAAAAGAGGAACAAACTATTTACAGCGTTACAAGGTAGCCATTTCAGGATACAACACCCCCTGCAACTCCTGCCCGTGCTGGTCTCCCTGCCGCTTTCCGAGGAGGAGGATGGGAGGGTGGGATGGTCAGCTGGAGCTGGGCACACAGCTTCATTTATGTTGTGAGCCGCCCTGAGTCCTCGGAGAGGGGCGGCATACAAATCCAATAAATGAATGAATGAATGAATAAATAAATAAAAATAATTTATTAGATTTGTATGCTGCCCCTTTCCACTGGTGGAACTGCAGTCCACCTCGCCCTGCCTGCTGCCCACATGCTACATAATGCTGAATAGGTTTGTAAGTTACCGTACTTCGATTGCAAAAGTTAAAAAATAGAGGTTCTTTCGGAAGCATTTTGGAGGCAGACAAATCTAATAATAATAATAACAACAACAACAACAACAACAACAATAATAATAATAAGTGTGAGATTTCGGTGGGTTTTTTGCTTTTGCACATGCCGGAAGCAAAAAAAATGCCAAAAATCAACGAAATTTCACTTGCATCCTCTCATGAGATTTTGCTTCCTGTGCAATTCAGAATCACAATCTTACTGCAATGCACATGCGCACCGGTCATCCAGAGCTGCGCACACAGCTCCATTTTTGCTACAGGTATGCCGTCCCCCCCCATCCAGGTAGGAACCCAATACTGGTCTCCTGGTGATTGGTCAGAGCTACCCTGTTGGTTTTCATGCCTAAGGCGGGACTAGAAGTCACATTCTGCTTGTAATTGGTCAGAGCTACCCACCTAGCTTTCATGCCTAAGGCGGGACAAGAACTCACATTCTCCTTGTAATTGGTCAGAGCTACCCAGCTGGCTTTCACGCGTAAGGCGGGACTAGAAGTCACATTCTCCTTGTAATTGGTTAGAGCTACCCAGGTGGCTTTCATGCCTAAGGCGGGACTAGAACTCACATTCTCCTTGTAATTGGTCAGAGCTACCCAGCTGGCTTTCACGCGTAAGGCGGGACTAGAAGTCACATTCTCCTTGTAATTGGTTAGAGCTACCCAGGTGGCTTTCATGCCTAAGGCGGGACTAGAACTCACATTCTCCTTGTAATTGGTCAGAGCTACCCAGCTGGCTTTCATGCCTAAGTCGGGACTAGAATTCCCAGTCCCCTGATTTTTAAGCAAGCCAGCACCTTAACCAAAGTAGCTTTTTAATTTTTAATATATTTTTTTAACCTAGACTATACGCATTTCCATATTTATTAGATAACTGTTATCAGTAAAGGTAAACCTAACTCTCAGTTTCCTGGTGATTGGCCCAGGCTGATCCAGCCGGTTTTCCATGCCTAAAGCCAGACTAGAATTCACAGTCCCCTGGTTAATAGGCCAGCATCTTAACCCCTGCACAGGACTGGCAGTATTGGGTTCCTCACCAGTATGGGCCAATCTGCACACCGGTAGCAAAAGCAGCAATGCACGGGCAGCTGTGAGTGACCAGCGGGTGGGCAGGCACATTCCGCCGAGATTTTGCTTCTGGGCATGCGCAGGAAACAAAATCTCGCGAGAGGACGGGCGCGCTTGAGAGATTTCGGCTCTACTCTTCCCGCCTTCCGCAAGAACCGCCTGCTACCGCACGAATCCCAGCGACCGATAAGGTCCCACAGAGTTGGCCTTCTCCAGGTCCCGTCGACTAAACAATATCATCTGGCGGGCCCCAGGGAAAGAGCCTTCTCTGTGGCAGCCCCGGCCCTCTGGAACCAACTCTCCCCAGAGATTAGAACTGCCCCCACCCTCCATGTCTTTCGTAAACTACTCAAGACTCACTTATGCTGCCAGGCATGGGGGAGTTAAGATATTCCTTCCCCCTAGGCCATTACAAGTTATGCATGGTATGTTTGTATGTATGTTTGGTTTTATAATAAGGGTTTTTAGTTGTTTTATTAATTGGATTGTTACATGCTGTTTTTTATCATTGTTGTTAGCCACCCCGAGTCTACAGAGAGGGGTGGCATACAAAATAGATATAGATAGATAGATAGATAGATAGATAGATAGATAGATAGATAGATAGATAGATAGATAGATAGATAAATATGTTGAAGACCCATCTATGTCGCCGGTCATGGGGGAAATAACTACCTCTTCCCTCCACCACCACCTTTTTTTCCTGACTGTAATACATGAGAATGGTGTGATTGTGCAGTAATGATTGTTTTTAATATCTATGGGTTTTAAATTTCGTTTTTAATTTATATTGGATTTGTACTCTGTATATTGTTGTGGTTGGCTCTGGCCCAGCTCCTGCCCCAGGGAATGTGGAGGTGGAAGCAGGGGAAACGTCAACATGTCCTAGGCCTGTTTTATTGCCGACAGAGTCAGGTAGTGCAGTTTCCTTGGACGAAGAAGAAGGTGGGGGTGACTTGGAAGACAAGGGCTTGACACACAGCCCAGGAAGCCAATCTCCATTATCTTCGGTCGATTCGGATGACGAAGTGTTAGACCCACGCAGGCGCAGAGTTATGCGTAGAAGAGACCAATTGAGGGCATATTACAGGAGATAAGAGAGGCCACCTGTGTTTGGGTGGGGCTCCAGTAATTAGAGCTGCTGATATAAATAGCAGCATGCTGGCTTGGCCGTTGTGGCCCCGAGTCTGCGGAGAGGGGCAGCATACAAATACAATGAATAAAATAAATAAATAAATAAATAAATAAGATTATCTGATCGCAGTTCTTCAGGATCGTGCCTCGCTGTGTCTGAACTTTGTGGATTTTTCACGCCTTTGACACCAAAGCAGAGTAAAGTCTGTGTGTGTTTCACTTCGTGGGAAGAAAGCGGGCTGTGACGTTTCTTCACAGCTACTAGCTAAGCACTTAAGGATTGATTAAGGGGATTGTACAGCCGACAAGGTTGTTTTGGGGAAGAGTGCTCTTTGCAATACAAAAAGGGTGCTTTGTTTCTTTTGAATTTTGTGATAAAGGACAATTTTTTGAATTTTCAAACATGTGTGTGTGTCTGAAATTTGTACCCGTGAATTTTCGGGAGGCTTCTACCAGAGAGCCCGGCAGAACAGTATATTGTATTGTTGTTGTGGTGAGCCGCCCCGAGTCTTTGGAGAGGGGCGGCATACAAATCTAATAAATACTTAAATACTTAAATACATGCGCAGAAGCAAAATCTCCCCGGGACGCAACCGCGCGCCTTCCATTCACCGGGAATTGTGCACGCAAAGCACCGGTATCAATGGTGAGCAGGAATCCAACGCCTGTGGCCCTGGTGCCCAGTGAGTGGGGATTTTTTCCGCCAGTTTTGGCCAGATGTATTCTCTGTCTGGGATTAGTGGAAAGCCGGGCCCTCAAACGGCCTCGGTCTGTGTATTTCCTTGCATCTGGACCCATTCCCCACCAGCAGGAAATGTTGCAATCCTGGAGAGAGAGAGAGAGAGAGCACACACGAGAGACCAAACGGCCCCCATCATTGCGGTGTTTATTGTCTGCAGGGAGAAGGTTTCTACACAGCTGTCAAGGTTTCCTTGGAAAAAAGAGTGCAGCAAGAGGTCACAAACAGCTGGAGGATTGTTGGGGGGGAGAAATACGGCAGCGAGGGCCGACCTCCTGCTCCCTTGTGCCCTCCCTGCCCTCTGGTGCCCTACCACTCCCCCCTCTGCTATTGGCCCTGCCGGTAAATCAGTGTTATAGGGGAGAGAGAGTAAGAGCGAGAGAGCGAGTAAGAGAGAGAGAGAGAGAGAGAGAGCACCACCGAATTAAACAAACAGAGGAGAGGCGGTTTATATAATCTGCAGGACAGCTTGTCCTCAAACTCTTGCACGGATTAAAGGGTTGGCTACAGCTGTTGCTCATTAAACAGGCGGGCTCCCCTCCCTTGCGCCCTCCCCTCCCAGAAGTGGCCTCCACCCCCCTCCCCTTCCCAGGGATGGCTGGTCCCCTTCCAAAAAAGCTCAGCCTTCTCCAGAGGGGTGGGGATGGAGAGGCAAGGCTTCCAGTATTTTGATCGGATGGCTATTTATCTTTGCCAAGTACTTTTTTTCTTTCTTTCAACGAGGAACCTTGGTTTGGATGGAGGGGGCGGGAAAGGCAATCGAATTGGGGAGGTTGTGTGCGCCCATTGTGTGTGTGTGTAAGCACTCCAGGCTTTGCTTGAGGGCTCGGTAGATTCCCATCAGGAAGTTGAACCTGTGCCAGATTGCAGAGCCTGTGCCCAGTGGCACAGGATATGGGGGGAGGAGATGGACGGGCGGGGGGGGGGGAGGAACAACACATTCCTGTGCACTCGACCGAATGGAGCAAAGAAAAGATCCGTCTCTTGGCTCTTTCCTTCGCTCCCCCCCCCCCCCGAGCCTTTGAAACCGGAGGCCTGCTTTATGCTTAGGCAGGAAGACTGGAGTGGGGTGGAGGGAGAGAATAATTTTAAACATGCCAAATGGAAGGCGAGCTCTTCTAGGAATTGCTGCCCACTCTTTGTGAGTTGCTGTTTCCCAAATTTTATTATTGATTAATTGATTGATTGATGGATGGATGATTGATTGATTGTTCTGGTGTTTCAACCGCCCGTAATTACAGGGTAATTAGTCCAGGAAGACACACACCACACAATAAAAGGAAACCCCAAAAGTTTTTATAAACAGAAAAACAGAAACAGCTCCCTTTTTAAATGTCAAAGGGATTTTCTGGTACACACAAGGCACAGGTTAAATGCAATCCAATTGCTCACCCAATAACTGGGAAATTGAGTCCAATTCTAAAGTCCAGAGAGTCCACACATAATCTTGAACAGCACAAAAACCACGATCTTGACGAAACAATGAATCAGATAAACTGCCAGGAGCCTAAAACACCAGGCTGCACTTTTATCTGTAGCACTAATTACATCTATCTATCTATCTATCTATCTATCTATCTATCTATCTATCTATCTATCTATCTATCTATCTATTTGTCAAACAAGTATAGTATTATGGTACATATTAACATAACATAAGTAGAACATAGTAATAGAAAGGATAATAAGACAGGAGGACAGGGATATTAGGCATACAGTATAAGTGCACTTATGCAATTATTATTATTATTATTATTATTATTATTATTATTAATTAGATTTGTATGCCGCCCCTCTCTGAAGACTCTGGGTGGCTCACAACAATAAAAACAGTACAAATTCAATAATTAAAACAGTTTAAAACCCTTAATATATATAAAAAACAATCATACCGTGTTTCCCCGAAAGTAGGACAGTGTCTGACTTTCTTTTTATCCCCAAAAGCCCCACTATGTCTTACTTTCGGGGTATGTCTTATATTGGAAAAAAATTGTCAAATTTTTTGTTTTAACCATAAAATTAACATTTATTAACAACCTGAACAGACGGAGGCGGCAGACGCGGTGACGTATGGAGGGGGGGCGGCGCGGAAGTGGGCAGGAGGCGGCGCTCATTAAGATCAGAGGGAGGTGGCAGACGCAGCGACGTATGGAGAGGGGGATGGCGCAGGCGTGGGCAGGAGGCGGCGCGCAACTAGATGAGAGGGAGGCGGCAATACCCCCGTGTTTCCCCGAAAGTAAGACATATGTCTTACTTTCGGGGTACGGCTTATATTAGCCGACCCCCCTGAAACCCCCGATACGTCTTACAATTGGGGGTGTCTTACTATCGGGGAAACAGGGTACATCTCATACAAACCATACATAAAACAGAAACGGCCCAGGGGAATCAATTTCCCCATGCCTGTCGACAGAGATGAGTTTTAAGGAGTTTGCGAAAGGCAAAGAGGGTGGGGGAAATCCTGATCTCTGGGGGGAGTTGATTCCAGAAGGCCGAGGCCGCCTCAGGGAAGGCTCTTCCCCTCGGTCCCGCCAGACGACATTGTTTCGTCGACGGGACCGGAGAAGGCCAACTCTGTGGGACCTAACGCAGAATTGATCAGAAAGCGGTGGAAATATGAAAAGGAAGCGGGAGGGGGATTAAAAATCAAAGAAACAACAGAGAGAGAGACAGAGAGAGAGAAACCACACACCTGACACACTCTGAATCAACAGAGTGCCCCCCCCCCTCTTCAGAAGGAGGCTGAATGAAAGAAGCAGGAAGTCAAAGCGTGCAGAGATGCAAAGGGGAGACTCCCCCTAAAACTAAGCTGCTCCAATTGTTCTTTGGAATATTTAGGGAGCCGAACCATGTTGGATATAATGGTGAAGGTCGATGATGGTGAACCTACGGCACGTGTGCCACTGGTGGCATGCGGAGCCATATTGGAGGGCACGCAAGAGTTTGCCATGTTTCAGCTCTAGTGTGTATGTGCGCTCTGGCCAGCTGACTCCTGGCTTTGGGAAAGGCCGTTTCATCCTTTGGATGCTTCAAAGAAGCTTCCCTGAAGCCCTGGAGGTAAAAAAAAAGTCCCCCAATGCACAAACCGGAAGTTCAGAAAAGCGCACTTCCTGTTTGCCATTGTGCTGTATTTTTGCACTCAGGAGGGTTTCAGGGAAGCTTCCTGATTTTTTATTTATTTATTTTTATTTATTGTCAGAGTTGAAAGGGACAATGCAGGTCATCAGGTCCAACCCCCTGCCTGAGCAGGAATCCTAAAGCACCCCAGCCAAGTGGCAGTCCAATCTCCTCTTGAAAGTGTCCAGAGTTGGGGAGTTCACAACCTCTGCAGGCAGGTTGTTCCACTGGTTGATCGCTCTGACCGTCAGGAAGTTCTTCCTTTCTTCTAGGTTGAATCTCTCCTTGGTCAGCTTCCAGCCGTTGTTCCTCGTCCGGCCCTCTGGTCTCTGGAGAATAGAGTGGCCCCCTCCTCTCTGTGGCAACCCCTCGTATACCTGTATACAGCTATCATGTCCCCTCTGGCCCTCCTTTTCTCTAGGCTATCCATGCCTAGTTCCTGCAATCTCTCTTCATAAGTCTTGGTTTCAAGTCCCTTAATCATTTTGGTTGCTCTTTTCTGCACCTTCTCCAGAGTTTCAATGTCTCTTTTGAAATGTGGTGACCAGAACTGGATGCAGTACTCCAGATGTGGTCTGACCAGGGCGTAGTAGAGTGGTATTAATACTTCCCTGGTCTTGGAGTGTATCCCTCTGTTGATGCAGCTTAGGATGGTGTTGGCTTTTTTGGC
Organism: Erythrolamprus reginae; assembly: GCF_031021105.1. NCBI lineage: Eukaryota > Metazoa > Chordata > Lepidosauria > Squamata > Dipsadidae > Erythrolamprus > Erythrolamprus reginae. Next base: position 23,382,322 of record NC_091950.1, read on the forward strand.
CGCTGCTGCACATTGTTGGCTCATGTTTAGTTGATTATCCACCAAGACTCCAAGATCTCTTTCGCAGTCACTACTGCTAAGTGGGGTTTCTCCCAGAGCGCAAAAAACAGGACACTGGGCAAACCGGAAGTACGTTTTCCAAACTTCTAGTTTGCCCAGTGTGCTATTTTTTTGCACTCCAGAGCTTCAGGAAGCTTTCTGTTCAGAGAACAGACTCAGGCAGAGTCTGTTCTCCACTCTCCCTCCACTCCTCCTCTCGCAACGGAATACCCTACAGCGCAACTAGACTTACAATCCTAGGTTTAGAAAGCTTAGAACTACGTCGCCTTAAACACGATCTAAGCATAGCCCATAAAATCATCATCTGCTACAATGTCCTTCCTGTCTATGACTACTTCAGCTTCAACCCACAACAACACATGAGGACACAACCGATACAAACTTTTAAAGTAAACCGCTCCAAACCTGACTGCAGGAAATACGACTTTAGTAACCGAGTAGTTGATGCATGGAACTCACTACCCGACTCTGTAGTATCATCATCTAACCCCCAAAACTTTACCCTTAGACTATCCACTGCTGACCTCTCCCGATTCCTAAGAGGTCAATAAGGGGCGTGCATAAGTGCACCAGCGTGCCTTCTCCCCTGGCCTAATGTTTCTCTCTTACTAGTATCATGTATCTAAACACTGTTATATCTTTGTATAATATCAATTCGTATTTGACAAAATATAAATAAATGAATAAATGAATGAATGAATGAATGAATGAATGAAAGAATAAATGAACGAATGGACGAATGGACGAATGAATGAATGATTAGATTAGATTAGATTAAATTAGATTAGATTTATTGGATTTATATGCCGCCCCTCTCCGCAGACTCGGGGCGGCTCACAACAATGGTGAAGAACAATACATAGCAACAAATCTAATATTTAAAAATCTAGGTTACAGTTTTAGATTAAAAAGTCCAAAAAAGAAACCCCAATATATAAAAAACAACACACAATCGAATCATACACAAAAACTACATGGATGGATGAATGAACGAATGAATGAATGAGTGAATGAATGAATGAATGAATAAATAAATAAATAAATAAATAAATAAATAAATAAATAAATAAATAAATACAGCAGCTACCTTCCTCTATTGCAGTGGTTCTCAACCTTCCTAATACCGCTACCCTTTAATACAGTTCCTCGTGCTGTGGTGACCCCCACCATAAAATAATGCAATTATTAGGAAACTCAGAGGTGGGTTCTAACTGAACTCACTGCCGGATCGCTTCGTCCTGTGCTGTATGGCTGCACTTCATGGGTGCACTTGTGCTTTGTGCTCACATGCGCAGTGCCGATTTTTTATTTATTTAATTTATTTATTGGATTTGTATGCTGCCCCTCTCCGTAGACTCGGGGCGGCTAACAACAATGATAAAAACAGCATGTAACAATCCAATTCAATAGTAAAATAACTTTAAAAACCCCTTATTATAAAAACCAAACATACATACAGACATATCATGCGTAAATTGTAAAGGCCTAGGGGGAAAGAATATCTCAGTTCCCCCATGCCTGACGGCAGAGGTGCGTTTTAAGAAGTTTATGAAAGGCGAGGAGGGTGGGGGCAATTCTAATCTCTGGGGGGAGTTGGTTCCAAAGGGCCGGGGCCGCCACAGAGAAGGCTCTTCCCCTGGAGCCTTTAAAAAAGAATTGCAAAAAAAGCCAAAACCATGATGGCGACACATGTGCAGTGCCAGAAATTTAGCTCCTGCGCATGCTCAGAAGTTCCCATGGTACAGATTTATATATATATCTTGCAGTAGTCTATTTGCATGTGGGTCAGCCCATCTGGAGATGGACAGAGCAGATGTCTCGGTTCTTAAGACCATCAGAAATATGTGTTTTCTGATGGTCTCAGGCATCCCCTCTGAAAGGGTCATTCAATCCCTCAAAGTGGTCACGACCCACAGATTGAGAACCACTGCTCTATTGCAATTCTAGGCACCGAAGAGTATTTGTCCCAAAGGTATGTTTTTCCAAGAGGCAACTGGACTTTCTTTCTTTTCAAGGTGTTGGTTATTCAAAGTGTTGGTTATGACCTATAAAGCCCTACATGGCATCGGACCAGAATATCTCTGAGACCGCCTCCTGCTGCACAACTCCCAGCGGCCGATTAGGTCCCACAGAGTGGGCCTTCTCCGGATCCCTCGACCAAACAATGTCGGCTGGCGGGACCCAGGGGAAGAGCCTTCTCTGTGGCGGCCCCGGCCCTCTGGAATCAACTCCCTCAGAGATTCAAATAGCCCCCACCCTCCTCGCCTTCCGTAAAATGCTCAAGACCCACTTTTGTCGCCAGGCGTGGGGATAATTACCATCTTTCCCCTTTTTATTATATTTTTGGCCTTACTGCATGATCGATGAGGTTGAATGTGTGTGACTGCATAGCTAGGGGTTTTATTATGTTATTAATGTCTTTTAAATGGCTCAAAATTTTTATTGTTAGATTTGTAATGTATTGTATTATTGCTATGCTGTGAGCCGCCCCGAGTCTTCGGAGAGGAGCGGCATACAAATCTAATAAACTATAAACTATAAACTTTTTTTTCTTCTAAGACGTTTTGCCTCTTATCTAAGAAGCTTCATCAGCTCTGACTGGATGGTGGGGAATGGAATCCAGTCAGGGTTGAAGATGCTTCTTGGATGAGAAGTGAAACGTCTTTGAAGAAGAACCAGAAAATCCAGCTGCCTTTTGGGGGGGGGGGACACCTTTTGGAGAATCATGACCTGGATGAGTGAGAATCTCCATAGACACTGAGAGTATTTGATTATTCGGTTTCTTAAATTCCCAACTTTTGTTCGCAAGTGGCTTGTGGAGTAGAAATGGAAGTGGATGTCTCAACAGTATAGGAAGGTGAATGAAGGTGAATGATAAGACGGAGTGGCTGTGGGTTTTGCCTCCCAAGGACAATTCTATCTGTCCGTCCATTACCCTGGGGGGAGAATCATTGACCCCCTCAGAGAGGGTCCGCAACTTGGGCGTCCTCCTCGATCCACAGCTCACATTAGAGAAACATCTTTCAGCTGTGGCGAGGGGGGCGTTTGCCCAGGTTCGCCTGGTGCACCAGTTGCGACCCTAGTTGGACCGGGAGTCACTGCTCACAGTCACTCATGCCCTCATCACCTCGAGGTTCGACTACTGCAATGCTCTCTACATGGGGCTACCTTTGAAAAGTGTTCGGAAACTTCAGATTGTGCAGAATGCAGCTGCGAGAGCAATCATGTGCTTTCCCAAATATGCCCATGTTACACCAACACTCCACAGTCTGCATTGGTTGCCAATCAGTTTCTGGTCACAATTCAAAGTGTTGGTTATGACCTATAAAGCCCTTCATGGCACCGGACCAGATTATCTCAGGGACCGCCTTCTGCTGCACGAATCCCAGCGACCAGTTAGGTCCCACAGAGTGGGCCTTCTCCAGGTCCCGTCAACTAAACAATGTCGCTTGGCGGGACCCAGGGGAAGAGCCTTCTCTGTGGCGGCCCCAGCCCTTTGGAACCAACTCCCCCCAGGGATTAGAATTGCCCCCACCCTCCTTGCCTTTTGTAAGCTTCTTAAAACCCACCTCTGCCGTCAGGGATGGGGATCTGAGATACTCTTTCCCCCTAGGCCTTTACAATTTATGCATGGTATGTTTGTAGGTATGTTTGGTTTTATAATAAGGGGTTTTTTTAGTTGTTTAGTATTGGATTGTTACATGCTGTTTTTTATCACTGTTGTTAGCCACCCCGAGTCTGCGGAGAGGGGCGGCATACAAATCCAATAAATAATAATAATAATAATAATAATAATAATAATAATAATAATAATAATAATAATGTATACAGGTTCCTTTTCAGGTGCACAAGCATTGTAAGAAATCAATAACTGTGAGAGGGATCTTGGAGTCTTAGTGGACAACCATTTAAATATGAGCCAACAGTGTGCAGCAGCTGCCAAAAAAGCTAACACAGTTCTCTACATTGCATTAACAGAGGGATAGAATCAATATCACATGAAGGGTTAATACCACTTTATAAGGCTTTGCTAAGGCCACACTCGGAATACTGCATTCAGTTTTGGTCGCCACCATACAAAAAGGACATTAAGACTCTAGAAAGAGTGCAGAGAAGAGCAACAAAGATGATTAGGGGACTGGAGGCTGAAACATATGAAGAACGGTTGCAGGAACTGAACATGGCTAGTTTAATGAAAAGAAGGACCAGGGGAGACATGATAGCAATCTTCCAATATCTCAGGGGTTGCCACAAAGAAGAGGGAGTCAACCCATTCTCCAAAGCACCTGAGGGTAGAACAAGAAGTAGTGGGTGGAAACCAGACAAGGAAAAAAACAACTTAGAATTAAGGAAAAAATTCCTGACAGTTAGAACAATTAATCTGTGGAACAGCTTGCCTCCAGAAGTTATGAATGCTCCAACACTGGAAGTTTTTAGCCATTTGTCTAAAGTAGTGTAGGGTTTCCTGCCTAAATCAGGGGGTTGGACTAGAAGACCTCCAAGATCCCTTCCAACTTTGTTGTTGTTGTTGTTGTTGTTGTTGTTGTTATTATTATTATTAGTATTAGTATTAGTATTATTTATTGGATTTGTATGCTGCCCCTCTCTGGAGATTGTTGTTGTTGTTGTTGTTGTTGTTGTTGTTATTATTATTATTATTATTATTATTATTATTATTGAAACTTAAAAGGAAAAAAAATATTTTTCAGAGGGTAGTTGGAATCTGAAAACAGGCTGGATTTACCCCAGGCTTTTAGAATCCCAAAGTTGCTGCCTGCAAGTTTTACTGTGGTTTGTACAGCATTTGAGATGTTGTATTGTAAATCCAAATGGGATTTGCATCCTGCTCACCTGTGCCCTGGTACAAGGGGGTGGGGAGCGATTCCTCTTTAAAACAAAATAAAAAAATAAAAAGTTATCTAGGAATATCAACTCCCATCTACATAAATTCATTTGTATTTCTTGTTCTTCATGGTTTCTCAGCTCTCTTTAAATAGGGAGAAGGTTACTTTCCCTTGAATGAAACAACAGGCCCCATAGTTATTTTAAAAAAACCTCACACAAAAACTTGCTTTTTTGGAATCTCCTTTGGCAGATGTCCTAATTGCTGCTTAGTGGCACATCTCTGACCTCTGCTGGTGATGCTTATTTCCTGCACCGTTTGTTTGTTTGTTTGTTTGTTTGTTTGTTTGTTTGTTTACTTACTTACTTACTTACTTACTTACTTACTTACTTACTTACTTACTTACTTACTTACTTACTTACTTACTTACTTACTTACTTACTTACTTACTTATTTTGTCCAATACACAATGAGGGGTTTAGTGGATATATATCTATATACACATAGTAAAATACATGATGAAGGTTATAGAGGAGATACTCATAGTAAAATATATCTAAGAAATAATAGAAAAGAAGATAAAGTAATAGAACATATCAATGAAAGAATAGAAGAAGAGATATAGGAGTAGAAGAAAGGTATAGGAGATATAGGAGAGCAATAGAACAGGGGACAGAAGGCACTCTAGTGCACTTGTACTCGCCCCTTACTGACCTCTTAGGAATCTGGAGAGGTCAACCATAGATAATCTAAGGGTAAAGTGTTGGGGGTTTGGGGATGACACTATGGAGTTCCACGCTTCGACAACTCGGTTACTGAAGTCATATTTTTTACAGTCAAGTTTGGAGCGGTTAATATTAAATTTAAATCTGTTGTGTGCTCTTGTACTGTTGTTGAAGCTGAAGTAGTCGCCAACAGGCAGGATGTTGCAGCATATGATCTTGTGGGCAATACTTAGATCTTGTTTAAGGCGTCTTAGTTCTAGACTTTCTAGGTCTAGGATTGAAAGTCTAGTCTCGTAGGGTATTCTGTTTCGAGTGGAGGAGTGAAGGGCTCTTCTGGTGAAGTATCTTTGGACATTTTCAAGGGTGTTAATGTCTGAGATGCGATATGGGTTCCAAACAGATGAGCTGTTTGGAACCCGTTCTTTCTTGCTGACCTTCTCCGTGCCCACCCGCATATTTACTCAACTTGTATGATGCCTCAAGATCCCAGACCTGTTTGATCAGACACAACTGGTGCGGGGCTGTGACCTATCCTGCCGTAGCTGAGCCCTTATCATCTGTGGTCTTGCTTGACATAATATGATTGGAGGCTAAAACTTATGAAGAGCAGTTGCAGAAATTGGGTATTTCCAGTTTAATGAAAAGAAGGACCAGGGGAGACACGATAGCAGGGTTCCAATATTTCAGGGGCTGCAACAAAGAAGAGAGAATCAACCTATTTTCCAAAGCACCCAAGGGCAAGACAAGAAACAATGGGAGGAAACTAATCAAGGAGAGAAACCACCTAGAAATAAGGAGAAATTTTCTAACAGTAATAATTAACCAGCGGAACAGCTTGCCTCCAGAAGCTGTGGGTGGACTATCAATAGAGTTTTTTAAACAAAAGATTGGACAGTCATTTGTCTGGAATGGCACCATAGGATCTCCTGCTTGAGCAGGGGGTTGGGCTAGAAAACCTTCAAGATCCCTTCCAACTCTGTTATTCTGTTTGAAGTTAATATGTTTTATTTAATAATATAATAACAATAGAGTTGGAAGGGACCTTGGAGGTCTTCTAGTCCAATCCCCTGCTTAGGCAGGAAACCCTACACTATTTCAGACAGATGGTTATCCAACATCTGCTTAAAAACTTCCATTGTGGAGCATTCACAACTTCTGGAGGCAAGCTGTTCCACTGGTAAATTGTTCTAACTGTCAGGAAATTTCTCCTTAGTTCTGTGTTGCTTCTCTCCTTGTTTAGTTTCCACCCATTGCTTCTTGTTCTACCATCAGGTGCTTTGGAGAATAGGTTGACTCCCTGTTTTTTGTGACAACCCCTGAGATATTGGAACGCTGCTATCATGGCTCTCCTAGTCCTGCTTTTCATTTATTTATTTATTCAATTTTTATTTGACTTTTTTAATGCCGCCCTTCTCCTTAGACTTAGGGCGGCTTACAACATGTTAACAATAGCACTTTTTAACAGAACCAGCATATTGCCTCCACAATCCAGGTCCTCACTTTACCCACCTCGGATGGATGAAAGACTGAGTCAATCTTGAGCCGGCGATGAGATTTGAACCACTGACCTGCAGATCTACAGTCAGCTTTAGTGGCCTGCAATACTGCACTCTACCTGCTGCGTCACCTCTGCTCATTAAAGTAGCCATGCCCAGTTCTTGCAACCGTTCTTCCTATGTTTTAGCCTGTAGTCCCCTAATCTTCTCTGCACTTTTTCTAGAATCTCAACATCCTTTTTGCATTGCATTTTTGCAGACCAAAACTAAATCCAGTAATTATTCTTCATTGCTTATTTGACCCCTATGACTGTTCTGCCGGCATGTTTCAACCGCCCGTAATTACAAAGTAATTAACCCAGGAAGACACACACCACACGATAAAAGGAAAACCCAAAAGTTTTTATAAACAGAAAAAACAGAAACAGCTCCCTTTTTAAATGTCAAAGGGATTTTCTGGTACACACAAGGCACAGGTGAAATGCAATCCAATTGCTCACCCAATAACTGGGAAATTGAGTCCAATTCTAAACTCCAGAGTCCACACACAATCTTGAACAGCACACAAACCATGATCTTGATGAAACAATGAATCAGATAAACTGCCAGGAGGCTAAACCAGCAGGCTGTTCTTTTTATCTGTAGCACTAATTACAGCAGCCCCACCCAATCACAGGTGGCCTCATTTTCTCTTGTAATAATCCTTCAGTTGTTGTCTCCTATGCATCACTTTATGCATGCGTGGATGTGTCATTAATTCTTGTTCAGAATCCAAGGATGATACAGATGATTGATCTCCTCCCGGGCTGTCTGCCAAACTCCCCTCTTCCCTGTCACTCACATTTCCTTGGTCAGAGGAGACTTCGTTGGCAGATTCCATCAGGAGCAAAACAGGCCTGCGGCATGTGGATGTTTCCCCCACATTCACCTCCACATTCCTTGGGGCAGGAGCTGGGCCAGAGCTAACCACAACAATGACAGTCATTAAGTGTTGTACCACATGATTCTTGACAAATGTATTCTTTTCTTTTATGTACACTGAGAGCATCTGCACCAAAGACAAATTCCTTGTGTGTCCAATCACACTTGGCCAATAAAGAATTCTATTTTATTATACAACAACAGTTCTTCTGAATTTTCTTTCAAATGATTTGCCCCCTACTGACTAAATGTTCTGTAGCCTTTTCTCCCATGCCTGGCTCCCCATATGTTGATGATGAGCAAACATCACCTGTTTGACTCTTACCTGCCACTGAACTATTTAAACATAGTATAGTCTTAAGCATTCTCTTCCTTTCAAATTATTTATATGTTCCTACATTGCCACCTAGTGGTAACATACCGAACCGGAGACAGAGAGCAATTCTCACTCTTAAAAATATGATTCTTTATATCCCACCTTTTTCAACACACTACCAACAGCAGTATGCTAATGCTTGTGATATAGCAACCTGGGATTAATACAATTATTTTGTATTAATCCCAGTCATATTTTGACTGATAGGAGTTTTAAACCACCCATTACTAAAGTCCAAGGAGACCGGAGGAAAAAACCAGTGGCAAAGGAATAACAAAATAGCTAAAACATATACAAATAATAAAAGTTTACATTAAAATAGCAATACGTTATTACTTTAGTGCAGATTAATATGGCACAGCTTTAATTTTGGAGCATGTTGTAAAAAATCGATTTTGTAATTTCTCAGATTAAGATGCATTAATAAAGGGAAATATTTCTTCACCCAGAGGGTCATTGGTTTATGGAATTCACTTCCAGAAGAGGTTGTGACAGCTGTCAGCCTTGATAGCTTCAAGGCAGGATTAGACAGATTCATGGATGCCAAGTGTATCGGGGGTTATTGAAGCAGATGTCCATGTGCCACCTCTATGTTGGTTGAGGCAGGCAGGATTCCCTTGGGGACCATTTGTTGGGGGTCGAGGGAAAGGGAGAGTTTTGCCTTCTCCTTCTACTCAAGATCCCCATGGACAATTGGTGGGCCACTGGGTGACACAGAATGCTGGACTCGATGGGCTTTGGCCCGATTCAGCATGGCTCTTCTTATGTTCCTATGTTTCCGGCTTAGGCAGGAAACTCTACACCAGGGGTGGGCAATTAATTTGGCCATGGGGCCGCATGAGAAATTGGGATGGTTTTAGAGGGCCGGACTAATATAATTACCTCATCACCTCGAGGCTCGACTACTGTAACGCTCTCTACACGGGGCTACCTTTGAAAAGTGTTCAGAAACTTCAGATCGTGCGGAATGCAGCTGCGAGAGCAATCATGGGCTTTCCCAAATATGCCCATGTCACACCAACACTCCACAGTCTGCATTGGTTGCCGATCAGTTTCCGGTCACAATTCAAAGTGTTGGTTATGACCTATAAAGCCCTTCATGGCACCGGACCAGATTACCTCAGGGACCGCCTTCTGCTGCACGAATCCCAGCGACCGGTTAGGTCTCACAGAGTGGGTCTTCTCCGGGTCCCGTCAACCAAACAATGTCGCTTGGCGGGACCCAGGGGAAGAGCCTTCTCTGTGGCGGCCCCGGCCCTCTGGAACCAACCCCCCCCCCAAAGATTAGAATTGCCCCCACCCTCCTTGCCTTTTGTAAGCTCCCTTAAAACCCACCTCTGCCACCAGGCATAGGGGAACTGAGATACACTTCCCCCTAGGCCTTTACAATTTTATGCATGGTATGTCTGTATGTATGGTTGGTTTTTATATAACGTTTCTGTGCTCAGCTGCTCTTGGTAGGAGGTCGAGGTCTGCTCCAGTGCGAGGATGAAAGAGCTCACCGCGTCTGCCGGGACTCCTCCGGTTCCTGCTTTCCTCATGATTCAATAGGAAAGCAGGAACCGGAGGAGTCCCGGCAGACACAGTGAGCTCTTTCATCCTTGCACTGGAGTGGACCCCAACCTCCGCGGACTGGTCACAGATAGTGGGTGGGCTGGTCACAGACACGGGCCACCCCTTGCCCAGGTCTGCTCTACACCACTTCAGAGAAATGGTTATCCAATATCTTCTTAAAAACTTCCAGTGTTGGAGCATTCATGACTTCTGGAGGCAAGCCATTCCACTGGTTAATTGTTCTAACTGTCAGGAAATTTCTCCTTAGTTCTAAGTTGATTCTCCCCTTGTTTAGTTTCCACCCATTGCTTCTTGTTCTGCCATCATGTACTTTGGAGAATAGGTTGACTCCTTCTTTGTGGCAACCTCTGAGATATTGGAAGACTGCTATCATGGCGAGTATTCTGAGCAGAGTCAGGTTGCAAGCGGTGTGCCACAAGGGTCTGTTCTGGGTCCTATTCTTTTTAATATGTTTGTGAATGACATAGGGGAAGGTTTGGTAGGGAAGGTTTGCCTATTTGCCGATTACTCTAAAGTGTGCAATAGGGTTGATATTCCTGGAGGCATCTGTAATATGGTAAATGATTTAGCTTTACTAGATAAATGGTCAAAGCAATGGAAACTGCAGTTTAATGTTTCCAAATGTAAAATAATGCACTTGGGGAAAAGGAATCCTCAATCTGAGTATTGTATTGGCAGTTCTGTGTTAGCAAATACTTCAAAAGAAAAGGATTTAGGGGTAGTGATTTCTGAATCACAAGAACAAGGGGACACAATCTGAAGTTAGTTGGGGGAAAGATCAAAAGCAACATAAGAAAATATTATTTTACTGAAAGAGTAGTAGATCCCTGGAACAAACTTCCAGCAGACGTGGTTGGTAAATCCACAGTAACTGAATTTAAACATGCCTGGGATAAACATATATCCATCCTAAGATAAAATACAGAAAATAGTATAAGGGCAGACTAGATGGACCATGAGGTCTTTTTCTGCCATCAGACTTCTATGTTTCTATGTCTCCCCTGGTCCTTCTTTTCATTAAACTAGCCATGCCCAGTTCCTGCAACCGTTCTTCATATGTTTTAGCCTCCAGTCTCCTAATCATCTTTGTTGCTCTTCTCTGCACTCTTTCTAGAGTCTCAACATCCTTTTTGCATTGTGGCGACCAAGTGTGGCCTTACCAAGGCATTAATCCTTCATGTGATCTTCATTCTATCCCTCTATTTATGTAGCTTAGTGATGATTATCAAAGCTCTTTACCAAAATTTGTGAATACTGAATCACAATACAGGAATTTGTCTGTGTATAGTTAGTCCTCCTCTTACAACCACAATTGAGCCCACAGTTTCTGTTGTTAAGCAAGACATTTATGAAGTGAGATTTGCCCCATTTATGATCTTTCTTGACACAGTTGTTATGTGTATGATTGATTTTTAGCATTAATGGACCCCTGGGATACCCTGGATGATATAAATCTTATCCATCAGATCTCTCTCTTGTATTTCAATTGTAGATATTTAAATTTTGAATGCTGCAAAGCTTAAAGCTTTCCGGAAAGCAACTTTGCTTCTCCAATAGAAGCACAAAGGCAATGAGCATTTATACTGTGGAAATGGCTGGAAAATTAAATGAGTGCCTTGCTGGTCTCAATTTTTCTCTCTCTGCCGCAGGGCAAAACTGAATTGCTCACAGCTCGCTTCTGAAAAGGGGGCAAGGGTGTTTCAGCAGAACTGGTGCAGAGGTGGAACAGAGTTCTAGAATTAGGGAAGGTGAATCCGTAGCTTCCAGCAACTCTGACCAGCTGGATTGGAGGATTGGAAGAGGTAATAGAAAGACATGAGATCACTTTTTTTAGTTTTTTAATTATTAGATTTGTTACCGTATATTGTTCTTATTATTGCTGTGAGCCGCCCCGAGTCTACGGAGAAGGGCGGCATACAAATCTAATAAATAAATGAATGAATGAATGAATGAATAAATAAATAAATAAATAAATATAATAATAATAATGGGATATTCCTTTAGATCCCTTTGTCAGTTTTCAAAGGACTGATTTAAGTTGAACATTGATAGAACATTGCCGCCCTACCGTTCTTATGGGCATCTGCATTGGCACGGGATACATCCCTCTCTATTGAATTATTTTTTTAATAGTGCAAAATAGAGGAAGGATCACCTGGTGTCCTCCTTTCCTTCTCTATTCTTTTGCTTTTATATACAGCCGGAATAACCAAAGGCCACTTTGGGACTGTACGTACATGCTCCTTACCACAGTATTGTTTTTCTCTGTGGGTTCGGAATGTCTGGTTAACTGTCTGGTATGGTTCTGCAACCCAACAAGACAGACAGAGACTTAGGAGGAGAATCACAACTGCAGAAAAAAATAATTGCTGCCAATCTGTCTTCCATTGAGGACTTATATACTGCACGAGTCAAAAAGAGGGCTGGGAAAATATTTACTGACCCCTCGCATCCCAGACAAAAACTGTTTCAACTCCCACCCTCAAAATGTCGCTACAGAGCATTGCACACCAAGGCAACTAGACACAAGAACAGTTTTTCCCCGAATGCCATCACTCTGCTAAACAAATAATTCCCTCAAAACTGTCAGCTTTTTACTAAGTCTGCATTTCTGTTTCTACTAGTTTTTTCTCACCATTCCTATCATCCTTTTCCTCATGATTGTTGTACCTCATGATTCTTGACAAATGTATATTTTGTTTTATGTATTATTATTATTATTATTATTATTATTATTATTATTATCATCATCATCATCATCATCATCATCACCACAGTAATGATAAAAACAATATACAATGACAAATCTAATAGTTAGAATCTAAAATAACAATAATACATTTAAAAAGTCTAAAAAACAAGAAACCCCAATATATAAAAAACATACATACAGTCATATCATACACAAAAAAACCTACATAGGCAGGGGGAGATGTTTCAGTTCCCCCACGCTTGACGACAGAGGTGGGTTTTGAGGAGTTTATGAAAGGCAAGGAGGGTGGGGGCAGTTCCAATCTCTGGAGGGAGCTGACTCCAGAGGATCGGAGCCGCCACAGAGAAGGCTCTTCCTCTGGGTCCCGCCAAACGACATTGTTTAGTTGACGGGACCCGGAGGAGACCAACTCTGTGGGACCTAACCGGTCGCTTGGATTCGTGCGGCAGAAGGCATCTGCACCAAAGACAAATTCCATGTGTGTCAAATCACACTTAGCCAATAAAGAATTCTATTCTTTCTGCCTAAAAATTTTATTTATTTATTTATTTGTTTATTTGTTTGTTTGTTTGTTTATCTATCTATCTATCTATCTATCTATCTATCTATCTATCTATCTATTTATTTATTAAATTTATAGGCCACCCTTCTCCTTGCGGATTCAAGGTGGCATACAACAATAAAACATAGTAAACAATTTAAAAATACATAATACGGTAATAAAGAGTATCAATAAAAATTAACCCAATAAAAGAACACACAATCATCACTCATACATGCTAGTGGCCAGGGCAGAGGACCATCGCTTAGTGGCCTGGGCCTGCCGACATAGGTGTGTTTTTAGTGCTTTTCAGAAGGCAAGGATTGTGGGGGCAGTACAAATCTGTGAGGGGAGTTGGTTCCAGGGGACTGGGGCCACGACAGAGAAGGCTCTCCCCCATGGTCCCACCAGCTGGCATTGTTTGGCCGATGGGACCTGGAGGAGGCCGACTCGGTGTAACTTAATTGGTTGCTGGGACATGTGAGGAATGATTAGTTCAGTGGTTCTCAACCTGGGGTTCGGGACCCATTTGGAGGTCGAACAACCGTTTCACAGGGGTCGCCTAAGACCAGGGGGAAAAGACAAATTCCCCATGGAGTTAGGAACCTAAGCTTCTATTCTGGCACTTTAAGAACATATTTTTACAATCCAACCAATCAGGCGTTTGCAGTGGGTGTGTCCCTCTGACCTTCCTGCCAATCAGCTTTAAAGCTCTGTTGGGAGAATTGGCGCTAGACTTATGGTTGGGGGTCACCTAGAGGAACTATATTTAGACGCCCCGAGTCTATGGATAGGGGCGGCATACAAATCTAATAAATAAATAAAGTATTAAGGGGTCATGTAGAAATGTTGAGAACCACTGGATTAGTTGATCAATATATAACATAAATTATGATAGAAATTCATTCTCATTCTCTCCCTCTCTCTCCCTCCCTCTCTCCCTCTCCTGCTCTCTCTCTCCCACTCTTTACCCCAGTTGTGACCGCTAACTGCTTTTAAGCTTTGTTGACCTGTAATAAATAAACATCCTTTTTTTTTCCTTAGAAACATAGAAACATAGAAGACTGTCGGCAGAAAAAGACCTCATGGTCCATCTAGTCTGCCCTTATACTATTTCCTGTATTTTATCTTACAATGGATCTATGTTTATCCCAGGCATGTTTAAATTTGGTTACTGTGGATTTACCAACCACGTCTGCTGGAAGTTTGTTCCAAGGATCTACTACTCTTTCAGTAAAATAATATTTTCTCATGTTGCCTTTGATCTTTCCCCCAACTAACTTCAGATTGTGTCCCCTTGTTCTTGTGTTCACTTTCCTATTAAAAACACTTCCCTCCTGAACCCTATTTAACCCTTTAACATATTTATTTATTTATTTATTTATTTATTTATTTATTTATTTATTTATTTATTTATTTATTTATTTATTTATTTATTTATTTATTTATTATTTGGATTTGTATGCCGCCCCTCTCCGAAGACTCGGGGCGGCTCACAACAAGTGTAAAACAAATCATAAATAATTCAATTAATTAAAATATTTAAAGATTTTAAAAAACCCATATACTAACAGACACACACACAGGCATACCATGTATAAATTAAATGTGCCCAGGGGGAGATGTTTAGTTCCCCCATGCCTGACGGCAAAGGTGGGTTTTGAGGAGTTTACGAAAGGCAAGGAGAGTAGGGGCAGTTCTGATCTCCGGGGGGAGTTGGTTCCAGAGAGTCGGTGCCGCCACAGAGAAGGCTCTCCCCCTGGGGCCCGCCAACCGACATTGTTTAGTAAACATATTTAAATGTTTCGATCATGTCCCCCCTTTTCCTTCTGTCCTTAGCTGAACTTGGTGACATGTCGGATGGGGGAAGCCCACACTTCTTAATGCTGCCAACATTAATGTTGCGCCTGGTTACAAGGATTGCCTGGGAATGTGCTGGGGACAATATAAACAGGGAATAACCCACTATATAATTTCCCAGTAATGACGTCACTGGACAAACAACATAAATTACCTCCTTATTTTTTTTTATTTTGTCCAATACACAATAATACACAATGAAGGTTATAGAGGATATAGTAGAAAAGAAATATGAGATATAGGAAAGACTATAGGAAGACCTAGGCAGAAAAAACCCTGGACACACATACAACCTGGGAGAAACCCCTCTTAGCAGTAGCGACTGCGAAAGAGACCTCGGAGTCTTGGTGGACAATCAACTAAACATGAGACAACAATGTTGAGCAGCAGCTAAAAAAGCCAACACAATCCTAAGCTGCATCAACAGGGGAATACACTCCAAGACCAGGGAAGTCTTAATACCACTCTACTACGCCCTGGTCCGACCACACCTGGAGTACTGTATTCAGTTCTGGTCACCACACTTCAAAAGAGACATTGAAACTCTGGAGAAGGTGCAACAAAGAGCAACCAAGATGATTAAGGGATTGGAAACCAAGACTTACGAAGAGAGACTGAGGGAACTGGGCATGGATAGCCTAGAGAAAAGGAGGGCCAGAGTGGACATGATAGCAGTCTACAGATATACGAGGGAATGTCACAGAGAGGAGGGGATCACTTTATTCTCCAGGGCACCGGATGTCACAGAGAGGAGGGGATCACTTTATTCTCCAGGGCACCAGAGGGCCGGATGAGGAACAATGGCTGGAAGCTGACCAAGGAGAGATTCAACATGGAGATAAGGAGGAACTTCCTGATGGTCAGAGCGATCAACCAATGGAACAACCTACCAGCGGACATTGTGAACTCCAACACTCTGGACATTTTAAAGAGAAGATTGAACTGCCACTTGACTGGTGTACTATAGGGTTCCTGCTTGGGCAGGGGGTTGAACTCGATGGCCTTCATGGTCCCTTTCAACTCTAACAATAAATAAATAAACAGGGGATGGAAGGCACTCTAGTGCGCTTATGTATGCCCTTTACTGACCTCTTAGGAATCTGGAGAGGTCAACCGTGGACAGGACTTACATCATTTGCACAATGACATCATGGTACTCCCAGCCCATCTTTTGGTATCACTATAGCTTGTATTTTACATAGACGCTCCCTTGATAACTTTAATGTTTTAAGGAGGTTCAGATACAAGTTCATTTGAGCTTAGACAATTTTATGTTCTAAAAAAACCCCAATGGAGGATGCAATGATTTGGTTGGGTTTTCCAGCCCTGCTGGGACTCAGCAACTCTATTCAAACCAGTGAGGCACGAGGCAGGCAGCCCACCCATCGAGACCTCTCCGGAGAGCTGAGATCTAAACAGACCGGCAATTAGAACACACAAACCTTCCTTGCCTAGCAAATTGTTAGCTTCTGTGGCAGAACTGCCAGTTTTCTTTATTTGTTTCAATCCCGCCCCTCCCTTGGCCTTTCAGACATCCAAGGAAGCTGCCCCAGGGAATTATTAACCCTATGCTGCCCAAATGCTAGGAGGGCTGTCAGATTGGGGTACCAAAAATCTGGATAGCCGCTAGATGCAAGCGACGGGATATAGAAAATCCCAGTCCTTTGCTGCTGCCTTCTGAAAATCTGAGAACTCAGTTAAAAGGATGATAACAGAATAACACAATAGGAAGGGACCTTTATTTATTTATTCATTTGTCCAATACACAAATACATAGGAAGAAAAACAGACATGTGATAATATAAAAGAGGGTGAAAGTGGGCTTTGAGGAGAGGATATATGAAAGGAAGAGAATATATATGATAGGTGAAAGAAAGGAAAGACAATTGGACAGGGGACGAAAGGCACATCAGTGCACTTATGTGCGCCCCTTACTGGCCTCTTAGGAACCTGGAGAGGTCAATCATGGAGAGTCTAAGGGAGAAGTGTTGGGGGTTAGGGGTTGACACAAATGAGTCCGGCAATGAGTTCCACGCTTCGATAACTCGATTGTTGAAATCATATTTTTTACAGTCAAGTTTGGCGCGGTTCGTATTAAGTTTGAATTTGTTGCGTGCTCTTGTGCTGTTGCGGTTGAAGCTGAAGTAGTCATTGACTGTTAGGTCATCTAGTCCAACCCCTTGCCCAAGCAGGAGAACTTGCACCATTTCGGACAGACAGCAGTCCAGTCTCTTAGAAACATAGAAACATAGAAGATTGATGGCAGAAAAAGACCTCATGGTCCATCTAGCCTGCCCTTATACTATTTCCTGTATTTCATCTTAGGATGGATATAGGTTTATCCCAGGCGTGTTTAAATTCAGTTACTGTGGATTTACTAACCACGTCTGCTGGAAGTTTGTTCCAAGCATCTACTACTCTTTCAGTCAAATAATATTTTCTTGAAAGTCTCCAGTGATGAAGCTCCTGCAACTTCTGAAGGCAAGTTGTTATATTGGATGATGATGATGATAATAATAATAATAATAATAACAACAACAACAACAACATGGCATTGGACCAGAATATCTCCGAGACCGCCTGCTGCCGCACGAATCTCAGCGACCGATTAGGTCCCACAGAGTGGGCCTTCTCCGGGTCCCGTCAACTAAACAATGTCGGTTGGCGGGCCCCAGGGGAAGAGCCTTCTCTGTGGCGGCCCCGGCCCTCTGGAACCAACTCCCCCCGGAGATTAGAACTGCCCCTACCCTCCTTGCCTTCCGTAAGCTCCTTAAGACCCACCTGTGTCGTCAGGCATGGGGGAACTAAGACATCTCCCCCGGGCATATACAATTTATGAATGGTATGTGTGCATGTATGTGAGTTTAGAAAATGGGATTTTTTAAAATGTTTTTAGTATAAATTTAGATTTGTTATAAATTGTTTTTTGCACTTTGTTGTGAGCCGCCCCGAGTCTGCGGAGAGGGGCGGCATACAAATCTAAATAAATAAATAATAAATAAATAAATAAACAACAACAACAAAAACACTGGGCCAAAAAAACTCAGCCAGCATTTGAAAACAATAAACATTGACAAAATCACAACCTGTCAGTTGCAAAAGGCCAACGTACTTGGATCTGCACGCATCATATGAAAATACATCACACAGTCCTAGATGTTTGGGAAGTGCTTGACTTGTGATATTGTGATACGAAATCCAGCATATAAATTTCGTTTGCTGTGTATTACTGTTTTTGTGAATTAAATAGTAACAACAACAACAGAGTTGGAAGGGACCTTGGAGGTCTTCTAGTCCAACCCCCTGTTTAGGTAGAAAACCCTACACTGCTTCAAACAAATGGTTATACAACATTTTCTTTAAAAGTTCCAGCATTGGAGCATTCACAACTTCTGGAGGCAAGCTGTTCCACTGATTAATTGTTCTCACTATCAGAAAGTTCCTCCTTATTTCCAGGTTTAATTTTTCCTTTTTCAGTTTCCATCCATTATTTCCTGCAACCGTTCCTCACAATGTTTTAGTCTCCAGTCCCCTAATTATCCTGGTTGCTCTTCTCTGCAGTCTTTCTAGAGTCTCAACATCTTTTTTATAATTTTATAATTTTATAATTTTATTTATTTGTTTGTTTGTTTGTTTATTTGTTTATTTATTTGTCAAACAGTTTTAGGATGGTAATTTGTAGAAATAAAACTTTAGATAAGTAATGATAAAAAGTAACAAAATAAGACAATAGGACAGGGACGGTAGGCACAATGGTGCGCTTATGCACGCCCCTTACAGACCTATTAGAAAGGGGGAGAGGTCAATTGTAGATAGTCTAAGGTTAAAGGTTTTGGGGTTAGGAGTAGAAACCACAGAGTCAGGTAGTGCATTCCAGGCGTTGATCGCTCTGTTGCTGAAGTCGTATTTTTTGCAGTCTAGTTTGGAGCAGTTGACATTTAGTTTAAATCTATATCGTGCTCATGTGTTGTTGCGGTTGAAGGTGAAGTAGTCGCTAACAGGTAGGACATTTTGGAATATGATTTTATGAACTATAGTTAGGTTGGAATGGAAACGACAGAGTTGTAAGTTGCCTAATCGAAGAATTTCACGCCTGGCAGAGGAAACTATTTTGTTGTGAGAAGAGGAGTGAAGGACTCTTCTTGTGAAATATTTCTGGACTCTCTCAATTGTGTTGATGTCAGATATGCAATGTGGGTTCCATACAGGTGAGCTGTATTATAAGATTGGCCTGACAAATGTTTTGTAAGCTGTTGATGAGCAAAACTGAATGCAGGTGTGGTGTAGGTGTGGTCTTACTAAGGCTTGATAGAGTGATATTAGAACCTTATGTTTTCTTGACTGAATCCCTCTGTTAATGCAATTTAGGATTGCATTGGCTTTTTGGGCTCCTGTCGCAGGCTGTTGGCTCATATTTCATTGGTTGTCCACTAAGACTCCAAGATCCCTCTCGCAGTAAAATAAACAATTATTTTGTTTATCTTTAACAATTATTTTCTTTATCAATTATTTTGTTTTTTATTTTCTCCCATAACATACACCTGGATGCTCAAAGTTACAGTACGGATAGTTCTTGACCAATCACCATTCCTTTAGTGACTGCTCAGAGTTACAACGGCTCTGAAAAAAGTGACCTATCACTATTTTTCACACTTACAGCCATCACAGCATCCCCGTGGTCATGTGATCAAAATTCAGATGCGTGGCAATTGGCATATATTATTATTATTATTATTATTATTATTATTATTATTATTTATTAGATTTGTATGCCGCCCCTCTCCATAGACTCGGGGTGGCTAAATACAGTTCCTCGTAGCGACCCCCAACCATAAGTGTAGTGCCAATTCTCCCAACAGAGCTTTAAGCTGATTGGCAGGAAGGTCAGAGGGACACGCCCACTGTATACTATATTTATGATGGTTGCAGTGCCCCAGGGTCACATGATCACTGGAACAGTGGTGGATTGCTTCCAGTTTGGCCCGGTTCTGTGAACTGATAGTGCAGGTGGCAGGAGGTTCCGCCCACCGATCTGGGATGCTTCTGCACATGGGCAGAAGCTTCTGTGCATGCGCGCACCCACGCAAACTGGTAGCAGTGGGTTTTAGAACCCACTGCTGGTCTGGAACCTTCCGACAAGCAAGGCCATGGGGGAATAGCAATAGCATTTAGACTTATATACCGCTTCATAGTTCTTTTACAGCCTTCTTTAAGCGGTTTACAGAATCAGCCTATTTCTTTATTTTATTTTTATTTATTTGTTTTGTCGAGTATGTATTGGTGGTATACAAAGATATAATAATATTTATATACATGATACTACCCTGTTTCCCTGAAAATAAGACGTACCCTGAAAGTAAGGCATGTCAGAGGTTTTGCAGAATTTGCTAATATAAAGCACCCCCCGAAAATAAGGCATAGTCAGGTTTACATACGGTACGGTGGGAAAACATATGGTACCATTCAAAGCTGTTCATAGCGGTACCGTAATAATGTGGCGTCCCCTGCTGGCCCCTTCCATCACTTTGTACAGTCCAGTACAGCAGACACAGTCTGCTGCTGTCTCACCGCCATTACAGTCTCCACTACAGTGCGTAGACTGTAGTTCCTCTGGTGGCCGGAAGCTGCAATAGCGGGAGTATACTGTTGTACCATATAAGTACTGTTGTTTGTGTGTGTAGGTGCCATACTGACAGGTACCGTACCGTAATCAGTGTACCGTACGGTACACTTTCTTTGGGGGTGTCAGCTTTTCTGCCTGTGAATTTGTCTTATTTGAGAAATATAAGCCCCCCCCCCCCCCCCCGAAAATAAGACGTAGCACAACTTTTGGAGAAAAAATTAATATAAGACAGTGTCTTATTTTTGGGGAAACACGGTAGTAAGAGAGAAACATTAGGACAGGGGACAGAAGGCACTCTGGTGCATTTATGCATACTCCTTACTGACCTCTTAGGAATCGGGAGAGGTCAACAGTGGATAGTCTATGGTAAAGTTTTGGGGGTTAGGTGATGATACTACAGTGTCTAGTAGTGAGTTCCATGCATCAACTACTCAGTTACTAAAGTCGTATTTCCTGCAGTCGAGTTTAGAGCAGTTTACTTTAAGATTGCATCTATTGTGTGCTCGTGTGTTGTTGTGGTTGAAGCTGAAGTAGTGGTTGACAGGAAGGATATTGTAGCAGATGATATTGCCCCCAACAATCTGGATCCTCATTTTACCCACCTTGGAAGGATGGAAGGATGAGTCAACCTTGAGCCGGTGGTGCGATTTGAACTGCTGAACTACAGCAAGCAGTTAACTGAAGCAGCCTGCAGTGCTGCATTCTGCGCCACCCTGGTTCTGGGAAGCCAGATTTACTTAATAACCATTAAATCCACTGAACAACTGCAGTGATTCACTTAACAACGGTAGGAAAAAGAATGTAAAACAGAGCAAAACGTCTTTAACAACTGCCTAGCTTGGCAACCTTGTGATCATAGCTGAAGGACTACCTGAACGAAGATTAATAGAAGCCTCTTCGAAGAACATGCAAGGAAGGAGTTTTTCCAAAATCAATTCAGTAAAAAGGAAGAGATAGTAAAACATTCAGCAAATAAACTTAGCATTACTTTTGATTCATGTGTTGCAATTTTAATGTTTAAGCCATATCCATGCTGTTTCATTTCCATACCTGTTCTGTCGAGCTCTCTGGTAGAATCCTCCCAAAAATGCACAAATACAATTTCAGACACACACACGTTTGAAAATTCAAAACAATGTTCTTTATACCGAAAAGGCAAATAAACGGAGCCCTGTTTTTGTATAGCAAAGAGCACTCCTCTCCAAACAAACTGGTAATTTGTACAAGTCCCTTATCAGTTCTGTGATACTTATCTTGCAGCTGTGAGGCAATTCACAGTCCTTCTTCTTTCACAAAGTGAAACACACTTTGCTAGTTTCAAAGCAGGGAAAAATCAGCACACAAAGGTCAAAGTCAGCAAAGCAGGCACGAAACACAACGATCAGATAATCCTCCACAATGGCCAAATCCAATAAATAATAATTTATTGGATTTGTATGCCGCCCCTCTCCGTAGACTCAGGGCGGCTAACAACAATAATAAACACAACATGTACAATCCAATAATAATAATAATAATAATAAAAATAAATAAATAAATAAATAAATAAACAAACTACAAACCCCTATTATAAAACCAAACATACACACAAACATACCATGCATAACTTGTAATGGCCTAGGTGAAGAGCTATCTCAAATCCCCCATGCCTGGCGGTATAAATGAGTCTTGAGTAGTTTACGAAAGACAGGGAGGGTGGGGGCAGTTCTAATCTCCGGGAGGAGTTGGTTCCAGAGGGCCGGGGCCACCACAGAGAAGACTCTTCCCCTGGGGCCCGCCAAACGACATTGTTTAGTCGACGGGACTAGGAAAAGGCCAACTCTGTGGGACCTTATCAGTCGCTGGGATTCGTGCGGTAGCAGGCGGTTCCGGAGGTAATCTGGTCCATTGCCATGTAGGGCTTTAAAGATCATAGCCAACACTTTGAATTGTGACTGGAAACTGATCGGCAGCCAATGCAAGCCACGGAGTGTTGAAGAAACGTGGGCGAATCTTGGAAGCCCCACGATGGCTCTCGCGGCTGCGTTCTGCACGATCTGAAGTTTCCGTGTGCTGTGTTGTATTGATAATAATAATAATAATAATAATAATAATAATAATAATAATAATAATAGTCACATTCGCTTAGATATGTAAGAGGCAACAATCCAATGGAAAAAAACATAGAAAAAGAGTAAAGAACCTGTTTCTATTCAAAGGAATTTCTAGGACAGTTAATTATCAGTAATTCTATCATTTGTAACCTTAAAATTTGTAACCTTAAAAAATCTCACAGACACAAATTAGAGAAAAGCAGACCCAAAAGTAATTATAGAAAAGAGAGTTGCAAATACTTTTGGGGGGGGGGACTTCTCCTTCTTTTAGCTTTTGTTATTGGTTGAAGGAGGGTAATGTACATTTCTGAGGTGAGAAGCTGCCAGCTGGCTCATGTTGAAGATTAAATTTCCCCAAAGAAAATCATGGTTTATTTGGTCTTAATGGGAGCATTAAGACAACATATTGACGAACTGGACAGAAAGAACTTACCAGAAAGCATGCATCCGTATACCCTAATGTCCCATTTATTATTTAGTTATCACTCGAAGGTGAAAAGATATTTTTTTCAAGGAAGTACAAACTTTCGCCAATGAGAACAAGGAACGGGCTAACCCCGACGGTCCCTCGTTCAAGAACTGTCAACCTCTGCACTCCCGGATCCCTGTCTTGTCATTTTTGGACCACAGCCCCTCGCCAGGATTTGATTCGGACACTGGAGAGAAGGGGAACCATTTTGCATGAAGGACGAGAGACACTTCCAGTCCTGCCTGTCAAAAAGACGGAACAACCCTGTTGTTGCTCTTGAAGGAAGTTTGACTCAGCTGTGGTGGGCCAAAATTAGAGGAGGTCTGGGAATATCTTTCCGGGCTAAATATATTTTATTAAAAGGCCTAAGCCTTAGGCCTTTTAATAAAATATGTTAGCCGGAAATAGGTGTTCCTAGGCCCTTCCAGGATTCCTGTTCGCACTACCAAATGGGAAAGGAGGGTAGAATTAAGAGTAAATGATTAGGCTAATGTGCTAATCCAGCACAGGACTGGTTTATTTTTCTTGGGTCAAGGACCACATTATCTCAGGCCAAAGTTTCTCTAGAAATGACTGGAAGAGGCAGGACCAAAATCCATCCATCCATCCTCCTCCTCCTTCCTCCTCCTCCTCCTCCTCCTCCTCCTCTTCTTCCTCTTCTTCTTCTTCTTCTTCTTCTTCTTCTTCTTCTTCTTCTTCTTCTTCCTCTCCTCCTCCTCTCCTTTTTTCCATGTGTTCTGGGTTCCATCTTGACCCTTTGATACCATGGAATCCCCATCTAGCATCAGAATTCTAACGAAGCCTGACTATTTCTTCTTTTCCTTTTCCCCTTCCCTTTCTTTCTCCTCCTCCTCCTCCTCCTCCTCCTCGTATCAGTGTTAGTGTTAGTATTAGTATTAATATTAGTATTATCATTATTATTTACACAAAAAACAGTAATATACAACGAACAAGATTTATATGCTGGATTTCGTATCACAATATCACAAGTCAAAGACTTCTCAAGTGCCTAGGACTATGTGATATATATTTTGTATGATGTGCACAGATCCAAGTACGCTGGCCTTTTGCAACTGACAGATCGTGATTTTGTCAATGTTTTCAAATCCCAGCTGAGGTCTTTTGGCACAGCACTCAGTGTGCTGATTACCACTGGGACCACCTGTACTGGTTTATGCCAGAGTCGTTGTAGTTCGATTTTAAGATCCTGATGTGTTTTTCTTATTGTTTTTCATCTATTTGGCTGTCACCTGGTATGGCGACATCAATGATCCACACTTTTTTTCTTTTCCAGATTGCGAGGTTCGGAGTATTGTGTTTCAAATTATTGGAATTTCCAAAAATTATTCCAAAATAACGTTGTTGTTGTTGTTGTTATTGTTATTGTTGTTGTTGTTGTTATTATTATTATTATTATTATTATTATTATTATTATTATTATTATTATTATTACTAACAGTACAACACAGCAAACGAGATCACTATGCTGGATTGTATTTCATCACCAGTCGGGCGCTTCCCAAGCAGCTAGGACTGCGTGATGTAGCAGCGAATTATGTGAGCCAACCCCAGTAAAGTGGCCTTTTGAAATTGACAGATGGAGATTTTGTCAATTCCAATGGTTTTCAAATGTCCACTGGGATCCTTTGGTACTGCGCCCAAGGTGCCAAGGAACTCTGGGACCACTTTCACTGGCTTATGCCAGAGTCGTTGCAGCTCGATTTTTAGATCTTTGTATTTCGTAAATTTCTCGAGCTGCCTTTCCTCAATTCTGCTGTCTTCTGGGATTGCAATGTCGATGAGCCAGGCTTTCTTTTTCTCTTATTATTATTATTATTATTATTATTATTATTATTATTATTATTATTATTATTATTAGAAAGAAGATTTAGGAGAATTTCAAATAGAAAATGCAAGCATTCCAATCATTTCTACAGAACTTTTGGTCAAGAGGTTGCCCTTGACCCAGGGTTAAAAATACCCAGACCCATCCTGGATTAGCACATTAATCTAACCATTGGTCACTCCAAAAGATCCCAGCTACCATCACCATCTTTAACTGCCCCTCCATCCATGGCACAACCTCTGGCAGGCCAAAAACTCCCTCCAGAAATGGGACCTTCGTTCTGCTGAATTTCAGATGTTTTTCCCAATTCTCAGACAGTTTGAACTTTTAAAAAAATTGCTTTATTTATTTTACTTAGTTTTTTTAAAAAATGTGCTACCTGCTCCCAATGTCCAGCTTTGCTTGCTTTTAGAAGGGGGTGGGGGATGCAATTACAATACCATTCTAAATATATCTTTAACATTTATATGTGAGTATTGTCTCTACAGCATGTTTCTCAACCATGATGACTTTAAGACAGGTGTACTACAATTCCCAGAATTCCCTAGCCAGTCCATGCCTGTTGGTCCTGCCTGTTCCAGTCAATCCATGCGGGCTAGGGAATTCTGGGAGTTGAAGTCCACCTATCTTAAAGTTGCCAAGGTTGAGAAACCCTGCTCTGCAGACTGCTCAGCAATTGGTGCACAAGCTATGATCCAAGTAGCCTGGAACTAGCCTTTCATCAACCAGCCATACAAGCAAGGTATCCTGGGAATTGTAGTCCTGGCAAACCCACAGATCAATAGCAGATTCAGACCTGTTCTTGCTTTACAAATGGTGCTTTCCCCCAAACTCAATCATGACTCCCAAATCCATCTGGGAGCCTAGATAACATATATGGATTGGATATGCCCATGGGGGCCTCTCCCAGGCTTAGAAACCAGGAGATTACAAGTTCTAGACCCGCCTTAGGCACGAACGTTGGCTGGGTGACTTTGTGTCTGTCACTTTCACCCCAACCCACCTCACAGGGTTGTTGGGAAAATAGTAGGAGGAAGAAGAATTGTGTGTGTTTGCTCTCTTGAGCTATTTATAAAAATAATAAAGGCAGGAAAGAAAGAAAGAAAGAAAAAGGAAAGAAAGAAAGAAAAAGAAAGAGAGGAGAGAGAAAAAGAAAGAAAGAGAGAGGAGAGAGAAAGAGAGAGACAGAGAGAGAGGAAAAAAGAGAAAGAAAAAAAGAAAAAAGAAAGAGAGACGGGGAGAGGGGGGAGGAAGGAAGGAAGAAAGGAAGAAAGGAAGAAAGGAAGAAAGGAAGAAAGGAAGAAAGGAAGAAAGGAAGAAAGGAAGAAAGGAAGAAAGGAAGAAAGGAAGAAAGGAAGAAAGGAAGAAAGGAAGAAAGGAAGAAAGGAAGAAAGGAAGAAAGGAAGAAAGGAAGAAAGGAAGAAAGGAAGAAAGGAAGAAAGGAAGAAAGGAAGAAAGGAAGAAAGGAAGAAAGGAAGAAAGGAAGAAAGGAAGAATTTGCACATTTCTGTGATGGACTTTTCCCAGAGCCCCCAGATCAATTTAACCAACTTGAGACATGCCAGGAACCAATGGTGAAAAAATCATAATATAGTCACCATCTCAACTTGTTACACACGCACATACACTCACACACATACCTAACCTTGTGCTGGACAGGCTGTTGCATGAAACCACAATGCCACTATTTTTTTGCTTTTAGCGTTGGGTTCATCCAAGAATGATGGTTTGCACGTTGGATGAACTGCTGCAACTGTGGTTTGCAGCTGAGTGTAATGTACAAACCCAGCGCGGCTGTAGCTTCTTCAGAAAATCATTCTTAAACCAACCCCATCTTAGCTGATGGCTGGGATCCCACATGCTGCAAAGTCGTGACTTATTTTAAGGTTGGCTCGTTATTCCATTATAAGTCTTTAGTTTGCAAACCATGATACTTAAATTCACCCACCATGTGAATTATTGCAGGGTGTTGTGGTTAGCTCTGGCCCAGCTCCTGCCCCAAGGACTGTGGATGTGGGGGAGACATCCACATGCTGCAGGCCTGTTTTGCCCCACTTCCTGGTGGAATCTGATGATGAAGGCTCCTCTGACCAAGAAGACATGAGTGACAGGGAGGAGGAGAGTGGGGCAGACAGCTCAGAAGGAGATCAATTATCTAGCTCCTCCTTGTATTTGGAACAAGAGTTAATGATACAGCCACGCATGTGGAGAGCGATGCATAGGCAAAAACAACTGAGAGATTATTATCAAAGAAAATGAGGCCACCTGTGGTGGGTCGGGCTGTGGTAATTAGTGAGGCTGCTATAAATAGCAGCCTGTGGGTTTGGCCATTGTGGAGGATTATCTGTTTCATGCCTGCTTTGCTGACTTCGACCTTTGTGTGCTGATTTTTCCCCGCTTTGAAACTAAACCAGAGCAAAGTGTGTTTCACTTTGTGAAAGAAGAAGGACTGTGAATTGCCTCACAGCTGCAAGCTAAGTATCACAGAACTGATAAGGGACTTGTACAAATTACCAGTTTGTTTGGAGACGAGTGCTCTTTGCTATACCAAAAGAGGGCTTAGGTTAAGTGAATTTTCATTATAAAGAACATTGTTTTGAATTTTCAAACGTGTGTGTGTCTGAAATTTGTACCTGTGAATTTTTGGGAGGATTCTACCAGAGAGCCCGACAGAACACTTACTATATATTGATTTATTTGTTATACACACACACACACAAATTACTGGAGGTTTTCAAGAAAAGATTGGACAGGTATGAGTCCGGAACAGTAGCATGAGGTTGGACTAGAAGATCTCTAGGGTCCCTTCCAACTCTCTTCTATGGAGAACATCCACAACCTTTCTAGCATCTTTTCATGTGATTTCAGCAGAAGACAACCAGTGCTCACTGACATACCTGCCTATCTGCTCTACTGGTTTCTAGGTTCGACCATATCGAAGATCTAAAATGGACGCCTAACATCAAAATCGTCATTGAAAAAGCACAACAACAAAGAATGTTTTTTCTGCACCAACTCAGGAAGCTCAAACTGCCCAAAGAGCTGCTGATCCAGTTCTACAGAGGAATCATTGAGTCTGTCATCTGCACCTCTGTTACTGTCTGGTGTGGGTCTGCAACCCAATATGATATTCACAGACTTCAGAGGAGAATCAGAACTGCAGAAAAAACAATTGCTACCAATTCGCCTTCCATTGAGGAACTGTGTATTGCACGAGTCAAAAAGAGGGCAGTGAAAATATTTATAGACCCCTCACATCCTGGACGCAAACTGCTTCAACTCCTACCCTCAAAATGATGCTATAGACAGAGCACTGCACACCGGAACAACTAGACACAAAAACAGTTTTTCCCAAAACACTAAATAAATAATTCCCTCAACACTGTCAAACTATTTACTAAGTCTGCACTACTATTAATATTCTCATCATTCCCATCAACCCATCTCCTCCCACTAATGACTGTGTGAGTGTAACTTTGTTGCTTGTATCCATACGATTTATATTGACTGGTTCCTAATATGATTTGATTACTTACCGAACTATCATTAAGTTTTGTGCCTTATGATTTTTGATGAACATATATTTTCTTCTATGTACACTGAAAGCATATGCACCAACACAAATTACTTGTGGATCCAATCACACTTGGCCAATAAACTTCTGTTCTGTTCTGTTCTGTTCTAGGGTTGAATTGTTTGTATTCTTAGCAAGCAATTTCTAATAGTCAAAGTTTACTTCTCTTTTTATGAGAAGATCTATCAATGATTTTGCAAGAAACAAGGGCTGTCTAAAATTCCTTTAAATGACAGATATAAATTTTCATGTTCCCCTGCCTCATCTGTAGATAGAATGAAGGGAATTTTATTTATCCCATATTCCAACTTTTTGTAAATGGATACTTAATATGTATTTATTTTCCATGGGGGTAGCAAGCAAATATTCTGACACACACAAAAAATTATGTTAAAACAATGAAAGATGTGTTTCTTTCTGATAATCCACACAAAAAAATTCAATTACATGCTAGCCTTTAATTTTTTTATCAAACTCTACATATATGCACATATTACATATATAAACAATTAACAATAGTAAATCAGTCCTGAAACTTTGTAAACTGTAGCATTATTTGTTATGTTTACTTAAAGCAGTTGTTTTTATCAGAAGTGTACTTCAGTTAGAGAGGAAATATATTAATATGTATTTTCCATTTTATATCTATGGTTTCTTACTTTGTTTTAGCTCATTGTTGTGTGTTGCCCCAAGTCATTTTTGGTGAGACGGGAAGTTTATACATTTAATAAATAAATATGCAGGTAGATACCAATAATTTGGAGGAGACGAGTAGGGAACAGATAGAACACCCAAACTTTCTTATAGCTGTCCAAAGACAGCATATATGCAGTATTCCTTGATTTAAACATACAGAAAAAAATGCTTCAAATATGCAAATTACCATATCTGAAGATAGTTCGAATTTTCTATGAAAATCAAGGGATGTAGCTTAACAGCTCCACAGATATAAACTTATTTTAAATCCAATTGAAAAAGAACTCAGTGCTGAGTTAGACCCGACTTTTTCATGTAGAAAATTCATTGAAATAAATTCAGCAACTTTATTTTAAAATAACGAAACATAACAGATCCAGTCTATTAGATTTTTCATCACATCACTTCATCATCCCAGCTGTAAAATCTAAAGATCCAGTTTAGAATTACCCTTGTTTCTCCCAAATGTTCTCCCCAAATGTATGTATTTTTAAAAAAATAAGATTTCTCTTTAAAATTTTGAAATGTTAGTAGACTTTTTCTCATTGATATAAACCTTTCAAACTGAGACTATTTTAATCCTAAAGAAAATACGATCCCCTTAAAACTTGGCAGAACCGACGGCCACCAACTACTTACCATCCACCAAGTCTTGGCTGCCATGTCATAACACAACTGCCATTTCACTGTGCTCTCTCCAGCCTGGCCAGTTGCCCCACTGGGTCTTGGGAACTCCATTCCACTGGATGATGGTCAGGACGATGCCTTCTCCAATGAACCAAACCAATCCAGGGTTAGCCTGTCTTGAGGTCACCTTGGACAGCTGGACAATTTTAGTCAGCATCCTTGGGAAGAAAGTCTCCATTCATGAGGGTCTGGTCCTTTTTCATCCATTGTGGAATCAAGCAAGCCCTCTGTTGCAGGAAGGAGAGCAAAAATAAAATTATACCAAAAACGAAAGTAGTGGTCTTCCAAGGAAGCTTGATTTCATGGCCAGTCTTCCAAATGATTTTTTAAAAAAATGATCATCTCTCTTAACAACGTTTTCTAGGGGTTCCCCCCCCACTTTTTTAAAAAACCACAACTCAAAACCAAAACAAATAACGGAGCAGATTTAAAAAACCAAACCTCAGTGTCAAATAATTTTTAGAAAGACTTCACGCAGGAACGGATAGAGGCAAAGTTGCCTTGGTTTGTGGGTGGCCAAAAGTTTTAGGCTGCCTGTGTGACACGGTGGTTGCGTCTCTGGGGAGGTGTAATAACCAAGGGAACATACACCAAATAGCTGGTTTGTGGAATATATTGTTCCCTCTCTCTCTCTCCCCCCTCCTGTTTATATTTGAATGAATAAGAGGGTATGGTGTACGTTTCGGATGGCACATGAGATGTGGTTTTAGATGGAGGCTGAGAAGGAGGGCTCCCGAAGGGGGAGGGATGTGGTCTCCAAATGCCTCTTTTTGCAATATATAAATCACACCAAAGACATCCTGTTTCTGACAAATAATCAAATGCACAGCAATTGGTGCTTTCAGATAGACTGTTCCTGAAGAGAGAAGTTCCATTCACTGATATGGCCAGCACTTATTTATTCCTTTTCTCCACCAATCCTTTATTTAACTCTTTAACAAACAACTTCTAGATTATTGGCCATCAGCCTTGCATAATAAACCTCTCTCCTTAAACAAGGAGAGAAGCAACTTAGAACTAAGGAGAAAATTCATGGCAGTCAGAATACAGCTCATCTGTTTGGAACCCATATCGCATCTCAGACATTAACACCCTTGAAAATGTCCAGAGATACTTCACCAGAAGAGCCCTTCACTCCTCCACTCGAAATAGAATAGCCTACAAGACTAGACTTTCAATCCTGGGCCTAGAAAGCTTAGAACTAAGACGCCTTAAACAAGATCTAAGTATTGCCCACAAGATCATAGGCTGCAACGTCCTGCCTGTCGGCGACTACTTCAGCTTCAACCACAACAACACAAGAGCACACAACAGATTTAAACTTAATATTAACCGCTCCAAACTTGACTGTAAAAAATATGACTTCAGTACCCAAGTTGTCGAAGCGTGGAACTCATTACCGGACTCCATAGTGTCATCCCCAAACCCCCAACACTTTACCCTTAGATTATCCACGGTTGACCTATCCAGATTCCTAAGAGGTCAGTAAGGGGCGAGTACAAGTGCACTAGAGTGCCTTCTGTCCCCTGTCCTATTGCTCTCCTATATCTCCTATACCTTTCTTTTATTCCTATATCTCTTCTTCTATTCTTTCATTGATATCTTCTATTACTATATCTTCTTTTCTATTATTTCTTAGATATATTTTACTATGGGTATCTCCTCTATAACCTTCATCATGTATTTTACTATGTGTATATAGATATATACCCACTAAAACCCTCATTGTGTATTGGACAAAATAAATAAAAAAATAAAAAAATAAAATGTTCGTTTGCCTCCAGAAGTTGTGAATGCTCCAACACTGGAAGTTTTTAAGCAGATGTTGGATAACCATCTGTCTGAAGTATTGTAGGGTTTCCTGCCTAAGCAGGGGGTTGGAGTAGAAGACCTCCAAGGTCCCTTCACACGTTGTTGTTGTTGTTATTGTTGTTGGTGGTGGTGGTGGCTGAAGGAGTGGGTGGTTTATTTATTTCATATGGCGTAGCAGAAGTTTTATTTATTTATTTATTTTGTCCAATACATAATGAAGGCTAATGAGATTAACCAGGTAGAATATATATCAAAGAAAGGAAAGAAAGAAAGAAAGAAAGAAAGAAAGAAAGAAAGAAAGAAAGAAAGGATAGGAGTGAAGATATTGAAACTCTGGAGAAGGTGCAGAAAAGAGCAACCAAAATTATTAGGGGGCTTGAAACCAAGACTTACGAAGAGAGATTGCGGGAACTAGGCATGGATAGCCTAGAGAAAAGGAGGGCCAGAGGGGACATGATAGCTGTATACAGGTATATGAGGGGTTGCCACAGAGAGGAGGGGGCCACTCTATTCTCCAGAGCACCAGAGGGCCGAACGAGGAACAACGGCTGGAAGCTGACCAAGGAGAGATTCAACCTAGAAATAAGGAAGAACTTCCTGACGGTCAGAGCGATCAATCAGTGGAACAACCTGCCTGCGGAGGTTGTGAACTCCCCAACTCTGGACACTTTCAAGAGGAGATTGGACTGCCACTTGGCTGGGGTGCTTTAGGATTCCTGCTCAGGCAGGGGGTTGGACTTGATGACCTGCATGGTCCCTTTCAACTCTAACAATAAATAAAAATAAAATAAATAAATAAATATAAGAATGAAATGCAATACATCAATAGAGGATAGAAGAAGAGGTATATGAGTGGAAGAAAAGAAATATGAGATATAGGAGAGACAATTGGACAGGGGACGGAAGGCACCCTGGTGCACTTATGCACACCCCTAACTGGCCTCTTAGAAATCTGGAGAGGTCAATCGTGGATAGTCTAAGGGAAAAATGTTGAAGGTTAGGGGTTGCCACTATGAAATCCGGTAGTGAGCTCCACACTTTGACAACTCGATTGCTAATGTCATATTTTTTACAGTCCAGTTTGGAATGGTTAATATTAAGTTTGTATCTGTTGCATACTCTTGTGTTGATGTGGTTGAAGCTGAAGTAGTCCTTGACAGTGAGCAAAGTTCGCAGAAACAACACACTAAATGTGTATCAAAATATAAAAGACCAGAGCAATGGATTATTTTAAAAGCACACGCAGTATGAGCGATTAATAAAATTAAATGAAATGCAATTCAATGGGTGCAATGTAGACCAGCCTCTTTGCAGTGCATCCCTGGGTAACGTGACTTGGTCAGGGCTAAATAGTCTACACATTCTGGTTGCTCATTTATTTATTATTTATTTATTTATTAGATTTGTATGCCGCCCCTCTCCGCAGACTCAGGGTGGCTAACAACAGTAAAAATACAATATGAACAAATCTAATATTAAAAGTAATGTAAAAAACCCCAATTTAAGAAACCAATCATACATACAGACATACCATGCATAAATTTTATAAGCCTAGGGGGAGGGAATATCTAAATTCTCCCATGCCTGACGACAGAGGTGGGTATTAAGGAGCTTACGAAAGGCAAGGAGGGTGGGGGCAACTCTGATATCTGGGGGGAGTTGGTTGCAGAGGGTCGGGGCCATCACAGAGAAGGTTCTTCCCCTGGGTCCCGCCAAACAACATAAGGCTTTCCCAGCAAGAAGCAGCAGTATGAATACCGAAAATAAAAAAGGGCTCTTTTCCGAATGGGTGATGTGTTAGCAGAATAACCCATCCTAGATCGGAATGAATGAAATATTCTCATTGAATACAGTGGTATTTGTACTTAAGAACTTAATTCGTTCCGTGAGCAGGTTTCTAAGTAGAAACGTTTGTAAGTAGAAGCAATTGTTCCCATAGGAATCAATGTAAAAGCAAATGATGCATGCAAACCCATTAGGAAAGAAATAAAAGCTCGGAATTTGGGTGGGAGGAGGAGGAGGAAAAGTTCTTAAGTAGAGGTACCACTGTACTTTGTTCTTTACAAAGTGTTCTGTCGAGCTCTCTGGTAGAATCCTCCTGAAAATTCACAGATGCAAATTTCAGACACACACATGTTTGAAAATTCAAAACAATGTTCTTTATACCGAAAATTCAAATAAACGAAGCACTCTTTTTGTATATATATAAAAATATAAATAAATAAATAAATAGATAGATAGATAGATAGATAGATAGATAGATAGATAGATAGATAAATAAATAGCAAAGAGCACTCGTCTCCAAACAAACTGATAATTTGTACAAATCCCTTATCAGTTCTGAGATACTTAGATTGCAGCTGTGAAGCAATTCACAGTCCTTCTTCTTTCACAAAGTGAAACACACTTTGCTCTGCTTTAGTTTCAAAGCGGGGGGAAATCAGCACACCAAGGTCGAAGTCAGCAAGGCAGGCACGAAACACAACGATCAGATAATTCTCCACAATGGCCAAACCCACAGGCTGCTATTTATAGCAGCCTCACTAATTACCACAGCCCCACCCAACCACAGGTGGCCTCATTTTCTTTGATAATAATCTCTCAGTTGTTGTTGCCTATTCATCGCTCTCCGCATGCGTGGCTGTATCATTAACTGTTGTTCCGAATCCAAGGAGGAGCTAGATAATTGATCTCCTTCTGAGCTGTCTGCCACACTCTCCTCCTCCCTGTCACTCATGTCTTCTTGGTCAGAGGAGCCTTCATCAGCAGATTCCACCGGGGGCAAAACAGGCCTGCAGCATGTGGATGTCTCCCCCCACATCCACAGTCCTTGGGGCAGGAGCTGGGCCAGAGCTAACCACAACAACAAAGTTGAATGTGCACAACAGCATGTGAAATTGACTGTTGATCATGGTTGTTTCTGAATTGAGCCGTTTGATTTCACAGAAGTTTGATTTACTTGGAGTTATATTGTGTTGTTTAAGTGTTCCTTTATTTTTTGAGCAGTATATTTCTAGATATACTGCTCAAAATTGGCACTTTTTTTCTGGAAATTGGCCAAAAAAGGCTGGAAACAAATCATGAAATTGTATAAATTGCAATCAGTGACCATAGCTTACAACCACAATTGAACCCACCTGTATGGCTGAGATCCTTAGCTGGAGATGAAGCTAAGCAACTTCTCTTACAATTTGGGGGCTTACATGTCTGCCCAGAAGAGACTCGGGCTCTTCTGTTTGCTCTGCCTTCTCTGTAGCAGCCTTGGTACAATAAATTTTCTTTCCTCCAGTTGAGTGGGAGGTGACAACCCCTCCTTACCAGCGTTAATCCACTAACTGCACTGTTATTTTCCAGTCCTTTGTAATTGTACATAATCACACAGTCCTTTCAATCCCTTAGCTCCAGTCTGCATGTATCGGTTCTTCTGTGCGTATAAGGATGGAAAGGTCTTTCAGATCTGGTTTTAAGGAAACCCCCAACAATATCTGGGTGAGATCATCCAAGGACATGGGGTGAGGTATCATCAGTACGCAGATGATGCCCAGCTTTACATCTCCACCCCATGTCCAGTCAGCGAAGCAGTGGAAGTGATGTGCCGGTGCCTGGAGGCTGTTGGGGTCTGGATGGGTGTCAACAGACTCAAACTCAACCCTGATAAGACGGAGTGGCTGAGGGTTTTGCCTCCCAAGGACAATTCCATCTGTCCGTCCATTACCCTAGGGGGAGAATCACTTGCCACCTCAGAGAGGGTCCGCAACTTGGGCGTCCTCCTCGATTCACAGCTCACATTAGAGAAACATCTTTCAGCTGTGGCAAGGGGGGTGTTTGCCCAGGTTCGCCTGGTGCACCAGTCGCGGCCCTATTTGGACCGGGGGTCACTGCTCACAGTCGCTCATGCCCTCATCACCTCGAGGCTCGACTACTGTAACGCTCTCTACATGGGGCTACCTCTGAAAAGTGTTCGGAAATTTCAGATTGTGCAGAATGCAGCTGCGAGAGCAATCATGGGCTTCCCTAAATATGCCCATGTTACACCAACACTCTGCAGTCTGCATTGGTTGCCAATCAGTTTCCGGTCACAATTCAAAGTGTTGGTTATGACCTATAAAGCCCTTCATGGCACTGGACCAGAATATCTCCGGGACCGCCTTCTGCTGCACGAATCCCAGCGACCAGTTAGGTCCCACAGAGTGGGCCTTCTCTGGGTCCCGTCGACTAAACAATGTCATTTGGCGGGACCCAGGGGAAGAGCCTTCTCTGTGGCAGCCCTGACCCTCTGGAACCAACTCCCCCCTGAGATCAGAATTGCCCCCACCCTCCTCGCCTTTCGCAAGCTCCTTAAAACCCACCTCTGTCGTCAGGCATGGGGGAACTGAGATATGCCCTCCCCCCTAGGCCTATACAATTTATGCATGGTATGGTTGTGTGTATGTTTGGTTTTTTAAATTAGGGATTTTTAAATTATTTTAAATATTAGATTTGTTATATGTTGTTTTACTATTGTTGTTAGCTGCCCCGAGTCTGCGGAGAGGGGCGGCATACAAATCCAATAAATAAATAAATAAATAAATGAATGAATGAATGAATGAATGAATGAATATATTCAACATGTATTACATTATTTATTTATTCATCAGTAATATTTACATGACGCCCGATTCCAAATGGACTCTGGGCGGCTAACAATAGTGAAACAATATATAAGTATAAATTACAATCATAACGAGAATAAAAAGCAGTATAAAAGTACATTTACTGGTAGTCCAGAAACTACAAATTGTGCAAAACGCAGCCGTGCGAGCAATCATGGGCTTGCCCAGACACTTGCATATTTCTCCAACACTCTGCGGACTGCATTGGCTCCGAACTCAATTAAAAGTGTTGGTTATGACTAGTGTTGGGCAAACCCAATGAAGTTCGAACCCAAACCCCAACTTTTGCCGAACTTTTGAGTTTGGCGTTTGGGAGACCGCCGAGAAGCGCCCCGGCTGTTTCTGAAGGTGACAGCTGGGCGGCGCTTCCCAGAAGAGCCGGGGAGCTGTCGGCCAGTCGGTAGGCACAAAAGGAGGTGGGGAATCCCACAAGGGGATTCCAGGGGCAGAGCTTTGACGTCACCGAGACGTCCTTCCTGGAGTCCCCATTTCAGCCGGCCAGGAAGGACGTCTCAGTGATGTCAAAGCTCCGCCCCTGGAATCCCCTCCTTTTGCGCCTCCCGACCGGCTGACAGCTCCCCGGCTGTTTCGGAAGGTGATAGACAGGGGGGGGGTGCTTCCCGGCATTCTCCGGAACCCGAACCCAAACTTTTGCCGAACTTCCGAACTCAGAAGTTCAGCAAAAGTTTGGGTTTGGGTTCGGGAAAATGTCGGGAAGCACCCCAGCTGTTCCAGAAGGTGACAGCTGGGCGGCGGCGCTTCCTGGCGCTCTCCCGAACCCGAACCCAAACCCAAACTTTTGCAAAAATTCAGGTTCAGGTTTGGTACGAGCCTAAACTTTTGAAGTTTGGTTCGCGCAACACTAGTTATGACCTATAAAGCCCTACATGGCATTGGGTCCTTTCCAGCTCCCTACAAGGAGATACTCCTGCACCCCCTCCTCAAGAAGCCTTCCCTGCATCCAGCTGTATTTAACAACTATCGTCCTGTCTCCAGTCTTCCCTTTATGGGGAAGGTTGTTGAGAAGGTGGTGTCTAGGCCCTCAACAGTCGGGAATCAGGCCCAGCTACAGCATGGAAACTGCTTTGGTCGCGCTGATGGATGATCTCTGGCGGGCCCGGGACAGGGGTTTATCCTCTATCCTGGTACTCTTTGACCTCTCAGTGGCTTTCAATACCATTGACTGTGGTATCCTTCTGCCCAGACTTGAGGGGTTGGGAGTGAGAGGCACCGTGTTATGGTGGTTGTCCTCCTACCTCTCCAGTCGGTCACAGTCGATGTTAGTAGGGGGTCAGAGGTCGACTCTGAGGTCCCTCCCTTGTGGGGTTCCTCAGGGGTCGGTTCTCTCCTCCCTGCTGTTTAATATCTACATGAAACCGCTGGGTGAGATCATCCGAGGACACAGAGTGAGTTACTGATGACACCCAGTTGTATATTTCCACCCCGTGTCCACTCAAGCAGTGGAAGTGATGTGCCGGTCTCTGGAGGCTCTTAGCATCTGGATGGATGTTAACAGGCTCAAACTCAATCCTGACAAGACAGAGTGGCCGTGGGTTCTGCCTCCCATGGACACCTCCATCCATCCATCCATTACCCTGGGGGGAGAACTTCCAATCCCCTTAGAGAGGGTCTGCAAGTTGGGCATCCTCCTCGATCCACAGCTGACTTTGGAACATCATTTATCGGCTGTGGCGAGGGGGGCATTTGCCCAGGTTCGCCTGGTGCACCAGTTGCGCCCCTATCTGGACAGGGAGTCCCTGCTCACAGTCACTCATGCTCTCATCACCTCAAGGTTCGACTATTGCAATGCTCTCTACATGGAGCTACCTTTGAAGAGTGTTCGGAATCTGCAAATTGTGCAGAATGCAGCCATGTGAGCAGTTATGGGACTACCCAGACACGTTCACATCTCTTCAACAAACCGTGGTCTGCACTGGCTTCCGGACTCAATTCAAAGTGTTGGTTATGACCTATAAAGCCCTACATGGCATCAGGCCAGATTACTTACAGGATTGCCTCCTGCCACATGAGTCCCAGCGACCGGTTAGGTCCAACAGAGTTGACCTTCTCCAGGTCCCATCAACTAGACAATGTCGCTTGGTGGGACCTAGGGGAAGAGCCTTCTCTGTGGAGGCTCTGGCCCTCTTGAATCAGCTCCCCCTGGAGATTTGTACTGCCCCCCCCCCGCCTTCTTGCCTTTCGTAAGAGTCTAAAGACTCACCTATGCTGCCAAGCTTGGGGTCATTAGATTCTGCCCCCTGGCCAATGAATGTATAGTGGGTTTTTTGATTGAATGAATATGTGTGTGTTTTAATAGGTTCCTTAGATTTTAGACGTAACTTCTAATTTTAATTGATTGGATTTTGATGTATATTGCCTTTTTATATGTTGTAAGATGCCCTGAGTCCTCGGAGAGGGGTGGCATATAAATCCAAACAAACAAACAAACAAACAAACAAACAAACAAACACATAAATACATAAATACATAAATACATAAATACATAAATACATAAATACATAAATACATAAATACATAAATACATAAATACATAAATACATAAATACATAAATACATAAATACATACATACATAAATACATACATAAATACATAAATAAATACATAAATACATAAATAAATACATAAATACATAAACTTTCTTCTGCAATTTGCAAAATTATAGAGAATTCTGGGTCCACAAGGTACATTAGCAAAATTTCTAGAAGTCAGCAGTTCCAAAGGAAACCAATACATACAAACAGACCCCTACATTTAATTTTGGAATTAAGTTGGCTTGCTTAAGGAAAAATGGACCTCGTTTTTTTTTTTAATCTCTCTACCGATTGGCTGGTTAATTGATTGAGCATCATCACGTTGCTGTTGACTTCTAGTGATTGCATAGATTTTCTCCATCATCATTTGTCCCTAATCAGTTTCCCCATTAGCACTGCAACTTATGGTCATCTTTTTCTTCTCTTTTTTCCACCTTTCCCATCATTACAGCCTTTATACACAGAATTTATTTTCAGGGGTGAAATTCAAAAATTTTCCCTACCGGTTCTGTGGGTGTGGCAGGGGAAGGATACTGCAAACTCTCCATTCCCACCGCAAACTGCTCAAATATTCTGCTACCGATTCGAAGAACCTGCTGAATTTTACCACTCACAACATCATCCAGCCAACTCTGATTGATTAAAATTATAAATTACTTAGACTCTTTTTAAAAATAGTTTTATTGATTTATTTACATTTAAAAACAACAAAAAAGACACATATGCAAAATGTAGAACAAGACAAAACAATATATTATCATACAATACCATACAACTACATTACATAACCTCATAGTACAGCTAATTTTACCGACAATAAATTCATGCTTATGTAATCTTTTCCATTGCCATATTTACATAATCTTTTTCACTAACATGTTTAGTTATTCATTATATAATTGTTATATAATTTTAACACAGTTAAGAATCATCATATTTACACTATTAAATTAATTATTTACTGGTATATTTTGCTTTCTCTTTTCAAGCCAATCATATAGTTTGTTCCAAATTTCATAGTATTCCGAGTCCTCCTTTTCATTTAATTCCATTGTCATTTTGCCTAATTCAGCACAGTCAAGAATTTTCTTAATTATTGTATTTTCAGTTGGTAAGTTCCTTTGCTTCCAGCATTGTGCGAGGCTGATTCTAGCTGGCATAAATATAGTGGTACCTCTACTTAAGAACTTAATTCGTTCCGTGACCAGGTTCTCAAATAGAAAAGTTTGTAAGTAGAAGCAATTTTTCCCATAGGAATCAATGTAAAAGCAAATAATGAGTGCAAAACCAATTAGGAAAGAAATAAAAGCTCG
This sequence comes from Erythrolamprus reginae, assembly GCF_031021105.1. Lineage (NCBI taxonomy): Eukaryota > Metazoa > Chordata > Lepidosauria > Squamata > Dipsadidae > Erythrolamprus > Erythrolamprus reginae. The sequence continues at coordinate 23,422,750 of NC_091950.1, forward strand.
GAATTTGGGTGGGAGGAGGAAGAGGAAGAAGAAGAGGAGGACAGTCGCTACCGAAGGAAGAAGGTGAGGTGAGGGGAATCAAAAAAATCCAAAACTTTAAGGCTTAAAAAAAAAAGAGGGACTCTGAAGCAGCGAGGAGGAGCATGTGCCTCCCATACACCTGGCGTGAGGCTGCCTCCCATGCACTGCGTCAGAGAGAGAAACCCAGGGGGAATGGCAGGAAACTGACCGGGCCTTCATGCCGCTCTCAAATTTCCTGGGAATTTTTTCCAGGCTCGGGTTCTTAAGTGGAAAATGGTTCTTAAGAAGAGGCAAAAAAATCTTGAACACCCGGTTCTTATCTAGAAAAGTCCTTAAGTAGAGACGTTCTTGGGTAGAGGTACCACTGTATATGTAATATATAGTAATGGGCCACAGTAATGGGTTCTGGAGTCCGCTCCAGCTGTGTGCACACCCGACACATATGTGTGTGGCCCCGTGCAAGATTTCGCCTCTGTGCATGCACCCAAAGCGATATCTCGCGTGAGAATGCTCGCACGGGCAAGATTTCAACTTTTTTGCATGCGCAGAAGCAAAAAACATGGGGAAAATTTCAGAATTCTCGCCTGCATGAATGTCCTCACACAAGATATCATTTCGGGGACATGCGCAAAACCAAAATCTCACATGGGCCGAATGGACCCGGGATCCTGTACCACTAGGAAAGTAAGTGGAGCCCTTCGCTGGTAATATAATGTAAGAATATTTTTTCTTAATTTTCAGGTACAGTAATCCCAGCAGAAATGTTTCCGATTTCATAGTTATTTGGTGATGACCTAACAGGCCCTACATGGCATTGGAGCAGAATACCTACGGGACCACCTTCTGCCGCATGAATCCCAGTGGCTGCTTAGGTCCCACAGAGTTGGCCTTCTCTGGGTTCCATTGACTAAACCAGTGTTTCCCAACCTTGGCAACTTGAAGATATTTGGACTTCAACTCCCAGAATTCTGGGAGTTGAAGTCCAAATATCTTCAAGTTGCCAAGGTTGGGAAACACTGGACTAAACAATGTTGTCTGGTGGGGCCTAGGGGAAGAGCCTTCTCTGTGGCGGCCCCCGGCCCTCTGGAATCAACTCCCCCTGGAGATTTGAACTGCCCCCACCCTCCTCGCCTTCTGCAAGACCTTTAAGAGCTATCTATGTCACCAGGCATGGGACAATTAATCTATCTCCTTCTCTGACCATTAAGAGTTTTGTGTGGTTGTGATTGTATAGTATTGATTGTTTTTTTTTAAGATAGCAGGTTTTTAGTCATATTTTTAACTATTAGATTTTATTGCTGTTGTGAGCCGCCCCGAGTCTTCGGAAAGGGGCGGCATACAAGTCTAATAAATTATTATTGTTATTGTTGTTGTTGTTGTTGTTGTTGTTATTATTATTATTATTATTATTATTATTATTATTATTATTATGTCAGTACAACACAGCAAACGAGATCACTATGCTGGATTTCGTATTTCATCACCAGTCGGACGCTTCCCAAGCACCTAGGACTGCGTGATCTAGCGGCGAATTATGTTTGCCAATCCCAGTAAAGCGGCCTTTTGCAATTGACAGATGGAGATTTTGTCAATTGCGATGGTTTTCAAATGTCCGCTGAGATCCTTTGGCACTGCGCCCAGCGTGCCAAGTACCACTGGGACCACTTTCACTGGCTTATGCCAAAGTCGTTGCAGCTCGATTTTTAGATCTTTGTATTTCACTAATTTCTCTAGCTGCTTCTCCTCAATTCTGCTGTCATAGTTTTATTATTATTATTATTATTATTATTATTATTATTATTGTTATTGTTATTGTTATTGTTGTTGTTGATGTTGTTGTTGTTGTTGTTGTGGTTGTGGTTGTGGTTGTGGTTGTGGTTATGGTTATGGTTATGGTTATGGTTATGGTTATTGTTATTATTTTCTGTTCTGTGATTAGAGTCTTTTCTATCTTGCTCTACGGAGTGGAGAGTTGGTCTCTGACAAAAAGCCATTTGAAGAGACTAGAAGAGACATTTGAAATATGGATTTGCAGGCAGCTATTACGTATAAGCTGGGTTGACAAAATCAGACATAAGGAGGTGATAAGTCACCTGGGAAAGCCAAGGGAAATCATCAAAATCATTAAAAAGTGAAAGTTAGAATATTTTGAACATGTAATGTGACACCTGAAAAAATATGGCATATTTCACTTAACCCTCCAGGGAAAGATTGAAGGCAAGCATAAGAGCCGGGGTGGCGCAGCAGGTAGAGTGCTGTACTGCAGGCCACTGAAGCTGACTGTAGATCTGAAGGTCAGCGGTTCAAATCTCACCATCGGCTTAAGGTTGACTTAGCCTTCCATCCTTCCGAGGTGGGTAAAATGAGGAGCCGGATTGTGGGGGCAATAGGCTGGCTCTGTTAAAAGAAGTGCTATTGCTAACATCTTGTAAGCCACCCTGAGTCTAAGGAGAAGGGCGGCATAAAAATCGAAAAAATTATTAAAATTAAAATTAAAATTAAAATTAAAATTAAAATTAAAATTAAAATTAAAATTAAAATTAAAATTAAAATTAAAATTAAAATTAAAATTAAAATTAAAATTAAAATTAAAATTAAAATTAAAATTAAAATTAAAATTAAAATTAAAATTAAAATTAAAATTAAAATTAAAATTAAAATTAAAATTAAAATTATTAAAATTAAAATTAAAATTAAAATTAAAATTAAAATTAAATAAACGAAGTCCAGATAGAAGAACATCATGGCTTCAAAATCTAAGGGACTGGTTTGGACAAAACTCAGCAGCTGTTGATAAAAATAGGATCACCTATGTCCGATGATGAATCTGGGAGGAGGAGGAGGAGGAGAAGAAGAGGAAGAAGAACAAAGGAGGAGGAGAAGAAGAAGAAGAAAAAGAAGAAGAAGAATATTATTTAGCCTTAGATACTGCTTCACAGTGCTTTTACAGCCCCCTCTAAGCAGTTTACAGAATCAGCCTGTTGCCCCCAACAATCTGGGTCCTCATTTTACCCACAACTCGGAAGGATGGAAGGCTGAGTCAACCTTGAGCCTGATGAGATTTGAACTGCAGAGCTACAGCTAGCAGTTAGCTGAAATAGCCTACAGTGCTGCACTCTAACCACTGCGCCACCCTAGCAGAAGAAATAGAGTCAGACCTGGTTAGAATTCTGATGCTAGATGTGGATTCCATGGTATCAAAGAGTCAAGATGGGACCCACAATATGTGGGGAAAAGGATAGCACTTGTTGTAGATGGCACCTTATAAAGGAATTTGGAGCTGGCTTTGGGAGCAGGAAGTGTTCTGCCCCATTACAGACCAGAGAAAAGGTAGCACACACTCAGTTTGTTCAAACCTATATTTGGTTAACCACTACTAATAAACTGGCTTAGTAGTGTTCACACACAAATAAATCTTAAATCAGTCTTTTCTGCAAAAAACCAGCTGTTAATCATATGGCATTAACAGCTGGCATGTCCATAAAGTCATAAAGCAAAGATAAGTAATTAGTCCTGGATATCACAGGAGATTGGCAAGATGCCTGGAATTACTCCACGAAACAGAAGCCAGAACAGATAAACCAAAATAGATAAGCCTTTCCAAACAAGAGGCATACGAATGAACAAATTATCGAATGAGTTGTTTCCTGCAGAGTTTTTCCCCCCATCTCCATCATTCCTTATGTCGGCTTGGGGAGTGGCCAATTAGCCCCAAGCCTACTCCCGAGGAGACCTCCTCCTGAGTAGACATTCCTGCCTTTTGGCAGCTCTGCGTGCTCGTGCATCAAGAAGAGGCTCCTTCTTTTCTTCCTCATAACTGGAGGTGCTGGGGGTCCTGGCTGAACCTTTGCTTCTGGCACCAAGTCCTCGCCATCCTCCTCACTGTCCGACTTGGGTGCCAGTTGCACAGGCCACTTGCGCATCACCTCATCAGCCTCATCTCGGATGGGATCCGCTACCAGCTGCACAAGCTGCCATTGGGTCACAACAGGAGGGGAGGAATGAGATGGTAAGTGGGAGTCTTGTCGGAAAGGTAACAAAGAGCGAAATGTAAGAAAGGAACTCAAAATAATGTGGAAGAAAAATGGACAGACGTTCAAGATTCTGTTATTCTATCCCACAATAACAAGGAACCTTTTCCTGGAATTCCTCCTGTGGTTGTTCCTTGATCTAGCCTGCCTCAAAAGGCTGACAATTTTACTTCCAAGGGTTAACCCAGGACTTTAAGATGTAAAAGTTGAGAGTCACAATGTCTCAAGGCCGGTATGTCTGTTATGTCAACAACCCACAGGTGCCCATCTTCAAGGATGAGAAACACAATGTAAGATCCATTAAGCAATTAGGAATGAAGTTGAAGAAAGAAACCCCAGAATTAAAATATAATGGATATAAAAAATGAATTGCTCTTTCAGGTTGACAGTAGGTAATTAGCAGTTTATTCCTACAATTTGCACTCCGAGTCTTCGGAGAGGGGCGGCATACAAATCTAATAAATTATATAATAATAATAGTAATAATAATAGTAATAATAATAATAATTTAATTGTTATTGATATTGGTATTGTTGTTGTTGTTGTTATTATTATTATTATTATTATTATTATTATTATTATTATTAAATAATTTAGTGGATTTGTATGCCACCCCTCTCCGAAGACTCGGAGTGTATTATTATTATTATTATTATTATTATTATTATTATTATTATTTTTAGATAATAGATTCTAGTTACAGTCTTATCTAGACACATCCTGTTGTGCATCTCAGATTCTTAAATGTGCAAAGCTGAACATCTGGAAATTCTGCTAAGATCTTTTTTAAAAATCTTTTTAAAAACTGATCTTTTCGGAATAAATTATATTCATTAAGGTCTTATTTATCCCTGATGGAAGGAAAGAGAAGAGAATGAATGACAGTAAGAAACTCTGTTATAGCGCCAATGAAACATCATTGGATAACTTGAAGACAGATCCTCGTGGTTAAAATCATAGATTTGCTAAATGTCAACACTGACTTGATGGTTTATGATTTATAGTCGATCTTGTTATTGAGCCTGACCACCAACTAGATTAGGAAATTACAAAAAAATAATCCTCAAAAAGAATGGTGGTATTCCCTTTGCATTGAGTTCAGGTACTCATTGAGTGTGGAACTAAACTCAAGAGATTATTATTGTTTTACTAGATAAACTTTATTTTATTGTTGCAATGTTATCCGCTCCCCAGTAGGAGGAGCTGCCCCACAACAGAACATGCTGGGCTCAGATCAAAGGTTCCTCCTTAGCCCAGGGTTATGCCTCTATCAGCCGCCAGCCAAATGTTTGTAGGAAAACCGCAATTCAGTTGGTTGGTCCGTTACTTGTTTGCAGAACACACGGAGCTGCTTTCTCTCTCTCTCTTCAAACTTTAAAGCTATTTAAGGTTTTTCACACAGAACACACCCACAGACAAAGTGAGAAACATGTAAGAGTTTAAATACATAGAAAAATATGTTACACTATAATTATGATTTGCTAAAATGATATACAGTGGTACCTCTACTTAAGAACTT